>NC_138997.1:58313229-58960729 GCF_964374135.1 Grampus griseus
TTTAAACGTATTAATGTCATTTTAGGCTAAGTCTAAAGAAAATTAAGAATTTCTTAAATATTTTTCTTCTGCTTTGCACAAAATTACACTTTTCACATGATCATACAGAAAATTTGATAATTAAACGTGACTTTACAGAAAAGTTTTGAAAATCTTAATACTTTGAAAAACCAATTTCTAAAGTTAATAACATTTAGGAATTATGGGAATGTTTTCCAGAGACAATGCCTTAAAATAAAACTGGCACGTAATGGGGCAGAGTTTTAACAGAGTTCATAAAACGAGTTCAAAGTGTATTCTTTAGAAGGTGACAACTTTACTATCTGCAGAGGGCTGCTCTTCACTATCTTCCATAAATCTCAATGGTTAATGTAAATACATCATTAAATACACTTCATTTTACTTAGCATTTAATAAAGAGCTACACAAAAGAAAAACAAAAATCCAAGTTTTTAAGGTAATAATAAATACACCTTTTTACCCTTAATGTAAAAAACTCCATAATAACCTGGTATCACTAGTTTTCCAGCTATTTCTCTGCATATTAACTGTTTTCATTAACTTTTGCAACACAAGTTCACTCAAACTACAAAGCTGCAACAAACCCAAGCCCCCCAACAGAATAAAAACAGTTGCATCTACAATAAATAAGACTAAGAAAATTAAAAGCTGGTTTAAAAAAATAAACATACCGCTTTCTTGTAGTTTGGGGAGTGCATTTACGACCGGTATAAAACATGATAGTAACAGTTCATAAAGTAGTCCAACTACTGACTTTAAGCTGTAAGCCACATACAAATATGGAGGCCCTGGCAGGCTTGAGAGAAGGTGTAGTGTAAGTATAGTTTACAGTCCATTGCAAAACTGAGGTAAAAACTTCACTTGTATGTACTGTATTGCACTGGAAACCTCTTAGCTTAAAACTTCAAAAGACATCTTGGTGCTCAGTCCTTTTAGGCCAAAAATAAGGGGGCTCTGCCAGGTTTCCTCCTACCTACTTGACAGTGTCCTTCTTAAGCTCAAAGAAATGGGGACTCTTGTTGGATTATCTGTACCTACCACAGGATGTTTCCACCAAAAGGAAACTTAACCAAAGGTTTCATCCCATCAACCACACATCCAACAGTCTTTAGCAGAATATTTTAGATTTAGCTGTATGCAAATCTATACAGGGGAAGGTGTTGGGTAGAAGGGCATATATCAGTCCTTTGCAAAGACTTCTCCAATTCTGTAACAAGTTAAACCCCCTTTTCCTGGAAAATGCTGTTTAGTTCATAAGTAGTGATCAATAACCATGGCGATCCTCTAAAAAACACTTTAAGTCCACAGGTACTGCCAGCATCTGGAAAAGCTGTAAACAGACACAGCAACAGCCCTTCTTTTTGGTTTGTTGCCGGGTCTCCCAGGGCCACTTGATCCCCTTTGGAAAGAACCTATTGTTTTCAGAAGCTCAGCAAGATGTGTGAATTCACTGGGTACAAGTTAGACAATATTTGACAATGGGGTTAACACATCACGATGGTAAAATCTGAAACAGTCCCAATAATGCTCCTCTTGAATATCAAAATAACTTAAAATATTTTATCCTCTAAATGAGGCGTCATCTTCTGAAAAAATATTAGTGATCCTTTATAAAAGTCCCATATCTGATAAGGCTTATCCAGAGACACACCTGAAAGAAAAGGCTTTTTACAAAATATTAACAATTTTTGCAAATAAAGACTTCCTCCTCTTCCTCCTTTCTAGCCTGTTCTTAGCAACAAAGGCCTACCTCATTTCGGTATACATTGTATTATCAGATTATTATCTAATCTAAACTGGTTATCACTCTTTAGCAGATAATTTTTTCTGCATAAGGAAAGATCCCCATTTTCCTCTTGAAAAATGACTGAGACCAAGATGACCATGTGAAATCCTCAATGAAGCCACAAACTAGTCCATGCAGCTTGATTTGAGGATTTTCTCTTTCTTCTTTACCGCAGGACAAACTTTTGACGAATCACATTCCTCCATCATGTTATTCTGATACATGTGCCTATTATCAGTCCAAAGAACGTTTCTAACCTTCCCACATCCCGGACTGGTTCTCGACGGGATGGACGTCCTCTTGACCGGGGCTGAGAATGCATTCTTCTCTTGTGACGCATTTTATGAATGACCTGATACAAGTCAATACTTTCATCAGGGGGAAATAGAAGACAAAGCTGGGTTCCACATTCAAGTTCAATTTCCTAGAATAGGAAAGTAGTAATTTACAAGATGAAAAAAAAGGAGAAACTTTCAATAGACTTGTATTTTCCTGATGTACAAGAACAAAAACAGATTGACTTGGAGGCTTCCTTCCCAAGGCTGATGATCGTATGAGATTCCGATAAATTTCCTTGAAAGGTTTCTAAAAAACCTTTTAAAAGTGTTTCACATATTTATATAAGGGGAAAAATTAAAAGTGTAGAATCTCCAACGTTAACTATACAAAAAGTCTGTGACAATCTCCCTCTGCAACAAAGGAATATTTCTTTGTGCAAAACACAGAAGTATCAGGACAAAGTCATCCATCTCAATACAGTGGAGGAAAAACGTGTTAGTGTGTCAACAATTTTCATAATAATAAATTGCTAAATGCACTTAAATACATTATATTAACTAGAAAAACAGACTAATCTACAGACTTTTTAAAATTAAGTTTTATTTTCAATTACCAATATTTTCACTTAGGAGCAATGAAAACCTGGTTCAAAATTACATGTAGAAACCGTAAGGTTCACAGGTTTGGGTTTAAGTCACGGCACACTTTTAATTTCATTTGCAGATTTGAAAACCTGACTACACATACTTATCTCCTTTTCATAAAGCTTCCTTCTACTCAGAAAACTTCAGCAAAGACATTAAATGGCATTTCTAAAATATATTATACAAAGTTCAGAATCTGTCAAACAGTAATAACATAATGAAAAAGCATGTAAAAATCATGCCAATTCTCTTTGAAAACTTTTCCTTCAATTGTATTAATGAAGTACCATATAAAGCTACCTTTCAACATTAACGGAAGTCAGATTAATCAATCAAAATCACAGTAATCACAAACTCCAAATAAGAATATTTTCCCTTCATCTTTCCCACAAATTCAATCAAAAATGGTTTTAGAATATCCTTCAATAAAGATCTCTAAAAGGGTTGATTAAATATGTTTTTTAAAGAATCAATTAAAACAACAAACCTGTCCATCACGTCCGATCTTTACTGGCTTATGTTCATTCCAAGGATTGGTGAGATGAGCCGACTTAGTGAAGGGTAATTCACGCCTAAATACAAAGTAATATTAATTACATTACTTTGCAGAATCCTTATACTACTTTAGTAGTGAATTCCTATGTTAATCATGATTTAAATATGACTAAAATTTAAGACTGATAGAGCTTATTCCCCAGAAAGGGAGCCCCCTTCAGAGACACACTCTTTCCACATTCTCAGGTGTTCTCAAAATTTAAAAAAGCTAAACAATACGCTTAAGAAACCAAGACAGTTTGGGGTTTAATCCCAGCTATCTCTCAGCTTCTCTGAGCCTGAGTTTCTTCATCTTATAAACAAGGATATCACCACCTTCTTCATACTTGTTTTAAGCAGTCTACATATGAAATAACATATCAAATGTTTAGCATATTTCTTGCTTCTGTGTACTAAAAATCTTTTGTTTTTTTTTTAATAAATTTATTTTTTTTTTGGCTGCGTTGGGTCTTTGTTGCTGCACGCGGGCTTTTCTCTAGTTGTGGTGAGTGGGGGCTACTGTTCGTTGCCATGAGCGGGCTTCTCAATGCAGTGGCCTCTCTCATTGTGGAGCACAGGCTCCAGGCATGCGGGCTTCAGTAGTTGTAGCGCACAGGCTTAGTTGCTCTGCGGCATGTGGAATCTTCCCGGTCCAGGGCTCAAACCCGTGTCCCCTGCATCGGCAGGCGGATTCTCAACCACTGCGCAACCAGGGAAGCCCCTAAAAATCTTGTATTTTTTAATAACTGATCACAAAGAGATGAAGCTTAACCAGGCAGTTAATACCAAATGAAAATACATGCCCCCTATCCTTGGTTCAGGGCTGCTTTCCCAGATTCAAATGTCCTCCCACCTTTTGATAAGGCAATACTCCCCACCACACATGGAATGGCTCTTGACAACACAAATGTTTTTATTCATAAATTCCTATATTTGCATGTATTAATTATGCCCTTCACTTACACTACAGTGCTATACCTAAATAATTTAAACAAACTCTGGCTCTAAGCTGAGCCATAGGGCAAAATGGTCTCACCAAGCTAAAAAAAGATACCCTGTATTTTTATAGTTCTTTATCAACCCAGCACAACACTGAACACAAACATGACACATAAGAACTTGTCAAAAAAAAAATCGAAAATTAACATCATTCAATAAGGTTTCATCTATTTGTGCATAAAGTAATACCAAATTAAGTAAATGCTTTAATTAAAGATTATATATATATACACATATATACAATATAAATGAAACTACTCAAAAGACATACAAAGATGAATAAAATAAAGAGCCTGCATTCCTAACCTTTCTTCCACAGCTTTTATCAGAGAGTAAACAAGCACACACAATTATTTTGTAAAAGAATGGGTACCATAAATAGAGTACAGAAGTTTTATTTTTAATGTGCATGGTCATATGTATTTTGGAAAGAAAGAAAAACAATCAGAAAATGCTTCCTGGAAAAGGTGGCATATGGGATAAGCCTGAAAGAAAAGTGACTCAGGAAAAGCCGTATGTAGAGAGGTAAGGCAGGGTTACATTTGAAGCAATGAAAAGGACCTGAGCAAAGACATAATGGAGAAGAAAAAATACAAGCAAATAACCTGGTCCAGTGGACCAGCTATATAACCATTTATTCTAACCTTATGTGAATTTTCTTAAAGATGAATATTAAACTCCCAAATTTTACACAACTATTTTTAAACCTCAGAAAATATTTCGACATTTACAGGAAAAGAGAAATATATCTAAAATTAAAGTATCAAGGTGGCATGATCTGTGGTGGTGGTGATGTGAATGTATGGGAGAAATGGGCAGAGTGTACAGAAATGCCTACTAGGTACTACTACTGGATTCCTCACCTTAAAGACATCTTACCTCACACATCGAGAGTGGTTCAATAGTGTATATACATACATAAAAACATGTGTGTATGTATCTACATACACACACACACACACACACACACACACACACACACACACACACACACACACACACACACACACACACACACACACACACACACACCCTTTACAGGGAAGGCAGGGGGAAAGAGACTATCATTAAGCTAGAATAAGTCCATATCAAAAGCCTAGAATATCCAGATGCAGATCTATAGTTAAAACTGTACTTTAATAGCTTCTCAGATTTTTCCTCTCAGTTGCCAGTTAAAAAAAGGTTACGGAAAGGAATAAATAACCTACAACTACGAAAGTGCAGGACGGTTACAAATTATTATTGTACAGAGTTACCACTGTTATTTAAACATTAGCAATGGAATACCCTAGGTCCAAAAAAAAAGGTGTATGTTGAGCTGTTTGAGTCACTTAGGGTTAAAATTCTTTGGTAGCACTGGTTCTAACTAGATTCTAGAGACCTCTGCCCACTGTTTCGACAAATTAATCCCAGACTGAAAAGCACAGAGAACTATGAGGCCTTAGGAAAAACAGGGCTCAGATTAAGACTAAGAGAAACTGCACATCTGTGGTCATCACAATTATAGAGCAGGCATCCTAAAAATCAGCTTTTGAGCAGACATGTAATGAAAAAGCCTAGAGATGACTGTCTTTACTGTGAGTACCCTAGGTAACATGGCAGTGATTCTCTGACTTAAGGAGCTTAGAAAATGGGGCATATTTAACAAAAGAACATGAAACTGTACAGAGGCTCTTACGTACTGACAGCTGTTTTGGTCATTAAAACTAAAAGGAATAATATCGAGAAACCATGAAAGAAAAGAGAAATGGGTTATCTGGAATGGACAAGAAAGGGGTGAGGTTAAAATACAATATAGTCAGTAGATTTAATTCTGGTTGAATGACATTCTATAGATTTTAGCCTTACTTTGACCTAACTCCCAGCAGCAACTTAAGTCACTTTTTAATGCCTCCTTTCCTATCTGCTACCATGCACCATCTAGTTTTAAACTCCGGTGTGCCTACAGGTTTGAGGTGCATGTAACGATTCTGCATTTTAATAATCAGATACTACTGATGCAGGTGATCCAGGGACCACACCTCAAAAAACTTAAGGCTAGTTATTATTAAATCCAAAAGGTGCTTAAATAAAACTCTAATAACTATCATATCTGAAAAGAAAATATATTAATAGCAGTTACTATTACTGATAGCAAAGCCTTCAGGGTTTGTATTTATTAAAGTTTCATCCTTTTAACACTGAAGGTCAAATGTAATTCTCATTTCACACAGAAAACTAAGAGTTCAAGTGACTTACTCAAAGAAATGTCAATGTAATAAGAACACGTGCCCCCTCAGAACTCTGAAGTATTTTAATATTACTCTTTAACGCACTTATGAGTATTTAAAAATAAAGTTAGTTTTTTTTTTTAATTAAGAATATTCTTTTCCAGGTAAACCAAAAACTTACTTAACAGTAATAAAAAACATTACTACACAAAATTTTACACAAAATCTTAGCAGAATGGACTATTTGGGTTTGTACCTATCTTCTGATGCTAGCTATATATATTTCAAATGAGTTAGTAAAAGAGCCAGTAAGTCAATGAAGAAGAAAATTAAGACGATAATCTGTGAATAAATTAAACTCATCTTCTAAAATTAAGAAACAAATTTCCTTATCAATAATCTGAAAATGAAGGTTCACAAAACAAGCAACATTCAAAATAAAATTTGCTACCACCAATCTAAAACTGGGTAATTATTTTTCTCCTAAAAAAGCATCACTTCCAAATATTTTCCAGTGACACCAATAATGTTTCTAGTCATTAAACCATAGACTTAACAAATCTCTCCTTTGGCCTTTACAGTTATCCATCCAAAAAATTAAGTAAAAATGTCTATCTCTGCTAAGAAATAATTGGCACCTTGTCTTCCCTATAAACTGCCACCAGATTTTAAAATTTTATAATTTTGACTATGATTTAACTTTAGAAATTAAGAACTATAAATCTGTATTTTAAAACCCTGGGCACAGTGGAGTATGGGAATATCATCTATAGTCTCACCACCCTAACAATGCATTCCAACATTATAATTATGTATCCTTTCATTTGTTGTATCTTTCCATGTTATCACATGGACAATTATTTTTGTGTATTACATTTAAGTGACAAACCATAATTTACTTAACCAATTTCCTATGAGAGAATTTAGATTGCTTCTAATTTTTCCCTATAGAAAGTAATGACAGGGGGCTTCCCTAGTGGCACAGTGGTTGAGAGTCCCCCTGCCAATGCAGGGCACATGGGTTCGAACCCTGGTCTGGGAAGATCCCACAAGCCGCAGAGAAACTGAGCCCATGCGCCACAACTACTAAGCCTGTGCTCTAGAGCCTGCAAGCCACAACTACTGAGCCCAAGTGCCACATCTATTGAAGTCTGCGCGCCTAGAGGCCGCGCTCCATGACAAGAGAAACCACCGCAATGAAGAGCCCGCGCACCGCAACAAAGAGTAACCCCTGCTAGCCGCAACTAGAGAAAGCCCGCCTGCAGCAACGAAAACACAACACAGCCAAATGTAAAAATAAATTTATTAAAAAAAAAGTAATTACTGGATGAATAATGGTGATATATTTATATGCGCATATAGCTTTTTGCTACTCTATTAAACATCAACTTAATACACTATCTCTACTGTATCACTGCCCATTTTCATAGTTCCTCACTGTCCCACAGCAAAGGTTTAACTCCTTAGGCTGGCCCACATTACTACCCATCTTTGCCTTTTGTTCTTCTCTTTAATGACTATCTGCTTTATTAAAAAGGTGGTTCCCTATCCCATCCACACACCCCACTCACACCCCCCACCCCATGGTTTCTGATTTCATGTCTCTTCTTTGTGCTACTTTGCCTTCTGAATATGAACAGCATTTTTCTTTCTTATCCAATTCCTCTATCCTCATCAAAAATCCACCTAAGCCGACTTAATGATACAAAAAAATCCATATGGTCCCTTTCAGGTAATTCTTATTTAGCTAAAGTTAATTTTACAGGTAGTAGATTTGTGTATGCCATATAAAGTTCACTTAAATAATTAGCTTTTCATATTGTTGAAATAGCTTTCTAAGCCCAAGATGGAGCCACTCCTGTCCAAGGTGCTAAGCCAGCAAACTGAAACTTAGATAACTTTCATGTCCCTGTAAATGCTCCACTTGACCAGAAATGCAATATATCCAGTCAGTCAATCCCCAAACGCCAAGCCAACTCTGGGCTTCCTCATCCCAAAGAAGGTTGACTGTGTGGCCCCATCTAATCAGATATTTTCTTGTCTGTTTCTTATTCTTTATTATTTATCCTATAAAAGCTTTCTGCCTTCTGCCCCATTTTGCAGTTCTCGACAAGAGACTATCCATTTGCTGAAGTGTTAAGTCTCTCTGTATCATCTAAATTGACTTCTTTAATCATTTTTTAAAACAATGTACAATCGTTCAGTAAGGACAAAAAAAGTGGTAAATAACTCAGATTTCAAAGTAAGTCTACTTTTCTAACAAACATTTAAATCTTAACTACTGCAGTTTCAAAAGGTCACAATGCCAACTAACATGATTTGCTAACTTCCTTAAACACTACTTGTTCACAACTAAATTAGTCACCTCCAAAATGTTATATTAGCCAAGTCAAAGGGTGACTATTTTCCCACTCCACAGTAATAAAATGGCATGTTAAATCACTAAACATAAACATGTGCTAATAACATAAGCAACTGTCTGATTTGTAAATTTACTGCCATAATACTAATGCAGAGAACAAATGAAATACATAAAACTCTTGACTAAATAAATCTTTGCCCTATGCATTCTACATTACATTATAAAGGTGGTGAACAATACAATCTAAGCATATTAATGTTACTTTTACTTTTAACATTGTTAAATAAACTCTATAGATCCCAATCAGCCTAGGAATGACACCAAAATAAGGGGGAAAATAATTAGAATAATAAATTAAAACTAAATAACTGTGGAGTTTTAACATTATTCTCAACTGGTAGCCCATTCAAAACAAGAGCAACTTTAATTATCTACACTGAAGTGTGTAATTTACCTGCAAATCCAGTCAATTTTAAAGACGCCTCCCAGCATTTTAGCATTCATTCCTGCTGGAAGCACCCAATGTATAGGAGATCCTCCATGGTGTGATTCTGAAGAAAGTCTTGCAAATCCTAGGGGAATAAATCACAACATAATATATAGATGCAAATATAATTAATGTTTTTACATATCCAAATTATTTTTACTCTTACCTTGAAATTTTCCACTCTCTCTCACAGAAAATATTAAGATAACACTCCTTGCAGATCTGAATGCAGCATTTAATTTCTTCTCATTTACTGGCAGTGTAGACCATACACCCTATATAAATGATGTAAAGATCAAAGATTGAAATTAATGTAAATCTTTGATGTTTCCAATTACATTTGCAGAAGACCAAGGTTACCAATAAGCTATAATGAATAAATGTCCTATTTATTCATAGGACATTTATGAATAATGTATGTCAAAATAATGGAATAATCTATTAAAAACTTGGGAAAAATATGGAGAAAATTACCAACCTTAACAAAATCATTAAAACAACTAGTAAACACATGGGGACAGGGGGCAATCAAATCATATGGGCTAGAATTTTAGATAATAGAAACAATCACCTACAATTTAAAATCAGAACCATTTACTGTGGTAAAAACATTTTGTTTGAAGGTGAATCACAATGTGTACATTTTTTTCTTTAAAAACTGTGACTAACCAAATAATTAAAAATGATCATGTTAATAAATCCATAAGTGAAGAATTTCTGTCAAGTTTCTAGCATTTCTCTCTTCTTTCTATTTAAGTTCAAATTTTCATGTATCAATAGTTTGACTGAAGAGACCTGTGTTTTATGTTGAGCTGGAACATAGTTATTATTTCCAAAGCATTTTAAACAATTCTTTGATCATGAAAGATTAAGAGGCAGGAATGGTAATGTAAACCAGAACCTCTAATTCAGTTTAATCTGCTGATACATACTAGACCTCATTCTCACTAGGTGCTTAACTACTTCTGCCTAAATCCACTCCAGCTAAAGAACAGAATAAACGTCCACTATTTAGTGTATTATTCCTTCCATCTGTAAAATTTAGTGGGTAACCCTCAACTTAAGTTAGAAATATAGGATTATTAATATTGACAGAAATACAGTTTAAAAAATGCGTAATTTTAACTTTCTCAAAGTCAGTAGAAACTCTCTTAAAACAAAAATACAAAAATATTAGAATAGTTGGTATAAAAAGTAGATGCATTTTTGTAACAAAAACATTTTTTAAAAAATTAACCTTACGACATCCTATAGCAACTGGGCATATCCCTTTTGTAAAGCCCAGGATGGGGCTTTAAACTAAAACTAACTCTTCCCTTTTCTTCTAAATCCAAGTGATCTTACTTCTAAAAGTAAAAGAAACTCTCCGGAAAAGAATTCAAGAAAATCTCAAGGTGTAAAACAAGCAGCAATATAAAACAAAACTGGTTAACTAAAAAAACTTTATAAAATTTATTAGTATAATAAACTAGCAATTGAGTATAGAAACACAAAAATCCAAAGAAACACGGCTTTTTCAGTACAACGTATAATTATATATTCTTCAAATACCGAATATTTTTACTTCTAAACTCATCTTCAAAAGATTTAAAAGAAAACTCAAATTACTACTAGGTTGCCTAACCAGTCAAAAAAGCAGACCCTACATGGCAACTGGACTATGGATCTCTAAAGCTTTAATGAAAATTACAGTATGTCATGTACTCAAGTGATACTCAAGTCCACCTTCACATTTAAATTTTCAAGATTAGGATATTTCAACAGAACTGATGCTAATACCTTAGCTTTGGCAAGGGACACATTCTCATGGTTGTTACTCTTTATGAGAAAAAATCTCGCATCCTGTAGGACATATTTGAGTTTACTGGTTTGATCTGAAAAAAAGAAATCCAAATTGATTAAACAGAGGCCATTATCACACAGAGGGATATAAGTTGTACTAACTGAAATCAGCCCTCCAAAACCCAGCTAAACTTTTTAAATTCATAATCACCCATTCAACCTAGAAAGCTAAGCCACAACACATAATAAAGCAAAGCTAAGAAAGACACCAGCATTTTGCAAGAAGGCAAACCTAATATAGTAATGTTCTAATATATCAGATCCATATTTTTAAGTGTGAAAATGGCTATAAATTTTATAGATCTTTATCACATTAATCATTTAAAATTTACTAATAGACCATTATGCTACTAAAATATATATACCATCCACTCTGTCCAAAAACTGTTAAGATGTCCTAAAATGTCCGCTACTGTTCTAAAAGATACCCAGTAAGAAGTGAACATGGAGCTCTGTGTAAGACTAAATTATTTTTTTTCCCTTAATGTAATATATCAGAACATTACTACATTAAAACCAACTATTAATGGAGAACCAATAAGGCAAAATAATGACTTTTAAGGAAGCATGCAATGAAAACAATTTCAAATTTAAATGATACCTTTTCGGACAGCACGAACGGAAGATGATAATTTCTCATGCTTCTTTTCTGAACCTGTATTTAGC
Organism: Grampus griseus; assembly: GCF_964374135.1. Classification (NCBI taxonomy): domain Eukaryota; kingdom Metazoa; phylum Chordata; class Mammalia; order Artiodactyla; family Delphinidae; genus Grampus; species Grampus griseus. Next base: position 58,325,060 of record NC_138997.1, read on the forward strand.
CAAAGTACATTTGTTCAGATTGAGCTTTAATAGAGATAAGACAAAATTTCTACAGTCTTGTCACATAAAGTTCTCATTCAAGACAAATTATTCTTCCTGGCGCACCCACACACACAAAAAAAAATACTTCTCAATGTGTACGAGTGTTTTGCTTTTTGGGTTGTTTGGATGTTTTTAAAAATATTTGAACAGTTTCTCACTCAGAAAACTAGTCACTGAATCATCATCTTCCAAGAAAAAAAAAAGTGAAATTCCACTTAAGCAGTAACAGAACAGGATTAAAATAATAAGAAAAAGCTTAGTTTCCTCTAGATTTATTACACTGAACATGCCAGAAATCAATACTAATGAATATTAACAAGTTCACGCTAAACTACAGCCTCCACACACTTTTTACAGCAGATTACATTAGAATCAGTCAGATATGATCACAAATAAAATGAGAATACCTGCATATGACTCTGATGCAGAGCTTCCACTTCTATCAAAAACAATAGGAGATATGCCTCTAGCTCTCTTCCTTTCCTTCTTTTTCTCATCTAAAAAAGAATTCAGACAAGATTCTTAAAAACATTACAATATAGGTACCGTTAGTCAAACAAGAATGTATCACCATGCATCTGGATTTTGCATAATCCCTAAGTATTATTCATTACTAATCCTTCCTGACCCCCTCAATTTCCTAAGATGTTCCAATTCAGACACTGTTCAAATACTAAGGACATTTTGTTATTTCTCCCACCAACTTTAATCAAATAAAAATACACAGCTATAATTAAGAACTACTTATCCTATATATAAAAGGTCTTAAAGTTTTAAAAGAGAAAAAAATTCTGCAAAGCAAACACAACTTTTCTTTCAATTAAATTTACAGTGTTCCCTTCTATGAACCAAGTACCACTGTTTTCAGTCCTCTTTTTAAAAAGTATACTATCATTCTTCATCACAATTCCAACTCTGATTCTATCTTAGATGTCTGATGAACCCCAGAACCCAAAGCCTTTCAATTTTTTTTTTTAAATTACACTATAGTAAATTAGCGACTCCCTTCTGGTTGCCACTGCTTGCTTTTGTATCTTCAATTCCATTCTTCCTGACCACTTCCTTCCTGAATTACTGCTTATTTTCAAATTCAATTTAAAATTTATCTCTAAAATCTCAGCGATAGTCTATGTATTTCTATTAAAAAGCTGGGAATCTTCAGTAGACAGAAGAGGTTTTTTTGCATTACCTATAAGAACCATTTCAGGCTTAATTTGGAAGCATATAAATGAGGGCCTAAAATGGAATTAGACTCTCCTGTCTCTGTTGGTATTTTAATTACACCACTATAAGCACCTTTACTTTTCAGCTAGAAGGAATATGATGGGAGAAAATGCATATACTTATTTTTATAAAAGTTAACAGAATGTTGAAAAATAATAATCAATGATCTTTCATACAAAGTCCTATTTTAAAAGCTTTAAATAAATTATTTCCTTTAATCCTCATAACAAACTCATGAGATACATAATACCCATTATTCTCATTTACAGAAAAGGAAACCTCAACTTAGTGGTGTGGTTAGGCAACTTGGCTAGGGTCCCACAGTTCCTGAGTGGCAGAACCTAGTTTCTAACTTGAAAGTACAAGCCATGAGCAAGAGAATAGAAAAGATATTTTACTTCTATTCTTGAAAGGGGATTCTAGGTTTAAACTAGTTTAAGATGGAAAACTCCAAGGAGTTTTAAAAAATGCTTTTAGTTTAAGCATTTTTCCCTTTGTAATTTACTACTAATTCCTTCTGCAAATAGATGTTAACAAGAAGCTTGTAAATGATGCTGATTTTCCTAACTTAAGGCAAAAAGGAAAGGCAAAGCAGTACATATTGGCACAACTTCAAAGCCAGGCCCATTTAAAGCTAGCAACTTGGGAACATAATGAAATTTATATAACTAGCTATAGAGAAAAGCATTTATTTACAGGTTTGTTGGCCTTGAATGATACCTGACCTTTAAGTTTTAAAATCCTCTCCCTCAGGGTAAACTATAAGACTTCAAGAGAATAGACTGAAGCCTTTTAGTATAAAATGACTGAGAATCTCGTCCAAACAGATAACAGGAGTTTTTGTCATATTCCAAATCTCTTTCTCATCTATGTCTGTTTTGTTCACTGACTACACATTCTTATATAGTGTTTGGCACACAGAAGGAACTGAATTCACTGAATCAATGAGTATGACATGTACATGAAAGAGATTAGAAAAATAACTTTAAAAAAAATTTTTTTAATTATTTCTTTCAAAAATTCTAGCATGTTTCTTTTATTCTTTTCCTCTTTGAATAGTTAGGGATCTAAGCATTATAAATTGATGACAAAGGTAATATATCTCTTGCTGCTGTTTAAAAATAATACTTTACGGTTCTAAGTACTAAAAGAATCTCTCACCAAGATGATGCAGGGACTTCCCTGGTGGTGGAGTGGTTAATAATCCACCTGCCAGTGCAGGGGACACGGGTTCAAGCCCTGGTCCGGGAAGATCCCACATGCCGCAGAGCAACTAAGCCCATGCGCCACAACCACTGAGGCTGCGCTCTAGAACCCATGCACCACCGAGCTCACTTGCCTAGAGCCCGTGCCCCACAAAAGGAGAAGCCACCACAACGAGAAGCCCATGCACTGCAATGAAGAGCAGTCCCTGCTCGCAGCAACTAGAGAAAGCCCGCGCACAGCAATGAAGACCCAACACAGCCAAAAATAAATAAATAAATTTATTTTTTTTAAAAAAGATGCAGGAAATATAATAGAAGCAGAAGTAAGATCTCGCCCAACAATTTTTATGTAATGTTAAATATAGCATTACCATGAAAAATCTCCAAGAATTTATTATCTTTTTTGTATAAATAACCTTCACTGCTCTTAAGTTTATGATCTCCTCTCCCGACTATTATTCTCAGGTCAAAATAACAATTGAGGGCTTCCCTGGTGGCGCAGTGGTTGAGAGTCTGCCTGCCAATGCAGGGAACAGGTTCGTGCCCTGGTCCGGGAAGATCCCACATGGCACGGAGCGGCTGGGCCCGTAAGCCATGGCCGCTAAGCCTGCACGTCCGGAGCCTGCGCTCCGCAACAGGAGAGGCCACAATAGTGAGAGGCCCGCATACCGCAAAAAAAAAAAGAAAGTCATCTAACAAACAAACCTTTAACAACCACCAAGTATGTCACTTTTATAAGGAAATTACTGAAATTTTGAGAAAAAATAAGGTAAAATAAACTGGAATCTAGAAAATTCAAGACACAAAAACTAAACTGTGATCCCTTGTATTTAAAAATCTTTAAAAACATTTTTTACCTCTGGTGGAGTTCCAGATCCACCCCGTTTTTCTCTCACACATTATTATAAAGAGAAACCACTCCAAAATAAAAATAATAATGTCCTGCATACTAAATACAGTCTTTAAAAAATGTTCCACATAAGAGCTCTTCCAAAGAAAAGCCACAAATTTTCCTTTAACATGGAAAGTAAGAGTTCCAGGCAGGTATCTCTTTTATAACAGTAAGTCTCTTAACAGTTTTAATATCCAGGTTTTATAAAACTATTGGCTACCATTCAATCTGAAATGTCTAATCCACAAAAAACATAAAGTATGAATAAGTATCTTGTTAAGTATCAGCATCTAGGAATTTATTAAAAATATACATTATTTCAGGCCCTACGTATTTATATGTCTCCCTCGTTTGACTTAAACAGGATAAACGTTCAAGTCTAAGAAATATCGTTCTTAACAGGGACACCAAAAAGAAGATTCCTATAATAAAATGTTCCCTACTTTTACAGGTTTGACACATTCTCCACAATAAATGAACATTCATTCATATTGCCAATGCAATTTTTGTTCTCTATTCATTATCATAAATTACAAAACGTATATCCCATCAGTTTGCAAAAAGTATGATGGGATAGTAGAATTAAAGATTCCACAAGTTTTTTTTTTATATCAAACCCTACTCATCTATTCAGTTTAACTCTTTAGCCCCCTGTCAAAACCTATCTAAACTCCCAAACCTAAAACTCTAGTGAGCAAAAGGCTAGAAGCACTTCAGCTGCCAATTAGAAAATACCTGGTCATTTGCTCTTATCATTTACACTATACCAAAAATATGATTTACTAACAATGTACTACACTAAAATGATAAAATTCTATAATAATGACATTTAACTATCATATATATCAAAAGAATAGAATTTTTCTTGTATTCCAATATTTAGTACATTTGGCCTATGTAGGAGATCTGGCTGCATCTTTACATAAGACAGCCATGAGTATAATCATCACAGAGTGACCAGCGGTCTCTAAGTACCCTGGCCTCTCGTTGCTCTACCCTCTGAACTTCCCCCAAAAGAGGGCTCCCTCAGTCTAATGACTGCAACTACCTACCATTCTCATATTCAAGTCTCATGGGTCAGATAAAGTGGCAGGGCATGTAGCATTGAAGGAATGACCCAAGATGCCTCTTACCCAGTCTCTCCACAATAATTTTATACTCTTATTTTCCATCTGGTACCTTTACACCCAGCCCTCTGGAGACCCTGCCCGTCAGTCAACCCACAGGTACAAAAATGAAAGAAAAGTTTGTGCTCCCAAGAGAAAAAGAAAGTTATTTTGGTTTCTGTTGCCACATGATGGAAATCTAGAGGCATTTAACATGAAAATATTTTAATAGCTAGCAGACAGGTTCCATATGAATATACTTCAAGTACATCAGTGTTTAAATAAGCTGTTGTTGACTAGTATGGAAATCTAAGAATTTATAACATTAAAACCTCAAATACATTTCCTTATAGAGAAACAATCAGACTAGTGTATTTATAATACAATCAATTTGTAGCTGGGAAATGCCTTTACTAAGATATGTAAATCTTATTCAAGTGCATTTATAATACTCAAAAGCACACTATTAAAAAAAAAATCACAGGACAGTCTTACTAACATCCCCCCCATTGCCTCAAAAATTTTATAATTCAATTTAAACATGTTCAAGAAAAAAAACAATTAAAAAAAAAAAGACAAATCTTTACATATAAAAATTAGTACCTGATCCATCTGTTCCTGAACCAGATCTGACAGACCCATCCGTGAAGGAAACAGATTCAGAATCGGAGTCGCTAGCCTCACTCCGGGTGTCATAATCATTTCCCTCTTCCTTCTGGTCTCTCTCATCCTGTTCATATTCTTCTTCTTCCTCCTCCTCCTCTTCCTCCTCCTCCTCCTCTTCCTCTTCTTCTTCCTCCTCTTCCTCCTCTCCATCATCATCCACCTCTTCATCTTCCTCTGCATCTTCTTCTACTTCTTCATCTTCCTCCACATCTTCCACCCCTTCCTCCTCATTCTCAGTGTTGTTGCCTTGCTCATCAGAAGAACCACTGCTGCCAGTCTCATGGTCAGAGCCATATTCTTCAGAGTTCACTTCCTCCTTGGAAGACTGGCTGGATCTGCTTGCACGTCTATCCACTTCAAGCCCAATTCTCTGATGTTTAAAGAAAAAGGGAATCAGCAGTCATATAACAGACAAGGTCAGAGTGAATAAATAGTTCTAGCCTCAAAAAGAACTGCTTTCTGTATTATATCTGCAATAATATTTACTACCTCAGAACCATCTGGTGTAGGGGATTTGACCCTCCTTTCAGGATCCCTTTTCCGCAGACATGTTTTCTCAGATTGACTCTTATAAGATTCTCTGGAGGCACTGCTTGACAAACGAATCTTCCGATCAGCTTCTAGACGTTTGTTTCTTTCAGATCTTTGATATTCCTCATTTTTATACTCTGTGACTGACTTTCCTTTTGTACTAACCATTCTTTTGTTATTGCTAACTGATGAGCTCAGTGGCTTAGAAATCAATTGTCTTGAATGAACAGAAGGCTTTTGTCGCTTTGTGTCAGTAGATTCCATTCGGTCACTTTTTCTTTTTGAACCTTAAAAATACAATGAAAAAAATATATATAAGAATTTGGGTATTAGACTTATTTCACCAAAGTTTAACAGGTAAATACATAAGAGAATAAAAGCCTCACTTCTTTAAAATGTTTTCTGAAATACCTTTACTCCAAAGTTAATCATAAAGAAAACACAGCTTTCAAACACTGGAATAAATACATGAGACATTTCACGCGTTTGGAAAAAAACATATTACTCTCATTCACATGGAATTGGGTACCACTGCTTCTCATGATTGTGCTTTTGGTGGTAAGTGCCTCAAGGAATAAGTACAAAAGCAAAGACTCTTTCTTAAGAAACTGATCTCTACTTTGCTATTTTAACAAAAATAGAAATCTTACATACCCTTTTTCTCATTTTTATCTTGTTCACTCTCTGGATTATAGAGTTCATCGTCCTGTTCTGGTACTTCAGTCAAAATATCATCTAGAACATTAAGTTCTCCATCTGGAAGCAAAAGATTAAAAAGTAACAGGGAAAAATCATTAACATTAAGCATTTATTTCTGAGTACTTACTGTGTTGAGGCTACGGAAGTATGAGAACACAACCTTCAAGGAGCTTTTATTTCAGGATCAAGACACAAGAATAATTCCTATAAAACGATATAAAGTAAAGGATATGATGCACAGCTCTGGTCTACAAAGTCAGGAGTATATATAATCCATAAGGTATGAAAGGATATACTGGGGTACAAAAAGAAAAAGTGAGACCTTCTGTATTTGTAGCTCATCCTTTAATGTCTAATGTTTGTACCTGCTTTAAAATGTGCACAATAATAAAAATACATGTGTATAATATTTAAATAAACATACATTTATCAAAGATTGTGTACTCCGGGCAGAATACTTATTACCATTGTACAGTCGAGAAATCTGGCACACTCCAGCTTAACCAAGCAATCAAGATTAACATCACTAGCAGTGGGTCAAATCAACAACATGGAACCCCTGGAATGATGCACTATGAATAGAAAAATTCTGTGATATTCCTATGCAAAACCTAAACCTATACATGAGTAAACAAACATCAAACCAACCTAAATTTAGAGGCATCCAAAAATGTCACAGTTCATTCATGAAATACAAACACTAAGGAAATACTTCAGATTAAAGGAGACTAAAAGATACAATAACTGACAGAGCACATTACCTGAGACAACTGAAAAACTAGTGAAATCTAAACAAGATCTGTAGATTACAAGTATCAATGTCAATTTCCTGATTTTGATAGTACTACAGTTAAGTAAAAGAGAATTCTACTTTTTAGGAAATACATACGTAACTATTTAGGGGCAAAGAAGCATCATGTCTACAACTGACAAAAGAGGGAGAAAGAATGAGTCAGAAAGACAAATGTGGTAAAAATGTTAACATTTGTGGAACGTGGCTGAAAAGCAAAAGAATTCTTTGTACTATCCTTACAGCTATCCTGTTTGTCTGAAATAATGTCCAAGTAAGTTAAAAGAAGAAAATTACTGACGGGGTACACAATCAAAAACATTTGAGGCTGCTAGCATGGACTATAAAAGTATAACTTGTTCAGACAAGGAAACTTGACTGTAATTGATACAGTCAATGATTGTGAAAATTTAGAACTCAGTTTTATTACCCCATCACCTTCCCTACCCCCAACTCAGTCCAACTGGATAAAATAAGTCTTAGAAATACATGCAACTATGTATTTACTACTTTAAACTGATTTTTTTTTTCAAATAAGGCACTAAAGCTAATGGTAAATGTTTTGACACTAAATATCCTGGCATCAAAAAATATCTTCCAAATCTAAGGTGACGTAAAGAGAGGTATAAAATCATAAAAACTGATGAGATAGGACAATTGTATCACAGCTCCAGCCAAAAAGGAAAGCCCACTAAAATTGTAGCAAGGATTATTAACCTGAGGTCTATGAACAGGTTAGATGGAGTTCAAATATCCCCCAAGAGGGACAGAAATCAGTGACTCAAGAGAACTAAAACAGATAATGTAGGCATAATAAGAAGGAAAGCAAGGTTACACAGGATATGGAAAAGGTAACAATGTATCTTCCTCTGTGCTTGGAGTCACTGCTGCTACTTAATAACACTGACACATACACACTACTATATATAAAATAGATAACTAATAAGGACCTACTGTATAGCACAGGGAACTCTACTCAACTCTCTGTAATGGCCTATATGGGAAAAGAATCTAAAAAAGAGTGGATATATGTATTTGTATAACAGATTCACTCTGCTGTACACCTGAAACTAACACAACATTGTAAATCAATTACACCCCAATAAAAATTAAAAAAAAAAACACTGAAAATTACCTATGCTTGGAATAGCATCGTAACTGATTTCTTTGGTAAGAATGCTTTTCTGTACTTTACCATTTTTCTAAAATGAATATATACTATACAGACTGTTATCATTTTTATTTACTTATTTTCTTAAATGGTACTGAAAATCAAGATATGCCAACCAAAAAGGCTTCTCTCATCCTCTGGGTTCATGTTTTCACTGAGGAAATTCCCTGAAGGCCTGAATGGTGGCAAACACAATTTTTGGACGTTATATTGTAAATAAAAAATAAAAACATACAATTTGATTTTTTAAAACCCAAGTTTTTCAGATATTCAATTATTCTTAGGTCAAAGCTCTCTAGTCAGTAAAAAGTGGGTCCAACAGATCTTGAAAAATAAGATATCTGTAGAAGCAAAAGAAAAAACATACAACTAGGACAGCAAAATACGCAATTAAGTAAATACAGTGCTACACAAATCTTTTCATGAAATACTAGTTCTTGATTAGAAATATCCACTTCAAAAGCCTGAACATTCACATGAACTTTTATACATGCTAAATCCAGACATGCTAAACACAGAATGAAATAACTGTGCAGGTTAATTAATCAATTTAAATTTCAGACATGCCTAAATCATGGTTTCCCTATAGAAAGGGTATTACTGTCTTAAAAAGCTTTAACAAATAATTTTATTAGTCAAATTCAAAGATTGGTTGCAGTTTTAGAAAGCATCTACAAAATTTTAAAATATTAATCAATACTTGCTTTTCTAACATTTTATCACTTTCACACATATCATACATGACACACACAAGGTATGTTTTAGATCCAATACTCTGCAGATAAAGAAACAGAAGCTCAGAAATTCAAGTTGAGCAAATTCACACGTCTAGAGTTCAGGCTTTCTAAATTTACGGTTAAATCAGATGGGGGACATTAAAATCATCTTTTTTTTTTTTAACATCTTTATTGAGGTATAATTGCTTTACATTTTGTGTTAGTTGCTACTGTATAACAAAGTGAATAAGCTATATATATACATATATCCCCATATCTCTTCCCTCTTGCGTCTCCCTCCCACACTCCCTATCCCACCCCTCTAGGTGGTCACAAAGCAGGAGCTGATCTCCCTGTGCTATGCGGCTGCTTCCCCCCAGCTATCTATTTTACATTTGGTAGTGTATATATGTCAATGTCAATGTATATATGTCAACTCTCTCACTTTGTCTCAGCTTACCCCTTTCCCCTCCCTGTATCCTCAAGTCCATCTCTATGTCTGCGTCTTTATTCCTGTCTTGCCCCTAGGTTCATCAGAACCCTTTTTTTTCTTTAGATTCCATATATATATATGTGTTAGCATACAGTATTTATTTTTCTCTTTCTGACTTACTTCACTCTGTATGATAGACTTTAGGTCCATCCACCTCACTACAAATAACTCAGTTTTGTTTCTTTTTATGGCTGAGTAATATTCCATTGTATATATGTGCCACATCTTCTTTATCCATTCATCTGTCGATGGACACTTAGGTTGCTTCCATGTCCTGGCTATTATAAAATAAGCATCTTCAAACAAAATATAAGAAAACAAAACTACAAAGTATCACTGAAAGGTCATGTGCACTAGTAGATCAATTCCAAATTAGTGCACCAGAAAGCTCCATATTACCAACATTATAGCACCTTAAATTTACTTTAAGATCAACCATAACATCCTCACTTGATGGTCTACAAATTTTTATCCATATTATAGTCTATGACATCAAAAACCTAACTGTGGAAAAAAAAAAAAACCTAACTGTGGTTTTATCACAGTATCAGCCAACTAATAAGACCTGCAGGACAAATTCAGCCCATGGCCTATTTTTGACTGGCAAGATATAAATGGTTTCTTCATTTTTAAGGTTGTGTCTTAAAAAAAAGGAAAGAATATATGACGAAGACCTTATGTGGCCCACAAAGCCTAAAATATTATTTTCTATCTGACCCCGATATAAAAGATCACATTTTAATTTACTTCTCTCCACCACTGAAATCGCTTATATATTTGCTGAAATATGATACATAGGAGCAAGAGATTTGTATTTGGAAGCAAGAAAATCCAGGTCATCATTTAAGAGCTAGGTATCTTTAGGAAAGTCCCAGTCTCAGCTCCAGTTTCTTCACCTCTGAAAAGAGGCATTTAGAATAAAAAGATCAGTGTTTGGGGAAGGGAAGGGGGTGGACAGGGCAGTTATTTGATGCTTCTGAACCTTTTGTTAATGACTAGGGTACATGATACACAAAATCTGGTCCAGCACATAAAATAAAATCCTCTTTTCTCAATAAGACAAATGCATAAATGTTCCTACTATCTACTGCTGTAAGTTTAACATGCTACCCCAAAAACTTGGTGACTTAAAACAATACAGTAATTTACTATTATTGCTTATGGTTCTGAGGCTCAACTAGGGTCTCTCACGTGGCTGCAGTTAAGGGTTAGCTAGAATCATTTGAAGGCTTGCTTATTCACATACCTTGGCTGGGAAGTCTCAGAACAGCTGGGGTTCCTAGGGCACTCCTTTCTATGGTCACTTTCCCCCATGACAGCTTCAGCGTAGGCCGACCTCTTTCATGGTGGTTTAGAGCTTTCATGGTGGTTTAGGCAGAAGCTCAGCAACAGTGCCACAGTATTTTATTCAGAGACAATCACAAAAGTCTACTCAGGTTCAAAGAGAGGAGCTATGGACTCCACCTATTGTTGGTTGAAATGTTAAATACTTGATAGATGTTTTCAAAACTACCACCACCTGCTTAGTTTTGCTTAAACTTAGGGGTTTTAATTATAAATATAAGGAGTACTCTTAAAAAGCAAAATCTGGTTTAAAAAGGTGAGAGAGTTCATAGTATTGGGTTATAAAGCTAACAAGCTGCTTCCTCTGACCACTTCATTCATTGGCTAGAGAAAGGAGTTTGTATATATTTTAATTCATGTTTTCAATTTAAAATGAATTAGTTATAAAGAAAGATTATTTTAGTAGTCTCAGAAGCTACTACTATTAAAGACTCTCTATCACTGGCATATCCTTTTTAGAAAGAAATAACTATGTCTTTAAGAGATAAAGTAACATCCACCGGTTCTCTAGGGTGACTCTCTTTAAACTACTTTAATGTTTTAAATCACTCACTTTATCCTGAAATTTAGCATTATTATTCTGTATAGTGATATGTACATATACAATTTCTTCACAGTAGTTTGACAGCAGCACCTTAAGAATATTAGCAATAAAATGAACAAAGGCTAGCAAATGCCAGGTTAAGAATTCTATATAAAAAATAACTCAAATGCAGTATTTCTACAGTTAAAGCACTTCATTTTTTTTGAGAAGTCTATATAAAGAACTATACAGTCTTTTTAAAAAAATCCTTTTAAAACCCTGAAAATTGTGTTTTAGATGCCACAACAAAATGAATTTTTCCACAATATGTCAGTGCAACAAATTAACTCAAATGAAACACAAATAAACAGTATTTCCATTTACAGCTAAAGTTCAAATCCATTCAAAGTTATACACTAACAGCCTGTAGGATGAATCTAGCTCTTGGATGCTTTGTTTTTGAAAGTGCCAAGGATTTAATATAAAAATCCAGACCCTACATTTAAAAAAAAAAGACTATTTGATCACTAGGGGCCCAGACTCCCATCTGAAAAAAACCAGATGGAGCAGTCCTGATAGTCTTCTGTTAAGACACAGAGAAGGTAACTTACGTCATAGTTTTGCATGAGACAATCTGGGTTTATGCCCCATACATCAGTGTATTTACTAATATTGCCTGAACATATACCATGCTTACTCCTTTACTGTCTATAACCTAACACTCACCATTACCTACAGTACTAAGTAAGTACTTTATCTGCCTGACCCTAGAATGCATATAAACCCACAACTCCTGAACAACACTGATGTTAAATAACTGCAAGAAAATTTAAGGTTCAAGACACTGAGGCACAGGGACACCAAACTTCAGTTTTAGTATATATGATACTTTGTGGAAGAGTAGGAATGCTAAAGGGTACAAGCCTATTCAACTCAAGTGGATTAACTGCCTTGACCGAATACAAGTGCTATGTCGGATCTTACAAATTTTCGAGAGGATTCCCAAATTCAGATTTTTATTTGAAATTGTCTTTTAAATGCTGCCTCAATTAAAAACAAAACAAAGCAGGCTACTGCTAGCTTGATTCCTCTATGGAAATGCAATAATCTGTGAACGTTTTGCATTCACAATATATGATGTTTTTATACGGACTTCATTATCATCACTTGTTAAGCAAGCATAATCTTAGTTATCACAAACTATCGATATTATTAACAAACTGAGTTTTGGGAAAGAGGTACAGATCCATGGGTATAGGAAGCAAAACAAGGAAACAAAAAATATCCCAAATGAAGCCCAAAGAATTAAAGTACTGTGACTTAAATCTCAGTTCTGAATCCAAATTTAATGCTGTTTCCACTCTACCAGAATCACACCTCAACCTTGAAATTCCTGGCCCACGAAGGCCACAAACCTTAACTCCAGGGATATCAGTGTAGAAAATTAACCTTTATCTGAGACGCAGTTCATTTTTTTGACCCAGGAAGCTTCTGGGTTAGGAGATACAAAGTACTATTTATTTCAGGATCCAGCATCAGACTAAGACCTGAAATATTTAAAGAAAAAAAAAACAAAAACAAAAAACTGGGTACTTAAATATACTACTTATTTTGTTTTCCAATACAGGGCACCATAATACATTACAGTTTTTATTTTAATTCACTTAATGTAGTTTTAGTCGGGTTTGGCAACGTAGCAAGATTTCCTGGAGCCTCCCCTTCTGTTGTGTTGTACATTAGACCAGTCTCTCAGTTACTTTTTTGTCACTCAAAACCGTCATTCTTCAAGAAGTGTAGAGACTTGGATTTCCTATACCATCCAAATTTCCTGTCTTCCAAAACGCATACAATTGAAGTCTAAGGAGGGCATTTGTAATTTTTTTCTCCTACTTCTATTATGGGTAAAACAAATATATCGGAATATCAAATACATACTCTATGCTTTACAAAGCCCTAACTAAAGTGGACCAAGTCAATCTAACCCTAAGGACTTACTATAGTGAGGGCTACAGTGTGTATACACATATATGTGTGTATATATAACCATGCATACATATTTATATGTATTTGCCTGCATGAGTGTGTGTATGTATATAATTTAAACTGGGAAACTCTTAACTTTGGACATCAATAGCAAATATCACATAACTAGTCATAACTAGTCAGTCATTAATGAAGTCCAACCTTGAGCTAATGATTTACAATCTTCTAAATCATTTATTCGAGGCACTGAGACATAATTACTGTACACCAGGAACCTGGTAAACAAGACATACTCCTGGCCTTCATGGAGCTTCCAGTCTGGTAATGCAGAAAACATGTTACTTTCAAAAGTGGTACCTCATTATCCACATTTTAGATACATTAAACTTGTATAACTGTTCTTCAGAGAGAAATTTTTAAGAACTTAAGAAATAAAATATAAACCAGGTGTTTATAATGGAAAACACAGAAAAATGGCAATTAACACTAGTTAATACCACCAACATTCCAACATCTTCCACATCTACTTTCTGGACAATCACCACAGGAATCAGGAAGCTGGCAAATTCTCCAGTTATAGGCTTCACTTTCTAGGTATGGGTATTACAGAAGCATTTATAGAAGGTAATGTCTGCTTATTACACAGCTAATGTGCAAAGCCCAATAATCCAAGGACTTTATAACTGAAGTGTTGTAACTGCTCTGTGATTTATAGCAAATTTCTGCAACTTAAACTCATTTCTTATCAAGATCTTACACCACTTACGGAATCTTTCAAGAAAGGACTTAAGGTTTGTGACATGTCTAAGATTTGTGACAGGGTTTACCTTTACAATTTCCTAGTGTTTCACTGTCATCCTACTGATGACAATAAGTACTTAGCTTCCCATTTTTCCCTGTTCAACATGAAAAGAAAGAGTCAAGCATTAATTCTAATTCTGGCTATTATTCTAGCTGTTTGACAAAGATCAAGAAAGTGAGACACCCTAGGCCTCAGTTTCCATACATGCAAAGTGGGTTATTCTAGAAATCTGCTCATTCCAAAATTAAATAAGCAATTCCAGTAGGTATGTATCTGCTAGCTTTCCCAGTAAACTAGAGACAATCTTAAACTATAAGTACTTACATCATAAATTCTGAAATGAAGCTGAATTATGAAAATTAATTTTTTAAAAACTACACAAATGGGAGGCCTTTCAGAAGCTGGACAATTTATCCTGAGTATTGCTAATAGGTGGCATTACTACTTCCCAATAATAGTTACAAAGTTTATGCATTTAGACGTTTTCATCACTAAATCCGTTTCTGAAACAAAATTTATAAAATATCACCTACTTTTTTCCTCCGTGTACAATATTGTGTCTACTCCATAAATGACTTACAACTATGTTCACCTTAACAGACACTGAACTCTTAAGAAGTACTGAGCTTTTACTCATTTTTTATCTAGTTCATCTCACCCACCACAATCACCACCCACTCCCATACACACAGATCATAGATTACACTCTGAAACAATCAAATGTTGACTGAATTAATTCTTCCTGATTAAAATCATCTACTTAATACTACTTTACTACTAATTAAAAGCAGTTTCTTTTATTCACTAACACCATGTAATCCTATGATCACATTCCTTCTGGACTTCTCAAAAGGAAGGGAGAGGCTTTTTAGGATTCGTTTAAGGAAGGAAAATTGAACTACTAAAACCTAATCACCGAGTTGCTTTGAGATAGGAGCCATATCTTAAACATATTCCCACCCACTCCGTTGCCCAAGCCTGTCCCTATTATTGAGCAGTTCACTGATTCATGAAAACTCTTTCAAGGAGAAAAATGAGAGGTCACAAGTCTAATGGAACTTGACTCTACAGCCCACTTAACAAATCCTCCCTCCCCCAAATCAATTAGCCACACAAAAGAGTAGATCCGTAAAATACAGGACAGCAGCTGGCCAGATTTTTATCAACCATAACCTTGCCAAATCTATCATGGTAATCTTAGGGTTGTAAAAAACCTTAACGTACCATCCAATCTAGACCACTCTCCAGACTTGTACTGATTCAGGATCTACATTAACATTTCCAGGGCTTGGAAGGTCGGTATTTAAAAAGACATGACATTTCATTCTGGCAACATCAGTTCTTCCCATATTTAAAGTAACTGTAGCCCTCCGACTCTCTACAAACTGTATCCATTTGTTCCTGGTTGTACCCTCTAGGAACTACGCACAACGTGTGTCTATCACAATAGTGGCCAGGATTTTTCCTGCCTGGCCTAAATCACATAATCATCTTTTCAAACATCACGTTTTCCAAAATAAGTATCTGAGGAACCAAACAGGCCATTCTTGCCACTTTGCCTATTTAACAGAACAGCCATAAGTTACTCGTAGACATTTCGCGAAATTATCTACCTATATCACTTCTTAAATATGCTTACTTAATAGATTACCAGCTTTAAGGGTATTAAGGGTTTTCGAAATTCAGCCTAACAGAAAAGGCTGTTTTGAAGATACGCATTACATCCGCATACCACTACCAGGAAATAAACCTAAGGGCCTGCAACTCAGAACAGGCCTTCTCTCTGCCGCGCCCAGGACACATAAACGTTAAGTGAAAAAGGGAATTAGGATTAAAGGAAAATCCAAGGCTAGATGAAGTGTTAGGTTATGTGGAGACCGAGGACGAAAGGGCAGGCCTTGTCTTTTCCAATGAGTCCAAGCGTCTCGATGGAGAGACCGGCTCCGCGCGGAGGAAGCTAACCTCCCCTACCCACAACGACGACCACGGCTCCGTCGACCCACTCCCGAGCCCCACCTCCGCCCATCACCTTTCTCCGCACTAACCTTTCTCCTCTCGGCTGTCGGCCGCCATTGCTCCCCTCTTGTTTCCGCTGCTGCCGCCGCAGCCGCCACCGCCGCTTCGACGCGACTCGCGCGGGCGCCGCAGCCGCGGCAGCAGAACCACAGGCGCGTCCGTCAGTCCGTCCGCTGGGCTTGCGCGCTTCGCACGTTAGCCTCTACCACTCACCCTTCCCGACCCACCCTTTCTCCCCACTTCTTCCCTTTCTCCCTTTTCCCCTTTCCTCCTTTCACTCCTGCCTCCCCCACCCCAGGCCCAGCCTTCCCGTTGGGGCTTAGGAACGGGAGGCGGTAACGGGGAGGGAAGGGAAACAGATGGCGACAGCGGGCGGCGCTAAAATGGAGCCTGCTTCCTGCGTGAAACAATCCCCCTCCCAAAATGCCCTGCGCTGTTTACGCTTCGTTCCTCCCTGGGAACGTCACAGTGCGGAGAGGGCGGGGTGGCAGGTCAGGCAAGAACGTGACGTAACGTCAGCACGTTGCCCCGCCCCCCGCAGCCCGGAAGTCCCTGGAATGAGTTCTATTTCTAGCGATAAAAGTCTCCCAAGTTTACGGGGAGCCAGCTGCGCTGGGTATTCCCAGGTGGCTCAGGTTTCTCACCTGAAGCGCCTATTAACGGAGCTTCCAGCCTCAAAGCAAAGATGCTTTCTGTCGCTCCGCGGGACACCTGATTCAGTTCTCGAAATTGGAGACTTATTTAGGACAAGTCTGGGCCAGTCCCTTTGCAGCCACCACTTTCTACTCTAGGTACCGGATGTACTTTCTTGTTTGGTGCTACAGGCTTACCCAAAGGCAGCACAGGACACAACCAGCTCACTTGTCACAAAAGCCTACTAGTTTCGTTTTTAACTGGGGAAGGGAATTATATTGTATTTTAAAATAGCTTTGTAATTCACCTAAATTTGATTGAAACATTTATCGAGGTCCTGGGGTACACAGTTGATTTAAACAGACTATTGAGAAATTAAAACTACAGAAGTGACGAAAAATTATTTTACATGATATGGTAAGATCTGCGAGGAAACTTGCTTAAAGTTCATTGTCCAACGAATGAAAATGTAATTTTGCTTCACTGCTCCATAACTGAGTTTACAAGAGAAAAAAAATTTGAAGAACAGAAAAACAAGAAAAGTAACAGTGTTATAGACATAAAAACAAACTACAAACTTATGGCAAGTTTAGAGAAGGACAGATCTATGGTGTCTTGGTCTTTGATTGCCCTTTTAACGTAGAGACCAAACTGAAGGCAGTGGGAAGATTTTAAGTAGTGGGAAAACACGAATAGAGATTCGTTTGGAGCTATCTGGAGGGCTTGAAGGGAGAAGAGAGAAGGAAATCAATTCAGTAAATATAAATCCAGCTTTGTATCAGATGCTTAGGAATCAAGCATGAATAGGACAGTATTTCTGCCTTTCAGGAATTTTCAGTATGTACAAGGAAGAGACAAGTTAACAGGAAGTTACTGTGTAAAAATAATAGCTAAAAATTGTGTGTTCTTACTGTCTGGCAGGAACCGTTCTGAGCACTTGACCTACACAATCTGATTTCATCTTCTGAAAACACAATTAGATTAGTATATTACTAGCTCTATTTTACATAAAAAGAAAGTGAAGTAATATGAAATTAAAGTGCCCAAAGTTATGAGTAGTAGTAAGTAACATGACTCAAATTAAGGCAATTTGGATCCAGCCACCACCTAACATTGCCTTATGTGGAGTAAGCTCAGAATGTTATTGGAACTTCTAGGGGCATGTCACACAGACTGCTGGAGGGTACAGAATAGAGTAAAGGAAAGCTTTCTGGAGAAGGGAAAATAAAGCCTAGTTGAGATCTAAAAGCCTCCTAACCTAGGTAAAGGGGAGAAAAGACAAGGGTGGTGGGCAGAAAAATGGTTTTCATGTTAAAAAAAAAAAAGGTCCTAGGTGGCAAAATTACCCATGGTTCAATTCAGGTTGATATTCAATGGTTATGTAAGAAGAAGCTGAATCAAGAAAAGCATTATATATGTTCCACTCATTTATTATTTCAGTCAACTAGTATTTATTAAATTCCTATCCTGCCCCAAATGTTGTAATAGGCTCCAGAGTTAAAAAATATACATGGTATAGAATCTGGTTTCTCTTTTCAAAGAGTTCAAGTTTATGTTCTAGTGAGGGAGACAAAGCAAAAGTAAACAAATTAAAAGTCATGACAAATTCTATGGAAGAAACAAGAGGTTAATATGGCAAAGGGTGTGGTAGGGGGGGAATGGGTGGAGGCTTTTTATATAGAAAAACTAGTAAAGTCCTCTCTGAGGAGGTGAAGTTGAGACTGATACCCAGTAAGAGGTGGAGATAAGGGTCTTCCAGGCAGAGGACAGCACACCCAAAGGCTCTGAGGGAGAAAGAGGCCTTGGTGTGGTCAAGGGTCTAAGGAGAACACCAATGAGCTGCCACCCAGATAATGAGTGAGAGAGCAAGTGGCTGAGATAATGTTTGAGGGACAGGCCACATCTTATGAGAGCAAGGGCCTAATCAGGACCCAACCCTAAACAAAAGCAGTATAAGGTCTACAGAGAAACAGAATTTCAAAGGTGAGCCCACTGGAGCGTGAGGAAGGAAAACACCTTTGGCTTTCCAAAGAGCCACACCTGTAAAATGTGAAAATAAGCCAACACAAGTTCAAGATGATCAGCACTCCTCAGAGGAAGACAACAAAATATAAAATCTCTGAAACATATATTTCACAATATTTAATATCACATCAGGCTAGGGCCAGGTTATATAGCACAGGTTGCAAACTGGTGCCTGCTGACCTAAGACTTTCCTTGAACCATCAGTGTTTATGTGCTTTTATTGAAGCTTAATGCCTTTAATCAGGGCATGCACTTTCCAATAAGATTTCCTCCACCACCCTTCTCAATTGCCCTACCTTTGACCAATATTACTGATTGAAGTATGTATCAATGAAGTGTGTGGATTCAGAAAAAAGAAAAAAAAAATTGATAGCTGTGTTCTGTCGCCCCGGGAAGGTAATGTAGGGTGGAGAGTAAAGGAGACTCAGTCCAGACTCTTAGAGAATGTCAATGAAGAGAATATGCAATATGAACCTAGAACATCTTCTCATATTAGAAAGTAGTAATCAGAGAATTCCAGAGACCTATCAAACTATGGAGCATTTTGAGCAACTGTAAAGATAAAATTGCATTGGACTGAAACATATCAAATATGTTTAAATCCTTGAATTCATAATAGTTCAGAAATATTCATCATTCCCCTTTGGGTGATGCTAGGGAACCAGTTCATTATTTTGAAAACTGGTAAAGAGAAATCATCATTTATCCGTCTTTCCAATTAGAACTGTATCTCAGGGTTACCAAACAAATAGTTGATGAAGGGAAGTTTCTCTTTAGGGAAGTATTCCAGCTACTATGTGGCCAGGGCAAAGCAATGATAGAAGTAGGACATCACCATTTTATAACCATTATGAAATAAACAGATCAAGACAATGGTTATTAATGGCTGCTAATTTGTATAACAGAAAGACAATCAGATGTTATGTGCCTCCTGATGGAAGTACCTAATTCTGTCTATGAAGCAGTCTTGCCAAAAAACTAAACCTGGATCTCATCAAGACTTTTGTCAGTGGTTCTCTAGCAGGGGTTGGGGGGGGGGGGGATTCTGCCCCCAGGGGACATTTGGCAGTATTTGGAGAACTATGTGGTTGCCACAACAGAGAGCGTGCTGCTAGAATATAATGAATGGAGGCCAGGGATGGTTTTAAACATCCTGTAAGGCACAGGAAAGCCTCCCACTTTAACAAAGAACTATCTGACCCAAATGCCAACAGTGCTTGTGCTGAGAAATCGAGCTCTGGGACACAGACAAAGCACAGGTGACTGTGTTAAGCTATCCCCCACAAATACTATTAGCAAAATCCAGACAGTAGGAAACTACAGAACAAACAAGCAGATGTCTTCGAAAATAAATTGCAATGAAGAAGGAAAGAAATAGAGAGGAGTAAGTAATCTATACACTAAAATAAACTTACAAGAAATATAAAAAATGTAAACCAATTGTAGTACGTGGATGTTATGGGTTGAATTGTGTTCCCCCAAATAATATGTTGAAGACATAACCTGCAGTACCTCAGATTGCAACCTTATTTGGATATAGGCTTGTTTCATATGTAACTAATTAAGATACGGGTATACTGGAGTAGGGTGGGCCCTTAATCCAATGACTGGTGTCCTTATAAGAGAGGAAAAGAGACACAGAGACAGAAGTACACATGGAAAATTTGGCCATGTGACGAATGGAGGCAGAGGTTGGAATGACGCAGCTAAAGAATCCCAAGGGTTACAGGCAAAAACCAGAAACTAAGAGAAGCAAATAAAGACTCTCCCCTGCATATTTCTGAGGGAGTATGGCCCTAGTGACATCTTGATTTCAGACTTCTAGCCTCCAGAACTGTGAGACAATAAATTTCTGTTGTTTTAAGCCACCCAGTTTCTGGTACTTTGTTACAGCAGCCCAGGAAACTAATGCCATGGATCTTACTTAGATACTGATTTGAATACGTGAATACACTTGCGTACACACACACACACACACACACACACACACACACATACAGAGTCATACACATATCAGCAAACTTAATATTGAGTGAATGATGATTTTGAAAGAATTGCTATTAATATTTTTAGTTTAATAAGTTTAAAAAATAGCTCTCGGGGCTTCCCTGCGTGGTGTAGTGGTTGAGAATCCGCCTGCTAATGCAGGGGACACGGGTTTGAGCCCTGATCTAGGAAGATCCCACATGCCGCGGAGCAACTAGGCCCGTGAGCCACAGCTACTGAGCCTGCGCGTCTGGAGTCTGTGCTCTGCAACAAGAGAGGCCGCGATAGTGAGAGGCCCGCGCACCGCGATGAAGAGTGGCCCCCACTTGCCACAACTAGAGAAAGCCCTTGCACAGAAACGAAGACCCAACACAGCAAAAATAAATTAATGAATTAATAAACTCCTACCCCCAACATCTTCTTTAAAAAAATAATAAAAATAAAAAATAGTTCTCATAATTTCATGATATATACTAAAATATCTGTAGATGAAATGACATGTTATCTGAGATTTATTTCAAAATAAACTTGTATAGGGCAAGGGGATTTGGGTGGCATCATACAAGTCAGCTCATGAGCTGCAGATATGTATACATTCATAGAAAAACGTATTCTCTTTACCTTTTCTTAAAAATATTTTAGATTTTCTTTAATAATTTTAAAGAAAGGCAGAGCAAGAGAAACCAACGAAGAAAGTTAAGGCGATATCAAAATGCCATTTTCCCTAATCCATATTTATCCTATCAGAACTAAGAAGTAATTGAAAGTAATCTTTAATGTAATTAGAATTCTATATTTAAATATTTGCTATTAAAATAAGGTTATGTGATCAATGACAACAAGGACCTACTGTATGGCACAGGGAACTCTGCTCAATACTCTGTAATAACCTAAATGGGAAAAGAATTTTAAAAAGAATAGATACATGTATGTGTATAGCTGAGTCATTTTGCTTTACACCTGAAACTAACATAACATTGTTAATCAACTATACAATGTAAAATAAAAATTTTAAAAATAAAAAAAATAAGTTTATGTGAGAACAAGGGTACAACTGTTTAAAAAATGCAGTTTTCATTTCAGTCATGTTAATAAAAAGGAAAAGTTATAGGGGTTATAAAGGACTGAACTCTAGATTTGTTGAACATTCAAGTAAACTATTGTGTACTTATTAAAAGCACAGATTTTGCAGTCATAATAAGCTGGTACAAATTCTGGCTCTGCCATTCACTAGCATGCGATCTAGGAGAAATTAACCTCTAATCTTTAGTGTCTCTGTGAATGAAAACTTAGAAATCATTTTCAGAGTTGCTATAATGTTTAAAATGGTTAGAAAAGGGCAGTTAAATGTTCAATAAGCTGGAACTACTGTTATTTTTATCATTTCTGTAGTTCAGGGATGATGGATTGTTTTATCAATTGTTGTTGGTGAACTTAATCAGAAAATGTAGCACCAAATGACTCTAAATAGATTTTTGGCTTAGCTGTCTATGTATACATATGATTTCCTGAGTAAAGATCAGTAAACTAAAAACATACAGCCAAAACTTCTCTTCAGATCTCAGGGATCATCAAAATATTATTTAAAAAATACAATACAGCTTCCAAAGTGGGAAGTTCCTTTTAAACTGATGGTAATGAATTGTGAATTGAAATTAACAGAATTTAGATAGCAGTAAAGTGCCCAGAGCTATACATATGGAGAGAAGAACCATGATAGGATGGATTACCAGATTTCAGTTACTATTGGGTTAATATCAGAACAGAGATACTAGGGGACAAGCAAAGCTAGAGGAGGAGCAGTGGGAGGGAACTTTGGAGATCTAGCCCTTCTGGGGTAGAAATCTCATTCATACCTTCTAATACCCCAGGTAGCCACCTGAGACACCAGAAAGGTCACACCGTAAGAATAAGGACTTTAGCCTAAAGTAAAATCTAATCATGACCTACTCAGACAAAGACTAAAACCAAGGCCCAGGAAGACCCACAGGGGAAACAAAATGTGGAAGTTGCATCTTGCATATTAGAAAGGATTTAAAAACTTGGGTTGTTCCTATAAAGCATAAACATACAATCTACACAAGTTCAAGGTGATTAGCCTTCATATGACTGTAGCCTTAATCTGACCTCAACTTCATGAGCCAGAACTGCCCAGCTGAGTGGTTCTGAAATACCCGACCCACAGAAATGGCAAAAGATAATAAAGGTTATTTTTAAGCCACTAAACTTGGGAGTGTGCTGTTTCATAGCACTAGATAAGTAATACACAATGTCATACGTAAAAATCAATTATATTTCTAAATATAGCAACAAACAATTGGAAAATGAAATTTAAAAACATTTACAATAGCATTAAAAAACATAAAATACTTAGCAATACTGAAAACTATAAAAGTGTTGACAGAAAGAAGACCTAAATAAATGAAAAAATACTCATCATGCATTGAAGGACTCAATATTGATGTCACTTCTCCCTAAATTGATCTATAGATTCAAAGCAATCTCATTCAAAATCCCAATGGATTTTCACAAAAGAAATTGACAAGGTGAATTTAAATTTGTAGGGAAATGAAAAGGACCTAGAATAGTCAAAACAACTTTGGAAAACAACAATTTTGGAGCATCAGCATTACCTGATTTCAAGACTTATCATAAAGCCATAGTAATCAAGACAGTGTGGTACTTATTAAAGTAAGACAGGGGCTTCCCTGGTGGCACAGTGGTTGAGAGTCCACCTGCCGATGCAGGGGACACGGGTTCGTGCCCCGGCCGTGGAGCGGCTGGGCCCATTAGATATGGCCGCTGAGGCTGCGCGTCCGGAGCCTGTGCTCTGCAACGGGAGAGGCCACAACAGTGAGAGGCCTGGGTACCGCAAAAAAATAAATAAATAAATAAAGTAAGACAGATAGATCAATAAATCAATAAAGTATGATATAATCATACCTAGGCATGGAATACAGAATTAAATGTAGAGATAATTTGTTATATTCAAATACAGTTACATAATACAGCATTAAAAATGAACAAGAGCTACATGTACCAACATGGTTAGATTTCAAACACATAATGTTAAGTGAAAAAGGAACTTTCAGATTGCTATGGTAATATTGTTTAAATGTTAAAAACACACACACAAAAATACTATGTATTCTTTTATAGAAATAGATATATGTATGAAAAATACAAAATTATAGACCAGAAGTAATCTTCAAAACAGTGTTTATTTCTAGGAAGGGAGGAAGGAATAGATCTCAGAAGGGGTACAAAGAGGATTAAAAGCTCATCAGATATGCTTTATTTATTTAAAGACAAGAAAGACCTGAAATACATGGCAAAGCAATAACATTAGTGAGCACATGAGGATTACATTACTGTCATCAGTGTCTGAAATATTTCATTTAAAAAAATTACACATGGAATGTCAGGCAAATTTTTAAATGGAACGTGTTGCATTATGCAATTGTGTTTAAAATAGTTGCTCAAAGCTGTAGAGAAACTGAGCCTCCTTTGTCTCTTGGCCTTCTCCACTAGAGTCCTTGTTTCTGCTCATTCTAGCTTGATGCAGACTTGACAGCATTTCCTATTCCTAACCAAGTATGTGTAGGTGAGAGGAGAGCACCAGATAGGACTCATATCCTTTACTGAAATGGCTATCTGGATCTCCAGATGCATAAAGCCTAGCTTGCCTTCACAGCCCAGCCCCTCTTCTATTGCCTGCCTGAGTGCCTCTGTAAGCTGCTATGTGAGCTAATGTGCTAGGGCCTGATTTGCTGCTCCTGACACTATATTTTCCCATCTTCACCCATGCCTTGTAAGGATGAGGTGTTTTTATAAAATAGCACATCAAGAAGTTTAACATAATAACGGAATACATTATTAAGAGAGATATAAACTTTCAGCTTTAAGGTGACTAAATTCTAGGATCTAACGTACAGCATGGTGACTATAGTTAACAGTACTGTATTGTATACATGCTTGCCATTGCTTAGAGAGTAGATCTTAAGTGTTCTCACCACATCAAAGGAAAATAAAAAGGTAATTATAACTATGTGAAGTGACGGATGTGTATATTAACTTGATTGTGGGAATCATTTCACAAAGTACATGTACTTTGTACATGTACAAATACAAATACTTTGTATTTCTAAAGTACATTTTAGATCTTAAACATATACAATTTTTACTTGTCAATGATACCTCAATAGAGTTGGGAAAAAAATAAAGTAGAAAAAAAAAGGAGAGGAGTTGTTTGTACTGTAGCTGCTCCACTCTGAAAAAAACATTCGTGAAGGACCTAGGCCTCTTAAGGGCAAGTGGGTCTCTCTAGGCTTTTTCTCTAGGAGAAAAAGAGGCCAAAGTGCTCAAAATCCTGAGGAGGAGAGCAGAAGGCTAGAAAAGAGAGTCTGAAGGAAAGCCTTAGAGAAGGGAACTTCCTGAACCCACTTGAAATAGGTTTATAAAGACTTAAAGATACACCGATAGGAATCATTTAAAATATTTAAATATGTATTCTGCCCCACCTTCTGGAATCTGACTGAATTCATGTTTGGCTCCTAGTAAGGACTTGGTCCTTTCTGGTATTGGACTTGCCTGAAGCTCTTCCAGAACTTCCCAAACATGAGGAAAGATTACATTAAATATACCACAGTAAACATTGCTGAACTATTGAGTATAATGCAGCAGAGTCCTTGATATAGCACTGAACTGCTGCCTGCACAATTTAGTATATTATGTAGTCTTAAAATAACTAACATTTGACTAGCACATTTACTGAGAACTTCTCTTTCACATATCTTATCCCATTTAAACTTCACAACCAGCTTCTGAGTTAGATTCAATAAACATTTATCCTAACAGCAATTATAGTTTTAATTTAAAAAATCAATAAAAATAGGGCTGTTTAAATATTACAGGGTATTTTTAAATTTGGAAATGTATTAATCTTTTGATTTGAAACCAGGTACCTGAAACTGTTCTTCTACACTAAGATGTTAATGTCAAGTTTTCATTTAGTTTTTAAGTGTACCACAGTAGGCAGCCTTGCATTCTTTAACAGAAATTCTATTGGTTTAAGCCTTTTAATAGGAAATAAATTTTCAAAATATAAGTACTTCCAAAAAAGAATATAATTTTGCTCAGCTTTTTAAAAAAGTATCTAATCCTGGGATATTTAAAGAATTCTGGAATTTCAAAGTTGTTCTGCTTCCTTTTTAACAACGTTGATAGCTGACATTTACTGAGTACTCACTATATGGAGTCTACTCTGAACTCTGCCTGTATTTTACTTCCCTTAATCCATCTAACACCCCCATGAGACCTTATTGTTATATTTATTTTACTGAGGATGTAAATTTCTTTTGAGTAAACGCTTAAGCTTTCAGGGTTTTCCTTCTTTTCCTCTTCTCTTTTCTTGGTAGCATCTTGGCACAGGGGTGTGCTGGATCTCTCTGGCTGCCCTGATCCATTTTTCATACACTGTATCCTGCTCTGTACCTTAGAAAGCTGATCCATAGAGACTGGCCAATTGGCTCCCTTCCTTGGTTTTGTTTGAGTGCAGTCAACGGAAGGCACAAACAGAAGACCTGAGAGTAGAGTAAGAGTTGAAACATTTATTTTCGTGACTACATCCATGCAGGGTTACCAGAGGTTGGCTCTGTCCTTTTATCCATGGCCCCAGTTCCTAGCAGTCAACACTATCTGTACAGTTATCCTAACTTGGCTCTAGTAACTCCAACCTTCATTTGCTCATCCTGGCTTAGGGTACTACTCTGGACTGAACTGTGTCTCCCCAGGACCCTTATGTTGAAGCCCAAACTCCCAATGTGACTGTATTTGGAGATAGATCCTGTAGAACCCAGGGACAGCCCCTGAATACCAAGACAGAATTGTTCCAGTGTCACTCTTAGTCTTCTGCTCTTTTGGGGGGGACTGTAATGGGAATCCAGGCTAACAGACCTGGAGCAAGTTGAGGAGGATTCTGGGAGCTCTACAAAATCAGTAGCAAGTGCTGTGAAAGACACAAGCCAAAAAGGTAAAGGGAACCTAAGGCACTGAGTACCTCTCTGACCTGCTTAGGGCTAGCCCAGTGAAGAAGAAAAACTTAGAAACTCATGTTTACAGAGTTAAATCTGTCAAGCAGGAAGAACCCAGGGTTGGAAACCAGCTCAGTCCTTCAGGTCTGAGAAGTCCAATGCGCCTGACGGTGCTCTACTTTCTGGTTCTTTAAAGAATGCTGTTTTTGTTCCATTCTCCCTGTTTGAATGGGTACAAACTTAGTTCTCTTCAGCAGCTGGAAGACATTCCTCCTACGCTTTTCCCTTCTTGGCCCAAGAAAGTACCCACAAGACAGTAGCACCTGGTTTCTCAGGTGCTGAGGACAGTCAGATCACTGCTTGGACTCTGCTTTGAGTAGGGGTGGTAAATATCCTGCCTGAGTGGCTTTCCCTTTCCTTCTCCCCTCCTGTTCCCATGGTGAACTGCTCTGGTTATCACAGAGTTTTATTGAACCCAGCTGCAGCTGCCTGGCCATCTGGATGCTGTCTGCTGCATAGCCATATGATACACTGGAGGGTGGAGGCTGTTCACCTCCCCTGCTCTACAGGATGTTGTGGAAATCAGGGAAGAGAAGGTGGTGAGCCGACCCTTATTTCTCTCTCCACTCCCTCTCTTCTATAATACATTCCCCATCTGTGTCTCTTCTGTTTAAAAGGAGAGGAAGCAGCATTAACGGATGGAGGAGACTATGTGTTACTTATCCACTTCTGAATAAATATTTGTTACTCCTAAAAAAAAGGGGGAAAAGGATATATACAGTGTTGGGGAAACTGGATATACACATACAAAAGAATGAAACTGGATCCCTATCTCACATAATACACAAAAATCAACTCAAAATAGTTTGAAGTCTTGAACATAAGACCTGAACCATAAAGCTCCTAGCAGAAAACATAGGGGGTAAGCTTCATGACATTGGTCTTGTCAATGATTTTTTGGATTTGGCAACTAAAGCAAAAATAAACAAATGGGACTACATCAAACAGCAAAGGAGGGCTTCCCTGGTGGCGCAGTGGCTAAGAATCCACCTGCTAATGCAGGGGACACGGGTCCAAGCCCTGGTCCGAGAAGATCTCACATGCCACAGAGCAACTAAGCCACGTGAGCCACGACTACTGAGCCTGTGTGCCACAACTACTGAGCCTGCGCGCCTAGAGCACATGCTACACAACAAGAGAGGCCACTGCAACGAGAAGCTGCGCACCACAACGAAGAGTAGCCCCCGCTCTCTGCCCATGCACAGCAACGAAGACCCAATGCAGCCAAAAATAAATAAATAAAATAATTAAATTAAAAAAAAAACAGCAAAGGAAACCATCAACAAATGGAAAGGTAACCTATGGAATGAGATAATCATATATCTGATAAGGGGTTAATATTCAAAATATATTTTACAAACTCACAAAAGTCATTAGCAAAAAAACTCAAACGATTCAATTAAAAATAAAGGAAATGAATAGACATTTTTCCAAAAGAGGATGTACAAAGGGCCAATAGGTACATGAAAAATACTCAACATCACTAATCATCAAGGGAAAGCAAGTCAAAACCACAATGAGATACCTCAGATCTGTTAGAGTAACTGTTATCAGAAAGACAAGAAACAGCATGTGTTAGAGAGGATGCGGTGAAAAGGGAACCCTAGTGCACTGTTGGTGGAAATGTAAATTGGTGCAATCATTATGGAAAAGAGAAGAGTAGGGAGGGGTTTCAAAAAATTAAAAACAGAACTACCATATAATCCAGCAATTCCACTTCTGGGTATTTATTCAAAGGAAACAAAAAACACTATCTTGAAAAGATATCTGCACCCCCATGTTCATTGCAGCATTATTTACAATAGCCAAACCACGGAAACAACTGAAACGTCCATCAGTGGGTGAATGGATAAAGAAAATGTGGTATAGAAAAAGAAGGAAGGGCTTCCCTGGTGGCGCAGTGGTTGAGAGTCCGCCTGCCAATGCAGGGGACACGAGTTCGTGCCCCGGTTTGGGAAGATCCCACGTGCCGCGGAGCGGCTGGGCCCATGAGCCATGGCTGCTGGGCCTGCGCGTCCGGAGCCTATGCTCCGCGACGGGAGAGGCCCACATACCACAAAAAAAAAAAAAAAAAAAAAGGACATTTTGCCATTGGCAACGATATGTAGGGACCTTGAGAGCATTATGCTAAGTGAAATAAGTCAGACAGAGAAAGACAAATACAATAAGATCTCACTTATATGTGGAATCTAAAAAAAAAACCAAAACCCAAAACCCAGAACCAAAACCAAAGAAACTGAGGTCACGGATTGAGGTAGGGAGAGGGATGTGGAGTGGGCAAAATGGGTGAACGGGGTCAAAAAGTACAAACTTCCAGTTATAAAAAGAGTAAGTCATGGAGATATAATGTATAGCATAGTGACTATTGTTAATAATACTGTACTGTATATTTGAAAGTTGCTAAGAAAGCTAAGTTTAAAAGTTTTCATCACAAGATGAAATATGTGGTGATAGATGTTAACTAAACTTAACATGACAATTGTTTCACAATACATACATACATCAAATCATAGTGTTGTACACCTAATACTAATACAATGTTATATGTCAGTTATGTCTCAATTAAAAAACAACAACAACAATAGTAAGGTAGGCAGAAGTGGAGAGAAACAGGAAGAGAAGCCAGAGGCCATGAATTTTAAAAAACCATAGGGTCAAGAGCAGAACACTACAGTATGCTGTTAGTGGCATAAACGGCAAAAATGAATCAAAGCTAACTCACTGTAATGATGGACTGATTGCAGGAGAAGGAAATAAGAAATTCCCACTTCTGAGTTGTATTTATTAGCATTGTTATTAGATCAGTATAACTTGTGAAACAATTAGAGCTATTTTTGTATCCTAAATTATCTTCCAGTTGTTTATTTTTTGTGGCACTTGCCTAAAAGGCTACAAATTGGGAAAATGGCTACTCCCTACAAGGAGTCCAACATACTTCCCAAATGTAACATTTTCTTTCTACTTTCCTTTAATAGAATTTAATTTTAATCAATGTCCTATAAGTGTGTATACTTTGTATAAAGGAAAACTATGTATTTATTTGTATATTTCTCTTTTTTTTTTTGAGATATCATCCAGGCTGCCTCAGTTAACCACTCCCTGCTCTGTAGTCCCATGACACTTTCTGTTCTCACTGTGGTTACTTGTGAACATGGCTATCCAAACTGCTATGTAGCTATCCAAACTCACAGTCATCTCTTAGCAGTAACTTATCCTTAAAACTGCCATCCTATTTTTTGAACCAACTATACTTCAATTTTAAAAATAATTTAAAAAATTGTAGAAGAGGCAACTGTATTGTTATTGTGTTATAGCTAGTTTAAAGGAACCTATCTTCTAGTACAGTAGAAGTAATAGATAGTAGAGAAAATGGTACTTTGACTCCTTTAATTGATAGTGAGCTGATAGATATATAACAACCAGCACTCCAGAAGGAAAAACCGTCTTTGTAGTGTTTGACAATTTCTATGGTATAAGTACTTCCATATTATCACGACCTATTTCAAGCTACCAATATGACACCATATCACTGAAAAAAGTTGAGAAGTGTGCAGTAACACACAATTATATAGTATTTTCACCACACACATGCAATAGATGTAAATGTAAATAACCTCAAGAACATAGATAATATTGGATTGGCTCAAGATGGCGGAGTAGAAGTACGTGCACTCACTCCCTCTTGTGAGTGCACTGGAATCACTACTAACTGCTGAACAATCAATGACAGGAAGACACTGGAACTCACCAAAAATAATACCCCACATCCAAAGACAAAGGAGAAGCCGCAATGAGACAGTACGAGGGGCACAATCACAATAAAATCAAATCCCATAACCACTGGGTGGGTGACTCACAAACTGGAGAAAAATTATACCACAGAAGTCCATCCACTGGACTGAAGGTTCTGAGCCCCAGGTCAGGCTTCCCAACCCGGGGGTTGGGAAACGGAAGGAGGAAATCCCAAAGAATCAGACTTTGAAGGCTAGTGGAATTTGATTGCAGGACTTCGACAGGACTGGGGGAAACAGAGACTCCACTCTTAGAGGGCACACACAAAGAAGTGTGCTCATGGGACCCAGGGGGAAGGAGCAGTGACCCCATACGAGACTAAGCCAGACCTACCTGCTAGTGTTGGAGGGGCTCCTGCAGAGGCAATGGGTGGCTGTGGCTCACTACAGGGACAAGGACACTGGCAGCAGAAATACTGAGAAGTACTCCTTCCTGTGGGCCTTCCTGGAGTCGGCCATTAGCCTCACCAAAGGCCCTGTAGGCTCCAGGGCTGGGTTAGCTCAGGCCAAACAACCAACAGGGAGGGAACTCAGCCACACCCATCAGAAGACAAGAGGATTAAAGTTTTACTGAGCTCTGCCAACCAGACCAACACCCAGCTCTACCCACCACCAGTCCCTCCCATCAGGAAGCTTGCACAAGCCTTTTAGATAGCTTCATCCACCAGAGGGCAAGACAGCAGAAGCAAGAACTACAATCCTGCAGCCTGTGGAACAAAAACCACATTCACAGAAAGAAAAACAAAATGAAAAGGCAAAGGACTATATACCAGATGAAGGAAAAAGATAAAACGCCAAAAAAAACAACTAAATGAAGTGGAGATAGGCAACCTTCCAGAAAAAGAATTCAGAATAATGATAGTGAAGATGATGCAGGACCTTTGAAAAAGAATGGAGGCAAAGATAGAGAAGATGAAAGAAATGTTCAACAAAGACCTAGAAGAATTAAAGAACAAACAGAGATGAACAATACAATAACTGAAATGAAAAATACACTACAAGGAGTCAATAGCAGAATAACTGAGGCAGAAGAATGGATAAGTGACCTGGAAGACAGAATGGTGGAATTCACTGCCATAGAAGGGAATAAAGAAAAAAGAATGAAAAGAAATGAAGACAGCCTATGAGACCTCTGGGACAACATTAAACTCACCAACATTCGCATTATAGGGGTCCCAGAAGGAGAAGAGAGAGAGAAAGGACCTGAGAAAATATTTGAAGAGATTACAGTCGAAAACTTCCCTAACATGGGAAAGGAAATAGCCACCCAAGTCCAGGAAGTGCAGAGTGTTCCAGGCAAGATAAACCCAAGGAGAAACACGCAAAGACATGTAGTAGTCAAATTGACAAAAATTAAAGACAAAGAAAAATTATTACAAGCAACAAGGGAAAAACAACAAATAATATAAAAAGGAA
This sequence comes from Grampus griseus, assembly GCF_964374135.1. Lineage (NCBI taxonomy): Eukaryota > Metazoa > Chordata > Mammalia > Artiodactyla > Delphinidae > Grampus > Grampus griseus. Next base: position 58,357,206 of record NC_138997.1, read on the forward strand.
CTCCCATAAGGTTAACAGCTGATTTCTCAGCAGAAACTCTACAACCCAGAAGGGAGTGGCACGATATATTTAAAGTGATGAAAGGGAAGAACCTTTTCACAGACAAGCAAAAGCTGAGAGAAGACAGCGCCACCAAAACCAGCTCTACAACAAATGCTGAAGAAACTTCTCTAAGTGGAAAATACAAGAGAAGAAAAGGACCTACAAAAACAAACCCAAAACAATTAAGAAAATGGTAACAGGAACATGCATATCAATAATTACCTTAAACATGAATGGATTAAATGCTCCAACCAAAAGACACAGGCTGGCTGAATGGATAAAAAACAAGACCCATATATATGCTATCTATAAGAGACCCACATCAGACCTAGAGACACATACAGACTGAAAGTGAGGGGATGGAAAAAGATATTACATGCAAATGGAAATCAAAAGAAAGTGCAGTAACAATACTCATATCAGTAAAATAGACTTTAAAATAAAGGATATTACAAGAGATAAGGAAGGACAATACATAATGATAAAGGGATTATTCCAAGAAGAAGATATAACAATTACAAATATATATGCACCCAACATAGGAGCACCTCAATACATAAGGCAACTGTTAACAGCTATAAAAGAAGAAATCGACAGTGACACAATAATAGTGGGGGACTTTAACACCTCATTACACCAATGGACAGATCATCCAAAATGAAAATTAATAAGGAAACACAAGCTTTAAATGACACAAGAGACCAGATAGATTTAATTGATATTTATAGGACATTCCATCCGAAAACAGCAGATTACACTTTCTTCTCAAGTGCACATGGAACACTCTTCAGGATAGATCACATCTTGGGTCACAAATTAAGCCTTGGTAAATTTAAGAAAATTGAAATCATATCAAGCACCTTTTCTGCTTATAACGCTATGAGATTAGAAAAAAATTACAGGGAAGAAAAGTAAAAAACACAAACACATGGAGGCTAAACAATACATTACTAAATAACCAAGAGATCACTGAAGAAATCAAAGAGGGAATCAAAAAATACCTAGAAACAAATGACAACAAAAACACGATTATCCAAAACCTATGGGATGCAGCAAAAGCAGTTTTAAGAGGGAAGCTTAGAGCAATACAATCCTACCTCAAGAAACAAGAAAAATCTCAAATAAATTATCTAACCTTACACGTAAAGGAACTAGAGAAAAAAGCACGAACAAAACCCAAAGTTAGTAGAAAGAAATAAGTCATAAAGATCAGAGCATAAATAAATGAAATAGAAACAAAGAAAACAACAGCAAAGATCAATAAAACTAAAAGCTGGTTATTTGAGAAGATAAACAAAATTGATAAACCATTAGCCAGACTCATCAAGAAAAAGAGGGAGAGGACTCAAATCAATAAAATTAGAAATGAGAAAGGAGAAGTCACAATGGACACTACAGAAATACAAAGCATCCTAAGAGACTACTACAAGCAACTCTATGCCAATAAAAGGGACAACTTGAAATAAATGGACAAATTCTTAGAAAGGTGTAAAGTTCCAAGGTTGAACCAGGAAGAAATAGAAAATATGACCAGACCAATCACAAGTAATGAAATTGAAACTGTGATTAAAAATCGTCCAACAAACAAAAGTCCAGGACCAGATGGCTTCACAGGTAACTTCAATCAAACATTTAGAGAAAAGCCAACACCCATCCTTCTCAAACTCTTCCAAAATATTGCAGAAGAAGGAACACTCCCAAATTCATTCTACGAGGCCACCATCACCCTGATACCAAAACCAGACAAAGATACTACAAAAAAAGAAAAATACAGACCAATATCACTGATGAATATAGATGCAAAAATCCTCAACAAAATACTAGCAAACAAAATCCAACAACACATTAAAAGGCTCATACACCATGATCAAGTGGGATTTATCCCCGAGATGCAAGGTTTCTTCAATACATGCAAATCAATCAATGTGGTACACCATAATAACAAACTGAAGAATAAAAACCATATGATCATCTCAATAGATGCAGAAAAAGCTTCTGACAAAATTCAACACCCATCTATAACAAAAACTCTCCAGAAAGTGGGCATAGAGGGAAGCTACCTCAACATAATAAAGGTCATATGTGACAAACCCACAGCATACATCATTCTCAATGGTGAAAAACTGAAAGCATTTCCTCTAAGATTAGGAACAAGACAAAGATGTCCACGCTCACCACTATTATTCAACAGAGTTTTGGAAGTCCTAGCCATGGCAAACAAAGAAGAAAAAGAAATAAAAGGAATCCAAACTGGAAAAGAAGAAGTAAAACTGTCATTGCTTGCAGAGGACATGATACTATACATAGAGAATCCTAAAAATGCCACCAGAAAACTACTAGAGCTAATCAATGAATTTGGTAAAGTTGCAGGATACAAAATTAATGCACAGAAATCTCTGGCATTCCTATACACTAACAATGAAAGATCAGAAAGAGAAATTAAGGAAACACTCCCATTCACCACTGCAACAAAAAGAATAAAATACCTAGGAATAAACCTACCTAAGGAAGTAAAAAACCTGTATGCAGAAAACTATAAGACACTGATGAAAGAAATCAAAGATGACACAAACAGATGGAGAGATATAACATGTTCTTGGATTGGAAGAATCAGTGTTGTGAAAATGACTATTCTACTCAAAGCAATCTACAGTTTCAATGCAATCCCTATCAAATTTCCAATGGCATTTTTTACAGAACTAGAACAAAAAAAGTCTTAAAATTTACGTGGAGACACAAAAGATCCTGAATAGCCAAAGCGATCTTGAGGGAAAAAAATGGAGCCAGAGGAAGTAGACTCCCTGACTTCAGACTATACTGCAATGCTACAGTAATCAAGACAATATGGTACTGGTACAAAAACAGAAATATAGATCAATGGAACAGAATAGAAAGCCCAGAGATAAACCCATGCACCTATGGTCAGCTAATCTATGACAAAGGAGGCAAGGATATACAATGGACAAAAGACAGTCTCTTCAATAAGTGGTGCTGGGAAAACTGGAAAGCTACATGTAAAAGAATGAAATTAGAACACTCCCTAACACCATACACAAAGATAAACTCAAAATGGATTAAAGACCTAAACATAAGACCGGACACTATAAAACTCTTAGAGGAAAACATAGGAAGAACACTCTTTGATATAAATCACAGCAAGATCTTTTTTGACCCACCTCCTAGAGAAATGGAAATAAAAATAAACAAATGGGACCAAATGAAACTTAAAAGCTTTTGCACAGCAAAGGAAACTATAAACAGATGAAAAGACAACCCTCTGAATAGGAGAGAATATTTGCAAATGAATCAATGGACAAAGGATTAATCTCCAAAATATACAAACAGCTCATGCAGCTCAATATCAAAAAAACAAACAACCTAGTCAAAAAATGGGCAGAAGATCTAAATAGACATTTCTCTAAAGAAGACATGCAGATGGCCAAGAAGCACATGAAAAGCTGCTCGACATCACTAATTATTAGAGAAATGCAAATCAAACCTACAATGAGGTATCACCTCACACCAATTTGAATAGGCATCATCAGAAAATCTACAAACAGGGCTTCCCTGGTGGCGCAGTGGTTGAGAGACCACCTGCCGATGCAGGGGACACGGGTTCGTGCCCCGGTCCGGGAAGATCCCACATGCCGCGGAGCGGCTGGGCCCGTGAGCCATGACCACTGGGCCTGCGCGTCCAGAGCCTGTGCTCCACGACGGGAGAGGCCACAGCAGTGAGAGGCCCGTGTACCGCAAAAAAAAAAAAAAGAAAGAAAGAAAATCTACAACAACAAATGCTGGAGAGGGTGTGGAGAAAAGGGGACCCTCTTGCATTTTTGGTGGGAATGTAAATTGATACAGTCACTATGGAGAACAGTATGGAGGTCCCTTAAAAAACTAAAAATAGAAGTACCATATGACCCAGCAATCCCACTACTGGGCATATACTCAGAGAAAACCATAATTCAAAAAGACAAATGCACCCCAATGTTCATTGCAGCACTATTATAATAGCCAGGTCATGGAAGCAACCTAAGTGCCCATTGACAGACGAATGGATAAAGAAGATTTGGTACATGTATAAATGGAATATTACTCAGCCATAAAAAGGAACAAAATGGGGTCATTTGTATAGACTGTCATACAGAGTGAAGTAAGTCAGAAAAACAAATATATACTAACACATATATGTGGAATCTAGAAAAATGGTACAGATGAACTGATTTGCAAAGTAGAAGTAGAGAACAAACATATTGACACCAAGGGGGAAAAGCCAGGGGCAGGGTGTGGTGGTGGTGGTGGGATGAATTGGGAGATTGTCATATATACACTAATATGTATAAAACAGATAACTAATAAGAACCTGCTGTTGGGACTTCCCTGGTGGTGCAGTGGTTAAGAATCCACCTGCCAAAACAGGGTTCTCAGGTTCAATCCCTGATCCGGAAAGATCCCACATGCCATGGAGCAACTAAGCCTGTGTGCCACAGCTACTGAAACCCGTGCGTTTAGAGCCTGTGCTCTGCAATGAAGAGTAGCCCCAGCTCACCACAGCTAGAGGAAGCTCAATCACAGCAACAATGACCCAACACAGTCAAAAATAAATTAAATAAATAAATAAATTTATTTAAAAAAGAACCTGCTGTATAAATAAATAAATTAAATTTTTATAAAAGAACATAGATAGTATTAAATTTTAGTTGAAAGAATTAGAAAGTGTTGAGTTTTGAAATTTATTACTTTTGTTTTTGATATAGTTTACTTAACTACAGTTTCATATAATCTAATTTTTAATAATCCCTGTGTTTAACAACCAGTTTGCAAAATTTCTAAAAATCTCACAATTGACTCTCGTAAGTCATTATAAGCCACTTCCAGCAAACCACTGCCCTCAGATACACTGCTCCCAGTGGCCAAATCTGTACAACATCATTGTCTTTCCTGGCCACAGCTAATGAGAGTAATGCGGAATTTAGATGTGAATTAAGACCGAGAATCATTTTCTATGTGTGACTGAAGCTATAATTAACACGTGAATATTTGAGCTAATCACTTTTCGACCATAATGTAGACTGAGTAGCAAATAAGACTGATCTTCCAGTAAAGAAGAAGAAATGCAAAGGGAAAGCAAAGGAAAACACCAATCTTGGTTTTCTTACAGTATTCTATTGTCAATAGTTTTCAGCTGCAATTTTTTCTGAGACTTGGCTGCATTTTATCCCTGGATTTGGACATTCTGTGGAATTAATTAATCAAGGAGGCCATTATACTGTGATGGCTCTAATGCCATGGCGGCTGATGTAAGCAAACCAAAACCTAAGCCTGTAAATGCCTCAAGGCTATGAAATCAAACCACTAAGGACAACCCATCACAAATAGCCAACTAGGCTTGAAGTTATAGCCAGTCAAATATATTCCTTTCTTTGTTTTTATGCTTTCTTATATAACGTCTTTCCCCGGACTCTTGTCAGGAGAGTGATCCTAACCGCTTCCAGTTTGAATCCATTTTTGCTCATTTTTGCTCAAATAAACTAAAAAATTTTAATATGCCTCAGTTTATCTTTTGACACTGGTGACAATGCAAAATGGTACAGCCATTAGAAGGCAGTTTGGCTATTTCTTACAAATCAGACATACTCTTACTACAGGATCCACCAATCATCCTTCTTGGTTTTTACCCAAAGGAGTTGAGAATTTATGCCCACAGAAAAACCTGCACATGGATGTTTATAGTAGCTTTATTCATAATTGCCAAAGTTTGGAAGCAACCAAGATATTCCTCAGTAAGTAAATGAATAAACTGTGGTGCATCCAGACAATGGACTATTAATCAGCATTACAAAGAGATGAGCTATTAAGCATGAAAAGATGCAGAGGAATCTTAAACGCATTTTAGTAAGTAAAAGAAGCTAATCCGAAAAGGCTACATACTGTGTGACCCCAAATACATTCGGGAAAAGAAAACTGTGGAGACAGTAAAAAGATCAGTGGTTGTCATGGGTTGAAAGTGGGGAAAGGATGAATAGGTGGATCACAGAGGATTTTTAGGGCAGTGAAACTACTCTGTATGAAACTGTAATGATGGATACATGTCATTATGCATTTGTCCAAACCCAAAGAATGTACAACACCAAAGGATTACCCAAGATAAACTGTGGACTTTGGGTGATTATGATGCGTCAATTTAGGTTCATCGATTATAACAAATGTACAACTCTAGTGGGGAATGCTGATAATGGGAAAGCCTATGCATATGTGTTGGCAAGGTTTATATGGGAAATCTCTATATCTTCCTCTCAATTTTGCTATGAACCTAATACTATTCTAAAAAAATAAAGTCTTAATATCATTAGGACACTTTTTACTTGGGTAAGTTTGGACTTAAATTGTTCCAGACTTTCTGAAACAGTTTCAGGTCAAATTTCCAGGAACATTTTAGAAATTCTGTGGGCTAAGTGGAACACAGATGTGCAGCCACTACTTTTGTGAATGTGTGACTAGGACGTCAACACAAGCTGTGCTCCTATACATCAGTGCTTCCATCTAAACGGACTCATTTGACCAGAACAACAAGTTCACCTGCCAGTGCAAGGAGAGAAAGGTATAATAAAAAGAGGAAAAGAATGAAAGGCATTTAAAAGTTGAATAGTTAAAATTACACTTAGTTAATCATTGCATTTGTTTTTCAAGGGCTACAATCTTTTGGAGAAAGAAAAACAAGGCAGAAAACAGATTGAATGTTGGAATTAATATGTGCAGGATTTCTGTAAAGAATCTAGTCTATCTTCCTTATCTCCATATTAAGCCTTAATTTTATCCAAAACTTAAGTAGCCGAACCTACTTCCCCACCTTCCTCCCCTTCTTGCCTCCTTGGGTTTTTTCCCACAAGTATTTATTGTACATCCATTACATGGTAGATACTGCCCAAGACACTGTTTTTTGTGCCAAAATAAGGAGTCTGAACTTGACCCTCTTGATCTGTAGTTCTCAAAGTATACTGTGCACAAGATTCATAAGGAAAATTTATTGAAAATGTAGATTCCTGGTCTTGAACCCAGAAATAAGATTCAGGGGTTTGTTATAAGGCTGGGAACCTGCTAATTTTTTTTAAAAAATAATTTATTTATTTTTGGCTGCATTGGGTCTTTTGTTGCTGTGCCCGGGCTTTCTCTAGTTACAGAGAGCGGGGGCTACTCTTCAGTGCGATGCACGGGCTTCTCATTGCGGTGACTTCTCTTGTTGCAGAGCAAGAGAACGAGCTCTAGGCACACGGGCTCAGTAGTTGTGGCACACAGACTCAGTAGTTGTGGCACACGGGCTTAGTTGCTCCGCGGCATGTGGGATCTTCCCGGACCAGGGTTCAAACCTGTGTCCCCTGCATTGGCAGGTGGATTCTTAACCACTGCGCCACCAGGGAAGTCCCAAACCTGCTATTTTAACAGGCATCTTGAGTGACTGGAGGGAATAACATGATTGGATCGTTTTAATACGATAACTCTATCAAGTTCTCTATGCATCTAGTAATTTCATTTGCGACAAGCCTGACTCTGCAAGTTTTTGTCTCTCTTTAAGAACTCTAGAATCAGGCTCTCTGTTCTAATCCAGACTCTGCCACTTAGAAGCTATTGATCAAATTAACCTCTTTCAGCTCTGCATCCTAATCTGAGGGTATGTGGGAATCAGAATAGCTGCCTCAAAGAGTTACCTTGCAGATTTAGCAAGTAAAGCATGTATGCCACCTGGTATACAGCAGTAAGCACTTAAAAAATGGAAGTCATTATCGTTGTTGTTATTGATAGTAGTTTTACCACAGCTTTATTTTTTAAGAGGGAAGAATAGTAGGACATACAGTTTTTGCCCCAATAATTAGTTGGGCTCCTGGGGCATGACTAGACAGATGATTGCTTCAAAAGAGAAAATGGTTCTGACTGATTCTATTATCTAGAAATAAGGCAGAGATGATTGTGTTAGAAAGAATTTTATTTTACAATTTCCATGTATTTACTTATTAAATCCCTGGATAGTATTTTCTACCATTATTGCTGCTCTGAAAATTTCTTCTCATTGTTTAATTTAAAAGAACTGAAATTATACCTAGCCCAGAGAAGGAAATATCATCTGCTCTTGACACACACCTAAAAGATGTCATTAACAGAGATAAGGAATATAAAAGAAGAATCAGGATTGTAAAGAAGATAAGTTCAGTTTGGGTCAATTTCTTCACCACTTACATACACCTAGGGTCTTATATTCTTAAATGCTAAATTTAATTGCATACATTATCTTATTGATTCTTCATAATCACCCTATGAGGACAGTACATATGCAGAACATATGGGTGTGTCCTCAGGTTTACAAAAGTGTTTGCAAGTGAAAATATGGTGATTTAGAAGTCTTGCAGAATGGAAGTAGAAAAATCATTTAAAATTAAAATTGACTCTTCTGCTTTTAAGTTCTGTTAAAAGATAAACTGAGGCATAGTAAACATTTTACGAGTTTATTTCAGCAAAAATCAAATAAGCCAGTACCAATCCAGAAGTAGTTAGGAGAGCTCCATCCACACGAGCTGGGGGAAAGAAAGTGAAGGCTGAGTGCAAAGTAAGGAAATAACTGATTGGCTATAGCATAAGGCCTAATTGGCTATTTGTGACTGACTGTCCTTAGGTTTTGATTTGGTAACCTTGGCATTTACTGGGTTAGGTTTTGGTTTGCTTACATAGACTGACATGGCATTTAGAGCCACCTCAGTCTAATGGCTTCCTTGTTTAATTAATTTAACACAACTAAGGGAACAAGCAGAAAACCACTAGATTAATTGTTCAGAAAAAAGTCAAACCTACCCTCCCACCTTCCCCCTTTACCAAGAATTAGCTGAGGAATAGAAACACGGAGGAATGCAGGATTTCTACCATTTATGTGGGTTTGAGCCAAATTTAAACAATACAGAACAGACTACTTTAGTTGATGACTGGATTACACCTAAAAACAAATGCCTTTGAGGGAAACTGGGTAGTGTAGCAACAGAATTGTGGCCTACCTGAAGACAGAAGGGAAATCTTTTTTTTTTTAATCTCAAAATCTGAAGCTAAATTTTTTTAATTTAATTTATCTTTTTTTATATTTTTATACAGTAGGTTCTTAGTTATCTATTTTATACATATTAGTGTATAAGGGAAATCTTTTTAAGTGCTGTGTTAAAACATCATTTTTAATTTTCCCTACAACCAGGTTGAACTACTCACATGTGTTCAATTGTTAGCTCTGAAAGATATAGAGGCTCTTTAAGAAAACAGTTTTTGGCGTAAATGATTAAATTATAAATAAGTGAAAAAATGAGCCAGTAAAAATAAAGTTACAGAATTTACTCCTATATCATTAAATATTAACTTTGACCATGGATTTTTAAATTGATGTGTCATATTCCATCGTATGAATGAGCTATTGGCTACGGTCCAGTTGCACACCATTGTATCTAGCTCCAGCAGGAAGGAATTTATTACCCGGTATTAGATGGCTTAAACTCCTTGTAATGGCAGGCGCTAAGGAGCTTCCGGGAACGACTTCCACTCGCCAAAATCACACCGCCAACCCTCACTTCCGAAGCAGCACTGCCACTAGGAAGTCATCAAACCAAGAGGTTTCGGCGGACAGAACAATACTGGCTCCGCCTGGGTTCACAGCATCAAAACCCGCCTCTGCTGCGGTCCCGGTCCCGTGTCCACGGATCTCTTGTCCCTGTGTGGTGGAACCCACTCTCAACCCTAACAGCTAGGGCATCTGGGAAATATAGTTTTTACTTTCCAACCTCAAAGGCACAGAAAGAATACTAGAAGCCGACTGGAATGCAAGTAGAACATTGTTATAATTTACTTAACCATTCGTTAGATTTTTAGGTTGTTACATATTTTTCTCTATGATAAATAAATAAAATAAATTCCTAAAAGTGGAATCTTAGTCAAACAGTATGAATACTTTTCAAGTTTTTAATAATTATTGCAAAACTCCCCTCTTAAAAACTTATACCAGTTTATATTCCTTCTGGCCATCCTGTTCCATATTGTCAATCATGATTAATGCATTTGCTCATACTTTTAAAAAGGAAAATGACACATCATTTAAAAACTTCTAATTTATTTTGCTAGTAAATTTGAACAGTTTAATTCTCACTGTAGGTGAAGTACCATCAAGTCCTTAGACTACCCATTTCCCCAGTATTTCTCAGCAATGCATTCATATGCATTATCTCAAATGATGGTAATCATCCATATATATATATATGGATATATATATCCATATATATCATCCATATATAATTACTATTAGTTAAATAAGTAACTTTAAGATCTAGTGACCGCTTACTACAGCTCTGTGTTGGTAGGTAAACCATCCTCTTTAGGTCTTTCAAGTAAACACCAAGGAAACTTTCTTCTTTTACTGTCTCCAAAATTAAATTAATTAAAAAATGAATTTAACTTAATTAAAGCCTGTAGACCATAACTTAGAAGTAAGATTATGTAACTTGATTATGATGCCATCACTTTAATTTAGGTGCAAATACTAGACTTGAATCATAAGCATCTGAATATCTATAGGTATAACTTTATGAGATTTGTGGGTTACATGTGCACGGGTCCAGGCTCTGAATTTCTTGCCACTCACAGTAAGAGCCATGGAAGGAAAGCTGCTCTGTGAGGAAGAGCTCTATAGCTTGGGGAAGTCTGAAAGGTACAAACATAGAGCTGTCATTACATCTGCTTGAATCCACTGACAGAATCACTAGGCCTCCCTGATTTAATGCGGCTCCATGAATTCCCAGGGAACCCCTGGGCTGTCAGGACAACAGTTCCCCAATCATTTTCTTCTAGTAGGCATCATGTGAAGCATCTACTCTGAAATGGTAAGAGATTGATTGATTGATTGATTGATTGATTTTTTACTATTCTTGAGGTTAAAGATCCTCTATTTTCTTACCAAAATAAGCATAAGGAGATTTAGAGAAGGCCTTAATGAATTGTTTGTTTTATTCATATTTAGTGATTTAGAGGAGAAAGAACTTGTTCTAAATTCACCTTTGAAACTAGAATATTGATTTTTCACCAGATTAAGACCCCATACATATGTATTATACTTAAACAGCTATCTTTAAAAGCTGAGTTTACCACAAGACCATAAACTGTCATTACTCTCCATCTAGTGGCAAGATAGGTTACCTGAAAGCAAGAAAAATTCTGACACTCGAGTACTAGAGCCAAATATTTAAAAATAGAACAGTAAGTATTATAGCATGGAATAAACCTCACCCCTCTTCTGTTAAATTTTGATATAAATAAAAACTCTACGTAGGGGCTTCCCTAGTGGCACAGTGATTAAGAATCTGCCTGCCAATGCAGGGGAAATGGGTTTGAGCCCTGGTCCGGGAAGATCCCACATGCTGCGTAGCAACTAAACCCATGCATCACAACCACTGAGCCTGCGCTCTAGAGCCCTCGAGCCACAACTACTGAGCCCGCATGCCACAACTACTGAAGCCCGCGCACCTAGAGCCCGTGCTCCGCAACAAGAGAAGCCACCGCAATGAGAAGCCTGCACGCCACCATGAAAAGTAGCCCCCGTTTGCTGCAACTAAAGAAAGCCCGTGACAAGCAATGAAGACCCAGCGCAGCCAAAAATAAAAAAGTTTTAAAATACTTTATGTAAAATAATCCATGATTGTAATTTGATATTGTGTCAAGTCATCTAATTTGGAAATGAAAACCCTTGCTGGATGATAACAACCACAGGCCTTTTCTTGAAAGCATTTCTTCTTAACACTTTAAACATTTTATGATCTTAAAAATCTTATTGTTCTTAAGAAAATGCCAAATTATATTTTAATTGTTGCAAGGAGAAGATTTAGAAAATATGTTGCCAAGCAATTTAGAGCAAATCAAAATCAGAATTGGGTCACTGGCAGGATATTTTTGGTGCAAGAACTTTGTAATCTGGAGGTGTTAATCAGAATATGATAGTACATATAATTAGCAAAGGTAGCTGATAGTCCCAGATTAAGCTGACATTCAATATTGAGCCCATATGGGGTGGTTACAGTGGGCATCTACCTGCTCCAATGTGTTCAACATTCTATTAGGATTAGTTCATGCCATCTAGTTATTAAATCATTTGGGTATTACTCCAGATCCTAAGGGACACAAGAAAAAATAACAAACTAGGAGTAATGCCAATAGTATGAAAAGAAAGTAAACATTGAGAAATCTTTAGAGGAAGCCAAGTGAATGGACCAGACCAAACAAGAATTTTTTTCTTTTTTGCGGTATGTGGGCCTCTCATTGTTGTGGCCTCTCCCGTTGTGGAGCACAGGCTCTGGACGCGCAGGCTCAGCGGCCATGGCTGACGGCCGCAGCCGCTCCGCGGCATGTGGGATCTTCCCGGACCGGGGCACAAACCTGCGTCCCCTGCATCGGCAGGCGGACTCTCAACCACTGCGCCACCAGGGAAGCCACAAATAAGAAGTTTTAAAAGCATAATAAATAACCTTAGAAAGCTAAAGGAGGAAACTGGAAACAGGAAATAAGAAAATCAGTTATGAAGGACCAATTGGAGATATTGAATATGAAAACTCTACCAGATGAAATAGTATAGTGAGAATTGTATCAGAAACACCTTACCACTGTTTTGTGGATACTGTTTATCAGAATGAATATACTTGAAAAACAAATTAGTAAACTGAAAGATCAGGTCAATTAACATTTCTGAAGGAATTAGGAAGGGACAAAGTGGTACTAAAAAAACTGAGAGAAAAGTTAAGACATAGTGACAGAATTTTGCAAGATTAAAGAATGATATTAGTATCTAGATGGAAAGAGTGCAGAGAAAGTGTTGAAATAGGAGAAATTTCAAGGTAGCATTTTAAAATCTAATTAATTATATGTAAGGCCCAAATAAGTTATTGTAAGGTGCACAAGGCCTGAGAAGGCTGACACAGAAAGATCCTATTTGAAAACATTGTGGGATGAAGTGTCTGAGCAAGGAAAGGAATGAATCCAAGAGGTAACTAGGAGATGTAGAAAGTGTGGGAGAAGGACTTGTGCTTGGATCAGAAGCTGCTGGAGCATCTTTAATTCAAACAGCTTCAGGGAGAGACAAGATTGGACTGCTTCCTTTACCCCAGAGATTTCATAGAGTATACATATGTGTGACATATGTCATTGGTATGTGTGTATATTTGCTGGAGGAACAAAGGCCAAAAAAACCTCCCATGAGTTTATTTACAAGTTGTACATGTGAATATATATGTACTATTTCCTATGATCAGAGGTGATATTTAAAATATATAACATGTAGTACAGCATGGGGCACTGACCCATCAGAGCAGATGTCAGTCAAAGGGCTAGAGTAGATTCCGGGAGGCTCCTGCTTGGTCCTTCACCTGGGGATTAGGGGTAGATTTGGGACAGGCTGGGGCAGTGGGAGGCACAAGGATGGGGCTCAGGGTAGCTTCTATTTACGAACAGATATAGAATTGTTCAAAACTTTAACAGTTGGTATGGTCACGTATACTGGCAGAATAGCAATGTGCCTTCATGTTTGATGATGTAATGCAGTTTTCTAAAACATACTTTACTTTTTTTTTTTTTTGCGGTACGCGGGCCTCTCACCACTGCGGCCTCTCCCGTTGCGGAGCACAGGCTCCAGATGCGCAGGCCCAGTGGCCATGGCTCACGGGCCCAGCCGCTCCGCGGCATGTGGGATCCTCCCGGACCGGGGCACGAACCCGCGTCCCCCGCATCGGCAGGCGGACCCCCCAACCACTGCGCCACCCGGGAAGGCCCTACTTGTTTTTTAAAACAAACCTTGGGTAGATGTTATATTCCTGAGAGATGATGACAGTTCCTGAAGTAAAACGATTTGGTATATTGGAGTGCCTTATCTTCTTTACATGGCAAGTAAGAAAAAATAAATAAGGGATATTAAGTTATAATAAAGAAGAGAGAATAATCAAATAATCTTACTCAAGATATTTTCCTGACAAGTCAGCTTGCTTGGGTTTTCACTAAGTGTTTCTGGGTTATAAATATCATGTACCATTTTCTTTCCTATAGTTTAAAGAAAGGTGACTTAAGACATGAAACCTATTAAGCTAAGTTTTTAAAAAAAACTTCAGGATAGTTTCCTCTCATTGCATACCTAAACCAAACTGCAGGCTAGTGCCAAGCCCAGGAGATCTGAGCAGAGTCACAACTTCCTTCAGACCAGTCTGCACACCCATGAGTGAGAAATAAACGTCATTTATTCATTGAATTGTTCAGTTGTTTGTTACATAGCAAAAGACATTCCTTTGTCACTTATTAATGTATTCATCATTCATGTGTGCTAGGTATTACTGTAAAAATCTAAAGCTGGTTTTTCTTGTAAAAGATTGATTAGGCCAGTTTCTGGTAAAACTAATGAGGAAAAAGGGAAGAAGATGCAATAAATAACAGCACCCATGAAGTTTGCATTCTGCTATTGAAACAGAAAATACACAACTAAACATGGAAACCCAAATGGCTGATAAGAGTTATTTACCATTACTAGTAATCAGAGAAATGCAAATTAAAGCATCAATTAGAAAGTCTTATATCAAGTAGAGGTGAGAATGTTGGGAAATAAGAAATCTCCCAGGGACTTCCCTGATGGCGCAGTGGTTAAGAATCTGCCTGTCAATGCAGGGGACATGCGTTCGAGCCCTGGTCCAGGAAGATCCCACATGCTGCGGGGCAACTAAGCCCGAGCGCCACAACTACTGAGCCTGCACTCTAGAGCCCGTGAGCCACAACTACTGAGCCCACGTGCCACAATTACTGAAGCCCATGCGCCTAGAGCCTGTGCTCCACAACAAGAGAAGCCACCGCAACGAGAAACCCGCGCACTACAAGGAAGAGTAGCCCCCGATTGCCACAACTAGAGAAAGCCCACGTACAGCAACGGAGATGCAATGCAGCCACAAAATTAATTAATTAATCAAATTTAAAAAAAAAGAAATCTCCCATAAAGCTTAAAAGAAAGTAAGTGCAACCATTCCAGAGAGCAACCTGCAAGTACTTGGTACATTAACTCTACTTATACTCTCTATAGGATGTAGCAATTATATCCTAGGTCTTCTGCACATGTCCCTAAGAATATTTTTTACAGCACTGGGTGTGGTAATAAGAATGGAAGAAGCCTAGATGCCCATCAGGAGAGAAATGAGAAGTAAAGTGAGAGATAGACACATAATAAAGTTATATGAAGTAATCAGAATTAATGTTCTAGATTAATATATAGCTAGGTGGATCTTAAAATATTTTGGCAAGTACAAAAAAAAAGAAACAATATGAGATTTATAAAAGAATATCTTTCAAGGAGATTAAACACACACACTCAGAAAACAACCCTACACTTATTTCTAAGGATACACGTGTATCTAAATAAACATGGAAGAGCATATATTTTAATACATGTATTTTTACACAAGGGTGGAAGAGAGATGATGGATGCATGGAAAAAATAGTGAAATGAAAGGAGGAAAAATAAGAGAAATTGGACAGATGCTGATAATGTACGGTGAAATGGGGGAAAGTGATTAATTCAACTTTGTGCACTTGATCATCTAAAAGTAATAATACATAGTACAACCTGGAGTATGGGTTCTGGGGTAATTTGAGAGCATATGAAAGTCAGTGCTATCTGAGCATGAGCGTGTTGAATTCTCAGGCTTCTAATGATTCCCTTCTCTTATATTCTTTCTGGGCTAAGGGAAAGATAATAAATATCATAGCAGTTGTACTTTAATTCTGTTTTGGCAAATGATAATAACGAGATAAGCTATAAAGCTCTAATTGATGCATCTATGTATACTAGCAAACATAAATGTAGAAAATATATTTAAAAAGAAGATGATGTACCATGATCATCAAAAACTTCACCTTTCCATGTGACAATTATGGTGATTTTTTTCATAGTGGGAATTCTTTTGCAATTATCTCATTAACTGGTATAACATGAAGCTTAAATTGCATTCTCAGATTTTAATATGTTATCATTAGAAATTACTTCAATTGTAACTACCATTTTATCTTTCTTTAGTTATCATTCATGACCTTGAATGAGGAATATCTTTGGAACTCAGTGCCTCTAAAAATTATTTGTCTTGCACTTACCCTCTTTTCTATATTCTATTTATTGTCTTGCTTCCTTTGAAAAATCACAAAAGGAAAAGAAGGCAGTGGAGTATACAGCACAGCCTGTTAGAGGAAATAGCTGAAATAATAGTTTCTTAACTGTTGAATGTGAATATTAAGAGGATATTATGCTTCCATGTAGAACATTTAATTATATTCAGTGTGTTTTAGCATCACTGACTGCTCCTTAGTTGATGGTGTAGGGAACGTTTGTCATGTGGAAAAATGCCAACTTTACATCTCAGGGAATCTGAAGAATGTCCTTGCTTCCTGATTAAAATGCTTCAAAAAGTTTTAAAAGAAGAGTGTGTGTGTTTGTTTTTTGTGGTGAGGAATGATAGACATTACCATTTGAGAAAGAAAAAGCTTGTTATATCACTCAGTTGATGATTACAATTCAGCTGTCATCTGTTTTTTTCATCTAACTAGTGAAGGTTAGGTTACTTATTTCTTTGACTAGGTGAATTGAGAAGGCATAGGTTCAGAAAGATTACCTAAGGAAACTGATAATTGTGGTGAATTGATTTATATTCACTCTGTAAATGGGTGGTGATGTGGCTTTCCTCTTTATTTTCATCATAATTATGCTTTCTTTTCTGGTTATTTCATGTGAATGTTTATACATATTGCATTTCAAAATGATTTTGTAGTTGCAAAAATGACTATTTTGAAATCTATAGACAGATGAACAAGCTAACCCTTTGGGATCTGACTGTGTTGGAACTATGAGGTCCCGCTTATTTTTCTTAGCATTTGTCTTCTGGTTGCTGATTATTGTTACCATTCCTCATGATCTGCTCCCCAAAGAGGTAGGATCTGTGAGACCTGGTTCCTCCGCTTCTGATTTTGATCCATCCCTACAAACAGGCTAAGTCACGAACTCCCTGATTCATTGCCACAATAAGCAGGGTAACTGAGAATGACCTATAGTACTTTCTTTCAGAAGATCAATCATTCAACTCACTGAATGTTAATTACTAATTTAACCCTGGAGAAGGACATTTCCTTTGTTATTCTCTGTAGGAAGATATATTCTTCAGAGATCCACAGTTCTTTTATATCATAATGTAGAAAAGGTAATATATTCTTTTATGAAACATCTGAAATTCCAGTCTCTATTTAATGGAAAATGAATAACATTAGTCTTTATTTCATTGACCCTTTTTTCTAAAATTGTTTGACATGACTGTATATGAAAACAGGTGATGCTTCTGCTAGATCAGGAACCAGAGCTTCAGTAGTTAAAGAGAAATCACAGAAACTCATCCACATGTACTGTATTTTTGTAACTTTGGAGTTGCTATCTGCTGATATTCATGAAAAGCTATTGGTTAAAAATGATACTGTGCATATGAGGTCAGATATCTAGGCTCCTATATCTTTGAATAGAGTCAGGTAAAATACTTTCTTTTATAGCTTTTTGGAGGCAAGAACTATTTCATTGACGTCTTTCCCTGGAACCCAGAAATTACCAGGCATAGCTCACTAAGCGCCTGAAGTAAATGTTTGTCTTTTGTTGTTCTTTTTGCCCAGAGTACAAACTCTCTTTGTATATTTGGGGAATTCTCCACCTTAGGCATCTTTGACAGAAGGCCCAGAGTCCATATGCTCTGTATCCCAACTTCCTTTTCAACTAGGGCGCAGGAACATGACCAGGGCTCAACCAATCTGCTGAACCCACTCAACTTTACATTGGGAGCTAGTGGAGAACCTACTCTGATAGTGCTAGCAGTATGTAAGTAATAACCTGTGGCAGGGCACCAGTGAAAGTAGAACCGGTATGGCATATGGTGTCTGGTTGCCAAAAGTGAGTGGCTGTCCAAGTGAGTAGGGGGGCGGGGTGGGGGGGGTAGTGGAGCTGGAGCCAGGGCTGCTTGAAGAGCAAAGGGCTGGGAGACCCGGCACCTGCCTGCCTCTCAGCTCGGTGCCCTGCCCGCCGGTGGTGCTGCATCCACAGAGCTACAGTCCCTGCCAGAGGAGCTGCAGAGGCAGTATGAGCTGCGGGTGCAGGAGGACCTAGAGGAGGCTTAGGTGGTGCCTCTAGGACCTGGAAGAGGCCCTGAATGAGTGAGCCTCTGCCACCATCCACCACGGCCCCAGGGGGACTACAGGCTCCTGGGGCACTCTGGCATTTCTGGGTCTCCGGATTCCCCCATGCATGAAATGGGCTATGATTATCAGCACTCCCACCCTGGGGCCTTCTGACCCTCCTTGGTTTCGACATTAGGGGCCCCACTCCCATCAGGGTCCAGGAGCTCCCCACTGCCCCTGCTTGCTGAGGGCCCAGAGCCCTCTGACCCCTCTCTGCCCCTCTCGCCTGCAGGCCCTGATCTGTCCATTTGCAGTCGAGGAGGATAACAGACAAGGAGGAGCCTTCCAGAGGTTGAGAACATTGGATAATGGAGTTCTCCCCAGAAAACATAATTGGAGCCTAATCAAGAATCGTCCCTGGGCTTCCCTGGTGGCGCAGTTGTTGAGAGTCCGCCTGTCGATGCAGGGGACGTGGGTTCGTGCCCTGGTCCGGGAATATCCCACATGCCGCGGAGCGGCTGGGCCCGCGAGCCGTGGCCGCTGAGTTTGCGCGTCCGGAGCCTGTGCTCCGCAACAGGAGAGACCACAACAGTGAGAGGCCCGCGTACCGTATAAAAAAAAAAAAAAAAAAAAAAAAAATCACTTTAAAAGTTATTAATAGACTAGATCTCTTATTAAAACATTTGTTTTTAACTGTAGGTATTTGGCATGGAGAGTTTAGCTGTATTCAACCCTGTTGATTTGTTCCTGCATTTGTGCAATTTTATTTCTAAGTTTTCTTCAGTTCTTACATATCAAAAGCAAGTGAGAAATAGACTCTGCATGTGCATGTATTCTGAGTTTTTATTAACTGACTGAAAGAGGCTTTTATTTTAGAAAATAAATTGTATTTGTATTGTATCTATCCTCATAGTTATTATTCTACATCCAAGTAAGTACCTTGTTACAGCTTTTATCTTTTACCTCTCAAAGTAAGGAAAATGAAAACGTTTATCATTTGACAACTGTCTCAAATCCTTAAGTATACCATACCCTAGATAAAATGTCTACTACTGGTAAGAAGAATTAGCTTTTTATGGGTATGATATCAAGAATTGACAAACAATATGGAATAATGGAGAACACACAAAAAGAGTTCCCAGAAAAAGTTCTTAGGGATTTGTATTTCTTGTGCCTTGAATATTTTGATAACTAGCCTAAAGGAAAGGATTTCAAATCTCAGACCGGTTTATAGAAGGGACCACTCACTGTCATTATGGCTCCATGGGTATTCATGGAAAGTCCTTGTTTGGTGGGACTTATGCCTTTTTCTTACATACAAGACCAAGTTCAATCAGGCTTCTCTTTTACTTAGACCTCTTACTCCGATCCTCCATGGTTCTCGGGAATGCTGCCCTGCTGCATCCTCAGCCATTCCTTTCACTAATTTCTCATTTGTTCCCTATGCTCATCCCTGATACAGTGGTTCTGATTTTTTGAACCATTGTTTAAAACCTACTTTTGTCCTCAGCATACTCCCAAAACAACCTCTGCCTCACAGATCTTCTGTCTTGAAAGTCACTGCTAATGTCCCCTTAGCCTGATCCAGCAATCTCTTTCTGATTCCCTTTATGGACTCAGATCTGTAGCCAGACGGCCTGTGTCCTAATCCAGCTACGCTATTTACCAACCGGGAGACTTGTGGTATATTATTTATCTTCTCTAGGCTTCTGTTTCTTTATCTGTAAATTGGGCTAATACTTGTTGTGAGTGTTAAGTGAGCTAAACATATAAAGAACTTAGTATAGTGCTCAGCACACTATAGAAAGTTCTCAGCAATTGGAAACCATTATTGCTGTGGTTGTAAATTTTTCTCATTCATTTGTTCAGTAATATGTATTGAATTCCTACTACATGCTAGGCACTGGAGCTATAGAGAAAGGGGTCTAGTCCCTGTGTTAAAGAAGATCATAGTCTAGTTAGGAAAATATACAGGGAAAGAGAAAATAATAATGATGTGAGATGAGAAATACATACAATGAACCACCAAAATTGACATTGGACCTAGATTTACTGATATGGAAAGATATCCATAAAATATTGTTAAATAAAAAATAGATAAAAACCCATTTTTATTACATATTCTATTATTTTTCCTCTAAGCAATGCTGAGCACCTGAAATACTTCAAGTACATGGTAGGTACTGGGAATACAGAGGTGAGTAAGACAGACATACATATGGAGTTCATAAATTTGGTGGTGGGGAAACTGGTACTGAACACATAATTCCAAGTAGTATGCCTGCTATGAAGTAAATGTAAGAAATGCTATACCAGCTTTTCCAGAGCTAAAGTAGATTAGAAAATCACTTCTCTGAAAATGTAACTTCTAAAGTGAGATTTGAATGATAAATACAAGGTACTTCCATGAAGCGCTGGAGTAAAAGTGTTCACAGCGGAGCGAATAGAATGACAAACTCTAAGGTGGACAGACCATGGTATGTATAAAAAGGTGAGAACTCCAATGTGGCATTAGGAGGAAGAGGTGGGGAGAGTGGCATATAGTAAATATGGAAAGGTAAGTAGTGACCAGATCTTTCCTGGCTTTACAGGTTATAGTAAGGGCATAAAATCTTTCCCTAAAGGCAAT
This sequence comes from Grampus griseus, assembly GCF_964374135.1. Classification (NCBI taxonomy): domain Eukaryota; kingdom Metazoa; phylum Chordata; class Mammalia; order Artiodactyla; family Delphinidae; genus Grampus; species Grampus griseus. Next base: position 58,378,105 of record NC_138997.1, read on the forward strand.
GTGAAATTTTAAAAGACTATTAAGGAGAAGAAAGGTTTGAATAATCTATAGTTTAAAAAAGATAATTGCCCGCATTGTGGAAAGTAAGAAGGGGCACAAACACACATAGGGAGGAGGATATATAGCAAAATGTGTTCACTTGTGGGCACAAAGTGAATATCTGGGATAGTAACAGATTTGACTAATTTGATTCTCTTTAAACTGGTTTTCTATATTTTTTTGAAATTTTCACAGTGGATCAGTATCATTTTTTAATAATAAAAACAATAAAACATATATTAAAAATGCTAATACAACATAATAGGTGCTATAGCTAAGGAAAGTACAGATTAGGAAGGACATCTAATCTAGACTGATGGAGAACACCTACCTAGAAAAGGTGAAAGATGAATTAACTGCTGAGGGATGAGTAGTTCAGCCAGACTAAGAAAGGGAAAAGAGATCTTAATCAAAAGCAGAGCATTTATAAAGATATGTTGATTAAAGGGAAGGTAGATCAGAGTGCAAAGTATGCCATGACCAATGATGTGGCTGAAGAGGCAGGCAGGGGAAAGGCATTAGATATTATGCTAATAAATTTTAAATTTATTCTTCAAATGGTAAATAGTAATTGAAGAAATTTTAGCAAGAGAGTGACATGGTGAGATTGGCATTTGAGAATGATCATCCTAGTAAGAAGTGGGATAATGTACTTCATGAGAACAAGATCAGATATAGAAAGACCGATTCGGAGTTTGACTCATGTATTCAATAATAATAGTACCAAATGCCTCGTAGGTAATAACTATTAGATCAGGCATTGGAGAAACAGTGGTAAACAAGGGAGCTCCAAGGTGCAGAATGGCTCATCAAGAATGTTTCCTCTACTTCCAAGAAAGCAAGTTAATGACATTTTATAGTACATGCTCTTAACAAAAGATCATTTCCCCCCCCCTTCTTTTAAAATAAGATATTTTATTATAGGTACTCTGTCTTTGGTGTGTTTTTATTTGCCCTTCTGAATCCATTGTCTATCCTTCACCCCTCTCTACCTTATTCTTATTCTTCTCTATGCCTTATTCTTATTCTACCTTTGTCCTGGGAGGCAGACCTGTTTAGACAACATTAATAGATTCTTACACCTTCTGACTTCCATTTAGTTTCAGCCAATAGGGAGGCATAGGAGCAGTAGATCAGGGACTTGGGAAAGGATGAGGTAAGGGTACTTACCTCCTGGCTCCCTCCCTGCAAGTCTGCCTTCTGTGTCCCTCAACTGAAGGTCACTGCTCATCTCAAGCCAAATCACTCTATGTGACTCTTTCTCTCCTTTGACTTCTGGCCTAGGAGCTACAGATTAGCTGCTACAAAACCTCGGGTTCCTACATTATACCTTATAATTTCCCCACATCCACACCTTAGAAAATAGTCTCTTTATAAACAATCCTCCCTGAAAATAATCTATTTAGTTGTGCCATCTATTTCTTCTTGGGACCCTGATTGAAGAAGAGTGAGTTCATTGTCTAATCCATGACCGATATTTTGAAACTTCACAGTAGAGTCAGCTGTACTGAAGGATATTGTACAGAAAGCTTGGACTTGAAGAACACTGAGCTCAAAACATTGTATGAGGGAAGGTCTAAAAGAATGACTTTATGTAGTTTCCCAATGGGCAGGAGGTGGGTGTTTTTGGTGGCACAGGAGTTACGCTTGGTGAAGACATTTTTAGAGGTATAAGCATGTCTCTGGATATGTGCTAAGCAATGGAAGAATAGATTGTAGTGAATATCCACTATGGTTCTATTTTATGCCAATAATTTTTCTTTTAATCTTATATTCATAAAATAATCTGGATTAGGACACTTGCTAATTCAGCAAGACTTTTATTAGAACAAAAGAGTATGATAGGACATAAATTTACCTTTCTGGGACTTCCCTGGTGGCACAGTGGTTGAGAATCCACCTGACAATGCAGGGGACAGGGGTTCGAGCCCTGGTCTGGGAAGATCCCACATGCCACAGAGCAACTAAGCCCGTGCGCCGCAACTACTGAACCTGCACTCTAGAGCCCACAAGCCACAACTAGTGAGCTCATGCACTGCAACTACTGAAGCCTGCATGCCTAGAGCCCATGCTCCGCAACAAGAGAAGCCACTGCAATGAGAAGCCCGCGCACCGCAATGAAGAGTAGCCCCAGCTCGCTGCAACTACAGAAAGCCCACGTGCAGCAATGAAGACCCAACACAGCCAAAAATAAATAAATAAATTTATAAAAAATAAGAAAAAAATACCTGCCTGTGCATGAAATCCAAAATGATACGAGTAATTGAGATTTTTTTGTTTTGTTTTGTTTTGGCGGTATGTGGGCCTCCCACTGCTGTGGCTCTCCCGTTGCAGAGCACAGGCTCTGGACATGCAGGCTCAGTGGCCATGGCTCATGGGCCCAGCCGCTCCGCGGCATGTGGGATCCTCCCGGACCGGGGCACAAACCCACGTCGCCTGTATCGGCAGGCGGACTCCCAACCGCTGCGCCACCAGGGAAGCCCAGTAATTGAGATTTTGACAACACTCACCTTAAATTAAGGCAAGTAACCGGGGAATTAGCACAGATGCATTCAAATTTAGTAGAACACCAATATTTGCAATATTTATGGTTTAATCATGTTCTTTTTATCATGATATGGTATTTGATATGACAATTGAAGTGACTATTCATATTTAAACTATTGTCCCTTTTCACATTTTCTTCACCCATACTAGGAGTCCTTAATAATGAATAAGAATGTTAGGGTTAAAAGAGAAATTATTGTCTAGTCTCTTTAGATAATCCTAATCCTAATGTCGTAATACAATATCCTTTTTGAAAAGATTGCAACCAGTCAAAGAATAATTGGTTAACATGACATATCAAGCTTAAAAAACCCTAAATGGGACCTTCTTAATACCTGTCTTTCCCTACAATAAGCAGAGTTTCTTAAGAGGTCACTATTTTCTGACCCTTCTGAATGATGCATGAGTATACCAGGAAGACAGTCATAACAAATCTCTTGACACTGAGCCCTACCTTTTCCTGCAGCTCAGTGAGAAGGAACTTTGCATAGCATCCTATATGAGGTGGCAAAATTGTTCTAGTATTGGGTTATAGTAACCTTTTCCCTGATTAAGAGTGGAAAAGAAGACAGTACCATGTAAAACTTCCCATGGATTCATAAGAAAGAACTGCTAACTTGGTGTCAAATCTTGAACTTAGATACAATGGTTTTGAACATTGTTGCTATCTTATTATAGTGGTCATTCAATGGAGGGGTAGTCCTGCCTTCAGAAAGGGTACTGATATTTAGATCATGTCCTTAATGGATTCATTGATAAAGAACTTCATGCATTTGATAGTACAAGAAGATTGCAATTAAACTTTGGAGATGTTGTAAGGGTATAAGTGCACAATAGAATACTGTATGGGTATTCAAAATGATGCTGTAGAAATGAATTTGTTGACATGGGCAGATGTTCATGATATATATACTTAAGTAGACAAAAAGACTAAACTGAATGTGTGAGTTAGGATAGTTTTGGCAGCAAGTAACAGAACATCCAACTCAAAATGAATTTAAAATGATGTATTTATTATTATAATTATTAGATGTGTTAATCCAATTGATCTAGTCCAGAGACAGGGCAGGCTTTACAGTTGGTTGATTCAGTAACCTAACAATGTTATCAAGGAAACCACGATAGGCAGAGCTTGTTTCTCTTTGCTCTATCACTCAAAATATCTGCTTTATCCTCCAGCTAGTTCCCCAAATAATTGTAAGATGGATTCCAGGTGCCATTTGGTATAACTACTTGATTCCTCATTAACACTCAGATGGAGAAGAAGAGAATGGCTATCACTTGCTGTAAAGACTGAAGAGGAACCTTTTTAGAAGTCTCTAGCAACCACCTCCTCATTTATCATTGGCTAGAATTGCATCATATTCAGATTTCTAAGCTCATAGTTGGCAAAGGGAATGTGACTCTCTTTAGACTAGTCAGGCTTACTCACTGAGCTAATATCAATTTCCCAAACCAGAGTATTGCCATTCAATGGAGTATAGGTGAAATGCATTTGGAGAGTCAAATACAGTTTTAAAAATATCTATCTAATGTCTATCTTTGAATAGAATAGAAAATTAATCCCACAGTATGATAGCATTGGGCAATGGAATTACATTTCTTTTACATGTTTTCCTTTTCCTTACCTGCATGTAATAGTCTTCTATAACTAAGTATGCATTGTTGTTGTCTCTTTAACCTTTTAGTATGGAAAATTTCAAGTCAATCCAAAAATAAATGAAATAGTATAATGAACCCTCAGGTATCCATCACCTAGCTTCAACAATTATCAACTTGTGACAAATCTTGTTTCATGCATTTTTTTGTAATAAGAAAAAAGTTGATTTTAGTTAAAAAGATGTTAGGATCTAGTCACCTACTTATTTTCTCTAATCCATAGAATTCACCTTTATGCAAATCAGTATGATTAAGCTAAGAATAGCCCAATATTGTTCTTACCAGGTGCTTGAGATACTTCTCAAATTGTGTCCAATGTATTTCTTTGAAAGTTTGGTTTTGCTCAGCTTCTTAGCCTACCTATCCTTCTCAGAAATTTGTGCTGCAGTATCCCCAACATCAAGAGGAAAAGCACATGACTCTAGGAACTTGGTATCAAAATAAAGTGGCTCACTTGAAAGCATAGAGTTCTTTTGAAATTTCATTTTTACTTTTAAAATCCGTGAAAATGTGCATTTTAGTCTATGTTTATTAGAAATAGAATGTTCTAAATTACTCACGGTTTAATAAATTTGATACTGTAGGGAGATGGTCCATGTTGGTCTTATGGCTTCCTGTCTTCCGAGGCACCCTGACAAATACCCCTGTGAACACAAGGTCCCCAGTTTGAGAGGCACAGCCTTTTGAGAGGCGCAGGCTTTTTTGCATTTCAGACCCTGATTCTTCCCTCTGACTTTGTTTCCTTGACTTTGAAACCCCATTCTTTTGAAGGACTTCGGAATTCAGTGTTCTTACTTTTCTCCACTGCAGACCTCCTCAGTTAGTGTACCCTACCCTAGGGACTAATCCTTGGTTGTCAGCCCTACTGACTCATCTTGACCAGGTCTGGCCCAGTATCCTGCAGGAAGATCTTGGACCCACAAAAACACAAGGTTGAAGATATGTGTTCGTTTAACAGATCTTTATTGAGTGCCAACTATGTGTCTGGCACTTAGCTAGGCCTTGGGAATAGTGTAGTTAAAAGGAAAGACACAGTTCACTGTCATTAGGGACACAGGGATATACAGACAATTATAAAATGGGCTGAGAAGTGCACATAACATGAAGTATAGCATCCTATGAAGCTCAGAGCAGGGCTCCTTAAGGGGCTCAGGAATGTCTTCCAAGAATGTGATGCAGTATAACGAGAGGGGAGACAAGGAAGGAGTAGCTTGGTGGTAATTTTCTCTATTTGAATGAAAACTTACTCTGGTTCAACCACACAGAATGGTTTCTTAGAAGTAAAGGGATAGTCAAAAGTGGCATTCAGTATGGGAAATTGTTTCCAGAGTTGCTTATTACACTGATCCAGCAAGAAAGGACTAGCACAAAGACTTTGATTACTTACGGGGAGAAATTAGAAAAAAACAATTGTATTCCTTTCAGACTGAATTTTTTTTGTCAACATCTTACAAGTGTATTGTGTATTTTATTCAAGTCTCAGTACTATTTACTCGTGCTGTTTCTTCTTCCCAGAATGAATTTTTTTTATATCTTGGTGAAATCTTAATCACTGGTGAGTCTTTGGCCTTCTATAAAATCTCTGCCAAGCAGAATCAGTTGCTCCATTCTCTCTTTCTCCTTAACCCTTTGTTTCATAACACAGGTGGAGCTTCCATCCCTATCTGCCTCTCCTCCTATGCCTTCCTGCTTGCAAAAAGCAATTAATCATTCTACCTTCTAACCTCAGAACTCTGTATAGTATTTAAATATAATAAATGTTTTAAAGAAATATGTGTATTAAATGGATTAAAATTTAGTTTAATTTTCATAGTCAACTGATTATTTTGATTACTCTATCTTTAAGACTATACTCTCTCGGTATTCAAAAATTTTGTTTATTTTTTCTTTCTTGTTTCCCAACAAAAGAATGAGGTAGTGGTGGTGACGTTGGCATTTGTTCTGAAATCATCTTGATTAGGTGAATAAGATGTGAGACTGATTTCCCACTGAGTAATTCAGAAACAAACACACCCAAGCAATGGTGAACTCCTCTAAGGCGGAGATAGAGGGATAGGCCTTGTCCATGCAGTTAATCAGGGCTGCGGAATGGAGTCGAATGAGAAAACAAATGAAGAAAGGCCTGTGCCTACCCTTTCCATGCTCTTCTACAGATGTATAGTCCTGCACCTCAAGTTACTTAAGCAAAAGACTGTTCTATATTTGGACTTTTTCTTTTCCACTGTTAGCCCTCCTTTCTCTTCCATTTCAGGTATATATCAGACACAAAAATGCTGTAGAGTGACTCTTGATACTGGATGTTCCCCCTTAAATCTTTTTTAGACAATGAAAAAATGGCATAGCAGTTCTGACAGCCTGTTCAGGTGTTCTATTTTTAATAATTTGTATCTCATACTTCCACATATTCCACACAGAGGGCAGATCTCATTATCACTTGTGTATTTTGTTATAACTTTATTAGGCCCAAACAGAGCCACTAATACGTAGGAAAACATATTACTGTAATAAATTAAGATTTGGGATGGTGACAGGAAGTTGTGGCTTTCAGAGACCAAAATAGCCTTGTTTGTGATCTTAGAGAAAAACCAAGAGTTGTTCACTTAGGGCCAGTTTTAAACAAGCAGAACATCGTATTTTACAACAATATTTCTGGTAATTTTGCAAATGCTTTTGAGTGATCCTGCTGTACTAGGCACTGTGCTAGATGCTTTGCAGAATAAAAGATGAATAAAATAAAGTTATTTCCTTAAAAGAGACTGCAGTATCAGTTAACCTTTCCCTTCACTGTAATCAAAATCATTTGTAACTTCCAAACAGAGACATATGTGCCAAACACAACCTGCTAGAACTTGTTTAAATAGCTATTCTAGGTTCCACAGTTCAAGTTCAATTAATTTAGCATCACTTAACCTCATTTAATTTGGACACTTCTAGTATTAGAAAATATCTTCTATACTATCATCCATCAAATTATTAATATTGTTAAATATCTACTCCTATCTCTTTTTTAGAATGAGGCTTACAAAAAACTATAGGTAAATTTTAAAAAGAAACCAACTAAGACTTTGTATCTTTGGATGTTGAATAGTGAACTCCTCCTCTAAGGCAATTTAGATAATTTACATATATATGTATATGTATATGTGTATATATATATATATATATATATATATATTCTCCTTATGATTAGATTTATAGATTCAAAAATGGCAATACTTTTGGTCTTGAATTTAATGACTTATCAAACATAATTTAAAGGTGGAAAACCACCAATCTAGAAGGTAAAAGTGCACTATTAAATTATGGTAGTTAACTCAGCCTATAAACTAGAACTAGACTCATTTGGCTCAAATCCAAGATTAGACACCAGTGTGTCACCTAGGTTAAGTTACATAAGTTCTGTCAACACAACCAAAAATAAACAAGTGGGACTACATCAAGCTAAAAAACTTTTGCACAGCAGAAGAAACAATCAACAGAGTTAAAAAACATGAGAGAAAATATTTTCAAACCATTTATCTGATACAGGGTTAACCTTCAAAATACATAAGGAACTCCTACAACTCAAAAGCAAAAATACTAGTAACCTGATTATAAAAATGGGCTAAGTATTTGATACACATTTCTCTAAAGACATACAAATGGCCAACAGATATACAAGATAAAAACATCATTAATCATCAGGGAAAAGCAAATCAAAACCACAATGAGATATTACCTCACACCTGCCTGGATGGCTATTACAAGAGAAAAAGACATTGGTTAGAATGTGAGGAAATTGGAGCTCTGTGCACTGTTGTGAGAATGCAAAATGTTACAGCTGCTATGTAGAAAAGTATGAGGTTCCTCAAAACATTAAAAATAAAACTACCATATGACCCAGCAATCCCATTTCTGGGTATTTATTCAAAAGAATTAAAATCAGGGTCCCAAAGAGATATCAGCACTCTCATATTCATTGCAGCACTATTCACAGTAACCAAGACGTGGAAACAACCTAAGTGTCCATAGTCAGATGAATGGGCAAAGAAAAAGTGGTATATAAATACAACTGAATACTATTCACCCTTAAAAAAGAAGGAAATTCTGAAATGTGTGACAGCATGGGTGAACCTTAAGGACATGATGCTAAGTGAAATAATTCAGTCACGGAAAGACAAATACTTTATTATTCCAATTATATGAGGAATCTAAAATAGTCAAATTCATAGAATCAAAGAGAATAGTGCTTTCCAGGGGCTGGGGGAGATAAGAAGTTACTAATCAATGAGCATAAAGTTTCAGTTAAACAGATGAATAGTCTCTAGAGATGTGCTGTACAATATTGTACCTATAGTAAACAATAATGTATTAGACATTTAAAAATTTATTAAGAGGTAAGATCTCACATTAAGTGTTCTTATCATAATAAAATACAATTTCAAAAAATTACATAAATCTTTGTATCTCAGTACGCTTGTCTGAAAAATGGAGATGGTAATAATGCCTATTTTATAGGGTTGTTGTGAAGATTAAATCAATGAATGTGTGAAGTCCTTAGAAGAGGCTATGGCACAGGTAAACACTCCATAAGTGTTACCTGTTACTATTTTTACTTGAGTGTGTGGGCCTGCTCCCTAATTATACCAGTAGTCTCCCACTGTCTCCCACTGTGACACAAAGTGGCTTTGTGTCACTTAGGTGGCTTCCATGTCCTGGCTATTGGAAATAGAGCTGCAATGAACATTGTGGTACATGACTCTTTTTGAATTATGCTTTTCTCAGGGTATATGCCCAGTAGTGGGATTGCTGGATTGTATGGCAGTTCTATTTTTATTTTCTTAAGGAGCCTCCATACTGTTCTCCATAGTGGCCGTATCAATTTACATTCCCACCAACAGTGCAAGAGGGTTCCCTTTTCTCCACACTCTCTCCATCATTTATTGTTTGTAGATTTTTTTTGATGATGGCCATTCTAATTAGTGTGAGGTGATACCCCATTGTAGTTTTGATTTGCATTTCTCTAATGATAAGTGATGTTGAGCATCTTTTCATGTGTTTCTTGGAAATCTGTATATCTTGTTTGGAGAAATGTCTATTTAGATTTCTGCCCATTTTTGGATTGGGTTGTTTGTTTTTTTGATATTGAGCTGCATGAGCTGCTTGTATATTTTGGAGATTAATCCTTTGTCAGTTGCTTCATTTGCAAATATTTTCTCCCATTCTGAGGGTTTCTTTTCATCTTTTTTATGGTTTCCTTTCTTGTGCAAAAGCTTTTAAGTTTTATTAGGTCTGATTTGTCACTAGGAGGTGGGTCAAAAAGGATCTTGCTGTGATTTATGTCATAGAGTGCTTTGCCTATGTTTTCCTCTGAGTTTTATAGTGTCTGGACTTACATTTAGGTCTTTAATCCATTTTGAGTTTATTTTTGTATATGATGTTAGGAAGTGTTCTAATTTCATTCTTTTACATGTAGCTGTCCAGTTTTCCCAGCACCATTTATTGAAGGGGCTGTCTTTTCTCCATTGTATACTCTTGCCTCCTTTATCAAAGATAAGGTGACCATATGTGCGTGGGTTTATCTCTGGGCTTTCTATCCTGTTCCATTGATCTATATTTCTGTTTTTGTGCCAGTACCATACTGTCTTGATTACTGTAGCTTTGTAGTATAGTCTGAAGTCTGGGAGCCTGATTCCTCTATCTCCGTTTTTCTTCCTCAGGATTGCTTTGGCTATTCAGGGTCTTTTGTGTTTCCATACAAATTTTGAAATATTTTGTTCTAGTTCTGTGAAAAATGCCATTGGTAGCTTGATAGGGATTGCATTGAATCTGTAGATTGCTTTGGGTAGTATAGTCATTTTTACAATGTTGATTCTTCCAATCCAAAAACATGGTATAGCTCTCCATCTGTTTGCATCATCTTTAATTTCTTTCATCAGTGTGTTAAAGTTTTCTGCATACTGGTCTTTTGTCTCCTTAGGTAGGTTCATTCCTCGGTATTTTATTCTTTTTGTTGCAATGGTAAATGGGAGTGTTTTCTTAATTTCTCTTTCAGATTCTTCATCATTAGTGTATAGGAATGCAAGAGATTTCTGTGGATTAATTTTGTATGCTGCTACTCTACAAATACATTGATTAGCTCTAGTAGTTTTCTGGTAGCATCCTTAGGATTCTCTATGTATAGTATCATGTCATCTGCAAACAGTGACAGTTTTACTTCTTCTTTTCCAATTTGGATTCCTTTTATTTCTTTTTCTTCTCTGATTGCTGTGGCTAAAACTTCCTAAACTATGTTGCATAAGAGTGGTGAGAGTGGGCAACCTTGTCTTGTTCCTGATCTTAGAGGAAATGGTTTCAGTTTTTCACTATTGAGAATGATGTTGGCTGTGGGTTTGTTATATATGGCCTTTATTATGTTGAGTTAGGTTCTCTCTGTGCCCATTTTCTAGAGGGTTTTTTAAATAATAAATGGGTGTTGAATTTTGTCAAAACCTTTCTCTGCATCTATTGAGATTATCAGATGGTTTTTATCCTTCAATTTGTTAACATGGTGTATCACATTGATTGATTTGCATATATTGAAGAATCCTTGCATTCCTGAGATAAACCCCACTTGATCATGGTGTATGATCCTTTTAATGTGCTCCTGGATTCTGTTTGCTAGTATTTTGTTGAGGATTTGTGCATCTATGTTCATCATAGATATTGGCCTGTAGTTTTCTTTTTTTGTGACATCTTTGTCTGGTTTTGGTATCGGGGATGGTGGCCTCGTAGAATGAGTTTTGGAGTGTTCCTCCCTCTGCTATATTTTGGAAGAGTTTGAGAAGAATAGGTGTTAGTTTGTCTCTAAATGTTTGATAGAATTCACCTGTGAAGCCATCTGATCCTGGACTTTTGTTTATTTGAAGATTTTTAATCACAGTTTCAATTTCAGTGCTTGTGATTGCTCTGTTTATATTTTCTGGTTCTTCCTAGCTCAGTCTTGGAAGTTGTGGTTTTCTAAGAATTTGTCCATTTCTTCCAGGTTGTCCATTTTATTGGCTTATACTTGCTTGTAGTAATTTCTCATTATCCTTTGTATTTCTGCAGTGTAAGTTGTTACTTCTCCTTTTTCATTTCTAATTCTGTTGATTTGAGTCTTCTCCCGTTTTCTCTTAGGCTAAAATTAGTCTGGCTAATTTTATCTTCTCAAAGAACCAGCTTTTAGTTTTATTGATCTTTGCTATTGTTTCTTTCATTTCTTTTTTCATTTCTTTCTGATCTGATCTTTATGATTTCTTTCCTTCTGCTAACTTTGGGTTTTTTTGTTCTTTTTTCTCTACTTGCTTTAGGTGTAAGGTTAAGTTGTTTATTTGAGATTTTTCTTGTTTCTTGAGGTAGGATTGTATTGCTATAAACTTCCCTCTTAGAACTGCATTTGCTGCATTCCATAGGTTTTGGATCATCGTGTTTTTGTTGTCATTTGTTTTTAGGTATTTTTTGATTTCCTCTTTGATTTCTTCAGGGATCTCTTGGTTATTTAGTAGCCTGTTGTTTACCCTCCATTTTTTTTATTTCTTACAGTTTTTTTTTCCTGTAATTGATATCTAGTCTCATAGCATTGGTGTCGGAAAAGACACTTGATATGATTTCAATTTTCTTAATTTACCAAGGCTTGATCTGTGACCCAAGATATGCTCTATCCTGGAGAATGTTCCATGAACACTTGAGAAGAAAGTGTATTCTGTTGGTTTTGGATGGAATGTCCTATAAATATCAATTAAGTCCATCTTGTTTAATGTATCATTTAAAGCTTGTGTTTCCTTATTTATTTTCATTTTGGATGATCTGTCCACTGGTGAAAGTGGGGTGTTAAAGTCCCCTACTATGATTGTGTTACTGTCGATTTCCCCTTTTATGGCTGTTAGCATTTGCCTTATGTATTGAGGTGCTCTTATGTTGGGTGCATATATATTTATAATTGTTATATCTTCTTCTTGGATTGATCCCTTGATCATTATGTAGTGTCCTTTTTGTCTCTTTTAATAGTCTTTATTTTAAAGTCTATTTTATGTGATATGAGAATTGCTACTCCAGCTTTCTTTTGATTTCCATTTGCATGGAATATCTTTTTCCATCCCCTCACTTTTAGTCTGTATATGTCCCTAGGTCTGAAATGGGTCTCTTGTAGACAGCATATGTACGCTGTTGTTTTTGTATCCATTCAGCCAGTCTATGTCTTTTGGTTGGAGCATTTAATTATTCATATATATGTTCCTATTACCATTTTCTTAATTGTTTTGGGCTTGTTATTGTAGGTCTTTTCCTTCTCTTGTGTTTCCTGTCTAGAGAAATTTCTTTAGCATTTGTTGTAAAGCTGGTTTGGTGGTGCTGAATTCTCTTAGCTTTTGCTTATCTGTAAAGGTTTTAATTTCTCTGTCAAATCTGAATGAAATCCTTGTTGGGTAGAGTAATCTTGGTTGTAGCTTTTTCCTTTTCATCACTTTAAATATGCCCTGCCACTCCCTTCTGGCTTGCAGAGTTTCTGCTGAAAGATCAGCTGTTAACCTTATGGGGATTCCCTTGTGTGTTATTTGTTGCTTTTCCCTTGTTGCTTTCAATATTTTTTCTTTGTATTTAATTTTTGATAGTTTGGTTAATATGTGCCTTGGCATGTTTCTCTTTGGGTTTATTCTGTATGGTACTCTCTGTGCTTCCTGGACTTGATTATTTTCTTTCCCATGTTAGGGAAGTTTTCAACTATAATCTCTTCAAATATCTTCTCAGACCCTTTCTTTTTCTCTTCTTCCTCTGGTACCCCTATAATTCGAATGTTGGTGTGTTTAATGTTGTACCGGAGGTCTCTGAGACTGTCCTCAATTCTTTTCATTCTTTTTTCTTTTTTCTGCTCCCTGGCAGTTATTTCCACCATTTTATCTTCCAGGTCACTTATCTGTTCTTGTGCCTCAGTTATTCTGTTATTGATTCCTTCTAGAATATTTTTAATTTCAGCAATTGTGTTGTTCATCACTGTTTGTTTGCTCTTTAGTTCTTCTAGATCCTTGTTAAATGTTTCTTGTATTTTCTCCATTCTTTTTCTGAGATTTTGGATCATCTCTACTATCATTACTCCGAATTCTTTTTCAGGTAGTTTGCCTATTTCGTCTTCATTTATTTGGTCTTATATGTTTTTACCTTGCTCCTTCACCTGTAACAAATTTTTTTGTCCTTTCATTTTTTTTTTTAATGGGTGGTGCTGTATTCCTGTCTTACTGGTTGTTTGGCCTGAGACATCCACCACTGGAGTTTGTAGGCAGTTGGATAGAGCTGGGTCTTGGTGTTGAGATGAGGACCTCCAGGAGGTCCAGTTGATATTTCCTGGGATCTGAGGTTCTCTGTTAGTCCAGCAGTTTGGACTCAGACTCTCACCACAGGAGCTCAAGCCTGACCTCCAGCCTGGGAACCAAGATCCCACAAGCCAGTCACTGGAGGCTCCTCCCGTCCCTTTAAGTGTCCATGGTCCCCTACCGGTGCCTGGTAGGTGCCCTAGTTGTCCAACAAGTATTTGAGTGCTTATGTTTCAGGTGCTCTGTAGGTCCTAGGGATAGAGTCAAAGAGAACAAGATAAAGATTTCAGCTTAAGGACTTTCATTCTAATGAAGGAAATTGACAATAAAAAAGAAACAAACACATGTATAAATAATTTTAACAATTAATAAGTACTTTGAAGAAAAGGCAGGCTAATGGGATGAAGAGTGATGGGGGGATATTAATGGGACAGACTGTTTCAGATGGAATGGTCAGAACTTTTTTGAGGAGATGATATTTGAGCATAGATATGAGTAAAGTGAGAGAGTAAGTGCTAGGAAAATCAATGAGAAGAAAATTCTAGAAAGTGGGAACAGCAAGTATAAAGGCCATGAGGCAGATCTGAATTCAGGTGTTCAAGAGCAAACAGAAGGCCCATGTGGTGGTAAAGTGAAGTGACATCTATATTTGGAAATGAGGTAGGAGTAGGCAAATAATTTTGGATTAATAGATATATTCAATGAATCAACAAAAATGATGGAGCATTTTGATAAAAAATACCTCAAGAAGTATAAAATATTATAGAAATTAGGGGACATACTAGATATATTTGTAAACAAGATTTTATATTGTTGAGTAGGACTTTTTCTGTTGCTTATAATTGAAAAGAAGAACTAAGTAATACCCTTCGTATGAAAACCTCCGAAGAGATGCCAAAAATTGGGGTCAGTCACTACCCTCCACCAAGGGTAGGCACACTGTGAGGTAAAATAACCTGCTGTCCTAACAAAAACCAGCACTCAACTCCTCATATGTATAAGGAGAAAACTAGGGAGAAGAGTGGTAAGAGCCAGTAACTCCTGAAGATCACAGACCTCAGAGGAAAAGGTTTCTCCTCTTCCAAAGGGAAGAAGAGAGATTATTCTCTTCCCTTCCTGAAGCCAAATTATGGCTGCCCATTGGGAGAATCATGTGTAAAGAATGTTTGTGTGTGTCTGCAAGAAGCAAGAGAGGTCCACCTGGAGCTGCTATGGTAGAGCCCTGTTGTGAAAGTCTTCTTGGGGAAGTTAAGCATTTGCCATCTGATGTTTAAGCACCACATGTGAACCAAAGACAGCTGCTCACTTCTAGTCTTCAGATTTTTGAAGAGGAGGAGCTCACTGCATTAGCTCACATTAACAGGGAAGTAAGGGACTGGAGTTTGTTCCTGAGAGGGAATACATAGCCCCCTCTATCCCATGCTGGTGTTCTGTGGCTCTTGGAGGGTTCAGAAGATGATGTCAGTGGTTACCTTGAATATATTTGAAGCAGCACAGAGGAAAGGAAAGGGGCAAGATAGCTGCTCAGTGAGGCGAGGGAGTCAGGAGCAGAACCAGTGTCAAAGCCCAAAGTGGACATGGTTACTTTTCCCTGAGGGATTCCTCAGTGATTGGTAGGCTCGGATAAAGCTGAACACCATCCAAAGAAAACCAAGCACATCATCAGCAAAGAATTCTCAATAACAGAATCTATTAGCAGTAGACATAACTGGATTGAACCAGAGAAAGACCAGGGACACTTTCCCACACCGACACATAGCTGATTATGTAAAATCTCTACTACCCTATCTCCTCTGTCTGACCCCAAGCTAGAAGAAATAAGCGCTGAGGAGGAGGAGCCAGACCTCCTTCCAACTTCTCTACTTCAAGCAGCCAGTGTCATAGTTTATGCTTGCGTTAAAGGGAAAAGGAGGTGATTGTATTTATATCAGATTCACTATTGAAGTTTTACACTAGACAAAGGTTTAAATTTAGACTATAATTAATAGAAAATGATCGTATGTACCAAGATTTCTTTAAGGAATATGAAAAGGAGATTTGGCACATCACGGATAGAAGCTTTTATTGGAATAAATATTAACCTATGGTGCATTTATGCACCTATTGAGATACATTATAGAATCCAGCAAACTATGAGACATAATAATACAAACTACACAGGAGCTAATAAGGAGTCAAAGTGCACTAATCTAAAATAATAATCTCATGGGGTTTTATGTTATTTAAAAGTAAAGTTTCCTCCAGCTCCTCAGTTTTGATAAAGTATCGATATTGTCAATTGCCTCTTTGGTGTAACAAAGTAAATTAATCTTCCCTCAATCAGCAATGCATAATCCTAACTCTCCAGGCCTTTGTCAAGAATATGAACTCAGAATCTCCTTTTCTGTTCTTATAAAGGTCTTCTGAGAGAAGTGATATTTAGGAATGTTCATCTAAGGAACATAGTATCCCTAGTTAAGGTAATTCAAGTTCTACCTTTGGATCAAGCTAGACCAAAAAGTTTTTTCTTTTCTATAATGAGAATTATCTAAGTTTCTGTTGTTATCCTTACTGCCAGGAAGTTCAAAGCCAAATTGCCAGCTCTATCAAAGCAAGTATAAACAATATAGAGAGATAGTATATTTGCATTTGTAGTTTTTCTTGAATTTGATCCTTATTTTATCAATATATTTATACATCTTGGGGTGTCTATTTGTAAAGAGGTAGAGTGTAGATAAACACATTTAATTCATATCTCAGGAAGAGTCTGTTCAGAAGACTGAAAGGTGATCCCTCAACATGAAATTCATAAATCTTTTTTTTGTGTGGGCTATCAAATACAAGGAATACATTTATTTATTTGATAAAGAAAACATGAGAAAAGTGGGTTGGAATGGGCTCAGACTTATTCTCAACTCACCACTGGAGTCTTGGTGTCTGTGCCAACAGTTCAGGAATCAGCAGGCTACCTGGAGATGGTTTATAACAAGAAGTACAAAACCCAAGGCTCTTCTCCAACACCCCTCTGGTCAGTGGAGAAAGCCTGCAGTGAGGCAAGAGGGAAAGTTGTGCCATTCTTCTCACCTCTCTATCACCATTTCATCTTCTGCTTGCTAACCTTGATGTAACTTGAGAGCTGTCCTTGCTTCGGCTGTGCAGTCCAGAAGCAAGAACTTCATCTGGGAAACTTTTCGTGTTATGCACAGGGGTTCCCCCCAGGACAATCCTCACTCCGGGAGTGGTGAGGTTCAGGTTATAAACTGTTAGAGCCTCTTCATAGGTGGCTCCTCCAATTATAAACACAATGATATCCTGATGTCTGTCTCTGAGTGTGCTGGGGCCTAGATAAGGATACAGGTTTTCCTTAAGCTTTCCTTTGATGAGATGGTCCAGGTTCTCATGTAAGAAAGGCTGATGCTGAGCATATACATTTTCTACTCCCTTCAATCCTTTGAGGAAATGTTTGGTAATAGCCACAGCGTCTTTGGGGCTGAAGAGGTCACTTCCTCTGACCCGTTTACCACCATATTCAACAACTGTAGACACAAGCTTTCGATACTTCTCAGAAACACCTTTATTCCTAAGGTCCATCATAATCCTGGTAGGCTATTGCTGCTGTGTCGCTCATAATGTAGAGGATAAAGCATCACCAGGCTGCACGCATCAAACTCTGTCACTTTGGGGTTCTGCAGGAGCCTCTTTACATTCTGGAGAGCACTAGAATGTTCATTTTGACAGGCCAGTTCTTGCTCAACCTCCAAAACCTCCAGCAGATTCCACTCACTGACCAACTGAGACAGCTCTCCAACCACTGTCATGTGCTTTGATACAGTCCCAGACATCTTCTTGAATTGTGGGTAATTCTCAACCAAGCCCTTCATGTCTGCTATTGATTCTAGTTTTTGCTGTTCTTTTGGTTTCTTCTTCTGAAAGTCTTCCATGAGATTCTTTATGTTGCAACCAATCTCAGCAAAGTTCAGGTACATATTGTTAGTGTAGAATTCATCATTTTCAGCAGATAGGACCACCTCTCTCATGTCTTTACTGATCCCTGGCACTCTGGAAAGATCAATCCGATTGTTGTTTATGCCCAGTAGTTCATGGACCATGGCCTGATATGTCCACTGGTTTAGCAATGGGGTGATGGCATCATCGCAGCGATCTAAAATAAGTAGCAAGGGAGGAACCTCAGTCTGCCGGAATTCAAACAGTTCATATTCTTTAGTTATCATTTGCTTAACATTCTGCAAGTCTCTTTGCTGCCTCTGATGAAAGCTGGTAATGAATCATGGGACATTTCTTCAGAGATAAAAGGAGAGCTGTCAGTCCTTGAGTTGCTCTGGATAGTTGGACTGGATCCCAATTTCGACCCTGGCAGCAACCCAGAATATTGAGGGA
Source organism: Grampus griseus (assembly GCF_964374135.1). Lineage (NCBI taxonomy): Eukaryota > Metazoa > Chordata > Mammalia > Artiodactyla > Delphinidae > Grampus > Grampus griseus. The sequence goes on from NC_138997.1 coordinate 58,396,032, forward strand.
AAACAAATGTGGATTCACAGCAATGTAATCACCATAAAATTCCTGAACCTCAGCCACAACTTCCTGTTCATCAGGTTCAGCTAATGACTTCACATTACTCTTGCTGATCACATTACTGAAATAAATAAAATATATACTGTATTTGGGTCTTCAGAGCTCCTGAATCAGATAATCCACACTCTCCTGCTAGTGTGGGATGGTCTCCTGCAGAGGCAGAGGGTGGCTGTGGCTCACCGTGGGGGCAAGGACACTGGCAGCCTGATAAATCTTAAAAATGTTTTTTAAAGACTAATTAAAAAAAATGTTTTAAAATTAAAATGGGTCCAAAAATGTTATCCTCATTCACTCACTAGTTTAACGACATTAACTAGTCTATATTGTATATCCCAATACATTAAACAATAAAGATTGTTTTAGCATTGTTATTGTCTTTTAATTGTAAAAACCATATCTCTGGTTTTTGCTATATGTATCACTATGTATTGTAAAGCTTAGCAGATCCTCATGTCAATGGCCAGGAAAACTATCCCTAGCATAGGAGATAGTTGTAGCAGGTGCGAAACATCTTATAGAGGACTTTGTTTTTCATTTCATAAAACTTTATTTGATTAAAAATTTGCCTTTTCTGTGTACACTGGAATGCTTTATTCTCTATGCATTTTACAGAGTTACAATCTCTCATTTTAAATATTACCCCAAAAGTAATTTCAGAAAAAAAAAAGGTTTTTTGAAACTAAACTTGACTTTTAAATAATCATATGGACAAACAACTCTCAAACAAAATTGGATTAATAATATTTCTTGCCTGCTTAACTACATGACAGATTTCTTGTCCCAGTCCCCTTTCTCAAAAGAAACATCATGTGGAAACTAAGCTAGAGAAAAGATTCTTCCCTAAGGCAGTTAAGGGAAAGGGAAGGGCCAGAAATTTCTTTGGCAAACAATTATATGCATAGCCATTTGTGTGTAACTGTTTTGCTTCAAGTACAGTACACTCTTTGGAGGGAAGGCGAGATGTTGTTCAGAGTGGGAGTGGTACTCTCCAACCAGCTGAAGTGCAGGAAGTTATCTACAGCCTCTTCCTCATGCTTGTGGCTGCATCCTGGAATCAACTCTGCCAACCCTATGAGTGCAATACCAGGTTAAAAGCCAATGCTAGTTTGGCTGAGATGGTCTCTTCCACTGCAAAACAATGGATAAGATGGGACTGAGAAACAACCACTACATGATGACATTCAATAAAAAAGGTTTAGGGGAGATAAAAAACGGATTTCAAAGACAGGGACAGATAGGCTGGTGAAAAACAAATCACATTTTTGCTAAGAAAATTAGATAAAGGAGAGTGACAGAATGGTGATAGCTTGTTCCTCAGAGGAGCTCTGCATGATCTCTTTTTGCTGAAATAGAGGCCAAAGGTTAATTAATTATATTAATGCTTTTTGTTTTCTCAGCTTAAACAAACTAAGGTGCATGGGTACCTTCAAAACAATACATGATAGGAGGAAATGGATCCACAAATGACAAAATAGCTATGTTTACTCTGATAACTAGCTCATTCACTAGTTTAACATTGGTCTGTTGTTATGTACAACCCAATAAACTGGCCAATGAAAGGATCGCTTTAGCATTACAGAGACATAATCTAGGTATAACTTTGAGGGTTTCCGTAAATTAATCAGATTACTATCCTTAAGCATCCATGCATTGATATTATCAGGCATAAAAGAACTTGGTTCAAGCCAGGGGACTTGAACCACCCATGACTAGCCACACTGGCACTATACCTCTTTAGCATACTCATCCTTGTGGCCATCAGATGCTTCATTGCTATGACATTGCTAAATATGTAAAGAACTATGGAATGGTTTGTTGGCTGGTAAAAATGCCTGTGGTCTAGTTGCTATTTTACTAGTTATGCAATGTGACATATCTACTGTAGGTTTCTAAGAGACTTGAATCCACAAATATATTCCTCCTGACTCTGCTTCCACATTGCACAGAAGGACACAGGTAAGACAGATTGTCGTATCTCAGAAACAAAGAGGTGGATAACTCTGAATACATTTTCTTCACACCATAGTTTAGGGCAAAGGATTGCAGAATAAAATTTATGATTTCAGAAAAACAGTATAAAGAAAATAAATATTTGAATGAAAGACAAATTTTTGCTCTAAGATACTATTTTTCCCTCTTAGAGATCAATTAATTTAAAACTGATTGGCTCTAAGAATGACTTTTTTTTAATTTTGAATTTTGTTTTATTTTTTTTTATACAGCAGGTTCTTATTAGTCATCAATTTTATACACATCAGTGTATGCTTGTCAATCCCAATCGCCCAATTCAGCACCACCATCCCCACCCCCCCATGGCTTTCCCCCCTTGGTGTCCATACATTTGTTCTCTACACCTGTGTCTCAACCTCTGCCCTGCAAACCGGTTCATTTGTACCATTTTTCTAGATTCCACATACATGTGTTAATATATGATATTTGTTTTTCTCTTTCTGACTTACTTCACTCTGTATGACAGTCTCTAGATCCATTCATTTCTCAAAAAATGACTCAATTTCATTCCTTTTTATGGCTGAGTAATATTCCATTGTATATATGTACCACCTCTTCTTTATCCATTCATCTGTCGATGGGCATTTAGGTTGCTTCCATGACCTGGCTATTATAAACAGTGCTGCAATGAACATTGGGGTGCATGTGTCTTTTAGAATTATGGTTTTCTCTGGATATATGCCCAGTAGTGGGATTGCTGGATTATATGGTAATTCTATTTTTAGTTTTTTAAGGAACCTCCATACTGTTCTCCATAGTGGCTGTATCAATTTACATTCCCAACAGTGCAAGACGGTTCCGTTTTCTCCACACCCTCTCCAGCATTTGTTGTTTGCAGATTTTCTGATGATGCCTATTCTAACTGGTGTGAGGTGATACCTCATTGTAGGTTTGATTTGCATGTCTCTGATAATTAGTGATGTTCAACAGCTTTTCATGTGTTTCTTGGCCATCTGTATGTCTTCTTTGGAGAAATGTCTATTTAGGTCTTCTGCCCATTTTTGGATTGGGTTGTTTGTTTCTTTAATATTGAGCTCCATGAGCTGTTTATATATTTTGGAGATTAATCCTTTGTCCATTGATTAGTTTGCAAATATTTTCTCCCATTCTGAGGGTTGTCTTTTCGTCTTGTTTATGGTTTCCTTTGCTGTGCAAAAGCTTTGAAGTTTCATTAGGTCCCATTTGTTTATTTTTGTTTTTATTTCCATTACTCTAGGAGGTGGATGAAAAAAGATCTTGCTGTGATTTATGTCAAAGAGTGTTCTTCCTATGTTTTCCTCTAAGAGTTTTATAGTGTCCGGTCTTACATTTAGGTCTCGAGTCCATTTTGAGCTTATTTTTGTGTATGGTGTTAGGGAGTGTTCTAATTTCTAAGAATGACTATTAAAGACATACCTTGAGTGCATGAAAGGCTCCATTCAGTGGATAATTTTGTATAATGTTTCATTCCTCCTTCTTTCCCTGTTATTCTTCAAATTGCTATTAAAAGGTAAGTAATATCATGAAATTTGATGATACACACTGTTAATACTCTTTGCGTAGGGTGAATGAAGGCCTTTTATATAGGAAGGAAATAGTTATGGTTGTATTTTGACCGACATCCACTCATCCTCTATTTACGTATCCTTAGTCTCTGGTTTTCTATAATTTCTAGCTTATATTCATAGGGTTTTTAAAAAATTCATGAAAGCCCTCTCATTTTTTTTTTCATTTACATGTTCAGGTATACATAAACTTAAGTAACTAGACCATATGAAGGATTTATTTGAGTTTGGAGTCTGGATTTTGGTAAAGAGAAAGAATCATGGGGTTCTGTTAAAATGAGTCTGACAAGTCTTGGCCCAAAGTCACTCTGAGGAAGAATATGTCTTCCTTTGAAAGCAAGAGTATAATCAATATTTTCATAAAATATTAATATGAAGTAGAATATAGTATGTCAAGCCAGTATTAACATTTCATTAATGAGGATTTCATTTTTTAAAGGCTATATAACAAGAACAGATTAATCTCATAACCTGTAGGTTTTTAATTCATTATTGTTTCTTTATTTCTGGCTAAATTGTACTTTCAAGTGAGTAGACAGAAACATGATACTATATATTAAGTAACTTCAAGTAAATATCCATGTTATTCTTCAGTGTTAAGTGATCTCTTGGCTAATAAAAAGGGTAGATGTGATGCTCTCTCTAGTCCTAAGTACAGTGTGCCCCAATGTAGAGGTTTCTTGAGTTACTGTTAGAGAATGATTCCAATTCTTGGCAGCCTAATCCCACACTTCAGTACGGATCCCAACTTCTACATCTGTTCAGATGAGCCATTGGCTAAATGGCTGTGTTAGAGTATTCAACAATATTTATTTGTCTTCTTTATGGTGATTTTTAGGACTGGTCATACATACCCCCTTCCTCCTTCATCCTCTCTCTCTTTTCCATGCATATTTTTGAGAGCCCATATGTCTTAGGAATAAAGTTACTGTCTGTTAAGAATTCACAGTCTGCTGGGGTTGAGATAAAAATAAAAAATTCTAGTACAATATGATAAGTGTTATGATACCATGAGAACACAGAGGAGAAACACCTTATCTAGTTTATGGGGATTAGGGGAGGCAATTTAAAGATTATACCTGACACAAATACACAGATATTTGCATATACATGTGTTGGCACACATTTTAAAAAACTAGGTTATTATCATCTCAGAAATAAGATAGTAATGCCTCAGTGTTGGCTGATATGCCTGTCTCCACCATAGTAAAAGAAACACACTGTCTTAATTGTGGGTTAATATTTGCAAACTACTTGACTTTTCTAGTAGAACGGTGGCACATAATTTTGAGATATTAATGCTTTTCTAATCTCCGCTGTATTTTCAACAGCTGACTTATAGTAAATACCAAAGTAAAACTTTTATAATATGCATGGTAGAGTGGAAAGCATGTCAGACTAGTTTTAAAAAAAGTAGGTGTTAGTCCTATATAGAGGCATTAACTATGTGATTTTGACCAATTTAACTTAATTAAACCTCAGTTTCTTCATTGGAAACATGAAGAAGCTTAGCAAGATGATTTAAAAAAAGTTTTCTTCTAGATTTAAACATCTGACTTTTATTGAAAAAATCTGGTTTATATTAACATTTTGAAATCATTATAATCAGAAGACAATATATTTTAAGTTCCCACTCCTAGGAAGTGCTTATATTATTGATGTTCTCTCCCTCCCTATAAAATTTGACTTCATCTTACTAGTCACACAGTTCCCATCATACTAGCCAAGACTTGTCAGACTGGTTCTAGTTAGATCATCAGTGACTTCTTTCTTCACCTCAGTCTAGCCTACAAAGTTGCTGATAGAGCCTGGATACACACACTTGATGGCAGACCTCGGTCTCCACAGGACCATTCCTCGCTGGTCAGCAATGTATCGGTGAGTTTTCCTCTCTTTTCCTTTGTCTTAAGTTAACTTGCTTAAAGTGGCATGAACCACACCAAGGAATGTGTAGATCTCCAATTTATTATTTGCTTAATGTGGAAAAATACTTTTGATATTTAACATGAAATTATGTCAAGAAATAGGTTTCTCTTCTTTCTATACTAGTGTTCCCTGTCCTCTTGTGACCCATCCCAAATGTTTATGTACTTTCAGAAGAGCTCAACAAAAGATAAAGGCACATGGTGTTTAACAACTGTCTTTTAGTTTGTTTTGTTTTGAGAAAAATAGAATGTGTTTTTAGCTTCGGTTTTATTTGTCTCAAGTTTATTATATTATATTATATATTATATTATATTTAATACTCAAAATTATACATGAGAAAAAAATCTAAAACCATGAAGATCAAACTTACACTTCTTTCTGTAAGTAAATAGTATAAACTAAAATATATATATATATGTTTTAAAAGAACAAGAAACAATTTAAGAAGGCAATGTGATTAAATTATTATAGTTGGATTTTTAAAATAAATCCAGTGATGTACCTGGTCAAAATCAACTTCTCTAATAGAAAAGTCATAATTATTCTGAGGTTGTTTTCTTTAAAAGTTAGAAACTAAACAGTAACAAGATTTCAGTGTACCAGTTTGGGCTCTGAAAATAATTTTATCTTCATGTTAAAAATTCATTTTCTCTGATTGAGATATTGGCATGCTCTTTTTTGTTAATTTCTGTTTTGAGAAGAAAACAGTTTGAAAAGTATAAAGCTTCTAATGGAATCTTAATAGTGAAAAACACTCAGGCTCTGTAGTTGATAGGAAGAAAGTTCTACATAGTCCTCATGAGAAATTTAATACTCTCTATATTTGTTGATGAATCAACTAAGAGCGACAGACATCACAAATTAAATCAGACTTTTCAAGGCTTCCTGCCTTCTGCAAGTACTTCTCTATAATCCATGATGGTTTTGTACCCTAGCCTTTTTACCTAGATTATCTTTAAGAATATTACTATAGAAAACAGTGCTTTTATTTAAACATATAATTTCTATCAAACTCAAGATTCTAAATTGATTTCAGGCTTTGTCTATGCTAAATCTGAGTGAGTCTGGAGTTTGTGTAGGGGAGTTATAATTTGGAGGTATTGGAACGAATTTTCCTGAGTATAGTCTCTAATTTGAAGCAAAGATGTTTTCAGTCTTGCTTCAGAGTAGATGGAAGATACCTCTCAAGGAAAAACAAACAAACAAAAAACTCCTTCCTGATCTAAAACTTGTATACAAAGTGGAGCATATCGATGTTTGAGTCAGCCTAGGAGATGTTCAGTGAATGGGCTAGAGTGAAAAGGGATTAAATTTATTAGCACATTTGCTGGAATAAGTGTACCAACAAGAATGCTTTGAAAAAAGAGGTATATTGAGATATATAGGCAATTTCTTTTTAAAGCCATTTGCTCATAACTGGGAAGGCATATCAGAAACAGGTGGAGAGTTTTATCAAATGGCATGTTCCTTCCTCTTTGACCAAAATTTTGATAGCCCCTTCCTCACTCCACCTGTTCTAAATGAAAACCACTATGTTAGAATTTAAAGGTTAGAAGAAAGTTAGACCAGGTAAACATTATTCTTCAGATGCTATCATTTTCTCCAAACTGATTTTATACTATCCTTTGAATATGAAGAAATCGACACATTAATTTTATAAAAACACATACAACAGAAGGTTAAAGAAGACTTTTTCAGGTATAAGTTTATAGGGAAGAGATTTGAGAAGAGAAGAATATATTTATTAAATATATTTATTATTGATAGGAATGTCTGCCAACTGTATTCACCAGCAACCACTGACAACCAGCAACCACTGACAGCAGACCAAATTTGTAGACATTAATATCTACACACGTTTAGATAGATGAAGGTAAACTGAGTAATATTCAAATGAAACAAAATGGACAACTTTAATTTTTACTTCGTAGGGTAAGCATTATCTCTCAACATGTGACCCATGGACCCCCTCCATTAGATTCACTGGGTACTTATTAAAAACAGAAAAGTCCAGCTCCCATCCAAGAAATTCCCGTGAATCTCTGGTTGAGGCATGGGAATTGTATTAAAAGTTACACAAGGTAATTCTTATTTACTGTACAGTTTGAGAAGAACTGATACAGTACAAAGCCATAAAAAACAGGAACTTGTAAGATAGAAAGAAATTAAAGTGGAAATGAAATAGGTCAGTTTTTGAAGTGGTAGCTTTTTGTTTTATTTAAACTGGTATAATTATACCTCAATGGGAGGTGTTCTCTCGCAGTTTACCTTTTCCTCCAAGGGAGAAGAGTAGTCATTTATGCAACATAGTGATGATTAAGGAAAAGAGGCTAATTTCAGAATGTCTGGAAAACTGAAGGGAGGATACAGACATAATTTGGGTAGTTTGTGTCAGACAGGGAGTGTGGTCTTATTTGGATTAAGAATCTATTTGTTTACAGGGAAAAATCTCAATGTAAAATTAATCTATTGTAGCAACCTCTTCCTTTTTGCCCTGAAATTAGTCAGTAGATAATGATACTGAAGGGTCCCTCTACTGAGGTGCAGGTCCAGAGTTGCTTTATGATAGTGTTCCAAGCGTTTAATGCTGTGCCTCACTTCTTCAGCTAAGATCAGTCCTGGTCCATGTAACAACTTTTATTGAGTTCTCATTGTGTACTAAGTTCTGTATGGAAGAAAACTTTGTTGAGCACCTATTATGTATTGCACATTTTGTAAAATGTTATCTGATTGAATTTTGGCAATACTTTGAGAAACCATTATTGTTATCTCTCCTTAAAAAGATGAAATAACTGCAGCTCAGATTGTCCAGGGTTAGTAAGTGTTGGATCTAGAACCTGACCTTGGCATTTCTGGCTTTAAAGTCTGTGTTCTTTCTACTGTAACACACTGTCTTATCATGTGTGGGAAGCTAAAAGAAGAGTCTTTGGAAAGTTTGCCCTCTAACAGAGAAATGGAAAACGTGCACACATGCATATACACACACAGAGAAAATGTGTATGTATGTGTAGGCATACATGTTTATATAATGTATAGGCAAAGAAACAGGTCAATACAGGTTAATATGAAAGAATGCACATATATGCTGACGAAGGAAGGGTGGTGGTATAATTTTACTTTGATTGACAGGTCTTTACAAATGTTTTGAAGAATGCACAGACTACCGTTATATAATTTTCTTAAAACTGTCTCTGTATTTAAACAAGATAAGAACATGACCTAACCTTTCCGCACTATCTCAAAGGTGATCAGTGACTGAGAGTACAGCACGTCAATTATATCATCACTGTTTTCTAAAAAAGATTGCAACATTTGCTATTGTGTGAAAATCAAGTTCATCTTAGTGCAGCATTTTATGGAAGGAATTCATCAGTCTGTAATAATTATAACTGTCTAGTGAACCTTTGTTATTTTTTCATTATTGTCTGCTTTCCTCCAAAAATATAATTGCTTCAATATAATAAGGGAATAAATAGAAACATTCAAGAAAAAAAGCAACATCATGTGCTTCCTTGTCAGCACTGAGATTTATAATTATGCCTGATGCTTTTGTGCCTGAGGATGGGGCTATTAGGCAGTTGTGGAGCAAGTCTTCTAAGATGGTCAGTGGTGAAATGAGTGCTCTGTCTGCGTTTCATGGCTTTATCAGAGTTAGATTTTAGAGGAACTCCACTAAGTACATCTCAAAGCACACTCCTTTGGACATATTCTCATCAAAGATGGTGGATAAGAATTGTGGAGAATGTTCTCACAGTTTCAAGCATAATTTGATAGGTTTGAAATGAGTGGATTAGAGGGTAGGAAAGTTTTAAGAGGTTGAGGAAAAAAAAATGCGCTGCAGACATACCAGGTCATGCCAGAACCTGCAAGCCGAACCTTCTCCCAGGTACATATATGGCCTGAATGGTTGAGCAATTTCTGAGAATTTTACAATAGTAATTCTGAGAAGATAGAACTAAGTTTAGGGGAATCCAAAGTATCAGTCACCATTAAATTCTATCTTGCAGTCTTTCAACCTTTTATCTGAAGATGTCAGATGATGTCTTTTTTTTGAAGCTGCAAAAGCAAATACAGAAGGATTTAGCACTCTGTTTAAAGTTGAGCTATGATTCAGTGCAGAACAAATAATAATTGCTATCATTTGTTTCACATGTACTGTGTACCAACTACTGTTCTAAAATAGCATGCACATTTAATCTTTATAACAAACAATGGTTATATTATTATACCCATTTCACAGATGAGGAAACTGAGGCTCAGACAGTATTTGCCTAGAGGTGATAATGGCAGAACTGGGAATTAACCCTGGTCTATCTGACTCCAACCCATGCTCTTAATCACAATGCTATACCATCCCCACAATTCCTCCTTTATCTACCTAGGTGATGCTACTGCTATGCTGACTTAACTGTCTTATTGTGTTAAAAGATATAAAAGTTATATTTACAAGGAACAATGTTATTGTTCAATGGATAATCTTCTAAGTAGACCTCTGAGGATTGTAGACAGGAAGCATCTCTGTGTTCTATAAATTAAGGGATACCACAATCAAAGATTAGGTAGTTTGCATGTGGTCACAGGAATGGCTGAGTCAGTCAATACTAAAGCTTGAATCTGTCCTCCCAGTTCACCTGTGTACCAAGTCCAATGTTGTCAAGTAGAAGAGTTAAACCAACACAGGTGTCTACCTGACCCAGGAAATATTGTTATTGTTATTACTATTACCATTTGAATTTGTATAGAATTATACGGACTTTTAAAAATTGGTTATTGCACATTAAAAGCTTAGCAGGTCACAGCAAAATTCAGAGAGGGCACATGTAGTAGGATATATATGTATATACACATATATATGTTCTTTACACATAATTCCAACATATATTCTTATTTGATACCTATCAACAACTGTGAGGCAGACAATTTTAATATTATCATGATTTTACAGATAGGAAAACCAAAGATTAGGAAGACTGAGATTTCCAAATCTCTGAGTAAGTGATTGGTAGAACTGGAGTTTGCCATACATTTCTAACTCTGGTCCTGAACTTTCTAATACTCCCTGCTGCCTCCACTACATCATGATCCCTGGAATCACAAGTGTTCCCCTTGGTTAAGCAGAGATAACTTTCCTTTCTCTTTAAACAATTAGCTTAACCCTTGTGTCTCAACTTTCCTAGTCCAGAAAATACCAAAGATAATAAATAATACATCTAAAATATTTCAAACCAATCTTTCAAACCTTACAGTACATTCAAGTTGTAATTAAGCACTTGGATATATATTACTGGATTCAACAGCAAAGCTAGATTTGGGATTCCTTTTTTTTTTTTAACATCTTTATTGGAGTATAATTGCTTTACAATGGTGTGTTAGTTTCTGCTTTATAACAAAGTGAATCAGTTATACATATACATATGTTCCCATATCTCTTCCCTCTTGCATCTCCCTCCCTCCCACCCTCCCTATCCCACCCCTCTAGGTTGTCACAAACCACCGAGCAGATCTCCCTATGCTATGCGGCTGCTTCCCACCAGCTATCTATCTTATGTTTGGTAGTGTATATATGTCCATGCCACTCTCTCGCTTTGTCACAGCTTACCCTTCCCCTCCCCATATCCTCAAGTCCATTCTCTAGTAGGTCTGTGTCTTTATTCCCATCTTACCCCTAGGTTCTTCATGACCTTTTCTTTTTTCTTAGATTACATATATATGTGTTAGCATATGGTATTTGTTTTTCTCTTTCTGACTTACTTCACTCTGTATGACAGACTCTAGATCCATCCACCTCACTACAAATAACTCAATTTCGTTTCTTTTTATGGCTGAGTAATATTCCATTGTATCATCTGACACCGGTCAGAATGGACATCATCAAAAAATCTAGAAACAATAAATGCTGGAGAGGATGTGGAGAAAAGGGAACACTCTTGCACTGTTGGTGGGGATGTAAATAGATACAGCCACTATGGAGAACAGTATGGAGCTTCCTTAAAAAACTAAAAATAGAATTACCATATGACCCAGAAATCCCACTACTGGGCATATACCCTGAGAAAACCATAATTCAAAAAGAGTCATGTACCAAAATGTTCATTGCAGCTCTATTTACATAGCCTGGACATGGAAGCAACCTAAGTGTCCATCAACAGATGAATGGATAAAGAAGATGTGGCACATATATACAATGGGCTTCTTAAGTAGAGTTCTAAATCCTTGCACAAAACTGTATATGTCATGGCTGACCATTGGCTTGATGTATAGATTCTTAGAGCTAAAAAGGTCCAAAGATGAGTAGTTTTACACATTTTCTTTACCAGTTGAATCCCTTTCACACATAAGGCTAATGCAAACCCCTGCTGCGTGGAGCAGTGTTGCTCTGGGTGGAGTGGGAATAAGGCTTGGGAGCCTCACCTGTTCCATCTTCTCCTTATCCCCTTAGTCACATGAGGCAATTTGAGGGATTTTTCAACCTGTTTTGAAAACAAATTAATTCCTCATTATGAAGGAGGAATAATGACAAAGCCAACATTTGCTGTGCATGTACTGTGTACTTGGTATAATGCCAATTGCTCCATAAGCGTTATTCCATTTAATCCTTAGAAGAACCCTATAGTTAGGTTCTATCATTATCCCCATTTATGGGAGGGGAAATGTAGACTTAGAGAAGGTGAGTAACTTGCTTGGAGCCATCTAGCTAGTAAGAGGTAGAGCCGGGGCGAAACCCAAGCTGTTTGACGCAAAAGCCCAGACCTATATCCACTAAGCAAGAAAATAGAAGTCATTTGCTTAAAGTCGTAGAACTTTTTACAATGAGATCGTCGATGAAAACTTGGTCTCCTTATTTATTAGCATCAGATTTATTACTTGTATCTCAAAATTGTGCAGCTAGAAAATATTAAGTAAAAATATTTTATTAAGTAAATATATTTCTTGAATGTCTTCTTCTCCCAAAGATAATTACATAAAAAATCACAATTTACTTTGATTGCAACTAATCTGTTTTGCATATTGCAATAGTATCAGCTTAGATATGAGTGACAGGAAGCTTAGGATAAAGTGGCTTACATAAAATGTCATTTTATTTCAGTTTAATGTAAAACAAGTCTGGAGATAGTCAGGTAGGGGCTGATAGGGAGGTTTACCAAGTAATTAGGAATCTAGGCTTCTACTGCTGTGCTGTCCTATCAACATGAACATATATCCTCCCAATCATGGTTTAGTATGGTTGCCAGAGCTCCAACTAGCACATCAGGATTCTACCCACTGGAATAGAGACTCCATTGGTCAGAACTTATATTCACAGGGAGAGTCATGGATAAAGGACATTATTCTATTTTCCAGGGGGCCATATGCTCAACCAAAAATCAAAGATTCTATTATTAAGGAAAATATTTGGGATAGGCACATATGAGTCTGTAGCACAGACATGCTTAGTTCGAATGATGAGAGGTATATCCTGTTGTGATGAACAGTAGGCAGATGAATATATGGGTCTGAAGTTTAGACAAATAATCTGTATTTATAGATTTGGTAGCCATCAGCATTTAGATATGAATTAAAGACATGGACATTAGTGACTGAAAATATTTAGCCCTTTTGGATAAAATAATACTTTTTAAAATAAATTTATTATTTTTGGCTGTGTTGGGTCTTCGTTGCTGCTCACGGGCTTTCTCTAGTTGGGGCGAGAGGGGGCTATTCTTCATTGCGGTGCGCAGGCTTCTCATTGCGGTGACTTCTCTTGTTGCGGAGCACGGGCTCTAGGCGCACGGGTTTCAGTAGATGCGGCACATGGGCTCAGTAGATGCGGCACATGGGCTCAGTAGTTGTGGCTCATGGGCTCTAGAGTGCAGGATCAGTAGTTGTGGCGCACGGGCTTAGTTGCTCCGCGTCATGTGGGATCTTCCTGGACCAGGGTTCGAACCCATGTCCCCTGCATTGGCAGGCGGATTCTTAACCACTGCGCCACCAGGGAAGCCCTAGATAAAATAATACTTTTATAATTTTATGGTATTTGCACAGTAAATTCTACCTAATTCTAATATGAATCTGAGCATATTTCACTATGTTATTATTAAAATGCCAATATATTAAAGTATAATTAAGTAAATATATTTATATTAAGTAAATATATAATGATCAACTTCACAAATTTGTGTTCCATCCAAAAGTTAAGACTCAATACTTCCATTATATTATAGGTCAACAACTGAGGCAGGAAATTCATTAGTCAAGAAATCCCTCTTTTGGAAGAATAATACAAACACTAACAAGAGTCAATACATTTCCAGTTGTCTCTCATTGCTAAATTAATTCAGATAGGGTTTTATTATATACAGAAATTTCTAGATTATCTGAGGGATTCTTTGTGTATGGCTTACAGTACTTGCCAGGGAAACAGCAGCCAGGAGGACACCACACAGTCTAGCACATGTTGCAGCTGGCACACTCCAATTTTAAGGCCCATCAGTGGCTTGCACAAAATGCAGTTTTACAAGTCTAGGAATTTTAAAACTGGCTTAGGATGCAAGTAGTCAAGAAACTTAATGACTTCCTCATATGAAACTTGGATTATTTCAAATGACTTGCAGACTCTTAATTTGACCATTCCAAATGATCTGGCATGTAGCCATCAGAAAAATAACATGTGAAAAATTATGTTAAAGTTGATTGTTTAAAAAATGCTAAATTTTAATTATAATAATGTTGAGCATTTTTAGGTTATTTGAGGCATGGAAGGCAAGCTTTGGTGGAAACTAAAGAGCAGCTAGATCAATTAAACTTCTCATTGTTTTCTAACAAATGAAGAAAATGAGAGCATACTTTGCATCATTTAAGTTGGGGGTTACAGGATGCTGGAACTTCCGTGATGTTGAATATGCTCTCAGATTTCTCATCTGAGAAACTTAGGACTTAGATGAAAGGACTTAGTCTTTCAATAAAAGTTCTAAGATGGAGACACAGGTCACTAGTCTTCCAGTTCAGAGTTATTTCCACCATATCATGCCAACTTTCATAAGAGGCATCTAGACAAAGTCATGAGAAAGATTTGGTAGAAAGATATCTAATGTTACAAAACAATTTCTGAAAGGGAGTGCTATACATTAGCAGCTTCAAGAGTGTCTCTAGCTCAGGTTTCTCAACCATTTTTTCTTCTGACACAACAGCCACAACATAGTCACACACTCTCTGTTAATGCTTTTTTTTTCCTTCCACATTTTAAAATGCATACGATTCCCTACGACTAGCTGCAACGGTGTCTCTTGTCAACATTTTTGTGGGAAACTGCTGCTTTTAAAATTGCTGACTCAGATCATTTTGACTTATTATCTTGAACTGCAAAGAGTGTGAAGAAAATAAAGCAAATATGTTAGTGTAATTAAGTGTTAAAGTAGCTCACTTTATAATTCTATAGATCCATACCTAATTACTTAATAATATCTTTAAACTTTTTGCACCCCATCTATCTGTGACTGTAAATTTCTAGACGTCAGGCAGAGTGCCAACCTAAATCTCAGTTTGTAGTTTCCTGTGACACATCATATCTGGCTGGGAACTTAATAAAGAGCTAGATGATAACACAGTGGAGACCAGAGACATTCATTACAGTTGAATTGTCACTAATAGTTATATAACACACATGTCCAATAAAAGCCTGATGATACCATATTTGTAATCACAAATTCCCTTTAAAGTAGGTGGGAGGAAACATATTATCACTTGAGTTTTATGGTTAGTTAAATATAGGAGTCGTTAAGCTATGGGTTTTACCTAAGTTAACAGTTAGTGGTAGGGTTTTCTTTCATTCCCATATTTATTAAAAACTTACTATTGCACTTAGTAATACTATGCTTATTAAAAACTTATTATGGTACTAAGTAATAATATATTTTTATGTCTATGATTCAACTTTTAGGTACTTTATAATGTGAAAGTGCCACACAGAGCCATTTCAATAATTCGCAAAGTGTTGTCAGATATTTAAAAACATTATCTTAGAGCGTGGTATAAATAATTTCACACTGCTTCCCCCACATAAAATTGTTTTTATTGAATAGTCATTGGTGCCATTTTCCAGTATTGAGGGGCATACTAAGAGTATTATAAAACTAATTTTTGTTTCTATGCTAAGAATATTGTGGTGAATAGAGTCCATGATATTACACAGTATTCTTTTTATTAGAATCTGAAAGAATTGTATTGTGGCTAAGTAATTGCTCAGTTTTAATCTTATGGGTGACATGAAGAATGTAACTGAATAGGGTTTAGTTGTTTTCTTGTTTAGTTTTGTTTAGTTTTGCTTTTGAGTTCGCTGCTAGAAAGCTACAAAGTTTGTCATCTGACTTAAGGAAATATCTAGATAGGAATTATGACATGTAGTTTTAGTACTCTTCTCATTTTGTGTTTTCACTTATGTTTTGCTTTATTCTTGCATCTCTATGTTTAATTTAATACCATATATGTAAATGTAATTTAATACTATATATCACTTTATAATTATATAAATGTAAATATATATCTTTATAAGCTACCTTAAATCAGTCTAGAACAAGGTAGAATATAAATAAAAACATTTAGAATAAAAACAATGAGTTTCCCACCATTTGTCTTGGTGCTATTAAAAGAAAATGGAAACAGTTGTCTGGTAATTAGACTACCACCTTGTTATGATTGTAACTTCTCTTTGAGAACTATTCACAGTTATTATGGTAGGGAATGCAACCATAATTCAGTCCAAGGGCCTGGCTGATGCTATCAGACACTTTATAGGTATGTTTGTATAACAGTGGACACGGCAGCAGTAGGCTATTTGTAATTTATTTTTTGAATTGTATTTTATTTATTTTTTTATACAGCAGGTTCTTATTAGTCATCAATTTTATACACTTCAGTGTATACATGTCAATCCCAATCTCCCAATTCATCACACCATCCCCACCCCCCCCCCCCGCCGCTTTCCCCACTTGGGGTCCATACATTTGTTCTCTACATCTGTGTCTCTATTTCTGTCCTGCAAACTGGTTCATCTGTACCATTTTTCTAGGTTCCACATATATGCATTAATATACGATATTTGTTTTTCTCTTTCTGACTTACTTCACTCTGTATGACAGTCTCTAGATCCATCCACATCTCAACAAATGACCCAATTTCATTCTTTTTTATGGCTGAGTAATATTCCATTGTATATATGTACCACCTCTTCTTTATGCATTCATCTGTCGATGGGCATTTAGGTTGCTTCCATGACCTGGCTATTGTAAACAGTGCTGCAATGAACATTGGGGTGCATGTGTCTTTTAGAATTATGGTTTTCTCTGGGTATATGCCCAGTAGTGGGATTGCTGGATTATATGGTAATTCTATTTTTAGTTTTTTAAGGAACCTCCATACTGTTCTCCATAGTGGCTGTATCAATTTACATTCCCACCAACAGTGCAAGAGGGTTCCCTTTTCTCCACACCCTCTCCAGCATTTGTTGTTTGTAGATTTTCTGGTGATGCCTATTCTAACTGGTGTGAGGTGATACTTCATTGTAGTTTTGATTTGCATTTCTCTAATAATTAGTGATGTTGAACAGCTTTTCATGTGCTTCTTGGCCATCTGTATGTCTTCTTTGGAGAAATGTCTATTTAGGTCTTCTGCCCATTTTTGGATTGGGTTGTTTTTTTCACACACACACACACACACACACACACACACACACACACTGTATTTTATTTTTACAAGAGCTAAATTAACTGACACCAAGCATTATAAATGGATGACTAAAACAAAAGCAACAATGATTGCATTTACCAAACACAAAACACACTCAAACTATGTCATAATATTGACATTCAGTCCAGTAATCCTCCACTGTAACAGCTCCTTTACTTTGCAGTGAAAATTGATTTGTATATTTTTTGCCTCTGACTCCTGGTGGGGTTTTTTTGTTTTATTCAAACAGAAATTCACAAAAATTATAATCATCCTCATCAGTTCACTCAGTCCCATGTAATTTTTTTTTCATCTTCATCTTTTGTTAGCACTTTTATGAATTCTTCAGTTTTCCATTAGAGTTCTGAAAATGCTTATTCATTCAGTTCAGCAGTATAGTCAGTTACCAGAAACCTGTACTTGTCAGAGTCTTTTCCATGAATTCCTTGAAGACGAAACCCATTATAGGAACATATTTGCAAAAGCATCACAGTGGGTTGTTTGTTTTTTTAATATTGAGCTGCATGAGCTGTTTATATATTTTCGAGATTAATCCTTTGTCCATTGATTAGTTTGCAAATATTTTCTCCCATTCTGAGGGTTGTCTTTTCATCTTGTTTATGGTTTCCTTTGCTGTGCAAAAGCTTTGAAGTTTCATTAGGTCCCATTTGTTTATTTTCGTTTTTATTTCCATTACACTAGGAGGTGGATCCAAAAAAATCTTGCTGTGATTTATGTCAAAGAGTGTTCTTCCTATGTTTTCCTCTAAGAGTTTTATAGTGTCCAGTCTTACATTTAGGTCTCTAATCCATTTTGAGTTTATTTTTGTGTATGGTGTTAGGGAGTGTTCTAATTTCATTCTTTTACATGTAGCTATCCAGTTTTCCCAGCACCATTTATTGAAGAGACTGTCTTTTCTTCATTGTATATCCTTGCCTCCTTTGTCATAGATTAGCTGACCATAGGTGTGTGGGTTTATCTCTGGGCTTTCTATCTTGTTCCATTGATCTATATTTCTGGTTTTGTGCCAGTACCATATTCTCTTGATTACTGTAGCTTTATAGTGTAGTCTGCAGTCAGGGAGTCTGATTCCTCCGTCTCCATTTTTTTCCCTCAAGACTGCTTTTGTTATTTGGGGTCTTTTGTGTCTCCCTACAAATTTTAAGATTTTTTGCTCTGGTTCTGTAAAAAGTGCCATTGGTAATTTGATAGGGATTGCACTGAATCTGTAGATTGCTTTGGGTAGTATAGTCATTTACACAATATTGATTCTTCCAATCCAAGAACACGGTATATCTCTCCATCTGTTGGTATCATCTTTAATTTCTTTAATCAGTGTCTTATAGTTTTCTGCATACAGGTCTTTTGTCTCCCTAGGTAGGTTTATTCCTAGGTATTTTATTCTTTTTGTTGCAATGGTAAATGAGATTGTTTCCTTAATTTCACTTTCAGATTTTTCATCATTAGTGTATAGGAATGCAAGAGATTTCTGTGCATTAATTTTGTATCCTGCAACTTTACCAAATTCATTGATTAGCTCTAGTAGTTTTTTGGTGGCATCTTTAGGATTCTCTATGCATAGTATCATGTCATCTACAAACAGTGACAGTTTTACTTCTTCTTTTCCAGTTTGGATTCCTTTTATTTCTTTTTCTTCTCTGATTGCCATGGCTAGCACTTCCAAAACTCTGTTGAATAATAGTGGTGAGAGTGGACATCCTTGTCTTGTTCCTGATCTTAGAGGAAATGCTTTCAGTTTTTCACCATTGAGACTGATGTATGCTGTGGGTTTGTCATATATGGCCTTTATTATATTGAGGTAGTTTCCCTCTATGCCCACTCTCTGGAGAGTTTTTATTATAAATGGGTGTTGAATTTTGTCAAAAGCTTTTTCTGCATTTATTGAGATGATCATATCTTTTTTATTCAATTTGTTAATATGGTGTATCACATTGATTGATTTACATATATTGAAGAATCCTTGCATCTCTGGGATAAATCCCACTTGATCATGGTGTATGATCCTTTTAACGTGTTGTTGGATTCTGTTTGCTAGTATTTTGTTGACGATTTTTGCATCGATATTCATGAGTGATATTGGTCTGTAGTTTTCTTTTTTTGTAGTATCTTTGTCTTGTTTTGGTAACACGGTGATGGTGGTCTCATAGAATGAGTTTGGGAGTGTTCCTTCCTCTGCAATTTTTTGGAAGAGTTTGAGAAGAATGGTGTTAGCTCTTCTCTAAATGTTTGATTGAATTCACCTGTGAAGCCGTCTGGTCCTGGACTTTTGTTTGTTGGAAGATTTTTAATC
Organism: Grampus griseus; assembly: GCF_964374135.1. Taxonomy (NCBI): domain Eukaryota; kingdom Metazoa; phylum Chordata; class Mammalia; order Artiodactyla; family Delphinidae; genus Grampus; species Grampus griseus. Next base: position 58,415,577 of record NC_138997.1, read on the forward strand.
TCAGTTTCAATTTCATTACTTGTGATTGGTCTATTCACAATTGGAAGATTATACCTTTCTAAGAATTTGTCCATTTCTTCCAGGTTGTCCATTTTATTGGCATAGAGTTGCTTGTAGTAGTCTCTTAGGATGCTTTGTATTTCTGCAGTGACTGTTGTAACTGTTCCATTTTCATTTCTAATTTTATTTATTTGGGTCCTCTCCCTCTTTTTCTTGATGAGTCTGGCTAGTGGTTTATCAATTTTGGTTATCTTCTCAAAGAACCAGCTGTTAGTTTTATTGATCTTTGCAATTGTTTTCTTTGTTTCTATTTCATTTATTGTTGCTCTGATCTTTATGATTTCTTTCCTTCTGCTAACTTTGGGTTTTGTTTGTTCTTCTTTCTCTAGTTCCTTTAGGTGTAAGGTTAGATTGTTTATTTGAGATTTTTCTTGTTTCTTGAGGTAGGCTTTTATAGCTATAAACTTCCCTCTTAGAACTGCTTTTGCTGCATCCCATAGGTTTTGGATCATCGTGTTTTCATTGTCATTTGTCTCTAGGTATTTTTTGATTTCTTCTTTGATTTCTTCAGTGATCTCTTGGTTGTTTAGTAACGTATTGTTTAGCCTCCATGTGTTTGTGTTTTTTACGTTTTTTTCCCTGTAATTCATTTCTAATCTCATAGCCTTGTGGTCAGAAAAGATGCTTGATATGATTTCAATTTTGTTAAATTTACTGAGGCTTGATTTGTGACCCAAGATGTGATCTATCCTGGAGAATGTTCCATGTGCACTTGAGAAGAAAGTGTAATCTGCTGTTTTTGGATAGAATGTCCTATAAATATCAATTAAGTCCATCTTGTTTAATGTGTCATTTAAAACTTCTGTTTCCTTATTAATTTTCTGTCTGGATGATCTGTCCATTGGTGTAAGTGAGGTGTTAAAGTCCCCCACTATTACTGTGTTACTGTTGATTTCCTGTTTTATAGCTGTTAGCATTTGCCTTATGTATTGATGTGTTCCTATGTTGGGTGCATATATATTTATAATATTTGTTATATCTTCTTCTTGGATTGATCCCTTGATCATTATGTAGTGTCCTTCCTTGTCTCTTGTAACATTCTTTATTTTAAAGTCTATTTTATCTGATATGAGTATTGCTACTTCAGCTTTCTTTAGATTTCCATTTGCATGGAATATCTTTTTCCATCCCCTCACTTTCAGTGTGTGTCCCTAGGTTTGAAGTGGGTCTCTTGTAGACAGCATAGATATGGGTCTTGCTTTTGTATCCATTCAGCAAGCCTGTGTCTTTTGGTTGGAGCATTTAATGTATTCCCGTTTACGGTAATTATTGATATGTATGTTCCTATGACCATTTTCTTAATTGTTTTGGGTTTGTTTTTGTAGGTCATTTTCTTCTCTTGTGTTTCCCACTTAGAGAAGTTCCTTTAGCATTTGTTGTAGAGCTGGTTTGGTGGTGCTGAATTCTCTTAGCTTTTGCTTGTCTGTAAAGCTTTTGATTTCTCCATCGAATCTGAATGAGATCCTTGCCGGGTAGAGTAATCTTGGTTGTAGGTTCTTCCCTTTCATCACTTTAAGTATATCATGCCACTCCCTTCTGGCCTGTAGAGTTTCTGCTGAGAAATCAGCTGTTAACCTTATGGGGATTCCCTTGTATGTTATTTGTCATTTTTCCCTTGCTGCTTTCAATAATTTTTCTTTTTCTTTAATTTTTGCCAATTTGATTACTATGTGTGTCAGTGTTTTTCTCCTTGGGTTTATCCTGTATGGGACTCTCTGTCCTTCCTGGACTTTGGTGGCTATTTCCTTTCCCATGTTAGGGAAGTTTTCGACTATAATCTCTTCAAATATTTTTTCTGGTCCTTTTCTCTCTCTTCTCCTTCTGGGACCCCTATAATGCGAATGTTGTTGTGTTTAATGTTGTCCCAGAGGTCTCTTAGGCTGTCTTCATGTCTTTTCATTCTTTCTTCTTTATTCTGTTCCACAGCAGTGAATTCCACCATTTTGTTTTCCAGGTCAGTTATCTGTTCTTCTGCTTTAGTTATTCTGCTATTGATTCCTTCTAGTGTAGTTTTCATTTCAGTTATTGTTTTGTTCATCTCTGTTTGTTTGTTCTAGGTCTTTGTTAAACATTTCTTGCATCTTCTCGATCTTTGCCTCCATTTTTTTTCCGAGGTCCTGGCTCATCTTCATTATCATTATTCTGAATTCTTTTTCTGGAAGGTTTCCTATCTCCAGTTCATTTAGTTGTTTTTCTGGGGTTTTATCTTGTTCCTTCATCTGGTACATCTTCATCTGGTACAAAAGGCCCTCTGCCTTTTCATCTTGTCTATCTTTCTGTGAATGTGGTTTTTGTTCCACAGGCTGCAGAATTGTAGTTCTTCTTGCTTCTTCTGTCTTCCCTCTGTATTATTTGTAATTTTATAAGTAGTAATTTATTTGTATTTCTTTTAAAAACATAGCAATGAAAACATATGATCCATGAGCATGTATTCAATATTTTAGTTCTGCCCTGGATATTTTAATAGTCTTGTTCAAGACTAAAATAAGAATCTAATAAGATTGAAGATCTCACCAATGCCAGCTGATATGATTCTTCCACAAAGCACAAAGCATCTGAAGTGTTTGTGTGAACAAGACAAGCAGGCACAATCTATAAGTTAAAGAAATGAGCTAGTGCCAAATACTCAACAAAAACTGAATAAATATTTATTAACTAATATTTTAAAACTTAAGCACTGACTTAGGGAATTAGTAATGTCATGAGGTATTATGCTGTTACTTCATTGTGGTATCTTTCCTTATGCTTTTGTTTGGATATTGTAATTATATACAGACATTCAATGACCACAAATAAGAAGTGTCTCCTGAAATTAATGTCTCCTTATTTTCATTTATCACTTTCTGAACTATGATAATACTTCACAGTAGATAGATAAAATCATAGTTGGAAAATTATATATTTTAAACAGGTGAAATAGACATATCAACCACAAAGCTTGATTATTATATAAAGTGTTTTATGGAAATCAGGTTTTACTTAAATAGTAATTATTCTTCACAACGTCTGACCTTTCTTTTCTTTTTGTAATATTCCAAGTTCTTTTCTAAGACTAAGGCAGAATAGAAGTGCTTTGAGAGAGGTTGAAACCCATGTTGTGGTACTGACAAATGGTCAGTTCAATTTGGCTTAATCAACTTCAGTTCAATCCCCTCTGTGAATATATATTGAGCATCAGAGTGGTCAGAGAATAAAGAGATAAGTAAGGCACAGACATTATCCCCAAGGGGTTCAAGATGTATATTATGATGTGATACTTAGGGGTGAATATAGTTTACTGAAATAAAGGGGACTTTTCTGAACTGGCTCTTAAATGCACAAAGGCTTTTATGATGCAAGCAAATTACAGACTCTGAGTTACTCCATATAGGAGGCAGCAGGAACAAAGGCAAAGAGCTAGAAAGCTCGTGGGGAAGAGGGGGAATGCCAGGCTAACTGAGGCCAACTTGGGTTTCAAGTGATCCTAGCCATTGGCTCTATCACTTCCAGAAAGAGCACTTACTGTAATGGATAATGATTCAGAGATTGGGGAGGCAGATGAGAAACCTGTCATCGAGCTGGACGATGAGTTTTAGTGACAATTATCAGAACAAAGTTAGCGGTAATGGGATTGGAGACACACTAAATTAGATTTGCCATGCAGTTGAGACTAAAAAATGAAAAGACTATTTTAACTTCCCAACACAATTATCATTGACTTGTAGGCTATTGCTTATGTCAGCCATCAGTAAACTATGGCCCAAGGGTGAAATTCAGCCCACGACCTGTTTTGAGCTTGAGTTAAGAGTGATTTTTATACTTTCTAAATGGTTGAAACAAATCAAAATTAAAAAAATATTTCATGACAAGTGAAAATTATACAAAAGTCAAATTTCAGTGTACAGAAATAAAGTTTTATTGGAACACAGCCATGTTCATTTGTATATGTATTGTCTGTAGCTGCTTTTGCAGTACAATGGCAGAGCTGACTAGTTGCAATAGGGAGTGTGTGGTCCAGAATATCTAAAATAGTTACTATCTGGACCTTCACAGAAAACTTTGCTGACCTCTGGCTTAAGTAGTTAATGATGAATTAGCATCACCAGCTTTATAGATATTGTGCACGTGTTCATTCAAAACAGCTCAGCTGGACTGAGCTGATGAAACATTCCAACTAAGAATATCAGCACTGCTTACCATTACAGAGAATGGGCAATGAGTTGGACATCTACTATTAATCGGTCCATGGTGGTGGTGTTAGGAAAGCGTTTGTTCTGGTAAACTTTCCTCTAAAGCACTGTGAGCCTTGACTTATGGTTCTCCAGTGCTTGCCATGTGGTTTATTTGTGGTAGTATGCTTTTTCCTCTCCTCTTTTTGTTGTTGTTTCTGCTGCTTTTCTTTCTTATACTATTCTAGAAAAAGACACATTAAGAAGTGATAATGATAATGCACCTCTGGACTTGTCTTCTGGTAATTTGGAGATTATAAAAATATAACCATATTTTAACTGCTATATTCACCTGCTACATTCACCGTCTAATTACACATCCTCAGTTGAAAAGAAAAATCATAGAAAGAAATCTGATACCACTGAAGCTATTAGAATTTATCCAGTCTGTCTGAAGGTGGTTTTATAAGAGCAGGTTCATGTAAGTTTCAACAGGCCCCAGTAATGATTGGACAAGTGTTTATGTGCAGGAAGAGGTTAGCTACACAAGTGTCTGTTGATATGTAAAATAGATTTATTCCTCCATTTTACTAATTTTTTTTAGCACACTTCTACTACATCTAATTTGGAGCAATTCAGTATGGAATCACTTGCTGAGAGAACAAACAAAAAAAGTAATTAAGAAACAGGGTGAATCAGTTTGAAAAGCAATCTCATACAGACTGGGAAAGGAAGAGATAATGTTTCAAATGAAAAAATCTCAGTAATGTGGTCATTACCATTATTATTAATAATTAAAATAATGATGATAATAATAATAGTCCTTACTATTTGTACAATGATTTTCTACTGGGCAGCTCAAAGTAATGAAATACTTCATCATTTTTATCTCTAAGAGCTCATCAAGTTAGGAAGGGTCTGGAATTCTTATCCTTGTTTTTCATATGGAGAAAATAAGGGAGAGAAGTGAATCTGCTGGTACCACACTATACAGTAGGTTGGTGGTCAGAATCAGAAACATACTCTCTTAACTGTTTATTCAAAGTGTTTTTGATGGATTCTCTTTTTTCTTTATCCCATACTATCCCTATTATTTCCCTCAAAGCCACCAAAGACAGAGCATCCCTAAAATAGTTTTGAAAGGTGGGAGACAGGAAAAGAAGACACAGCAGTACCTCAAACAAGATAGTGATAGGAACTCCATGAAGAGACATGTATAACCGTCCTCGTTACTTTCTCTCTCTCTTTTTCTCTCTCTCTCATTTAATTCGAAAGCCATGATTTTTTTTAAAATCCATCATAACATAAAAAGTACCTAAATTAAAATTAAAGTTGCTCTCTTACTTCTGTTATTCCACTTCTTACTGTTAAAAATTTTGCGTGTCTTTCTATATACTTCACTATGCACCTACACATATAGCTTTATCATGTACAAAAACTGGAACATAGCATGCATATTATTCTGCAATATTTTTTCATTAAAATATATCATTGACGTTTTGCATGTTAATACGGGTAGCTCTACCTCATCAATTTAATGGCTGCATTGTTTTAATTTTCTGTCTTGATTAAGAGTTATTGTAGAATAAATAGAGCTTCTGTCTTATATTTCACAGTTCTACATATTCTTTTGATGATTATATCAATATCAATTGTTTCCTACATTTACAAATTCATATTCTTCATCTGACATGTATTGAAACTAGTTGAGAAGCCCTTCCCTCCCCATATTCCCTCCAAACTTTTGCTTATGTCTGCTATATGCATCTCCTTTCTTCTGCAAGAAATGAATAGCAAGCATTCAGGGATGAAGGAACAGGAGTCAATTTATAAGTTTCTTACGCATGTTTTCACATAAGAAGTGTGCAGAAGAGAAGTGGAGAAGTCTTTTTATATTACAGTAATTGTCATTGTAGGAACAGGTGCTTGGAATCCCACTCAAGGGAGAACTGGAGATGGAAGAGATTGGGGAGAGAAAGATAGTTTCCTCAGCTACAGCCCCATGGGGATATCACAGAAATAAGGGAGGAGACCAAGTAGAGTCCCTGGAGCCTTCCACTACATTCCAGTGACTTCAGCAGGGCAGAGTCATGTAGTGATGAAACTGTTGACTTCTGCAACAGTGTTCCCACCAAACAGGACATTGAGACAGAGCCAAGATGGGATGATGGTATGCCAGGGACCAGAATGATTATGTCACTTCCTGGTCTTGTATTATCAGGAAACAGAGTTCTCTTGATTTCTGTAAGCAACGATTATTTACTGTGAAATGCTTCACAGTTTCCAAGAAGTTTTCACATTCATGATCTCATTCTGGGTCCCACAGTCAACCATGTGCTTTAAACAGAATGGGTAGGCTGTCTCTTATTGACAGATGGACAAACTTAGTTCAGAGTCTAAATAACTTGTCCAAGCTGGTAAGGAAAGGGCTGGACTTGGAATTCTCTTTATTCTGAAGCAACCCCAGGTGCTCCTTCAGGATAACACTTCCCTTTCCCTCAGTTCTTGTACCAGACTGCTCTGGAGATAAGAACACATGCCTTGATTCTACCAACGTGCTAAATACCTCAAGAAATTTAAAATAACAGCATCGTATTTAAACAACTTGGCCAACTCTGACTTATTTCATTTTCCCTAACTTTTGAGTTTGTTTAGCAGCTATTTTAACACAAGGGAATGGCAACTTTATTAATCAAACAAAAATCAGGTTGATCAACATTTTTCAGTAACATGTATTTTTGAAGGCAGAACAAATGGGAGAGGTTGAGGAAGTTTCATGCAGAAGGGATTTCCTGCAGCATTGCTGAAGTTTAGAGGTAAATATTAGCTCAAACACTCAGGTTCTTTAGAAGAGACCTCTGGTTATCTCTTATGTGTATCTTCTAAGTTTGTTTCAGAAAATAGTAAGAGAATAGAATTAGAAACTCTGCCCTCAACCTAATATGGTTCAAACTGTAACATATATAATAGGCCATTTAAGATTCTACAGTGGAAGTGCCCGACTTGGTATCTTGCACATAGCTGGCTCAGCAAACTTTCTACATGCGAGGCACTGTTGTAGGCACTTTACATACAGTAATTCATTTAATTCTTACAATAATCCTATAAGATTGGTACTATCATTATCATCTTCATTTTTTGAATGAGGAAACTGAGATACAGAGAAGTCAAATTACCTGCCTAAGGTCAAGCAACCAGAGCCAGGAATGGTTTCAGCAGCCAGGGATTAGGGTGTGTTCTAAAACAAAACAGTACTCTTCCTTCTAACTGAGTGTCCTGAATTAGTTCCCCAGGAATATCTACTTCACCTAAGGAGTGGGTATGGGTGTGCACTGTAATATAATCCATCCTTTGCTTTCTTTCTCAGGCCAGCTGTGGTGAGGGCCAGGAGGAGAGCTTGTTTGGAGCCCTGGGTTATTGGCCTCATCACCTTTATATCCCTGATTGTCCTGGCAGTGTGCATCGGACTCATCGTCCATTATGTGAGATACAGTAAGTATGGGTTGCCCTGGCATCAAGTGATTTACCTCAAATATTTCCTGATTATATACCTGTTTTGATTTGCCTCAAGCTTATTCATTCATTTCTATAATTTGTTTGCATAGCTGGTACAAAGAACTCTTCACCAGCCTTGTTACTCATTTAATCCTCACAAGCCAAGGAGGATTCTTTCTTCTATCTTTGATGTAGCAATGCTTCCTGCTGGGAATAGCATGCTAGTTTTCATATTCATTAACAGCAATAATCAAGTCTTAATTAAGGGAAAACCATAGGAAAGCTACAGTCCAATGTTTGGGGTTGTTTGAGGTCATAAGACAATCATCTTGATTTAAAATAACTCCAACTTATTGAAATCCCGACAGCTCAATAAATTGTACAATCAGGGATCATAGGGAAGTAGGCTCTATTTTGTACTAGTAAGTCGGGAAAATGCTTATAGTAATATATTGTTGAATAAATGCCTATTCGTTATTTTAAAATCATCTTGGTATATATTGCAAGTGATTAAAGGAGATAGGATATGCTGAGAATATTAATTACAAAGAGGTTCACTCTGTGGTAATCAGGTACCTCCCTGCTAGATGAACCCTGAACACTGCTATGTTATTAGAAAGGTCCCCAGGGTACTTCAGAACTATTCTTCTAGGGCATAACAGCCCTTCTGAAGTTTCCTTCTTACTCTGTCTCAGGTTTTAATTAGTTGACTCCACTTTGACCTATTTGTTTAATATCTCCCTTAGTGACTAGATAATGCTTTGATGTTCAAGACCCTGTAACCAAAGAAGCTAATCACTGGATTCTAATTGAATTGGGAATTTGTAGCAGTTGCTTTTTTGTAAAGAGAGATGGTGATCTGTAAACTGGTTATCTTCTACTAGCAGACACAAATCCAATCTCAATTTCCTAAACAAGGTGGATTATTCCTGAAAGAAAAAGTATTCAAAGATTTTTTTTGGGGGGGGGTAGAATTTGCCCACATGCAGTTCTTTGAATTTGGACTATCTGCATTTTGATAATTTCTCTGGAGCATGTTTTTTTAGTATAAAAAGAATAACTAAAATAACTTTATAATTCTACAGTTCTATTCTGAATATATTAAGTCCCATTATGTTGTAAGCATCATTATTCCTCTCCATGGACACCTATGTTTTACTCATTTTTATATTTCTAGAACTTATTAAAGAACTTATTAGGCGCATATTAGATAATTAATGTTTACTGAATACTGAATGATGAAAATAAATGAATTATACCTACGATATTTTCTTGGGGCATATTTTGGTTTGTCTGACTTAACAAGGAATTCCTAGTCATGTTAGGGATCTTATTAATTCAGTGAGAGAAAATGTTCTTACTACTTCTTTGCCTCTTCCCAAGCCAAGTATTATAAGGCTTACAAATCTTACTCATATGCATACAATAAAAACCTGGTAAGATTTCAGTAACCTGTTCCTGTGTACCCTATTGTTGGGATGATAAGCTGAGTAATATGGAACACACAACGTTCACTGCCCACACACCACACCTGAATAAACAGCAATTGTTATGATATGTGTTACTGTCATATTTGTGATCTGTCTTTTGTTTAGAGATATAACCTAAGAACAGAGTAGATATAACACATGAGAATTTAGGTGCTGGCATGCCTAGATAACCAAACTGAGCCAAACAAATCTATTGTAGAAACAGGCAGATAAAGATGGAGGTGATCAGACTGCATCATTTTGGCATAAGACCCAGGACAGCATAGAACTGTGTGTTCAGTTTTTATCCAGTGGCCTTTGGGACTGCGTTTCTGTCCCTTTTGTGATTTGACTGACAGCAGGTGAATCTATTATGAACATCATTGTAGGTTATAGAATCACAAAGCTGTTAGAAAATTATCAGCAAACTCATGTTCATCCTTATTTTTCTTCTCTGTTAATATTCTCAATAATATTTTTCAACAACTGCACATGCCATATAATTCTGGTAACTGGAAATATGTTTTGACACCTAGCAACCTATTTGAGTCTATCAGGCAAATTAAAATATTGACTATAGATAAGTTGTTCATTTGGTTGAAGCATATAAAATTGCTGATATTTGACCATTTTTAACCTATATAAATGGCAGTTTCAAATAATTCAATCTAATAACTGAAAAGAAACAGGTCTAAGGATGTAGAAGAGTATGTTTTCCTCCTCTTTAGAACCTTACTATTCAACATGTGGTTAGGTACCAGCAACATCCGCCTCATCTAGGAGCTTGTTAGAAATGCAGAATCTTGGGCCCAACTTTATTTCTTTAATTAATTTTTATTGGAGTATAGTTGATTTACAGTGTTGTGTAGTTTCTGCCATACAGCAAAGTGAATCAGTTATACATATTCATATATCCACTTTTTAAAATTCTATTCTCATACAGGTCATTACAGAGTATTGAATAGAGTTCCCTGTGCTATACAGTAGGTTCTTATTAGTTATCTATTTTATATCTAGTAGTGAGTATATGTCAATCCCAATCTCCCAATTTATCCCTCCCCCCATTTCCCCCTTGGTAACCATAAATTTGTTTTCTACATCTGTGACTCTATTTCTGTTTTGTAAATAGGTTCACTTGTACCATTATTTAAAATTCCACATATAAGCAATATCATATGATATTTGTCTTTGTCTGACTTCACTCAGTATGACAATTTCTAGGTCCATCCATGTCACTGCCAATGGCATTATTTCATTCTTTTTTATGGCTTTCTTATTCCACTATGTATATGTACCACCTCTTCTTTATCCATTCCTCTGTCAATGGACATTTAGGTTGCTTCCATGTATTGTAACAGTAAATTTACAATACAATACAATTTACAATACAACACAATTGCTATTGCAAATAGTACTGCAATGAACATTGGGGTATGTGTATCTTTTTGAATTATGGTTTTCTCCGGATACATGTTGGGCCCAACTTTAGACCTAAAGTAAACTATTGGTCAATATTTAGATAAATTTAAAATGTTACTTGAAATTGTGTATATTGTGATCTGCTTGCATTTCAGGTCAAACAGTCCTCAGGGCAAGGGCAAGGTCATTCAGTGAAAGAGAGGGAGAAAGGCAAATCCTCCCTAGACCCTCACTTAAGTGGCTAATGCTCAGGAGACCCTGACCTTTCAGTGTCATCCATCTCCTTTATGCATAACCAACCCCTCCCCAGGCCTTGTCCGAGTCTGACCAGAGGTTTCCCTTTCTGTCCCAACAAATCCTCTGGATGGCTAGAATATTCTTTTGGAATTTACTGGTAGTTTTTTTTTTTTTTTTCTTATATAACTCTCATGTAAAACTAGAGATTTCTCCTATAGCCTCAGTGAGTGTATTTGGTTTTTTCCACTCCAAGAAGCAATATATAATGAAAATTTGTGCTTTGGGAATTAGACCTTAGCTTGAAACCCAGTTCAGTCTTTTCCGGCCAAGTCATGTTAAGGTTAGGCAATTTATTTACACTTCTGAGACGGTAGACCTTATCTGTTAAATGTGGATAATACTACTTTCTTATGGGAGTTATTTTAAATTGAATGAGATATGCAAATATGCTTGGGACACAGGTGTCTAATGTTAGTTTCCTTTCCCTCTGGGGTTTAAGTGAGGGAAAGGATGAGAAGCAAGAGAGCACCTGAGATTGATGAGGCACACTCCATTTTTCTATCATAACCATACGCAACCATCATGTTCCAGATGCTTGGCACAGAGTCTCTCACAGAAAAGATAGTCAGCTGAATATTCATGGAATGAATCTTCTGAGCTCTGTGCTTGCTTCATGTACAGGAGGGTAGAGGAAAAGCTTGAATTGTTGCACTAATTCTTCAGCAGACCAAAAACATGGGCTGCTTGAACTGGATGCAGAAAGTGGAGACAATGGCTAAAGAAACAGACAAACCAATTCCTATGGCTGGTGGGAGAAAATAAATAGAGTGACAAGGGAACCAGGTGAAACTAAGTAGTGTCTCTGGAGGGTTATGTCCAGTGGCAACTCTACCTCCTTAAATTTCTATATACTGAGCTCCTAGCATTTTAATCCCTACCCTCATCTCCTTATCCAAAATAAATATTCTTACACTAGAGTCCCTATGGCAAGAATTGATGTGTAGTTTATGGAATTGGAAGAAATCTACTTTTAAAATATAAAAATGCATTTACTCTTGGGAAGCTTCCGAATCTATTCCTGTTGATATGCTCAGATGGTGTGACTTACTGCTTCTTGTGGCTTATTCAGGAATGGATAACACATGACTAATTAGCCTACAGGAACACCAAGCATTTCATATGGCTTTTATACTCTAAATCTTATGATGATGAACGTTGTTGTCTTTTATCTTGAGATAACCATGAAGGTCAGAACAGGATGATGGAGATGTTGACCAGGGTAGCATTGTTTCCTGTCTCAGTCTGTCTAGCAACTACCAAATGGGGAAATGATGATGCTTTACACTGTTTCCTGTCTCAGTCTGTCTAGCAACTACCAAATGGGGAAATGATGATGCTTTACACACATCTGATAAAAAGTATGATGAGTTTTTTCCTCTATCCTTGCAGATAAAAAGACAACCTACAATTACTATAGCACATTGTCATTTACAAGTGACAAACTATATGAGTTTGGAAAAGAGGCTTCTAAAAATTTCACAGAAATGAGCCAGAAAATTGAATCAATGGTAAGCATTTTATTCCCACTTCTAGGGTATTTGCTATCACTTTTTACCATAATTTTTAGTATCCTAGCTTCTCAAACATCCATTCAACTGATCTTGTATATCTTGCAAAATGGGAAGAGGCCCTACCTGAGAGATATATGACAAAACTAACAATACATGAATTGGAGGAATATGCCTTACAGGGCTAAACCTAGTGACTTTTAGCCATTTCTTTTTGTACCTCCTACTCACCCTTCCTTAGCTAGTGCTACAGTATTGATCAGCAGAGTCTAGAAATTCTGAGAATGTTAGGGTGACCCAAGATACAGTTGTTGTATCATTGATTTCCTAAAGAGACCTTTAGCAAAAGGACACAAGATTGAAACTATTCAGACCCATACTTGAGAAGTATCTTAGTATTTTAAAATATCCAACCTTGGACAAGTTTTTGGTACATAAGTCTATAGGAAATCCTTGGATATTCATCTTTATCCTTAGGGCATCAACATTCATCCTGAGGAATGAACTGAATATTTTAAATAGTGGAAAATTTAGCAGTATAGGCCAAAAGAGCAAGAGCCTGGGTGATGACTTCTCTTCATTGTCAGACTACTTAGAGAATAATTTAGACTTTTCCTGGTAGTCTGTGAAGTAATTAGTGAAATGATGTGATGGAAAGCACCCTAAACTAGGAGTTGGGACACCTAGTTCTAGTACCATTTACTAGCCAGTGATGTGTCATTGACATATCTCTTTATCATTCTGGAAAAATTCTCTTATGTGAAAATTAAGGCACTAGACTAGAAAATTTCCAAATTGTCTTCCAGTTCCAATATCCTGAGTGAGAACAGAATGGCAGTGGCCCACCTAGAAACTGCCTGGTAGACTAGGAGCCTGAGGATTTGGATACTTTGCTGAGGAGAGGGTCAAATCCTGGTTGTATTTGTACTTGTAAACACCAAACCAGCGAAATATCAAATAAGCTCTTTTTAAGGAGCTATATTTTAGGAGATATATATATATATATATATATATATCTGCTTAAAATATAACATATATTAAAGGAAAGGAAATAGAACTAAAGAGATCAAGTAAAGATGCAACTATTTTCCTTGTTTTTTGTGCCATTCACTAAAATTTTTATAAGATCCAGACTGACTTAAATATATAGGAATATAAATAAGACTCTAACACTCTTAAAAATTAATAATTTTGAAATTGTTTGATGAAAAATAAACCTTTAAATAAATATTTCCAAGTGAATGCTGTCATTAGAGAACTCATTTGAATTGTGCTGATTTGTCTCATAATTGAAGTAACTTTCCTTGGGCACAAAGACTCAGAAGTCAAACAAAATGTAAGAAAGAATAAAAAGGCTCATTGTTTCTGTCAGTCAATTACCAGCTTGTAGTATCTGTATTTGGTAAATATCCATACAGTGAAAACAAGAAACACTTGCTGTGTTTATCTTGACTTTTAATTTAAAAATTTAAGTTGGCTAGAATTCTTATTTGTAGTAGTAAGAAATACCTCCACAAAATACATTCTTCCACCCTATTAGAATAAACCTTATAGGAGGTATTAGGCTATGTATCCCAGTTCACCTGGGCCTTCCTAAGAGCATCTTGAGTGCTGAATTGAGTGCAGATTAAGACAGGATATTTGGTAACTTTTTCACCAGGTTTGAGAACCATGTGACACCATTATGCGTTCATTTCCCTCTTCCAAGTACTAATCAAGCCCGACCCTGCTTAGCTTCTGAGATTAGATGAGATCCAGCATGTTCAGGGTGGTGTGGCCATAGATTGTCCTTATTTTTATGATCTACCACTTGACAGAGCTTTTTCACTTCCTTTGTTTATCTACTGTAAAAATCTGTATCTCACGGTGTGGATGCTTACTCTTACTTTTCAAAACCCAATCTGTTTATTCTCTTTTGTCTCTTTCTGAGTGTAACATAGAAGATGTCACTCCTGGCCCCCCTACTATGGTTCCCCAGTTCCTATAATTCCTAAGGCAGAGTTCAGTTGAAATCACTGAGTAGAATACAAAAAGAGATTCCTCAAGTTTAGCACATTGTGAAATGTCAGTCAATGTGTTTTGTTTTTAAGTTTTTTAAAAATGTTTTTAAGCTTTGAATCAATTTGCAGAATTTCAGAAAATTATCCTTGCTGACGTATTTTGAATATTTTTGGAACAGGTGAATAATGCATTTCATAAATCTTCATTGAGGCAAGCATTTGTCAAGGCTCACATTATCAAGTTCAGGTATGTAGATCTAAAATGCTGACTTCTGAATATAATTTAAAGCTAAAGCTGTTAACCTGGTCAGTAATAAATACTGTCTGAAGTGTTAATGATATGATATAATTCAATTCAACAGACGTTAATTTGGTACCTGCTCTGTATAAGTCATGGGTTACAATGTGCCTTACTCAGTCTTTAAATTCAAAACAAGGCATTTGCAAGATGATTTTGAGGGACAGAAGTGTTATTGGTGGCTATGTTATAGAACTGTTTTTTGTTTGTTTGTTTGTGTGTTTTTTTGGAATGCCTAATTAGCACAAATAGGGACCTAAGCCACATCCCTCGGTTTAATAGCAAATAAGTGTCCTATGTAAAATAGTGTAGTAGATGAGATTTTTCTCCTCCTCTTGGTTCTCCTTCCTACCAATTTTCTTTCCTTTCTTTCATTACACTCATTTTTTCTACAAATACTTAAGATCTCAGATCTGATCATCAACCATCAATAAATAGAATCCAGAACATAACATTTTAAGCAAAATACTATATGAGGATCTTAAGTAATGTATCGTCTTAATACAAATTATTTTTATTTTCAAAATAAAACAAGAGCTATTTCCAACATTATTTCAATGACAAAAACTCCAAGTTACTTCTCAGTCTATTACTTAGTTGACATCTCTGAGGTGTTAGTTTGCTCACTCCTGAAAATTCCATACTGTTTGGTGTTTGAATTTTTACTTTTTCTTAGATCTGCTTCTCCAGTTCTTAAATTTTCACTCTCTCAAGGGGACTTCATCCACCCACAACATGGTTTCATGTGCTATTGAAACCCAAGTTTCTATTTCCAGTCTAAACTGTTGTCCTGATTTTTAGAACTATATGCCTGCCCACGCACACCTCCACATGGAGGTTTCACAGAAAATTCTTAAACTCAAGAAAAACCCAATCACACTAATGAGAAAACTGGAAGTCATCCCACACTCCTCCCTTTCCTGGGCCCCTTGCACTTTATGAATAACTACCAATTCTGTCTTCCAAATAACTTTCTATTTTGTTTACGCCTTCATCCCAGAAATCTTGCTACTCATTCTTTCTTCTGTTACTACAATATGAAGAAGTGTAATTTGTTGGAAAGATAAAGTCAGTCTTAGAGATGTTGATTTGAGGTACTAAGGGAACTTACGAGCCTGAAATATGCGTCTGACATAAGGGAGGAAATGGAAACTGAGCTGAAGACATAAATTTGCTCAACATCAACTCAAAGTATTAGAAAGTGTGGGTGTCAACAGAATTTCTCAGAAAAGGAGTAATGCAAGAAAAAAAAGGATGATGAAGAAAGCTTGAAGAATGACAGTATTTAAGGAAATAGAAGAAAAATAGGAACCTAGGAAATAGGGAAGGAGCAGGAAAAATGAAGAAACAAGAGAGGCACCACTGAAGCTAACAACAGAACGTTTCAGGGAGTGAGTGGTCAGCATCAACAAGACTCCTGAGACGCCAAGTAATGTGACTAGAAAGAATCCATTGGAAATGTCAATGAGGAAGTCATTAGTGTTCAAGCAGAGAAACAACTCAGTGGAACAGAAGGGGAGGATGCAGACTGCAATGAAGTAAATATGAGGCAGAATGTAATTTACCCATTTAAGAAGGTTTTCTGTGATATGAAGGTGTGAGATAAATTGTATAGCTGGGGTAGAGGGAGAGTTTTGTTTGTTTTTGTCTCTATTAGCCAGCCAGTATAGGAATAGTTTAAGATAAATAAGAAAGAGTAAGTAATAGATGATAGGGTTGCTGAGGCAGTGAAATGGGATAAGATATATAACAATAATCTCTTTAAAGTCCTATTTGGTTTTTTCCAGATTACAAAAACAATAGAAAATTTTATAAAATTCAAATAACACAGTATTACAAAAAATAGAAAGCGAAAGCCCCCTCTCCAATAATTTCACACCCAGAAATGATACATTTTGTTAACAACTTATATTTAACATTTTCCCAATGACTGCATATAGATCTATTTCATTCTTTAGCTGGCTGTATAGTATTTCACTACAAGTATATGTCAAGATTGATTTAGCCAATGCCCTTTTGATGAACACTTGGGTTGTTACATATTTTTCTGATTTAAAAATAAGGTTATGACAACATATGTGTACGTATCTCCTTGCACACAAAAGAGTGTTTGAAAATTAAACTTCTAAAAGCAGAAATGCTGCATCAAAGAAGATGGATAGTCAAATTTATAACAGATAAACTGCCTTCCAAAAATGAGATTCTAATTTATATTCACACTTACAGTTTGGGAGCATAGGAGTTGATGCAGTATACAGTGAGGAATAAAATTGTTTGGGGTTCTGGTTCAAGATGGTGAAGTAGGAAGAACTAAACTCACCTTCTCCCATGGACACACTGAGTCTGCAGCTACATAAGAAACAATTTTCCCTTAAAAAAAAAAAAGTTGGCTGAGTAAATACTACACATTGGGCAAATGAGAAGAAAACCACATTGAAGCAGGCTGGAGACAATGGGACACAATTTTGTCATAAACTCCACCCCCGCAGAGCAATCCACACCAGAAGAAAACTCAAAACCCAGAGATTCTCCCTGGTGACTGAAGGGTTCGAACCCCATATCAGGCACCTCAACTTTTAGGATGTGCACCTGAGAGATGAGCCTCCAAAACATCTAACTTTGAAAATAAACAGTGCTTGAGTTCTGAGAACCACAAAACTAGCCATCTGGGAGATGGCTCTTAAAGGGCCCATGCACTTAGGCTCACCCATCCCAGGGCCCAGCACTGAGGCAGCTTATTGCACCCAGACTAAAAGGGAACTGATTGCATTTGAAAAGAAGGGGTAGAGTAACTGACAGAGAATGAAAGTGTAGTCAAGGATGATTCCAAAAAAATAAATAAAGGATGATTCCAAAGTAGTAATTCATTCAAATAATGCTAAAGCTAGTGAACACTCTATCTTGGAAATATAATCACGTGAAGTCAAAACAACTTGCTCAAGCTTTCTAATGTCCTTAGGATTGGGAGTTGTTTAGGATAGCCTGAAGGCTGCTTAGGAGAAATCACTGGATTTACTTAAGCCACTGGAAATTAAGCCTGAAAGCCAAAGCCAGAGTTGATTTCATATTTACCATACATTTTATTTGATAATTTTGAATTGTTGACAAGAGAATTATTTTTTATATTAATAACCCAAGTATTTAACTAGATCCTATGGTGGTAAGGGAGATCATGAGCATACTAGTTGCTTATCAGAGAGGCTGAGATGGGAGTTCTATATATGACAAGCAATAGGAGTACAGAAGAAAACAAATTAAAACTTTTAAAATTGCATTTATGGATTTGTTTTGTGTTTGTGTTTGTGCTTCAAATGAATGATAAAGAAAAAAATAGAGTTTGATATTACCATAAATCTTATTTGGAACTTTATCTTTAAAAACCATCTTTCTCTTTTTTTTTTTTTTCCTTTTTGGTCCATAGTCAAGAGGAACATGGAGTATTGGCTCATATGCTGCTGATTTTTAGATTTCCCTCTTCTGAGGATCCTGAAACCGTAAATAAAATTATTCAACATGTTCTACATAAAAAGCTGCAAGATGCTGTAGGATACCCTAAATTCCATCCTGAACTTGTTGAAATTAAAAGTAAGTTTATTTCCTATTATGTAGTTCAATTCTCTTACATAGAATAGCTCCATGTTAAGTTTGGTCTTGGGCACTGATTTTTTAAAACGTTTTTGGATGTCTTTCATTGTAGGGATCTTGCCACCAACAGAATATTTCTTTCGGACTAAATTGGTTCTAATGAAGTTTAAAATTTTTTAATATTACCTTAAACTTACACCACCCATGCAAGTCTGTCATTAACCCCTGAGCCTGTGTTCTTTTTCTATGTTGGGGCTTACACTTTAGCTATAGAATCCAATGATAAATGGAGAAAGTGGCTTTGTGCGTTTATTCCTCTTCTTTTTCTTGTTGCTTACTTTTTATGTTCTGAGTATGATGGATGGAAAGGTTCATGCCATCCACATATTTGCTTTCAAATGTCATTAGCTTCTTTACTTAGGCCCTTTACTGATGAAAAGTTTATAATTTAGTTTCTGGTATAAATTATTTCTGGTACATTTTACAACTAATTTGAAAAATCTGAGGTTTTTGTTTTAGCTTTTTTACTTAGGCCCTTTACTGATGAAAAGTTTATAATTTAGTTTCTGGTATAAATTATTTTTGGTATATTTTACAACTAATTTGAAAAATCTGAGGTTTTTGTTTTTGTCAGGGCAGGGGGACAAGATAGACAGTGATAGGTCCTCATTACTAGAAAGTACAAAAATAGGAGATCCTTAGGGAAAATAAAAGACTGGTTAAAGCTAAGTCATGTGCTATAGAACAATGCTAGTCTGTGGAAATAGTGTGCCAGCCACATGTAGGATCTTAAACTTTCTAGTAGGCACATTAAAAAAGTAAGAGTAAACATGTGAAATGTATTTAAATAATTTATATATTTAACCCAATATATCCAAAGTAGTACTATTTCAACAAGTAGTCCAATAACTGACTACTGGTTGAAATGCTAATGTAATTTACATTGTATTCACAATGTAATTTGTATTGACAAATAGCCCATGTAAATATTACTCGTGAGATTTTTTTTTGTAATAAGTCTTTGAAATCTATTGTATATTTTATATTTACAGCGCATTTCAGTCACATCTCAAGAGCTCACTAGGCGCATGTGGCTAGTGAATAGAATATTGGATATGGCAGCACTAGAAACTACAGAATAGGGGACAAGTAGAAAGAATGAATACAAGTGCTGATATAAAAGCTGACAGATGTAACTAGAGGTCTAACCTGGTGGTCAGCCCCTCTACTTGCTTAGAAAAGGAGGCTCACTTGTCAGGGCCAGCTATGTAATTTGTCGGGCCCAGTGCAAAGTGAAAGTGTAGGACTCTTTGAAAAGCAATTAAACAATGCTGTTAAAGGTACTAAGATATAAGACTTTGCTTTCTTTCATGGTCTCTCTCGACTTATCATGGCATTTTTACTTGTTAATTAATGATTTCTAAGTGAAAAAAATCCAAACTTTAAATTACTAGCATGAGTTTTGCTGTTCACCTTTATATTGTGAAATGTCAATTTCAAATGTAAATATAAAAGTATTTAACTTTTATTTGGAATCATGAAAATTATACAACTGTATTTCATAGCTCATCCATGCATGTATTTTGGTTCCATGCAATGGAAACACTACAGAAGTCTAGCTCAACATTTTTTATTTCCCTTCTTGATACAGGCACATTTTACCAATGCTCTCTACCTTCAGCTTATGTGAGGAAGAACCAAAATATCCTTATATGTCATTATTTTCAGCTGAAGCTGTTGGCTAATACAACAGGAGAAACAACAGGAGCAAGAAAGGATATGAGAGGGTCCCTTAGTCATTCATGTTTGTTAGAATGCCATTGCCTTCTTTTGTGTTCTAAGCAAGTTCTGGTTCAAACAGAAAACAGCCTCCTGAGACTGTCACTGCCCTCTGCTTACACAGTGGTAGACATCACACACTTATACTCACTTTGAGTATGCTAAACATTGTGGGTCCACTGGAATTCTTAGTTCTTAGGATATTGTGCATGATATATACAAATGGGGTAGCAAGAATCCATGGGCACACCTATTGTGTATATCTCCTCTGCCCATGACATCTCTATTATCCTGTCAAAATTCACTTCCAAACATGTTATGAGATAAAATTATTATGAATTTCAAGACAGTGAACATTAAACCAAGTGAGATGTCATGCTGAGAGCAGGACTCAGTGCAGATACACAAGTCACACACCCATGAAGTCAGCCCTGTTAGTAGTATTGTATAAAAAAAAAAAAGAAATTCAACTAAATAAATTTAAAGATCTAATTGTCTTTATTTAATGATTCACAAATTGTGCAGCATTCCGCCTTAGCAGATAGATAGGAGCTCTGAGGAGCTGTACAAAACGGAAGATTTTTATAGCCAGAAGGAGGTGAGACAAGGAAGCTTTCTAACAGAGTGGACTGTGTCATGAAATGGCAACTTCATTTGGGAGTAGGTGGGGTCTATCAGACAGATTACTTCACTGGTGCCAACCAGGTAATTCCAGATTGACTGATTAAAGGTCACATTCCTGAGACATGCTGAAACTGCAATTAGGCTAGGTATTAGGTGGTTTGCTGATATAGGACTTACAACAAGTCACTCCATTTTGAGTCTCCTTACTTCTTTTTTTAACAGTATCAACATGCAAAGCCATTTAAAGCTTGTGTTTCCATATTTATTTTCTGTTTGGATGATCTGTCCATAGTGTAAGTGGGGTGTTAAAGTCCCCTACTATTATTGTGTTACTGTCAATTTCCCCTTTTATTGTTGTTAGCATTTGCCTTATGTATTGAGGTGCCCCTATGTTGGATGCATAAATATTTATAACTGTTATATCTTCTTCTTGGATTGATCCCTTGATAATTATGTAGTGTCCTTCCTTATCTCTTGTAACAGTCTTTATTTTAAAGTCTATTTTATCTGATGTGAGTATTGTTACTCCAGCTTTCTTTTGATTTCCATTTGCGTGGAATATCTTTTTTCATCCCCTCACTTTCAGTCTGTATGTGTCCCTAGGTCTGAAATGGGTCTCTTGTAGACAGAATATATATGGGTCTTGTTAAATAATACAATAGACCAGATAGATTTAATTGATATTTATAGGACATTCCACCCGAAAGTGGCAGAATACTCTTTCTTCTGAAGTGCGCATGGAACATTCTCCAGGATAGATCACATCTTGGGTCACAAAACAAGCAGTGGAAAATTTAAGAAAATTGAAATTGTATCAAGCACCTTTTCCAACCAAAATGCTATGAGATTAGAAATCAATTACTGGAAAAGAAACTGTAAAAAAACAAACACATAGAGGCTAAAAAATATGTCACTAAATAATCAAGAGATCACTGAAGAAATCAAAGAGGAAATAAAAAAATACCTACAAACAAATGACAATGAAAACACAATGACCCAAACCTGTGGGATGTAGCAAGAGGAAAGTTTATAGCTATACAGTGCTACGTCAAGAAACAAGAAAAATCTCAAACAAACAATCTAATCTTACACCTAAAGCAACTAGAGAAAGAAGAACAAAGAAAACCCAAACAGTAGAAGGAAAGTAATCATAAAGATCAGAGCAGAAATAAATGAAATAGAAATGAATAAAACAATAGCAAAGATCAATAAAATTAAAAGTTAGTTCTTTGAGAAGATAAACAAAATTGATAAACCTTTAGCCAGACTCATCAAGAAAAAAAAGGAGAGGACTCAAATCAATAAAATTAGAAACGAAAAAGGAGAAATTACAACTGACACCACAGAAATACAAAGGATTATAAGAGAACACTACAAACAACTATATGCCAATAAAATGGACAACCTCAAAGAGGTGGACAAATTCTTAGAAAGGTACAATTTTCCAAGACTGAACCAGGAAGAATTAGAAAATATAAATGACCTATCACAAGTAATGAAATTGAAACTGTGATTAAAAATCTTCCAACAAACAAAAGTCCAGGACCAGATGCCTTTACAGTCGAATTCTATCAAACATTTAGAGAAGAGATAACACCATCCTTCTCAAACTCTTCCAAAAAGTTGTAGAGGGAGGAACACCCTCAAATTCATTCTATGAGGCCACCATCACCCTGATACCAAAACCAGACAAAGATACTACAAAAAAAGAAAATTACAGACCAATATCACTGATGAATATAGATGTAAAAATCCTCAAGAAAATACTAGCAAACAGAATCCAACAACACATTAAAAGGATCATACACCATGATCAAGTGGGATTTAGCTCAGGGATGCAAGGATTCTTCATGATACACAAATCAATCAATGTGATACACCATATTAACAAATTGAAGAATAAAAACCATATAATCATCTCAATAGATGCAGAAAAAGCTTTTGACAAAATTCAATGCACATTTATGATAAAAACTCTCCAGAATGGGCAAAGAAGAAACCTACCTCAACATAATAAAGGCCATATATGACAAAGCCACAGCAAATATTCTCAATGGTGAAAAACTGAAAGCATTTCCTCTAAGATCAGGAAGAAGACAAGGGTGTCCATTCTTGCCATTATTATTCAACATAGTCTTGGAAGTCCTAGCCATGGCAATCAGAGAAGAAAAAGAAATAAAAGGAATCCAAATCAGAAAAGAAGAAGTAAAACTGTCACTGTTTGCACGTCATGATACTATACATAGAAAATCCTAAAGATGCCACCAGAAAACTACTAGAACTAATTGATGAATTTGGCAAGGCTACAGGACACAAAATTAATGCACAGAAATCTCTTGCATTCCTATACACGAACCACAAAAGATAATAAAGAAAAATTAAAGAAACAATCTCATTTACCATTGCAACAAAAAGAATAAAATACCTAGAAATAAACCTACCTAAGGAGGCAAAAGACCTGTCTGTACTCAGAAAACTATAAAACAATGATGAAAGAAATCAAAGATAACATAAACAGATGGAGAAATATACCATGTTCTTGGATTGGAAGAATCAATATTGTGAAAATACCTATACTACCCAAAGCAATCTACAGATTCAGTGCAATCCATATCAAATTACCAATGGCATTCTTCACAGAATTAGAAGAAAAAGTTTTACAATTTGTATGGAAGCACAAAAGACCCCAAAGCAATCTTGAGAAAGAAAAACTGAGCTGGAGGTATCAGGCTCCCTGACTTCAAACTATACTACAAAGCTATAGTAATCAAGACAGGATGGTACTGGCACAAAAACAGAAATATATATCAATGGTACAGGATAGAAAGCCCAGAGATAGACCCATGCACATATAGTTATCTAATTTATGATGAAGGAAGCAAGAACATACAATGGAGAAAAGACAGCCTCTTCAATAAGTGGTGTTGGGAAAACTGGACAGCTACATGTAAAAGAATGAAATTAGAACACTCCTTAACACCATACACAAAAATAAACCCAAAATGGATTAAAGACCTAAATATAAGACTGGAGACTCTAAAACTCTTGGAGGAAAACATAGGAAAAACACTCTTTGACATAAACCACAGCAAGACCTTTTTTGAACCACCTCCTTGAGTAATGGAAATAAAAACAAAAATAAACAAATGGGACCTAATGAAACTTCAAAGCTTTTGCACAGCAAAGGAAACCATAAACAAGACAAAAAGACAACCCTCAGAATGGGAGAAAATATTTGCAAATGAAGCAACAGACAAAGGATTAATCTCCCAAATATACAAACAGCTCATGGAGCTCAAATCAAAAAAAACAAACAACCCAATCTAAAAATGGGCAGAAGACCTAAATAGACATTTCACCAAAGAAGACATACAGATAGCAGTGAGGCACATGAAAAGATGCTCAACATCACTAATTATTAGAGAAATGCAAATCAAAACTACAATGAGGTATCACCTCACACTAGTCACAATGGCCATCATCACAAAATATACAAACAATAAATGCTGGAGAGGGTGTGGAGAAAAGGGAGCCCTCTTGCACTGTTGATGGGAATGTAAATTGATACAGCCACTATGGAGAACAGTATGGAGGTTCCTTTAAAAACTAAAAATAGAGCTACCATATGACCCAGCAGTTCTAGTACTGGGCATATACCCTGAGAAAACCATAATGCAAAAAGACACATGTACCCCAATGTTCACTGCAGCACTATTTACAATAG
This sequence comes from Grampus griseus, assembly GCF_964374135.1. Taxonomy (NCBI): domain Eukaryota; kingdom Metazoa; phylum Chordata; class Mammalia; order Artiodactyla; family Delphinidae; genus Grampus; species Grampus griseus. Next base: position 58,439,983 of record NC_138997.1, read on the forward strand.
GCAGGACATGGAAACAACCTAAATGTCCAATGACAGATGAATGGGTAAAGAAGGTGTGGTACATATGTACAATGGAATATTTCTCAGCCATAAAAAGGGATGAAATTGGGTCATTTGTAGAGATGTGGATGACCTAGAGTCTTTCATACAGAGTGAAGTAAGCTAGAAAGATAAAAACAAGTATTGTATATTAACGTATATATGTGGAATCTAGAAAAATGGTACAGATGAACCTATATGCAGGGCAGGAATAGAAACATAGATGTACAGAACAGATATGTAGACACAGGTAGGGAAGGGGAGGGTGGGACGAACTGAGAGATTAGGATTGACATATGTACACTACCATGTGTAAAATAGCTAGTAGAAACATGCTATAAAGCACAGAAAGCTCAGTGCTCTGTGATGACCTAGATGGGTGGGATGTGGGGTGAGTGGGGTGTGAGGGAGGTCTAAGAGGGAGGGGATATATGTATACATATAGCTGATTCACGTCACTGTACAGCAGAAACTAATACAACATTGTAAAGAAAATATACTCCAATTAAAAAAAATGCAAAGCCAGAATTTTCTCTAGGAAAAGCTTGAAATAAAGAACAGGTTATTGAAATAGGGAGACTAGTGGTGGTGTTTTATTTACTGAGAATAAATGGTCACTTCTTCCTCATTTTTGTCATTTTCCCCAAATATAGCCAGAACAGAGAAAGTCAGAAAGAAGCCTCTCAAGAATACAGATTTTTTTTTTTTGGTAAATCAATATTATTAAATACTAAAAGAAAAATTAACTTTAAAATTTTTTGCATTTAGAACTCCCATCTTACCAGGTTCTAAGAAAATAGGTTGGGCCATTGGAAATCTACTGAGTCAGGAAATTTGAGTTCTTAAAGTTTTATGTATCTGTCGGTTGGTTTAGTGTTTGGATAGGATTAGGGCCTGATTGTTGACAAGTCAACAAACTAAGGAGCCACTGGCTAGAGTTGAATGACAATTTGAGGGCAAACTGTCTTGCTAAAACTTCAGCAGAAAGAAGACCTGGAAAAGGATAACATTTGCTTTTAAATGGGAATAAGGACAAATTTATGGCCACTGGAATATGTTATACAGATGGAACTATGCCTATGAGTTTGGTAAAAAAAAAAAAAAATCTGAAATAATGGTCAATAACAATACTATCGCATCTGGGGAATCAATACTCTGGTTTAGAATAGTATGTCCCACGCAAAAGGCTGAACTACCTGCATCTTATTTCCGGCTATAAAATTCAGATTCCTGGGTTTCAGCACAAAGCTACTGAGTCAGAATCACTGGGAAGAGGAACAGGAATTTACAGTATAAAGATGCTCTCTAGGTGACTTTTAGCCACACTAAAGTTTAAGAAACACTGTTCAAATCTCCCTTCTCCCCAAGACAATGAACGTATTCTATCTATGATAAACTAACTGTGTTGCTTTTTTTTTTTTTTTTGCTCTACGCGGGCCTCTCACCGCTGTGGCCTCTCCCGTTGCGGAGCACAGGCTCCAGACGCGCAGGCCCAGCGGCCATGGCTCACGGGCCCAGCCGCTCCACAGCATGTGGGATCCTCCCAGACCAGGGCACGAACCCGTGTCCCCTGCATCGGCAGGCGGACTCTCAACCACTGCGCCACCAGGGAAGCCCTGTGTTGCTTTTTTTTAACAACATAGAGATACTATCCGATAATGGAATTGAGCAACCTTTAGTATTTGAAGTACTCAGAGGCATTATGAAATTCTGATGTGCAGACCCTGTTCTATTCACCATTTCTGTGTGTTTCAGAAATCAACGAGACAGAAACAGACAACTTTCTAAACAATTGTAAGTTTAATATATTTATTAAAATTGCATTACCTGAATGAAAAATTTAACTCTGGATTATTTAGGCTTACTTTGATGGTATTATAGGGTCAGAACAAAGTTTGATCTGTGCACAGCTCATGGTATTTTATCTTATTTCTGAGGCACATTTTATTGCAAAAGGATAAAAACTGGGAGGACTTTGGAATGGGTGTATGGGGCTTGTGGCAGATGTGTAGTGGAAGATAGTACAGTTGTTAAAGAAAAGGCAAAAATACTTCTCAATGTTCTGATTGCAGATATCTACAATATACTCTCATGAACATTTTCTAAAGATTATACAAAAGTAATCTGTATGTTGCTATTTGTCAGCTAGAGGCAGAAATTTAGTGTTACTCTACACTAAATAAAATCTTGATGTTATTAATCCCTATTGTAAAAATTACAGACAATTACGGGGTTGGAGTATAGACTTATGAAATTATTGAAGGCCCAGATAATATCTTCACCCATATTTTAAAAAAATACTGACTCAAGGCTTAGTATTTCCTTTCCCCTATAGCAGAGTACCCTGCCATGATTTAGAGAATACATTTGATATTTAACAGAATTAGTACACAATACATTTATGTTAAAAGATGAAAGAAAGTGTGTTATTCACCAGCTCAGAATGTTGGTTAATTCACAAACTTAACTAAACATAAAAACCAAAGGATAATCCCATTACCTAAATGGCATATATTTTTGTCACCAATATTTAGTGGGAACTTGCTATGTGCTAGTGCTGTGCTAGTCAACAGGGATATAAAATGGATAAGATTTACTCCTTGCTTAAGGCAGCTCATACTCAAATGAGACTAGATATATGAGACTAATGCATAAACAGAGTTCTAAAATAATAGTTCTCAAACAGGGGCAATTTGGCCCCCAAGTGACTCTGTCCTATTGTGGCATTTTGGTTATCATGATTGTAGTGGGGGGATGCTACTGGTACTAGTGTATATAGGCCAGGGATCCTTTAAACATCCTATTATGCATGAGACGGCTGCCCACACAAGGAATTCTCCATCTAACAGTGTCAATAGTGCCAAGATTGAGACATCCTGTTATAAACAATATCCCTCATACTAATATTAGACATATATACATACAATAATATAAACTAATATATATTAATCTATTATATAGAGAGATATATATACACAGAGTATTATTATTGTTATTATTATTTTGATGTAAGCATCAAGAAAGTCATAAGTAATCCAGTCTGGAGGCAAGGGAATTATTAGGGAAGGCATCCTAGAGAAGGTCATGACTGATTTAAATCTTACAAGATGAAAAGGAGTTAAATAAATGGAACACTACAGTTTAAGCAAAGGTAAGAGCAAGAGAAAATATTTGATACTGTTGGAGCACAAAGTATAAGAAATTTGAGACGCAGTAACACAATTTGATACTTAAAAAACAACTGCTAACTAACGCATCATCTCTTTTGCAGGCTGCGGGACACGAAGGAACAAAACTACAAGACAGAGTCTCAGGATTGTTGGTGGGACAGAGGTACAAGAGGGTGAATGGCCATGGCAAGCTAGTCTGCAATGGGATGGGATCCATCGCTGTGGAGCAACTTTGATTAATGACACATGGCTTGTGAGTGCTGCTCACTGCTTTAGAACGTAAGTCCTGAACCTTGAGAATGACTAAGGGTAAGCAAAGTGTACTGCGGCTTGGGAGGAAGGAAATACCTCATGAGAGATGAGTTTAATACAAATTAAAGATCATATACATATGAGAGTGGGAAATTCATAAACCTTAGTAAGAGGTTTTATAGTTTAGAAATGGAAATGGTACCAAAGTACATGTAGATAAATTATCCATTGACAACTACACAATAATTTATCAAAGGAAGCAGGAATTTGAGAGTCATCTATCAGAGATAGAGGCTAGGTGGATTGTAGGTTTGACCCTGATAGGGAAATTCCACGTTGTACGAAAAAATTAAATATGAAGAAATTTGGTAGTAACAAATTATACAACTGAATAGGTCGACTAGTTATATTTCAAGGAATTTCAATTCAATCTTCCAACCCAATGCAAAATGCCTACAGTATACAGGATAAGTAATGCTTTGTTAAATTATTGTATAACATTTTTGATTTTCAGAGAAATGTGTGGATAGGCAACATGGTGCACATAGAATACATTCACTTCTCTCATTCTGTACAGGATATGCTTTCCATATGTCCCCTGGAGTCAACTGATGCCCAGAAATGTCAAAAGGTCCTAGGATCTGGAGTGGGTGACTCAGCATGCTGAGTGGCGTGCATATCCTAAGAAACATGCCAAGGTGGAATTTCCACCTGATCTGACACCTGAGCCTTAGATTGGAAAGAGTTTGTATCTATGCATATAAACCATCATTTTAAAAAGAAAACTTACATTGATACTTTTACATTAAATTATTTAATATAAATAGTTATATTGGTAAAAATGGTAAAGTAGGATTTGTTCCTCATACTTTCTCCTCAGGTATAAGGACCCAGCCAGATGGACTGCTTCCTTTGGAGTAAAAATAGAGCCTCCAAAAATGAAACAAGGCCTCCGGAGGATAATTGTGCATGAAAAATACAAATATCCATCACATGACTATGATATTTCAGTTGCAGAGCTTTCTAGCCCTGTTTCCTACACAAATGCAGTACACAGAATTTGTCTCCCTGATGCATCCCGTGAATTCCACCCTGGTGATGAGATGTTTGTGACAGGATTTGGAGCACTGCAAAATGATGGTGCGCATCTGAGGAGAAAGTCAAATCATAGTAATTTAATTTGGTATTCTAAGGCATTTAAAAAATGGAATGCCATTATGCCAAAATATGTTTGTGGGTTGGTCATATGGACCGGGGCCAAGTCAGGCCCTACTTGTGAACTAAGTCATTTAGAAGACACATAAATTCCTTCAGGCCTTAGGTTACTATCAAATACATCACTACCACTATAGTAATTGTGCTTGGTAAGGTGTCTGAAAGAGTAAATATATCTGAAATTTTTACTAGGGTATTAACCACATAAGAGATTAGGGATCATTAATACATACACCCAGTTGTGAAGATCAGAGAATCATAAAGCCACCATTCTCCCCTGCTGAAATTATCTTCTAAGCTTAACAATGACAGAGAAATTACTTAAACAACTGGAGCTTCTTTCCTAGGCACCTAACTTCATTTAAAATAGTTAGAAAAGAATTCATTTCCCAAATTTTACTGTACCTGAAAAAATATATATCCTAAGATTCTATGCCACCATCTTATCTAATAATTAATTATAAAAGACTTTCTTCAGGTTTATAGAATATATGTAGATTTATAAATATGAAGTCTATTTTTTTCCTTTAGGAAGTAGTCAAAATCACCTTCGGCAAGTACAGGTGAATCTCATAGACACTAAAATCTGTAATGAACACAAAGCTTACAATAATGCCATAACTCCTAGAATGTTATGTGCTGGATCCTTGAAAGGAAACAGAGATGCGTGCCAGGTAAGTGGTTTGCTACATAATTTTTTGTTCACCTTTTATTTTTAAATAATTACAGCTTTACAGGAAGTTGCAAAGATAGTATAGAGGGGTCTCATCTTCTATCATCACAGAGGTCTGTCTCCCTTTATAATAACATCTATTTCCCTCCCCCAACACTTTATCATCACTAACACCTGGCAATCACCAATCTGTTTGCCCTCTATAATTTTGTAATTTTGAGAGTGTAGCATCATACAGTAACCTTTTTTTAGAATTCCACTTTGATTTATTTATTAGTGTTTTTGACCAGACTCTCTCTTTGTAAGAAAATTGTGTGGTTCCTCTAAGTTAAACACACATAACTTATCACAGTCTACTGGCGTTGAGATTTTACTAGTTTGAGTGGGGTTTAGAATAGAAAATGTACGTCCCTTTAAGTCTCTTTAACCCTCCCTCATTTATAATATTAAATATTAATAAATACAAATATTAAATATTTCCTCTCTATATGCTGAGAGCCACATCAAACAGTGTTTCTGCTTCAAGTGCCAAATGTAACTTAGAAAACTCAAGAGGAGAAGGGAAGTCTATTTATTCATAATTTGTTCTTTCTTTCCCTCTGGTTTTCTAAGATTATTTTTATATCATTTCTTTCCTGTTTCAGAAACTTCCTTTAGCCATTCTTTTAGTGTAGATCTGCTAGTGACAAATTCCCTTAGATTTTCTTTGTTTGCAAAATTCTATATTTCCTATTCATTTCTAAATCATAATTTTGCCAGATATAGAATTTAGGATTGACAATTTTTTTTCCCCAGCACGTAAATCATGGCCTCTGTGATCTCTGATGAGGAATCTGCTGTTATTAGAATTGTTTTTCCCTAAAAGAAGAGGTGTCATTTCTCTTTTGCTGTGTTCAAGGTTTTTTCTTTGTCTTTAGTTTTCAGAAGTTTGATTACGTATCTTGTCATGGATTTCTCTGGGTTATACTGCTTAGGGCTTGCTCAGCTTTTTAATCTGCAGGTTTATGTCCTTTGACAAATTTGGGAAATTTTCAGCCATTATTTATTTGAAAACTTTTTCAGCCTTACTTTCTTTTTTGTCTCTTTCTGGAACTCTAGTAACAGGTACGTTAGCTCTTCCATTATGGTCTCAGAGATCTCTAAGCTTCTGTTCTTTTTCTTTCCACTCCTCTTTCTCTCTGTTCAAATTGAGTAATTTCTATCATTCTGTCTTCAAGTTCATTGATTTTTTTCTTCCATCATCCCCATTCTTCTGTTAAGTACTTCTAGTGAGGTTTTTTTTTTTTTTGTAGATTATAGTATTTTTCAGTTCTGAGATTTCCATTTGATCCTTTATGTATGCTATTTCTTTACTGAAACTTCTAAATTTTTTCATTTATTTCAAGCAGGTGGTAGTTGCTCGTTAAGATATTTTTGTGATGGCTGCTTTAAAATCTTTGTCAGATAACTCCAACATCTGTGTCATCTCTGTGTCAGAGTCTATTGATTGCCTTTTCTCACTCAAGTCAAAATATTCCTGGTTCTTGGTATTGAGTGATTTTCAGATATATCCTGGACATTTTGGGTATTATGTTATGAGTCTCTGTATCTTCTGTTTTAACAGGGTTCCTCTGACATGACACCAAAGGGGGTAGGGAAGTGCTATCTTAGTCCCACTCATTGTCCTCTGACACCAGGGTGGTGAATAGTGCTTTGTTACTGCTGGATGGAGGTGGAATTTCAGGCTCTTCACTAGGCGTGGGTTTTTTTGGTTGTTGTTTTTTTGTTTTTTTTTTTTTTAAAGGTTAGGGAAACTTATTAAATATAGTTTTCTTTAAATATTTTCTTTTTCCCATCCTCACCAACTTGTTGGATGAATAGAAAACCCCCCACCCCTTCCATTGAGGGGATTCCACATGTAAAGCCTGAGATAGTGAGGATGAAGTATCAATACAAAAATACCACTCTGGATGGGGGCATCTTGTTACTGCTCCCCTTGTGGTCTCCACTGACCTCATGGGGTAGTGGCCTCATCACTGCTTGGCTCTCCACTAGGCCTCTTCTGACATCACCCTACTGGGAGAGAAAGTTATGCCTCCTTACCATTGGGCAGTAGTCCATGCTCCCCAGCTGGTCACCACAGAGGAGGTAGAGGAGGGCTTCATCATCACCTGGCAGGGATGAAAGAGTGGCTCCCCACTCAGACTTCTCTGACATAAGTCTGATGGGGGATTGGGCCTCATTAGATCCTGGTAAGGCTGGAAGTCTAGGCTCCCCAATTGGCCTTTGCTTATGGGGGTTGGAATGGGGCCACAGTTTTTTCTGTTATAGGCTGGAGTGTGTACTCATCACCCAGCTTCAACATTATCAACTCATGGTCGATCTTAGTTCATTCCTATATATTTTAACCCCCCAACCTTCTTCTCCCCATCCTAAACTCTAGATCTATTTTGAAGTAAATCACAGATGTATATGATTTCACTTGAAAATATGTCACCTATTCTACAATGCCATTTTGATAATAGTATTAGATGTGAATGTCTCATAAATTTGGGGAATTAAAGAGGAGAAACCAAGTTTAGCCTTGTGATTATAATATCCTGCTTTTCTATTTCAGGGGGGACCTGGCACTCATTTTCCCCCCTCTTTTATGTCTACTCTCCACAATTTTTGCCACTTTACTGCCTCCATGTATTTTTTTTTTTTTTTTTTTTTTGCGGTACGCGGCCTCTCACTGTTGTGGCCTCTCCCATTGCGGAGCACAGGTCCGGACGTGCAGGCTCAGCGGCCATGGCTCACAGGCCTAGCTGTTCTGTGGCATGTGGGATCTTCCCGGACCGGGGCACGAACCTGTGTCCCCTGCATTGGCAGGCGGACTCTCAACCACTGCGCCACCAGGGAAGCCCCTTCCTTGTATTTTAATATCTCAAAAATCATTAATAACTTTATATGCAAAAACCTTTACTTGGGTGTCCTACTCCTTCCCATCTCAGTGGCATGTGGCTACCTCCTCTTAAAATATGATCTTTCTTTGGGTTCTATGATCCTGAAATATGGTGATTTTCCCCTCCCTCCTTCTCTAACAACTCATTCCTGGTTCCTTATTTTGGTTTCTCTTTCTCTTCCTCTCTCCCTCCCTCTAAGCCTGGCTGTTCCTCAACACTCATTTTTTTTCCTCTCTATATACTCACTCAAAGAAATTATCTTTTCTTTAAGTCAGCTGTCACTTTAATGACTTCCAAATCTACATCTTCAAAATTAACCTCTTGCCCAAATTCAGTCTCACATTTTCATGTACTCCAAAACCGTTTCCATTTATATGTTTTAAGTTGTTAGTATAAGACTAAAATTTATGTAATTGCCATCTTAAACTCAACAGGCATCACGAAATGTTACCTGTTTTTTCATTTCAAGTTTCTCATTTATGTGGTTGGCTTTCATTATTCTTGGAATCTTCTTTTACTCTTAAATCTCCTTCACATGTAATCAATTAAGTCATGAAATATTTTTCCTCTTTACTATTCCTTCCAAATTTATCTCTTTGTCTTTATTCTTTCTTTAAAGACCCTACTCTATTCCTTCATTACTTCATATCTTGATCACTAACATTGGTTTCTAGTTTGGCTTCTTCTAGTTTTAAAAGTTTCTGTTGTGATATATATATATATTCTTTTTTAAAAATTTTTTTATTCGAGTATAGTTGATTTACAATGTTGTGTTAGTTTCTGCTGTACAGCATAGTGAATCAGTTATATCAGTTATACATACACATATTCTTTTATTTTTTCTTTGGCTGTGTTGGGTCTTCCTTGTGGCAAGCTGGCTTTCTCTAGTTGCAGCGAGCAGGGGCTACTCTTCGTTGTGGTTCACGAACTTCTCATTGTGGTGGCTTCTCTTGTTGCAGAGCTCGGGCTCTAGGCGTGCAGGCTCAGTAGTTGTGGCTCGCGGGTCCTAGAGCTCAGTAGTTGTGGTGCATGGGCTTAGTTGCTCCGCCGCGTATGGGACTTTCCCAGGCCAAGGATGGAACCTGTGACCCCTGCATTGCCAGGCAGATTCTTAACCTCTGTGCCACCAGGGAAGTCCCATACACATATTCTTGAATAAACTTCCTGTTATGTTTCTCACTAAACCACTCACTAAAAATAACTGAATTTATGGTAAAAATAGGGTTAGATACAGACCAACAGACCCCTCAAAGGCTATGCAACTTTGTAACCAGATAATTAACATCAACAACAACAAAAATAATTGTACCTTGAAAAATAACTTAGACAATGTAGGTAGACAGAATGCCCAGGGTGGCTGGTGGCTGACTTAAGGGAAGTTAAAAATGCACAGAAACAATAGAGTAGAAATAACTGACTTGCTGAGGCTGAGACAATGCACATGGGAGTATAGCTCTGGGCAGAGGAGGAACTCCGACCTGCCAGGACCCAAGAATTAAGCAAGCCTGGGCTGTGCCACTCTGGGCAGGGAGAGGGCTTCCTCGGCACAGACACTCTTAACATTTTCTTAAAATAGAGCCTCAAAGGCTTCCGCCTGTGCAATAGCTGAGCTGAGGCCTTTTCTTCTGAAGATTGCAATTCTACTCCCATTATTCTGGCTCCACTGCCTAAGACAAAAACACATATAAGCCATGAAAACTTCCACCTTATCCTGATATAACTCCCCTATTCACCAATCGCATGTGAGCTAACTAAGGTTAACAGAACCCACTATATCTTTCTCTATTTGATACTTGCTGGCATTAACTTAGTTTTCAGCTTGTAATGCTGTTAGACTCACTGCTTTCTTTTTTTCCTTAATTACCTTATTCTCAGACTCATTCACTCCTGTCTCTTAAACAAATTTAAGCTTTGTTGTCTCTGGCATCTTCTATTTCTTTTTCCTAATCTGCTATGTCTTCACATATGCCTGGGTTTCAATTATCAAAATGATTTGTTATCAAATAGCTTCATATAATACATTTAATTTCTATAAGCAGATTGTACACTGCTTGAGAGGAGGGCTCATGTGTTTATACTCTTTTTACATCTCCTACCACATATGAGAGTATAAGTAAATACTTATTGGTTAATTGATTTAAAAATTACAAACACATTATTTCTAATTGAGTTATTATTACTATTAGTTAAAATTTTTATGTGGACAAAAGAAAATTCACAAGGAAGTTAGTATAATGTAAGGGGAAAGAAAGCATAGGCTTCTGAGTTAGATCACTCTGGATATTGAGTAGCGTGTGATATCAGGAAAATTGCTTAACTTCTGTTGGCTTCAGTTTCTTCACTGCTAAAATGGAGAAAATGAAACCTAACTCCATGTTTTGTTGCCAGAATTACATGGGTTAATGAAATAATATATTAATTAATAGTTTCATATAGTGCCGAACACTTAATTGGTGGTCAGTAACTAGAGACCCCAGGATTTTTCGGGAAGATCAGTCAGCACCTTGTTTTTATGACCTGTATAAAAAAACAGCCCACTGGCTGTTTTTCACAAAGCACAAACAATTGGAATTTGTGGTTATATATAATATTTACTAAGTTCTGTTTTGTGCCAGGCTCTATGCTGAGCACATTGCATACACTGTCTTGCATAATCTTCAAAATTATCATTGAAGGTAGGTATTATTAGGAGCATTACAAATAAGCAAATTAAAGGTCTTAGCTAGCTTCGAAGGGCCAGACTTGAGATTTAAACTCAGGTGTCTGACCCTAATGTCTGTATTCTTTATCAGTAATAAATTCTTCACCCTTCTTTTGGGAGCTGTGTCAAACTGATAAAGAGTATGGGCAGTTATTTTGTCAGATGTATCAGACTAGTACTGTCCTGCCAAGAGGTGGAGTCTTTAATCTCTGTGTACTGAACCCTGAGTCTAAGCTGTTCTCCAGGTAGGGGAGTGCCTCCTTTATGTGAATTACTGGCATAGATAAAAAGCATTGCTTCTCATTTGAGCACACTGAAGATTTTTGAAAACCGCCCCTTTCATTAAACTCATGTTAGAAAAACAGCACATTTCTCTGTGAAAAACTGAAATACTAATTACCAATCTCTCCCTTCTCCTTTAGGGTGACTCCGGAGGACCACTGGTTAGTCCAGATGCTAGAGATATCTGGTACCTCGCTGGAATAGTGAGCTGGGGAGACGACTGTGGGCATCCCAATAAACCCGGTGTTTATGCTAGAGTGACTGCCTTCCGGGACTGGATCGCTTCCAAAACTGGTGTCTGAGAGAGAACAACCTAGAAGAATGGAACACATTTTTGTGTAGAGGCCGTTCTTAGAGATATAGAATTGCAGAAGTCATGCAGATCACCTGGATGTGACTGATCGAACTAAACTATCTGCTATTTCCTTCCTAGCTCTGCTTCACTTAGCATCCTGCTTCTGCCAGATGGATTCTGTCCCAACTTGCAGTCACTTGTTTTCTATCATCAAATTTTGGCTTGTTGACATAAATTTCTCATGCATACATACAATCTGAAGCGATCCCCTCCTTCATTTCCCCAGTTTCTCTCATCTCGGTAAATTTCCACTTTCAAGGTGCAGGACAAAGAGTAAAAGGAAGTATGAAAAGGAAAGAGCTACATTTTTATGTACAGGAAAGTATTAGGTGTTTTTTTTCTTAATGAAATGAGGAAAGTGATCTTAATCATTATGAAAGTTCAAGCACACAGACAGCGGAATACCAAACACTTCATGACGGCAAAAGAATGGGAACTAAAGTTAAGGAAACAAAGAGAAACCGAAATACAACTTTATTTTCATTTCCAGCAAACAAGAGATAAGTGTGGGGAAGATTCTGTTTTCTTGTGGCCTATAATAATTATACAAACTATATAATGTACTTATTCTAAGTTAAAGCAAATAATATTTATTTAACATTGCACTACTGAGAATGTCAATATATAATAATAAAAAATAAATATCATCAATTTGCTTGATATTATAATATAATAATTCAAGAGGAAGGGGAAGATGGGGAAAATGTCACCAATCAATATATTGCAAATTCTTTTAAAGTCTGAGGCTAGAATGAAAATTCACTTAAGAACAACCAGCATACCTTATGTGGTAAGATTTTTGTATGGTTGGATAGGAGGAAATAAAAACAGAATCAGTACAAACTACTGAATGAAATGGAATTATCACCAAGTGCTTGTGTATTTGTATTTAAAGCTTTTCCAAACTGCAAGGCCTTGAAGGGGAATAAGGTACAGGTGTTAGTGTGTAGCTGTAGTTGTGCAAATGAAGCTAGAGGTCAGACCTCTATTTTGAAATGACTGCAGATTCCCCTTCTTACCACTCCCTCCCCCTCCTCCACATTTCCAGTCAGTGCTTGGACCATGGGCCTCTTAGACTCTTCTGGGCTCAGGGGGAAGACATCATCGCGAAAGCTGCCTCCTGCTACCTCTAGCATGACACTGAATTTCTCACTGCCTAGATATAAAGTTGATGAGAAAAAGCCTAATATCAACCACCTTCATAATTTCAGCTCTGGTAAATTATTACTGAGTTGTTAGATACACAACATTCAAGTGATCTAGGCACTGTGAAGTTAGGATCGGTGCCATGGCGTACAGGCCTGTTGGTGGTGAGATTTCACGGAATCTTTCCATTACCCTTTCCTCATTGTGTATAGCTACTCGTGTGAGTTCTGTATTGTACCGTAACCACTTTGAAAGAAACATTAGTAGAAAAAGATTGATTTTTATCAACCTAAATAATGCTGGTATATGAACTGATAAAATTTAGGGACTTGGCTAAAATAAGGTAGGAAATCTGATATGAACTGACAGCATTAAATATTTTGCAAAAACATATTTCATTTAATGAACTCTTTTGAAAAAAATTGAGGAAAATGTTGAATTTTAAACAAAGACTTAAGTACATTTCAAACTTAATTTCTCTCAGTGTTCTGTTAAAAATTGGTTCCCCTTGTTTGAGTATGTTTTGCAGTTGGGCCTCTAGGTAGCACACAGGTAGATCCAGGGAAGCAAGCCCTTGGGATGTTCAAGTAATAATGAAAACTGTAGTAAAACCGAAAGAATACAATTCATCTTTGCGAAGGCATTTAAAGATGAATCCATATAAATTGACACCATGAGTAGTATATTCCAGATTTCTGGACGTGACTTTCCAAATTAAAATAAATTTTATAATGTGATAATGAGGAATTTCTTTGGCAAACAAACTTGAAGAGATTTAAATTAAGGAGAAATTTTAGAAGTTTAATTTCACAATGGCATCATATTTCTCAGAGAAATATTTCTGATATTTTTTTTTACAAAAGATTTGAGAAATAGAGGTTAGGCCACAGTGAAAATATGAGCAATAGTTCAAATTTTATGTGCACAGAGAAATAGATAATACTGTATCATATTTTTAAAATAACTTTCTTTGAAAGATAACTTATAAAGGGTTTCAGCATTCCTGGACATGTCTGTTTTAACCATCTCGTTGGAAAAAGTTAAGAAGTCATGACTGAAATAATACTTATTAACTGTGCAAGAGGGCAGGCCATTTCTCAGCGACATCTTTTATCTCTCTTCCCACAGTACCTAATAAAGTGCTCTGTATATAATAGTCTTTCAATAAGTGTTGTTGAACTGACCTTTTATTTTTGTATTATGCAGAAAATATAGCTTTGTTATTATTTACACATTGATTTAACACATTTTTGACCGGAGACATATTACGGCCACAGGCGTTAGTTTCTGCAAAAATCCCCCGGTTAATAATGTGTTAAGAAGTAATCCCAGATTTTACATTGTGTGACTTAATCCAGTTATTTATACACACTAAGCCTCAGTATACTCACTTATAAAACAGGGATAATAATATTTACCTCAAACACCATTGTAGAGATCAAAATGAGATATTTCGAAGTGCTTAGCAAAGTTCTTGGAACATAGTAGGTGCTCAAGAAACAGTGTTATTATAACTGTTGCTGTAACTACAGTCTTATTTTATACAATTGCTACTTGATCACAATAGCTTGAATAAGTATTTTCAAAATGAAGAGATGAGCAGGTCAACAGAATGCACTGACTTCTTGTTTAATTTTAATTCTACAAAAGAAGTTTTATTAGGATCATTCCAAAAGAGATTGTCAAGTTGTTCTCTGTTATTCTAATTTTTCATTTCAACTTTTAAAAATGATAAACCTTATTAACCATAGAGTTACTGGATTACATGAAGATCTACAGTCTAATTCAAACGATGCCTCCTCCATGAAGCCTTCCTTGACTCCCTCAAGTGGAGATAACATTCTTTTTTCTGAAATTTCTTACCACTTAAAAATAACATTTTTATTTTCAGATAATCATAGACTCACACAGAGTTGTAAAATGTAATACAGAGAGATCCCGTGTATCCTTTATCCAGTTTCTGGCAAAGGTAACATCTTGCTTAGCTATAGTACAATATCACAACCAGGAAGTTGACATTGAGACAATCTATTAACCTTTTGACATTTTATGTTTTTAAAACATGCAGTTATTTGCATGTGTGTGTGTATTTAGTTCCATGTTGTTTTTTATCTCATGTATGGATTTGTGGGCCACCACCACAGTCAAAATGCAGAATAGTTTGATCACAAGGACCCCTCACGCTACCCATGGCCATCTGGCTCCATCCCTACCCCTGTTCCCAGTCTTTAACCCCTGGCAAACATTAATCTGTTCTCCATCTGTATAATTTTGTCATTTCAAGAATGGTATATAAATGGAATCATACGATATGTAAACTTTGGAGGTTGGCTTCTTCACTCAGCATAATTCCCTTGAGATCAATCCAAGTTGTGCGTGCCACACACACACAATAATTCATTCTTATTTTATTGCTGTGTAGTATTCCACAGTATGGAAGCACTGCAGTTTGTTTAACCATTCATACATTGAAGGGCATTCAAGTTGTTTATAGTTTTTGGCTACTATGAATAAAGTTACTATAACATTTGTATGTGGGTGTGTAGGTTTTTGTGTGAACCTAATTTTCATTGTATCTTCCCATTTTTTTCTCAATCTTATATAAAGTACTATGCAAACACACATCAATTGTCAACCCTAACCTCCTTTGGTGTACAAATTTTACATTTACCACTGTTCCTGGTGCATCATCCTATGTACTTACACACTTAGTAACTTTGCAGGACCAATTATATGTTCAAATACAATAAGACTATATCTTAATAATAGTGTTATTATCTTAATATCTTTTCATGTAAAAATAGGGAATTTAATAATTAAATTCTGTGACGTTCAATAAATTCACAAAACATTTTCAAAGAAACAACTTTCAGCAGAAAGCCAGTGCAGCAATAATGTTTTTTAACTCTAGAATATTTCTCTTGTTAGTTCTAGCACTCTGGTGGTGTAAATTAACAAACATTACTGATGTTCAGGTTTCTTCCTGCAAAATGAAGCCGCCATACCATGGATTGGGTGACTAATAAACAACAGAAATGTGTTTCTTGCAGTTCTGGAGGTTGAGAAGCCCAAGATCAAAGTGCCAGTTATAAGACAAATAAGTACTAGAGATTTAATGTACAATATTATTAATATAATTAACACTAAAAAGTAATTTTATATTTAAAAATAAATATGAGGACAGTATTAAATAAATTGCACTCAGGGTGCCATTAAAAATGGATTTTTTAAAAATCTAAACAGACATTACTCCAAAGAAGACATACAGATAGCCAAGAGGCACATGAAAAGATGCTCAACATCGCTAATTATTAGAGAAATGCAAATCAAAACTACAATGAGATACCACTTCACACCAGTCAGAATGGCCATCATCAAAAAGTCTACAAACAATAAATGCTGGAGAGGGTGTGGAGAAAAGGGAACCCTCTTACACTGTTGTGGGAATGTAAATTAGTAGAGCTACTATGGAGAACAGTAGGGAGGTTACTTAAAAAACTAAAAATAGAGCTACCATATGATCTA
Organism: Grampus griseus; assembly: GCF_964374135.1. Classification (NCBI taxonomy): domain Eukaryota; kingdom Metazoa; phylum Chordata; class Mammalia; order Artiodactyla; family Delphinidae; genus Grampus; species Grampus griseus. The sequence continues at coordinate 58,456,265 of NC_138997.1, forward strand.
ACAATCCCACTCCTGGGCATATATCCAGAGAAAACTATGGTTCAAAAGGATACATGCACCCCAATATTCATTGCAGTGCTGTTTACAATAGCCAAAACATGGAAGCAACCTAAATGTCCATTGACAGATGAATGGATAAAGAAGATGTGGGACATATACACAATGGAATATTACTAACCCATTAAAAATAATGAAATAATGTCATTTGCAGCAGTATGGATGGACCTGGAGATTATCATACTAAGTGAAGTAAGTCAGACAGAGAAAGACAAATATTATATGATATTGCTTGTATGTGGAATAAAAAAATGATACAAATGAACTTATTTACAAAACAGAAGCAAACTCACAGACTTAGAAAAAACAAACATGGTTACTAAAAGGGAAAGGTGGGGAGGAGGGATAAATTGGGAGTTTGGGATTGTGTGAATACACACTACTATATTTAAGATAGTTAACAATCAAGAGCCTGCTCTATGGCACAGGGAACTCAGTATTCTGTAATAACCTAAATGGGAAAAGAATTTGAAAAAGAATAGATATATGTATAACTGAATCACTTTGCTGTATGCCTGAAACTAACACAACATTGTAAATCAACTGTAGTCCAATATAAAATAAAATTTTTTTTAAATGTACTTTTTTAGGTCCGCTCTGCAGCAGGCCCAGTGAGGCCCCCTGGAATTCGGGGCAGCCGGGGACTCGGCCTCCGCCCTCGCGGCCCTCTCGCCGGGGAGACCCAGGACGGCAACGCCGAGCCCTACCCTGGAAGTGCTCACAGCCCGGCGCCTGGACTGGGGACTTGCTGCATTTTGGCGTAAATTGCAATTGATTAGGGATCGTTTCTCAGACTCAAGTTAGAAGTGAGAGTTCAGATAAGTGAGGCCACCACTGCTGCTTTGAACACCTCAGAAGAGGAGAATGCATTTATCAGGAGTGAAAAAGAAGAGCTTGCTAGGAGTCAAAGAAAAGAATAAAAAGTCCAGCACTCGCGCTCCTTCTCCTACCAAATGCAAAGACCGCTCTGATAAGCAGTCCAAGGATCGCTCTAAAGATAAGGGGGCCACCAAGGAGTCGAGCGAGAAGGATCGTGGCAGGGATAAAACTCGAAAGAGGCGCAGCACTTCCAGTGGTAGCAGCAGCACCAGGTTTCGGTCCAGCTCGACTTCCAGCTCGGGCTCCAGCACCAGCACAGGCCCCAGCAGCGGCTCCAGCTCATCTTCAGCATCGAGCCGCTCAGGAAGTTCCAGCTCATCCCGCAGCTCCAGCTCCGGCAGCTCCCCTGGCTCTCCGAGTCCTTCTCGGCGCAGGCAGGACAAGAGGCGGCGTTCCCGCTCCAAATCCAAACCACCCAAAAGAGATGAAAAGGAAAGGAAAAGGCAGAGCCCTTTGCCTAAACCTACCAAAGTGCACATTGGAAGGCTCACAAGGAATGTGACCAAGGATCACATCATGGAGATATTCTCCACCTATGGGAAAATTAAAATGATTGACGTGCCTGTAGAAAGGATGCACCCGCATCTGTCTAAAGGCTACGCATATGTGTAGTTTGAGAATCCAGATGAGGCAGAGAAGGCGCTGAAGCACACGGACGTGGACGGAGGACACATCGATGGCCAGGAGATCACTGCCACGGCTGTGCTGGCCCCCTCGCCTCGGCCAACCCCCTCCCCCAGCCCCCCGGCGATTCAACCCTCCCAGGAGAATGCTGCCACCGCCTCCCATGTGGCGCAGGTCACCCCCACGGATGAGGAGAAGGTCGCGTTCCCCTCGGCGCAGGTCCCCTGGCCGCCGCAGTCACAGGAGCCGCTCCAGCTTCAACTCCTCCCGATACGCAGGGCCACCGAAGCTCTGCCCTGTGACTTGTATCGCATCCAACTCACTTCTGTCATTTTTTTAGCCGAAGGAGGATCGGTAGGAAAGAAATTCCTCACTCAGGGGCAGGCTTCGAAGGTGAAGGCAGTAATTGCCCTGGCGGCAGAGTTCCGGCTGCAGGAATGTTGTTCGTTTGGGGTCGTGCTTATAAAGATGCCCTCCAGTTTTCTGGCTAGAAATCTTCAACATTTCTAGTTCCTGAGAGTCAGTTTAGTGGCAAAGCCAGCAGGGATGAGCCGGGGGCTCCAGGAGGTGGTACAGCCCCAGACTGGGAGCATGTTTTCCCGTTCCACAGGTGACCTGGGGCCGATCTGGTGGCCTGCTCGTGCCCTAACCTGTTGACCTGCAGGGTCCCACAGGAAAGGGTGTGCTTTTATGCAACTGCCGTTCCTGTGAGCCTGGCCCTGCTCTCCTGCTTGAGTCCTCTTCTGACCTCTAGGGCCAAATACCCAAAATGGTTCTTTCCATGTGTACTCATGTGCGTGCACACACACACACACACACACACACACACACACACACACACACACGTCTCCCTTTCTCTCTGAAACTGCTAAGCTGAGAGCCATCTCTGTCGGGTCATCACAGAAGCCCCCCGTTGTGTTGGTATTCATGGTGGTTGTGCAGGTTACCTTGGCAACGTGTACATTGTTTTTTGGCTTTTATTGTACAGTCAGTACTATATATGTAGGTAGAACTCTAGATGGTGCTACTAATCTGCAAATCAGAATTTCAGCCAGGAAAGAAGACTTACTGGTCCAGGTGGAATAATTCTGAGGGGAAAATTAGAATATCTATACTTAAAAACTATGATAAAAGAATTCAATTGCTCTTTGTGATTGCATTCTTAAAAATACTCAGGTGAAGTAGTATAAAATATTAGTATTTTCAGGACACTAAAAATATTTTGCAAACCATAAGAAAATATGTAGTATCTACAACTTCAGTAGTTCTTTCCCCAGTAATTTGGAAAGTATTTGCTAAGGATAAATTTGTAATGTTTAATTATACGAACAAAATCACATTTATCACATAAATATATTTATAGTTATAAAGATTTTACAATAGCCAGGACATGGAAACAACCTAAATGTCCAATGACAGATGAATGGATAAAGAAGATGTGGTACATATATACAATGAAATATTACTCAGCCATAAAATGGAATGAAATTGGGTCATTTGTAGGGATGTGGATGGATCTAGAGTCTGTCATACAGAGTGAAGTAAGCCAGAAAGAGAAAAACAAGTATAGTATATTAACGCATATATGTGGAATCTAGAAAAATGGTACAGATGAACCTATTTGCAGGGCAGGAATAGAGATGTAGACATAGAGAATGGACATGTGGACACAGTGGGGTAAGGAGAGGGTGGCGCGAATTGGGAGATTAGGATTGACATATATACACTACCATGTGTAAAATAGTTACCTAGTGGGAACATGCTATAAAGCACAGGAAGCTCAGCTCGGTGCTCTGTGACAACCTAGGTGGGTGGGATGGGGGGACCAAGGAGGTCCAAGAGGGAGGGGATATAGGTATACATACAGCTGATTCACTTCACTGTACAGCAGAAACTAACACAACATTGTAAAGCAATTATACTCCAACTAAAAAAAAAAAATTTGAGAGTAGGGGTTTTAAATACCAGCAGTATATTTAAAATTTTACACATTTAGCTATGTAAATAATGGGTACTCATTTTCTTCTTATGAAAACTCCATCTGAAAATGGAGTGCACTGAAATGTGTAACTCTTGACAAGTTTTCTTGGAAAAAGTCATTTAGTTGTTATAATAACAATATTCACATATGTTTCAGGTATATTAAATTTCTTATCACATCTAACCTCTTTAGATCGCAGATGCATTCTTTTCAGCATCTTTCATATCTACCTTCACAGCACCTTGCAAGGTGCTCGGCAGTGTAGTAAGTTTTCAGTACATATTGTTGACAGGCTCTTTATTTTGCTTTCATACAGAAATAATTTCCTTTTGAATAGCTTACATATTAATTTTTCAGAAATTTTGCTGTGAAATATAACACAGAAAAGAACACAGGAAACAAAGGTACAGATCAATACATTGTCACAGAGTGAATAGCCATGTAATTACCACCTAGTCAAGAAATAGTACACTGCCAGCATCCCAGAAAACAGTAACCTAGACTTCTAACTCTATACTCTACATCTAATTGTGTTTGAATATTACAGAAATGAAATCATAAGGTATATATTATTTTGTAACTTTTCATTTGTGAGAATTATCTATGTTTCTGCACGCATCTGAAGTTCTTTTACTTAAAATGTTGTGGAATGTTTTATTATGTAAAAATACCACAAGGTATGGTATTTTGTGGTAATACTTTTTTTTCATTGTGTGAAAACTTTGCTGTCTTCACAATCATTAAGACTATTTCCTAAATTATCTTCTAAAACTTTATTATTTTTCCTTTTACATTAAGATCTATGATCCTCCTATAGTAGAATGCCATGAAGGGACCAAGTATCATTATTGTTTTTCATAGAGATATCCAATTCAGTCATTGGGCATATACTTTCATTTAGCAAATTGCCTTTCAGGAACCCAACTCAAAGCATGTTGGGTTTATCAACCACCCTTACCCAGTGTGGGCCCTGGATTCCAATTTTTTATGCTGTTGCCCTGATATTGTCAGATGCCTTACTCAGCCTTAGCATACTTTTCAGAAATAGCAGCTCCAAATGGCAGGCTAACCCAACTTCTTTGAGTTTATCTTCGCCGAGATCTTGGCCCTGAAATTTTTATCTTGTTATCTCTATGACCTCGTCAACAGAATTTCTAACTATTTATTTTACCCATCTTTCCTACTATAATTATCAGAAGTGTTGGACTGAATTCCTTAGTCCATCATTACAGGAAATGCCAGACCCATGTATTTCTTTTTAAAGTGTTTATTGAATTTGTTTGCTTCTGTTTTATGTTTTGTTTTTTTGGCCCCGAGGCATGTGGGATCTTAGCTCCCCGACCAGGTCTCGAACCCGCACTCCCTGCATTGGAAGGCGAAGTCTTAACTACTGGACCGTCAGGGAAGTCCCAGACCCATGTATTTTAAAAAAAATTTTATTGGAGTATAGTTGATTTACAATGTTGTGTTAGTTTCAGGTGTACAGCAAAGTGAATCAGTTATACATATATCCACTCTTTCTTAGATTATTTTCCCATATAGGTCATTACAGAGTATTGAGTAGAGTTCCCTGTGCTGTACACTAGGTCCTTATTAGTTATTTATTTTATATATAGTAGTATGTACATGTTAGTCTCAATCTCCCAATTTATTCCTCATCCCCCTTCACCCATAGTAACCATAAATTTGGTTTCTACTTCTGTGACTCCATTTCTGTTTTGTAAATAAGTTCATTTGTTCCATTTTTTTTTAAGATTCCACATATAAGTGATATCATATGATATTTCTTTCTCTGTCTGATTTACTTCACTCAGTATTACAATCTCTAGGTTCATCCATGTTGCAGCAAACGGCATTATTTTGTTTTTTTATGGCTGAGTAATATTCCATTATATCTATGTACCACATCTTCTTTATCTATTCCTCTGTCAATGGACATTTAGGTTGCTTCCATGTCAGTCCCATATATTTTTAAAAAATTAATCTTGATTTCACTACTCACTATCTGGGTGATCTTTGACAAGTAACAAACTCCTTGAAGTTCAATTTCCTCATTTGTAAAATGGGAGTGGCAAAATTTATCTAATAGAATTGTTGAAAAAATTAATATGAAAGGTATATAGAAGCTTGGAAGATGCAATATAAGACTGATAGTATACCTTCAATGAATGGCAGCTATTATCTTTGTTATATTAGTGATGATAATAATTATTAAGATGATGATGAAAACGGTAAGAGTTCTAAGTACCTCTGTCTACCACATTGCCCTATTCTCCTAATCTAAAAGTGGTATAAAGTTAATCTCACAACATTTATTTTAAGTGAATCAATATAGTCTTCAAGTAATGATTGCTTCCAGTTTTTAGATTTGCTCAAGACATACTTTTAATAATTTATCCTTGATTTTTTTTTTTACCCAGAATTTTGTCAAACTCAGTGGCAAATGATTTTCAATAACAACTTTTCTCTTTGCGAAGACCTAGAGGGGTGGGATAGGGAGGGTGGGAGGGAGGCTCAAGAGGGAGGGGATATGGGGATATATGTATGCATATGGCTGATTCACTTTGTTGTACAACAGAAACTAACACAGTATTGTGAAGCAATTATACTCCAATAAAAAAATAAACTGTGTTATCTCCACTCTTGTATTCCTCTCATCTTATGATTCATCAAAATTTCATAAACATTAGCTATAATGCTGCACACAGTTTCATTTGTAAGTACTCTTAGTACCTAGGAATGTAATTCATCTTACAAAAGACTGAAACCTATTGAACAGCAGCTTGGTCTCTTACAGTCTTTTTATTAATGTTAGACTTCAGTTCACTATGTTACAAGGGTTGCCAAGGAAAGTCAATCTTCTTTCAACTTTCCTTAGTCTGAACAGAGTATATAATGAAGTTACAGTTTTAGCAAAAAAAATTACCAATGCACAAGAAACGGTGTTTTAATCTAGAGGATTTATAGGAAGTGGGCGGGCACTCAAGTATCAGAATATTTGAATTTGATACATATACATCACTTTTTAATTTTTTTAAAATTTTTGGCCATGCTTCAGGGCATGTGGGATCTTAGCTCCCTGACCAGGGATTGAACCCACGCCTCTTGCATTGGAGGCACGGAGTCTTAACCACTGGACCACCAGGGAAGTCCTACATCACTTATTGACTAACAGACCTATTGACTAGGTTAATAGGTTACCCAGGTTACTTGAGAATATGAAGGTAGCTTCCTAGTGATGGACTCATGCATTCTATAGATAGGGAATACTGTAGCTCCCATTCTAAGTTAACTACATGACATCTTGGTCAAAAAAATACACCATGAGTTTGATAAATATGAAGTAATTCCCTAGATCTGGATCATGATCGACTATTGATAAAACTGAGCTTCTGGTTTTGCTATTTTGAGAAACAGGTTCTGTTAGAAGTATGCTTATTAAGAAACAGTGTCCTGAAAAAGGCCACTGTTACCTCACTAGACGAGCTAAACCAAATATTATTGTAAATGCAAAAGAAAATAGTATAAGAGTCAAATACTATGTAGGAATAAACAAGCAATGAAGAGAAAGGAGAAGAGGTACTTGCTTCCTGTTCCAGACAATGAAACTGTAAGTGCTTATTGAGAACCTGGAATGTATGAAAAATTAGTAAAATACATAAACCCTGCACTTTAGGATCTTATCATCTTCTTGGGGAAACAAGTATGGCACAAATAGAACAATAAATAGTAATTAGTTGTTGTGAGGTATGTGCAATTTTATGACAGAAAATATTAAAATTAATGTGGACCAGAGCTATTGCAGAAGATTTGGTAGAAAGGTTTAAGGTGGCTTTGAAGGATTTTGAAAATTTTGAAAAGAAATGTATTTGGATGCAAATGTCATGATAATGTTTGGGGGGAAATATAAACCCAGGAAGAGGAAGTGCTGTCATGAGATGGATAATTCCAGCTGCTACAGAGCATTTCATTAATTCTTATCCAAGTTTGTTAAGACACTGAGACTTCATAAATGAATTGAAACTGGGACATGCAGCCTATGGGAAATGTATTGGAACACATGTGCATTCTATAATATGCTCATTTATGATGTGTTCAACCAGATCATTAATATATAGCATGACATATTGTGATTTTCCATTACAATTGACAGGACTTTTGTGGTTATGGGACCAAGGGGAGAAAAAGTGCATAAGTACTGAAATTTTAGGCTTTGTTCAAGATGGAAGAAAGGCTTATACTGTTTCAGCAGCAACACTGTTTATCCGTGGAAAGTTGAAGAACCACGTCATTCGGTAGTTGCTATTTTTGACATTAGAAGCAAATCAAAAGAAAAAAGAGATGAATATGAAATGATTGATATCTAATATAAATATTTTATATACATCAGCTTCAAATCTTTAAGTCTTGTTTTAAAAAGATAAATTGACAGTAAATGTAATATAACATCTCTATGAGTCACGGATCATATTTCTATTAGCTGTTTCAACAAATATTGGGTTGGCCAAAAGGTTCATTTGGTTTTTTCCATAAGATGGCTCTAGTAGCACTTAGTTGTCTTTAACTTCATTCAAAACAGTTTTGTTAGATTGTATGTGACAGCTGTCATATCAGCGTGCATTTAAAAAAAAGACTTCAAAATTGGTGAATTTTTGTGTAGCCATTTTAATATTGAAGATGGAAGAAAAAAAGCAACATTTTCGGCATATTATGCTTTATTATTTCAAGAAAGGTAAAAACACAACCAAAACACAAAAAAAAAGATTTGTGCAGTGTATGGAGAAGGTGCTGTGACTGATCGAATGTGTCAAAAGTGGTTTGTGAAGTTTTGTGCTGGAGATTTCTCGCTGGACAATGCTCCACGGTCAGGTAGACCAGCTGAAGTTGATAGCAATCAAATCGAGACATTAATTGAGAGCAATCAACATTATACCATGTGGGAGATAGCCGACATACTCAAAACATCCAAATCAAGCCTTGAAAACCATTTGTACCAGCTCAGTTATGTTAATCGCTTTGATGTTTGGGTTCCACATAAGTTAAGTGAAAAAAACCTTCTTGACCGTATTTCCTCATGCGATTCTTTACTTAAACGTAATGAAAACATTTCGTTTTTAAAGCAAATTGTGACGGGTGATGAAAAGTGGATACTGTACAATAATGTGGAATGGAAGAGATCATGGGGCAAGCGAAATTAACCACCACCAACCACACCAAAGACCAGTCTTTATCCAAAGAAGGTGATGTTGTGTATATGGTAGGATTGGAAGGGAGTCCTCTATTATGAGCTCCTTCCGGGAAACCAAATGATTAATTCCAGCAAGTACTGCTTCCAATTAGACCAACTGAAAGCAGCACTCTACGAAAAGCATCCAGAATTAGTCAACAGAGAACGCATAATCTTCCATCAGGATATTGCAAGACCACATGTTTCTTGGATGACCAGGCAAAAACAGTTAGAGCTTGGGTGGGAAGTTCTGATTCATCCGCCGTATTCACCAGACATTGCACCTTCAGATTTCCATTTATTTTGGTGCACGTTCAGATTTCCTTTTATTTTGGTCTTTACAAAATTCTCTTAATGGAAAAAATTTCAATTCCCTGGAAGACTGTAAAAGGCACCTGGAACAGTTCTTTGCTCAAAAAGATAAGAAGTTTTAGGAAGATGGAATTATGAAGTTGCCTGAAAAATGGCAGAAGGTAGTGGAACAAAGGGTGAATATGTTGTTCAATAAAGTTCTTGGTGAAAATTTAAAATGTGCCTTTTATTTTTACTTAAAAACTATAGGTAATTTTTGGCCAACCCAATAAATTTCTGAATCTCAGGGAGTTAATTTATTTTGACTTTGTGCAAAGTCCAAAGGTGGTATGCTTGAAGGGCAGGTAGCACTTCTTAGAGTGGTGATTACATCAGTTTTGGAGACTTGAATTTTTTCCTAGGAATTTTTTCACTTGATATAAATTTAAAATTTTATTTGCAATAAAATAGTTACTTTCCAACTTGTTTTATAAGGCCAACATAACCTTGATTACAAAACTTAACAATGACATTAAAAGACAATAAAATTATGTCATTCTTTTTCAGAAGCATGGATGCAAAAATTCTAAACAAAATAAGATATGAAACCCAGTGACACACAAAATATATCATATTTTATTTGCAATCAAGTTGGGGTTACTCTAGAATTACAAGGTTGGTTTAACATTTAAATATCAATCAATGTAATTCACAATATTGGTCAGATAAAAGTAGAAAAATGATATGATTATCTCAATAAATGCAAAAAAAGCATTTGGTCAAATTCAAAATTCATTTATTATAAAAATTAGCAAACTAAAAGTAAAAGAAAACTTCTTTAATCTGATAAAATGATAGCAAACATCCTATTTAATGGTGAAATACTGAAAGCTTTTCCCTGAAATTAGGAACAAGAGAAGGATGCCAGCTATCAACCCTTTCTATTCAACAGTGTACTAGAGTTCTATGATGTAAGGCAATCAATCAACCAAGCAACCAAAAAAAAAAGAAAATATAATCGATGAAAAGGAAGTAATAATACTGTTTTTATTTGAAGATGTAGGTGTATGCTAAAAATCTAAAATAATATACAAATAGAGGGCTTCCCTGGTGGTGCAGTGGTTAAGAATTTGCCTGCCAATGCAGGGGACACGGGTTTGAGCCCTGGTCCGGGAAGATCCCACATGCCGCGGAGCAACTGGGCACGTGCGCCACAACTACTGAACCTGCTCTCTAGAGCCTGTGAGCCACAACTACTGAAGCCCACGGGCCTAGAGCCCATGCTCTGCAACAAGAGAAGCCAGAGCAATGAGAAGCCCGCACACTGCAACGAAGAGCAGCCCCCGCTCGACGCAACTAGAGAAAGCCCACGTGAAGCAAGGAAGACCCAACACATACAAAAATAAATAAATAAAATAAATAAATTAAAAAAATATATATATATACAAATAGAAAAATAAAATTAATAAATGAATTGTTTTCTCAATACAAGGTCAATAGACAAAAGTCAATTGTATTCTATATGTCAGCAATAAATATAACATGAAATTTAAGGAATAATACCATTTACACCAGGATAGAATAAATCAAATACATGAGACTGAACCTAGGAGAACATGTATAAGACTTCTATTCAGACACTTGTGAAACACTATTGAGAGAAATTAAAGAAAATCTAAATAAATGAAAGAGTGTACCAAGTTCACAGATTGGAAGCTTCAATATATTAAGAAGTCAATTCTTCCCCAATTGATCTATAGGTTCAATGCTATATCAACAAAAGTCTAGAGATTTCTTTTTGGAAATTGATCAGTCAATGTTAAAATTTATAAGTAAAGGCAATGGACTAAAAATAGCCAAAATAATTTTGAAAAAGGAAAACAAATATGGGCTTACATACCAGATATCAAGTGTGAACAGAGAAAAACAAGTGTTTTCTACAAGGATTAAGTCATAACCCACTACATTCGCTGACCTACTGCAATCTGAGAAGAAATTAAGAGGATGACAGGATGAGACTGTCTAGATAAACATCTCCAGAAGAATTTTAATAACCCCGGATTCCTGCATCTTCCCATACATAGAAAAGCACTAAAATCACTGACGAGATATCTGTTCTTTGTGATAGCAGTACACTTTTACCAAGATGTATGCTTGATTGCATGTATTTCCCAGCCAAAAATCATATATAAACTGGTTTCTCCCCTACCTCTTTGCAGCAGTTTCCTCAGAGCTAACTGAGTGGCTAGTCCTCAGTAAGACCTTGAATACAACTTAAACTCACAACTCTTATGTTGTGTGTTTTTCTTTAAGTTGACACAAGACATTCTATAACTTCAATAATTAAGGTGGTGTGATATGGCACAGTAATAAAAAAAATCAAAGAAACAATAAAAAATTCAGAAAGAGACCTGCATTTGATTTATACTTGATTTATAACAGAGGTGACTTTGCAGGGCAGTAGATAAAGAATTGCACATGCATGATTTCAATAAGATGTACAGGGTCAATTAATAGTCATATGGAAAAAAATGCACCTTTACTCCTACTTCATAATATACACACAAATGAATGCAATGTGAATTGGTGACTTAAATGCAGATGGTAACACATTAAAGTTTTTAAAATAAAACATACAAGTATATCTTTATAAAAGGCAAGGAATTCTTCAACAAACTACATATATATACACATAAAATACTAACCTTGAAAGGAAATATTGACAAATTTTAAACTAAAATTAAGAAATTCTGTTTTTTAAAGGTCACCAATAACTAGTTCCACTTCCAGCAATGGTGAAATTTCTTATATCAAGCCCTTCTAGAGTTAATAGTTATAAACTTTGGGAAAAATATAAAAACCATATGAAGGCAGTACAGAGTGACAAAAAACTGATAAAAACTGTCTCAGAGTCAATTCATGAAGGGAAGGGACTGTACTGGGTAAGATTTACATACATATGGTTTCTTGCCAGAGGGCACTGGCCAGTCCAGGTGATGTAGAGGAGCTAAAAAGTTAAGCAGAAAGCCACAGTCTCACTGGCTTTAAGAGTCAGAACACAAAAATTGGGGTTGCAGCATGGCTGAAAAGTGAAATATGTAAAATAATGATCACAATGATCATTCTCACTGGTAATTAGGGAAATGAAAATATAAACTGCAATTAAATAGAATTTCATTATATCAAAATGATGGCAATATTAGTTATGTTAAAATCGGTACTTTGTAGAAAGTCTTTTGTCAGAAACTTCTACATAGTTACAGATGGTTTCAGTTGAGGAGGAAGAAGCCAGAATGACGGAATTGGTCAAACACAAGAGTTAGGATTATCCTGATTTACCACAAAGCTGTTTCTTGGGTGTGCATTTTAATGACTAGTCCAAGACTAGGCTATTACTTTTTTCTAAATAGCCAAGTCAAGGAAGTTTGTCACCCCCTGGATGACTCCTATCTTGAAACCATAGAAATACGACAGTCATTAACACTAATTGGACAAGTTTCATCTTATTTGTTCTCTATATTTCAGCCAGCCCATAAAAACAAACCAACCAACACTGGATGTAGCACATAAACCTGTGAAACACTGATCATCTTAAAATCTACACCAGATGGCCCTTATTTTTATTACCACTATCATCATTGCCATCATCAATCACTACCCTTGTCCCTGACATCACCACCACAATCAGAACATTATGTTCAGGTAAATGGGATTTTATTTGGGAGATTAAGTCTATAAAAGCTAACAGGTTGCTACAGAGTATTTTCTAGTTTTTTGTTAATTGGTTGCTTTTTATAATTTAGATTTTTATTTCTGGACCCATGCTATTATTTCTGAGGTCTAGAGGCCCTGTAAAGTCTCTGGGAAAGTTTCAGAAATTTGGAAAAAGAATAATCAAAGTTCAGCAAAATTTTGTTTACTTTTTAAAAATAATCACTCATAAGAATACTACCATTTTTGTTCTCTAATAGTGTAATTAAAACCATATTTTCTAGCTTGAATGTTTTTTAGAAATAATTTAAAAACCTGAATGCCATTATAGATTTTTAGAATAATGTACTTTACAACACAGATCCTAAATTAGCACTTGACAAACTGCAGTGGGCCCACAAAACTTAATAGATTTTCAAGTGAGTTCCTTTCCACCGACTCTTGGCTTTCCTCGAGTTCCAGAAGAAAGTTGGTGGTGGAGGCCATTTGCTTCATTTGATCATTAGTTTCTTTGTTCCTTATTCACAAGCCTCTCCCTAATAATTTAAAGTCCTCTATGAAAAAAAAAAAAAGGTTTATCTTTACAGAATTTGAGGAATTTTGTTTTGGAATTTTTTTTAACACTTTTCACTGTATAACAGAAATCAGGTTAATCCAATTCAAATGGTTGGAAATGAAGTTTTAATAAATTAAAACTACTGTTTGTAATACTTTGCAGTTTAACTGCTAATGCAGTATCAGAATGTGGCTATAGGGAATTCTAATCTAGGAAATGATACCTGGTATGGGCTGTAGGAGATAAATTACAGTGAGATTGATGTTTTAAAATTGTGGGGCTTCCCTGGTGGCACAGTGGTTGAAAGTCCGCCTGCCGATGCAGGGGACACGGGTTCGTGCCCCGGTCTGGGAGGATCCCACATGCCGCGGAGCGGCTGGGCCCGTGAGCCATGGCCACTGAGCCTGCGCGTCCGGAGCCTGTGCTCCGCAACGGGAGAGGCCACAACAGTGAGAGGCCCGCGTACTGAAAAAAAAAAAAAATTGTGAATAATGTAGTTACCATCATTTTTTAACATTATTGTAATTTGATTAAGGTGAATGGTTGATTATACCAGAATAACAATGAGCCCTTCTTTGAAGTAAATTAAATCCAAAAGTGAGTCAGGTATAGTTTAGTTAAGCATATAGAGTTGGTTAAATTCATTGAAGATTAATTTTTAACCTATTCTCTTTGTTAAAAGAGGGGTTCATCCAAGAACTCAAATTCCTACCTTTAAAAAATATTATGGGGCTTCCCTGGTGGCGCAGTGGTTGAGAGTCCGCCTGCCAATGCAGGGGATACGGGTTCGTGCCCGGTCTGGGAAGATCCCACATGCCGCGGAGCGGCTGGGCCCCTGAGCCATGGCCGCTGAGCCTGCGCATCAGGAGCCTGTGCTCCGCAACGGGAGAGGCCACAACAGTGAGAGGCCCGCGTACCATTAAAAAAAAAGATAGATGAGAGAGTAAATTGTTTCGTGAATGGACTTTTTTGGATATTTAGAACATGATTTTAACAATTTCAGCTATTACTAAAAAATAATAATCAATTTTTAGAGTCCATACATCCTATTTACTAGAGGAGAAATTGAATAAATCATAAACTCTTGTGATCTTTTAGATATAAAAAATCTCCTTAATTGTTTTTGACAGGAAGAAATTCACAATGAAGGGGAAAAAACAATATCAGTGCTATAGTCAACAGTATGTATTCTTTAGAACTTTCAAGAACATCTAAAAGGGGTCTTCCAAGAAAGGCATTTTATAAACTGTAATATAGTGATTATTTGTATAGAAACCATCTCAGCTACTTTCTGTACTATGTACATAATTTAGGCTACATAGTGTTTGAGTTCCTCAAACTAATATTCATGTCTCAGAAAGACTAAGCTACCAGGCTAAGTTACAACCAGCTAATCCAAAACAAATTTGAGAATTCACTATCACAGTAAATTTTTCTACTCATTAGAAGACACATATGATCAGATATTAATAAGGTTATAAATATTGTTATTATTTATTTTAATTGTATACTCCTTTTAAAGTGTGATTTATCTAGTATAAGAGGATGAGATTAAACAAATGAATTCCAGTATAAAAGCATACATGGAATGTGGGGAGTTTCTTTGAAGACCTTTGACAATGTTGGCTCAGGGAAACATTAATTAACAAGTCATCAAAAGAGATAGAAGGAAGAGTAGGATTAAGAACTGAGAACAGAACAGAGAGGAATAAGACTGGGTGGAGTTGCACAGGTGTGGCATAGGTACTTATTACTCATTGCTTTTTTTTTTTTTTTTTTTTTTTTTTTTTTTTGCTATACTTGGGCCTCTCACTGTTGTGGCCTCTCCCGTTGCGGAGCACAGGCTCCGGACGCACAGGCTCGGCGGCCATGATTCATGGGCCCAGCCGCTCCGCGGCATGTGGGATCTTCCCGGACCGGGGCACGAACCCGCGTCCCCTGCATTGGCAGGCGGACTCTCAACCACTGCGCCACCAGGGAAGCCCCTTATTACTCATTTTTAAAGGATCTTCTCTACCTAAAAGTTAATTAGTCCTGGAAGGATAAGAACAAAAATGTTCTCCTGCTCATAGGAAACATCTAATTTGCCAAATATATCCACTGCTTACAAACTCTTCTGTTTTTTAAGTTTTATTTAGGATAATGCAGAGATTGAAGAGATTGAAGAGCTAGTTGAGGCTATTTTGAAACTTGAAATCAGATTTGTGTGTGTGTGTTACGGCTCTTTGTCCAAATGGACTATTTCATGACATCATGTCTTTCAAGATACGAAGAATAACTAATGTCCAAACCTTATAAAAATTAGACTAAGGGTGGCCATATGACCTAACTCTAACCCTAGACCACTCTATCTGTATGATGCCAAGTCACAATATTTTCTGATTATTTTTAATCTAATTGATTGGTTTTGGTGATGAAACTTATCTGTTAAATTATGTTATACAAATAATCCTTGTTTATTGTCAAAACATTAGGAAATATAGTTAAAGAAAAAGTAAACAAAAAGAAAAAAGTCTACCCATAATCTTATAACATGGGAAAGTTGCAATTGACATCATGTTTTCTTACACATTTAATTAAACATATAAATGATGTTATATATGTGTTTATAAATCTATATATGTCCATGTAGATGATGTGGCTATAGTTTGCAAAGATAAAATCAGATCACATGTAATGTTTTGTAACTTTCTTTGGATAAATAAAAAAAGCAAATTAATTTCTCCTCATAAACATGAGTACACAAACCATGCTATTTTGCTTACGGTTGTATCCCTAGCAGCTAACATAGTACTCCCAGGATGATTTGTTAAATGAATGAGCATTAGGGTCTATCCTCTTTGACACATTTGAGGCGTCTATGTTTTAAGCTAATATAAAGACCTGATGCATAAGTTATAGATTGTGTTGTATGAGTTGGCAGAGAGACAGATTTAGAATATTTATCATCTGATTTGAGCCACTTTCCTCCTATCGTAGGTACAACATATCTTCCCAGAGAAGATCTTGGCCACTGTGGATGACAATCCTTATTTTTCTTGGAGTGATGACAATCTTGGCAGTAACTTTGGTCTCATTGTCCATTTTCTGGCAGTTGGTCAGTATTGACACTTCAATTTTCACCCTTACTACTAAATCTCTTTTAACTCTTAGAAATTGACAAGAAACAGCAGGAATATTAAATTTCTTTATGGAAACTTTCTCATCTACTTACTACTTTATTTCAACATAATAACTTTATATTATTTGACACCAAAGTTTATAATATTTTGGAATCAGATGCCTCTTTGATCCAGTCTATAAGTCATATCAACAGTTATGGGAGTATGGGCAAGAATGAAATGCTCAATACTTTGATGCCAATATTCATTGTCAATAAAAGTGCTTATATAGTAGGTTTGTAGTTAAGTTGTACATCTTTTTTTTTTTTTTTTTTTTTTTGCGGTATGCAGGCCTCTCACTGTTGTGGCCTCTCCCGTTGCGGAGCACAGGCTCTGGACGCGCAGGCTCAGCGGCCATGGCTCACGGGCCCAGCCGCTCCGCGGCACGTGGGATCTTCCCAGACCGGGGCACGAACCCGCGTCCCCTGCATCGGCAGGAGGACTCTCAACCACTGCACCACCAGGGAAGCCCAAAGTTGTACATCTTTTAGTAAATATACCTCAAACTTTGGAGATCCCTACTCTTCTTGGCTCATTTCCGATATTGGTTGTTAAGATATAATTGATAAGCAGCAATGGATAATCCACTAATGACTCTTCTAATAGTGGATGGTCAAGAGTGGTTAAATGGCTGAATGCTCATACTAACTTGATCTTATTTTTAATAACCCTATATCCAGAAAAGCATGTTTTTCCAGCTTATTTTTACCTTTCAGAAAAGTAAACCCTTAAATCTGTGTAACCATTTAATGTTTTTAAAGAAATTTGATATCCATTATTCTGATTAATCCTCATACTAATCCTTTGAGCCTGGGAGGGCAGGTTTTACTATCATCCTTATTCTCATATGCAAGAAACTGAGGCTCAGTAAAGTCAAGTGACTTCCTAGATATCACAGGCTTTTCAGTGGCATAGCTGAGCACAAATCCACATCTTAATACTTTAAGTATATTATTCTATTGACTTTATCATGATTTTTCTGTTTTACTCCTCTGAAATATATCATCCTATACAATAATGCAGTGTGGATACATTTTGCTTGATTCAATGAAAATTCCAGTTCTCTTCCAAACTAACCTCTTCTCCTTTGCTTCTCCCCAACCATCTTAGTTTCAAATTTAAAAACTTATCCTTCAGAAGCATAGTGGTTGTTCAGTCTCTTGCTTGCCATGTCTACCCACGAACTCTCTGTAGTCTGAATCTTTCTATCCTCTTCTTGGCTCTACTCATTAAAAAATAACTTTATTGGGGCTTCCCTGGTGGCGCAGTGGTTGAGAGTCCACCTGCCGATGCAGGGGACACCGGTTCGTGCCCCAGTCTGGGAAGATCCCACATGCCGCGGAGCGGCCAGGCCCGTGAGCCATGGCCACTGAGCCTGCACGTCCGGAGCCTGTGCTCCACAACGCGAGAGGCCACAACAGTGAGAGCCCCACGTACCGCAAAAAAAAATAAATAAATAAAATAAAATAACTTTATTCACAAAATTTCCTTATATATAGTGCTCTTGAGTTTTCCAAATCAAACCCTCGTAAAGAAGCCCTGTCAGCATGTTAGTGAGGACCAGTAGCTTAATTAGCTATCCTTCCAAAATATAGTTTGCATTTAACATTGTTTCTTCTTCTGGGGAAACAGTGATTTAGTGGAAAGGAGTGATGCAAAAGGGAGAACTGCAGGCATCCTGGCTTGAGCAGGAAGTGTGTGGATGAGAATTTACTCTTGAATTTCTCTATATGATCAACTATCTACAATTTCAGATATAAGGCTGGACGAGCTTATATTTCCTGAAGTTAAATTAGTTGAACTGGGCTTCTTGAAGTAAAAATAGACACTCAAACTCTGTTGTAAATGTTGTTTGAAGTCATTTTGGAAGATGGGTTTACTCTAGGATTCTGGCTTAGGAGCTAACACAATCTTTGTTAATACTGACAGTAACTAGAGTTGGATGAAAGCTAGGGGAATCTCTCATTCAAGTGGTAGTAAATTAATTTCCCTGTCTGAGTATATCCATTGAATATTAATTTTGAGATAAAGATATGGAGGGACTTGAGGTCACTTCCTATTTTAAAATTTTCTAAGTATTTCTTTATTTCACAGGAAAGACTTACAATTACCAAGGTGATTTTCATATTTCTGGAGTCATATACAATGATAATTGTGAAAAAGCAGTTTCACAAGTCAGCACAGATCTGAGAAAATATATTGAGACTAAGGTAAGTCAGAGATTTATCTTACTAATTTTACTATAAATTTGATTGAAACATGTGGTGGCTTTGTTTTTTTCTCTTGACAGATGTCTGATGCATTTCAAAATTCTGGTGTATACAGAGTATATCAACTCTCAAGTCATCAAACTTCTGTAAGTACAAATTCATTCAAGATCTTATGGAACAAAAAAATAATTAAAAAGAAAGATCTTATGGAATGAGAAGTAGGTAATATGTCATATCAGCTCCAGTTTTAAATAACAACAACAGCAAGAAACAGAAAGAGAGATAGAGGGAGCAAAAGAGAAGGAAGGAAGGGAGGAAAGAAGGGAAGAAGGAAGGAAGGAAGAGAGGAAGGAAAGAAGGGAGGAAGGGAGGGAGGGAGGGAAGGGATAAAGAGCTCCCCATAAATTAAAGTATCACTGTATTTAACAAATTTTTATTCAGTGTAGGAAGTGTTCTGTACATATCTTTAATCTCTGTACTTGAAGGAGAATTGTAAGGTTTTTGGTGGCAGTCAGTCCTAACTGATTTCTATGATAAAAGATAACTGTAACTATGCAAAACACAGAGTCTGATCTGATTGTTTTGCTACCTATATACTAGCCACCTCTTCTTCCATCCATACCCATCTGGCCATATCTTTCCTAAAATAATCCTCTTTTGGTCTCTTTAATAATTACCATCACTGTAATTCCTGTGAACAAAAGTGAATCTTTTGAGATAACATTTGTCTAAATATGTATTGTAAGTGTGCTTGATAGTGGTAGTGGTGAGGGCTGCAGGGAGACAGGTATCACAGGGCATAGGGGATGAGTGATAAAAGAAGAGACAGCTGTAATTTGGTAACTGCCAATATCTATTCTGGGGAAGTCTGAACTCTCCAAACAAAACAAAACAAAAAATCCAGCTAGCCAACCAACCAACCAACCAATCTACTTACCTACAGACAATATCTTTTGAATGCTTCCTGGCCCTGCATTTAAGTTCTCATTTATCTCTTTCTCTAAAATTAAGTTATTAGAAAATATCTGTACAAGAACACTTTTGTTTTTACTGTATTATTATAAAATCTCAAGTCAATTATTTGTTGGTCAGTACTCAGTTTCTCAAATGTGTTTGAAATATTCTGATTTCTAGTTTGTGGTTCATATCCTCTTTCATGAACAATACCTCTTAACCAGTTAAATTTTTAGGGACCATTGCACTTTATTTATACTGGGACAATATCTGTGTATTTTTTTAATATGTATGTGAAGGCAATATAATAAATTAAAATGTGGCAAATCCAATGTGTTCATGAAACATCTAAAAAATCAAGAAACAACACACTAGAACATTTCTGTTGCTTCTAGTTCTTATCCCAATGGTTCAAGTGTACAGTTACAGTTGACATTCAAGTTTCCTCCAGCAAAAGAATAGCATGAGGACTAAAATTAACGCTATCTTACATCTGATGTTGAAGGACAACATGGCATCTTGGAATGCAGTTCCCACTTCCATCAAACTTATAGGTATTTCACTTATTTTCAACTACTTAACTATCTAGACTATTGAAAAAAGTACTGGAAAAAAAAATGAACCAAGAGTTTCAGGAATTTGCTTAGGAAAAACTAGTCTTCCCAACTGTGGCACTCCTACCATTGAGGTGGTAGTGGAGAAGGCAGTGCTATAGAATCTGTCTGCACAGTGACAGAAATAAGTGTTAAGCTACAGGTATGCTTGTGAGTTTGGAAGGGTTGGCTGTAATGGATGGAAAGGGGGTGAAAAATAATAATTGAAGCATTATTCCTCCCTACTTCTACTTTTGTCAGGAACTCATTATAGGAAACAGACAGGGTTTTCTTGATCATTAAGCGTGAAGACTGCAGAAGTCAGTGTGAAGTTGAGGACGGGGGTTCTCATTGTTTCTTGTGGAAGAATGGAAGTAATACTATTAAAGATAAAATCTGTCTGATATAATTCCCTAGAAAACAAGGGAAGAAAATGATAGGATTTTGCCCCAGTACAGAAAGTAAAGTTTGTAAACATTCAAAGGTCCTACGAAGTTCTTCAAACGTTAACTTGGATTGTTAAAAGGTCTATTAGGTGATAAGCTTGTGTTTCCAGAGCCCAGTTTTGTGCTTCTTCCAGACACAGTTGATCCAGAAGCTCTGATGGCTGCCAGCTGCCAGTTACAGCTCTTTTGCCTCAGAACATAGTCCGTCACCAATGGGCCACTCATGAGAAGTGAGTTTGAGGTAGAGGTTCTGAAAGGAGTGATATGATTCCTTTGTGGGTAGTCATTGGGAAAGAAGGCTGTACAAGTTACTGCCCCTCTGTATCCCAGGGATTCAGAGTCAGCACTTTCTGATGTGTCTTTTTTTAGTTCTCTCTTCTCTTTCTCTCTAAAGCCTATTCCCAATAGAAAAGAGACTTGAATTTAAGTTAAATTCTCAAAATTTCGTAATTCAGTCTTAGTAATGAGATGACTTCTAAAGAGCAGGATAGGTCTAATGAAATGTAATTTGAATTGGGTTTTTTTCTTTAAAATATAGATAACTACATTTCAGAGTAATGAGAATTATCATAGGGGAAAAAAAATCCAAAGATTATGCCCAGTGCCATTTTTAGTAAGAGTGTCAGCTTCTTACTTCACTAAATATTTTACTTCAACCATCATAAAACTGAGAGCTTTGCTTTTTTATTTCCTTTTCCCTTTTCCTATACTACCTGGTAGAGATGCGGAGAGATGGCCAAAATATAACAAGTAGAAGTGAGAGGGGTAGATAGACAATACATGAACTAGTCTGAATAGTTGAATGTTGGGAGTAATTGGGTTAGGAAATTTAGTCCTCGGGCTGAAGAGAATTGCTTGGTGATATTTTATCAACCTTATGTTTTTATTTTAATTTCAGAAATCAGCAAGGCTAATGCTGAAATGCTTACCAATAACTGTAAGTTTAGAAACTTTATTATAAATTTAACACATTCACAAATAGTTCCCCATCATTTTGCTAAAAAGGATCTAGAAGTACTTAATGTTGGAAATCTATAGTAGTTTTTCAAAATTATTGGATATACCACATATCTATCTGGCATTTCTTTTTGAAAAACACTGACCATTTATAATGGGTTGTCCAAAAGGGTGAAATGAGAACTGTTTCCAAACAGTTCCATATTCCATGAAGAATATCATGTCTGAATTAGTTTTTTAAAAAAAGTGAAGGAAGAAAGAACAACTTAGGATAATAAGAAAATGCAAAACTAGGCTATATCAAATATATTTATTATAAGGTAAATAATAGTTCTGTACCTTTTAAGCAAATTCTCTTTAGAGTATCATGAGGCCTGCAGTGTGATGCATACATGTATTCATTCGTTCAGTGGATATTTATGGAGTATCTGTTGTCTACATGGGGCTTTACAGACAGCATTGCATATGCTATGCAAGATACAGACCTTAATGAAGCAAAGTCTCCACCTTCAAGAATTATGCAATCTACTTGGGGAGACTAGAGTTATAACAGATAGATACAACAAAAATCAGTAGTTGAAAAATGCTTGAAACTGGAAAAGAGGAAAAGTAAAAGTCACCCAAACAAGGATGGAATGGGCTATCATGATAAGGGTACATTTCAGGAAAGAAACAACATTGATTAGGAGATGCTGGACAATCATTGAAGGGTTTCAAATAATGTTTTAAAATATATTTCTTAAAAAATATAATGAAAAATACATGCTCTTATATAAATAAATCCTTTCTTCAGGTTGTGGGGGACGACTGACCAATAGTATCACAGCAGGCAACCGAATTGTGAATGGGGAGAATGCCCTGATGGGGGCCTGGCCATGGCAGGCAAGCATGCAGTGGAAAGGCCAACACCACTGTGGTGTTCCTCTGATCAGCAGTAGGTGGCTCCTATCTGCAGCTCACTGCTTTGCTAAGTAAGTTTGAAAGTCTGACTAAATGCAGGATTCTGGTTGCAGGCCTATTTGGGAGGTCTGTGGGGTTAACCTAAATGTGTGAGGTTCTGCCAAGACCATATGAAATTTACAACCACTTACATAATTGAAGGGCAGCAAAGACATTTAAATTGGGCAACTAAGGGAAAAGTGAATGGAAGCAATTAACATTTTCCAAATAGGGGCTTTGGCCTGATGTTAAGTACTTTACTTACATCATTTTATTTAATCATAACAATAATTCCATATGAAAGGTATACTTTAACCTATTTAAAGATGAGGAAACTAGGGTTTAGAAATGGTGATGTAACTTGACCAAGATCACACAGCTCTTAAATAAAAGAAACTGAGTGTGAACTTGGGTATGTCTGACTCCAGTTACAGAGTGCTTATTTGTCTTGCCCTCTGGGGGTTTACAATCTAGTTGAAGAAATTTAAACGTGATATATTAAAGGTATAAGGCAGCACAGTGTAGTAAGTGTCACATGTACAACACAGATAGCACATGCTATGGAAACTTGGTGAAGAAAGAGAACACAATCTAGCTGAGGTATTCAGTTGTAAGATTTTATCTAGACTCTAAAGATATAAGCTTTGATTGATTGGGGTAGGTAGATCAGAAAAAAATAATATGCATTTTGAGTTGGAAAAATAGCCTTCTTCAAATGTGTTGAGATGGAGCAACACAAGTTGTATTCTATGGACAGCAAACAGAAAGAACTATTTGAAGTAGAGAAGATTTATAAAAGGAAACATTAGAAAATATGCTTAGAAAATGTAGTTTTATTCATTGGGGACACCTCTAAATGACAAGATGCTCACTTACTGGAGAAACACAGCTAATGAATGTGTGGAGTCACTGAAGATTTCAGAAGGAGAGAAGGACTGAAGAGGGTCACAGTTACATGAAGGTCTTGAAACCTTAAAAAAAAAAAAGGCACCTGACATTTTGAGGAAGTGACAATAGTTAAATAGGATCTTAGGGCCTAAACTGAGAAAGAATCTCAGGGGAACTGGAGAAACTGGTCAGAAAAATCTAAATTAGAAGCCAAGATGCATTGACTTGGTAAACATAATGGGGTGATTGGGTGAGAACAAATTGCAATTGTTTATGTATGCAGACAGATGCCCAGAGCCTGCCACAGGCTCCTGGAGCCCAGGGTATATGGCAGTATGAGTGATTCTGGACTCCATCCACTGAGACTGCTTATATGATTCCTACCCAACTCAAATGCATAGAAACCAGATGGGGCTGAATTAGCAGGAGACATCAGTGACTCTAGTTAGGAGGATTTGAAGAAGGCTGACAGCTGTAATAGTCCTTAGCACTATTTTTATGTGTCTGTAGCATTTATGACATCCCCACATCAAAGACATTTTAAAAATAAGAATTTAAGTGCTTTATAGTGTTGTTTGGGAAACTCACACCTTAAAGTGATAAGATAATCACTGTGAATACCGTTTTGGCCCCCAAACTGAGTGTATTTTAATTAAATTGTGTCCTCCAGGAAAAATAATTCAGAAGATTGGACTGTCAACTTTGTAACTATAGTAAATAAACCATATATGACACAGAAAGTCCAAAACATTCTTTTTCATGAAAATTATAGCAGAGCTGGGGTTCATGATGATATTGCCCTTGTGCAGCTTGCTGAAGAAGTCTCTTTTACAAAGTACATTCATAGGATTTGTTTTTCTGAAGCCAAAATGAAGCTCTCAGAAAATGACAGGTTGTAGTTACAGAATGGGGAACACTTTATATAAATGGTAAGTTTTTCTGTAAATATGTAATAGCTTCATAAGAATAATTATTTAATCAATCAATCAATCATTCTTTCACACAATTAACCAGTCCATAAATATACTGAAAAGAAAACCAAATGATGGGACCAAAGGCATGGTGTTGTCTTCAATTTCTGAAATATCTCTGAGAATAAGAATTGGAAAATTTGGAATTTATGTGTGAGGCAGCCAGCTCTAATAAACATTAGAAAGAAAGCAATCTAGCCTGGGACTGGTCTGGCTCTTGGTGACCAAGAGAATCTGCTTTATTCCATAGATGTTCTTTGTCTCAAAAAACAAGGTTAAGATCTCCATGATATGCAGAATTTATTGCCCTTAGGTTCTCTTCCAGTGATACTTCAGCAGGCTTTTTTGAAGATTACTGATAACATAGTTTGCAATGCTCCACATGCATTGTCTGGCTTGGCAACTGATACAATGCTGTGTGCTGGATTTATGTCAGGAGAAGCTGATGCCTGTCAAATACTTCTAGATACATTATCAAATCATTTTTTCCCAAGTACTAATTCAATGGAAGTTTTTATCACCATAATTTTTTTTGTCTTAATGATTTTCACAGAGTAGCTTCTTATTTCAATCCACATAACAAACATTTATTAATCTCATTAATGTACCAGAACCCAGCTCATAAGCTGGAGATGCAGTGGTGAACACAATCCCTGTTCTCATGGAGTTTTCAGTCTAGGAATCCATAGTTACAAGGTAATAAAATAAATTTGGCCCTATTTTCTGGGCAACCTGCAGAACTAGAATGCTTGCCTCTCTCTTATCAGGAGATGAAGCAGGAGGCTTTACAGGTGCACATGTCATGCATTCCTCAGAGGCTTCATCATGGAGCTTCTGAGTCACTTTCTCCAGAGTTAAGTTTGGACTCATTAAAAAGTCAGCTTCTAGTCTTCCCAATCCACTCCAGTCCAGCTGTAGGTAATATACTCTGGTTTGTAGTTGCCCTGGGTTTTGAAGAAATTCAAGAGTCCCACAGTTCTAAGCCCAAAGAGGGTGGATTGTCTCACTGCCTAGGGGCTGTTGACAACTCCAGAGGAGAGATAGAAAGAAATGTTTCAGGACAAGAAACATTTTTTTTCTCTTTTTATTCTAGAATGATTCTGGTAGACCACTAGCTTATCCCAACTCTAGGAATATCTGGCACCTTGTTGGAATAGTAAGCTGGGGTGAAGGATGTGGGAAAAAGAATAAACCAGGTGTCTATACTTGAGTGACTGCTTATCATGGATGGATTACCTCCAAGACTGCACTCTGAAAGAGAAGTAACTTCGAAATGGAACAAAAAGACAACTATAGGGTATTCTTATCCATTGCTTCAAAATCTTTTTCTTTTGATTGCTGGTATACCAATCATTTTCTTATATACAAATGCATAAAGGTCTTGATTAATGTTTTATTTTATCTAAAACACTATCCATTTATTTATCTATTTAACTAATATAGTAAACAGAAAGAAAAGAAAAAGGCCAAAATATTTTTATTCATAGCTTAGTTCTGATTTATCTTACCTTTATATTTGGAATAGACCTTAATTTATTTTTCAGAATTTAAAAAAATACAGATTTTGTTAGTATGAGAACATGAATGCTGGATCTACCAAATATATTATTTTTAATTCTATAAATCATAAATTTATAGATTTATAATTCTATAAATTATAAATTCATTTTGTTAAACTGGAATATGTAAGGCAAATAATGTACATTCACACTTTGTTTATATTTGAGATAGTTTGTGTATCTTGTAAAATCATATAATCTTGGAATGGAGAAGGGGTAACATAGGTTCAGTTAGACCAAGTCTCTTAATTTACAGAGTGAGGAACACTAAGAAAAACAATTATTTGCTTGAAGTCATTCTTCAGCCTCTCTGATAAGTTGTAACCCTCACATGAATTTTCCCTCATAGAATTTAAATCCAAAATTAGTCAGGAATTTAAAAATGATTTTTAAGTTGCAATTATTTATATAATATTTTCTTCATGTCCTTCTTTTGTCATCTGTTTGCATTTTCTTGCAGCAAAAATAATGTGAGGCCCTCAAGGGGAGAGGATGGTGTGGCATCTATTGCAGTAGCTCTCCTGATAGTGCATGTGAAATTGTATGGAGGGCTGATTTTGTAATCTCTGTAAATAATTCACCTTTTAACTCTCCTAAAAATAAAACAAGTACCTTAAAATTTTAAAAACTGCTAAAACAAACTAAAAATTATCTTCCTTCAATTGTTTGTGACATTACTTTTATCTTCTCTTTATTATAAATTGTTGACTCAGAGCAGAAGCAAGAAGAACTGCAAACCTGCAGCCTGTGGATCAAAAAACACATTCACAGAAAGATAGACAAGACAAAAAGCCAGAGTGCTATGTACTAGATGAATGAACAAAATAAAACCCCAGAAAAACAACTAAATGAAGTGGAGATAGGCAAACTTCCAGAAAAAGAATTCAGAATAATGATAGTGAAGATGATCCAGGACCTTGGAAAAAGAATGGAGGCAAAGATCGAGAAGATGCAAGAAATGTTTAACAAAGACCTAGAAGAATTAAAGAACAAACAAACAGAGATGAACAATACAATAACTGAAATGAAAACTACACTAGAAGGAATCAATAGCAAAATAACTGAGGCAGAAGAACGGATAAGTGACCTGGAAGACAGAATGGTGGAATTCACTGTTGTGGAACAGAATAAAGAAAAAAGAATGAAAAGAAATGAAGACAGCCTAAGAGACCTCTGGGACAACATTAAACACAACAACATTCGCATTATAAGGTCCCAGAATGAGAAGAGAGAGAGAGAAAGCACCCAAGAAAATATTTGAAGAGATAGTCGAAAACTTCCCTAATATGTGAAAGGAAATAGTTAATCAAGTCCAGGAAGCACAGAGAGTCACATACAGGACAAATCCAAGGAGAACCATGCCAAGACACATATTAATCAAACTATCAAAAATTAAATACAAAGAAAAAACATTAAAAGCAGCAAGGGAAAAACAACAAATAACATACAAGGGAATCCCCATAAGGTTAACAGCTGACCTTTCAGCAGAAACTCTGCAAGCCAGAAGGGAGTGGCAGGACATATTTAAAGTGATGAAGGGGAAAAACCTACAACCAAGATTACTCTACCCAGCAAGGATCTCATTCAGATTTGATGGAGAAATTAAAACATTTACAGACAAGCAAAAGCTAAGAGAATGCAGCACCAACAAACCAGCTTTACAACAAATGTTAAAGGAACTTCTCTAGGCAGGACACACAAGAGAAGGAAAAGACCTACAATAACAAACCCAAAACAATTAAGAAAATGGTAATAGGAACATACATATCGATAATTACCTTAAATGTAAATGGATTAAATGCTCCAACCAAAAGACATAGACTGGCTGAATGGATACAAAAACAAGACCTGTATATATGCTGTCTACAAGAGACCCACTTCAGACCTAGAGACACATACAGACTGAAAGTGAGGGGATGGAAAAAATATTCCATGCAAATGGAAATCAAAAGAAAGCTGGAGTAGCAATTCTCACATCAGACAAAATAGACTTTAAAACAAAGACTATTACAAGAGACAAAGAAGGACACTACATAATGTTCAAGGGGTCAATCTAAGAAGAAGATAAAACAACTGTAAATATTTATGCACCCAACATAGAAGCATCTCAGTACATAAGGCAAACACTAACAGCCACAAAAAGGGAAAACAAGAGTAACACAATCATAGTAGGGCACTGTAACACCCCACTTTCACCAGTGGACAGATCATCCAAAATGAAAATAAATAAGGAAACACAAGCTTTAAATGATACATTAAACAAGATGGACTTAATTGATATTTATAGGACATTCCATCCGAAAACAACAGAAAACAATTTCTTCTCAAGTGCTCATGGAACATTCTCCAGGATAGATCATATCTTGGGTCACAAATCAAGCCTTGGTAAATTAAGAAAATTGAAATAATATCAAGTATCTTTTCTGACCACAATGCTATGACACTAGATACTAATTACAGGAAAAAATCTGTAAAAAATACAAACACATGGAGGCTAAACAATACACTACTTAATAACCAAGAGATCATTGAAGAAATCAAAGAGGAAATCAAAAAGTACCTAGAAACAAATGACAATGAAAACACAATCACCTAAAACCTATGGGATGCAGCAAAAGTGGTTCTAAGAGGGAAGTTTATAGCAAAACAATCCTACCTTAAGTAAAAAGAAATACCTAAAATAAACAACCTAACCTTACACCTAAAGCAATTAGAGAAAGAAGAACAAAAAAACCCCAAAGTTAGCAGAAGGAAATAAATCATAAAGATCAGAGCAGAAATAAATGAAAAACAAAAGAAGGAAACTATAGCAAAGATCAATAAAACTAAAAGCTGGTTCTCTGAGAAGATAAACAAAATTGATAAACCATTAGCCAGACTCACCAAGAAAAAAAGGAAGAAGACTCAAATCAATAGAATTAGAAACGAACAAGAAGTAACAACTGACACTGCAGAAATACAAAAGATCATGAGAGATTACTACAAGCAACTATATGCCAAGAAAATGGACAACCTGGAAGAAATGGACAAATTCTTAGAAATACACAACCTTCCGAGACTGAACCAGGAATAAATAGAAAATATGAAAAGACCAATCACAAGCACTGAAATTGAAACTGTGATTAAAAATTATCCAACAAACAAAAGCCTAGGACCAGATGGCTTCACAGGAGAATTCTATCAAACATTTAGAGAAGAGGTAACACCTTTCCTTCTTAAACTCTTTCAAAATATATCAGAGGGAGGAACACTCCCAAACTCATTCTACAAGGCCACCATCACCCTGATACCAAAACCAGATAAAGATGTCACAAAGAAAGAAAACTACTGGCCAATATCACTGATGAACATAGATACAAAATTCCTCAACAAAATACTAGCAAACAGAATCCAACAGCACATTAAAAGGATCATACACAATGATCAAGTGGGGTTTATCCCAGGAATGCAAGGATTCTTCAATATATGCAAATCAATCAATGTGATACACCATATTAACAAATTGAAGGAGAAAAACCATATGATCATCTCAATAGATGCACAGAAAGCTTTTAACAAAATTCAACATCCATTTATGATAAAAATCCTCCAGAAAGCAGGCATAGAGGCACCTTACCTCAACATAATAAAGGCCATATATGACAAACCCACAGCCAATGTCGTCCTCAATGGTGAAAAACTGAAACCATTTCCACTAAGATCAGGAACAAGACAAGGTTGCCCACTCTCACCACTATTATTCAACATAGTTTTGGAAGTTTTAGCCACAGCAATCAGAGAAGAAAAAGAAATAAGAGGAATCCAATTAGGAAAAGAAGAAGTAAAGCTGTCACTCTTTGCAGATGACATGATACTATATGTAGAGAATCCTAAAGATGCTACCAGAAAAGTACTAGAGCTAATCAATGAATTTGGTAAAGTAGCAGAATACAAAATTAATGCACAGAAATCTCTTGCATTCCTATACACTAATGATGAAAAATTTGAAAGTGAAATTAAG
This sequence comes from Grampus griseus, assembly GCF_964374135.1. Classification (NCBI taxonomy): domain Eukaryota; kingdom Metazoa; phylum Chordata; class Mammalia; order Artiodactyla; family Delphinidae; genus Grampus; species Grampus griseus. Next base: position 58,486,269 of record NC_138997.1, read on the forward strand.
AAAACACTCCCATTTACCATTGCAACAAAAGAATAAAACACCTAGGAATAAACCTACCTAGGCAGACAAAAGATCTGTATGCAGAAAATTATAAGACATTGATGAAAGAAACTAAAGATGATACAAATAGATGGAGAGATATACCATGTTCTTGGATTGGAAGAATCAACATTGTGAAAATGACTCTACTACCCAAAGCAATCTACAGATTCAATGCAATCCTTATCAAACTACCACTGGCATTTTTCACAGAACTAGAACAAAAAATTTCACAATTTGTATGGAAACACAAAAGACCCCAAAAAGCCAAAGCAATCTTGAGAAAGAAAGAAGGAACTGAAGGAATCAGGCTCCCGGACTTCAGACTATACTACAAAGCTACTGTAATCAAGACAGTATGGTACTGGAACAAAAACAGAAATATAGATCAATGGAACAGGATAGAAAGCCCAGAGATTAACCCACGCACATAGGGTCACCTTATCTTTGATAAAGGAGGCAAGAATATACAGGAGAGAAAAGACAGCCTCTTCAATAAGTGGTGCTGGGAAAACTGGACAGCTACATGTAAAAGAATGAAATTAGAACACTCCCTAACACCATACACAAAAATAAACTCAAAATGGATTAAAGACCTAAATGTAAGGCCAGACACTATCAAACTCTTAGAGGAAAACATAGGAAGAACACTCTATGACATAGATCACAGCAAGATCCTTTTTGATCCACCTCCTAGAGAAATGGAAATAAAAACAAAAATAAACAAATGGGACCTAATGAAACTTCAAAGCGGAAACCATAAACAAGACGAAAAGACAACCCTCAGAATGGGAGAAAATATTTGCAAATGAAGTAACTGACAAAGGATTAATGTCCAAAATTTACAAGCAGCCCATGCAGCTCAATATCAAAAAAACAAAAAACCCAATCCAAAAATGGGCAGAAGACCTAAATAGACATTTCTCCAAAGAAGATATACAGATTGCCAACAAACACATGAAAGAATGCTCAACATCATTAATCATTAGAGAAATGCAAATCAAAACTACAATGAGATATCTTCTCACACTGGTCAGAATGGCCATCATCAAAAAATCTACTAACAGTAAATGCTGGAGAGGGTGTGGAGAAAAGGGAACACTCTTGCACTGTTGGTGGGAATGTAAATTGATATAGCCACTATGAGAACAGTATGGAGGTTCCTTAAAAAGCTAAAAATAGAACTACCATACGATCCAGCAATCCCACTACTGGGCATATACCCTGAGAGAACCATAGTTCAAAAAGAGTCATGTACCACAATGTTCATTGCAACTCTATTTACAATAGCCAGGACATGGAAGCAACCTAAGTGTCCATTAACAGATGAATGGATAAAGAAAATGTGGCACATATATACAATGGAATATTACTCAGCCATAATAAAAAACGAAATTGAGTTATTTGTAGTGAGGTGGATGGACCTAGAGTCTGTAATACAGAGTGAAGTAAGTCAGAAAGAGAAAAACAAATACCGTATGCTATATATATGGAATCTAAAAAGCAAAACAAAAAATGGTCATGAAGAACCTAGGGGCAAGACGGGAAGAAAGACACAGACCTACTAGAGAATGGACTCGAGGATACGGGGAGGGGGAAGGGTAAGCTGGGACAAAGTGAGAGAGTGTCATGGACACATATACACTACCAAATGTAAAAGAGATAGTTAGTGGGAAGCAGCCGCCTAGCACAGGGAGATCAGCTCGGTGCTTTGTGTCCACTTAGAGGGGTGGGATAGGGAGGGTGGGAGGGAGACGCAAGAGGGAGGAGATATGGGGATATATGTTTATGTATAGCTGATTCACTTTGTTATAAAGCAGAAAGTAACATACCACTGTAAAGCAATTATACTCCAATAAAGATGTTAAAAAAAAAAGGCACTTATAAATGAGCTGCATGAGGCCTGTGGGCTTGAGGGTGTTTATCTCTACTATAAACTCTTTTGTCTGCACTCTTGTAGTCAGCCTACTATGTTAGCTTTGCCAGATGCATATCCTTGATCTTAAATTATCTATAGCAGTGGTTCTCAAACTGTGAGCTCTTAGGATCGATTTATATTCTTCAAAATTATTAAGAACCCCAAAGAGCTTTTGCTTATATAGGCTATAACTACTGATAGTTATCATATTAAAAGTTAAAAGTATTTAAAATATTTAATCCACTTAAAATAACAATAATAAACTCATTACATGTTAATATAACAGAATTTTTATTTAAAAAATAGCTCGATTTTCCAAGACAAAAATATGAGAAAAATGGCATTGCTTTATAGTTTTGCAAATGTCTTTAATATATAGCTTAATAGAAGACAGCTGGATTCTCATATCTGCTTTTCTATTAAACTTTTTGTTTTGGTTAAAGTACATGAAGAAAATCTGACATTTACACAGGTATGCAGTTGAAAAAGGAAAGAGTATGGCAATAATATTTCTAGATATTCTCCATTGAAAATACTACTCAACAAGTGGTAGTTTCTTCCAATGTGGAATTTAACCTTATCAATGAACGTTTGGTGCTGTTCCAAGTATTGACAGCTTTCATTATATAATACCAAAAAAATCATATTCATCAATATCAGAACCAACCTCATCATAAAGTCTTTCATTATCTGGGGGCTGTCAAGTTCACAGGGGCACATATACATTTACCACAATTCTAATTTTTCACAATAAATCTCAAATTTTATCATTAACAACAAATACTGTTAATTTGTTGTAAACAGTATTTGTTGTAAACAAATTTGTTGTAAACAGTATTTGTTGTAAACAAATACTGTTGTTTTCCTTGTTTACTTTATACATTTTCAAGATAATGTTTACCAAATACTGATTCTAAATAACCATAGTTTTCAGTCATTCTTTTCAAATAAAATGTTGTTGCATTACAAAAGTGGTGACTTCAGCTTATAAACTGTACAATTGCTCAAGTGTTGTCCCTCAAGATAGCTGTTTTAATTTAGTATGCAGCAAAAGTGCTTATGTGTACTTCTCATTTTGTCATTTAGAATATTACAAAGACAGATACTCAGTGTCAAGATTTTATACAATTTATAATTTTTAATGCTTCATTCAGGGCATTCTTGATGAAACTTGATATTTTCCCCTGTGAATATGTGGCAGTGAAAAATACTATGATACAATGACTCCTATTATAGTTTGATTCCACTAACTTGATTTGCTAAAGTACTAGCAGTTTTAGCGGTTACTGCTTTCACACCATTGGTTTAATTTCACAGACCTCTTGAAAGGATCTTAGAGACCCTCAGGGGTTAACAGACCACACGTTTAAAACCACTGATCTATGCTAATTGTTCTCAAGGGAAGTGTACATAACCAATATCCAAAATAATCTTATCAATCCATACAAAACCAAAAATCACTAATCTATATACTCATGTATGACAGAAGCATGTGGAAGAGGCAATTAACCCAGAAAGGGGGATGAGGGCAACCAAAGGTTTATCAGAGGACATGCCCCTGAGATGAACAAGAAGATGAACAAGAAAAATCCAGGAAAAGACTTCCTGGTAAAGGGGTGGAGGTGCTTGGGAATGGCACCCAAAACAGAGAAAACATATTGTCAAACACCGTGACTGGACATACCATCGTGTATTAGTCAAGATAGGCTAGATCATATTGTGCTAATACACAACTAAATCTCCATAGTTTAGCACATCAAATTTATTTCTCCCTCATTGACTATTACCAGTAGGACAACTCTCTAAGGCAACTGGATCAGCAGCCCAGGCTTGTGTTGTGGCTACGCCATGTGAACATGTGGCTCCAGAATCCATGGCAGAGGAGGAGAAAGCTGCTAATAATAGCTCCACTAATAGAACTGAACAAATATCCGCTAATGCTCCTAGACCATTAGCCATAACCCCTCAAATGGCCGCTTCTAACTTTAAGAGGCTGAGAAATGTGAGAGAGGGCTTGGATATTTGGAGAGCCTTACATTTCTATGGCTTAACCTATTTCCTTAAAAGAGATCCCTAGCACACATAATTTCTAAGAGTAAAGAGTTAAGGCCTCTGTTAATCAACCATAATGATGACTAGTAGAAAGATCCACACTGCAGTTTCAGACCAAAAAGGAGTATAAGTAGAGGACGGGAGATCAGATAAAAAGCGAGAGATTCTTTATGGTATAAAGATCAAAATCTCCCTCTGATATTGGAGAGCTAACTTTTTTCTTTAAATGGGTTAAAGAGGGAAAGAGAAACAGGTACTATGTAGAGAGAAGTCTAGAATTACACAAATTTATATCATAATGCTAATAGAAAAAATGTTATACTAAACTACTATGTAGTTTGTCCCTACTGTGTAAAATATGCATAAAAAGACTAAAAGGAAATACAGGATGATTTCAACAATTAATTCTGGTGATATTTCTATTTTCCATAATGAGCATGTTTACATTGTAACCAAGGGAAAAACTTAAGTTTCATTTTAAAAATGCCAATCTAAATGATAACATTTTCTACAAATAGGTCTGATATTGAGATGAGATCTTCATTAATACAGTGATCATACTTTCCCCCACCTTGAATTGGGATGTGTGGCTTGATATAAATTTGACAAGATTGAAAATTTTGCATTAAACAGTCTTGGAAAATCATATGGCTGCATAGCCACAAAGAAATAAAAAGCTGTAATTATTCTTCTTTAAGCGCAAATGGGACATATTTACATATATGTATATATACATAACATACATATAATGTGTATATACATATACATATGTATATATATATATTTTAACATACATCCTTGCTCTCCACAGAGGTGTTACTGAAATTTGTGTTAATCCAATTTCTGTAAACTGAATTATGTTTTAAATCACCAAAATAGCTTGGTATTTAAATAATGCATTATTTTGAATTATTTTTCTATAGAAGATACACACACACACACACACACACACACACACACACATATTTGCTTAAAGGATAATAAGCATCTAATTTTTACCTCTGAAATCTGGGCTTTTTTTTTTTTTTTTTCTTTTGCAAACAGGAGAGAACACCTATGTTCTATCATTTCTCCCAGCAGAGGGCACTACAACCCAAGCATCATGCTTCACAAATTAAATCTTTATTTTGGGTAAAGGAGGAATATAAGCTGAGGTGATTTGTGCATATTCTTATCAATTTGTGCCAGACGTCAAGTGTGTGGAGACAGACAGCTAACAGCCCAGAGGGCAAACAGTTTTTAATGAGGGTGTCATCACATCTAGGGAAGGTTAAAAATGGTTCTGGGAAGAAGCACAGGTTAAGTTCATTTTTTAAAATCCACTCTTGCAAAGGACAATATCAAGTTCCATGATAAATAAAGATATATCTATTAAGTAATGGATTCTGTTCTAAAAAACACATGATCTAGTGAAGATAAAGTATAAATACCCAGCAAACTCAGATGCAAGATAGCTGTAATAACTGACAGTTTTAGACCTCTAAATACCATTTAATATCTCTGGACACCCCTGAGGCAGACGCCCCTGCAGGAGAAGACATGGCACAGCGGTGTGTGTTTCTTCTTGCACTTCATGCCCAGGGGACAGCAATCTTTGAGGATGTCCGTGCAGACCTCTGCCTGAGGGACACGTAGACGTGCCTATAGGGACAGTAGCTGTTACGGCAAATTCCCTGAGGCAGGGGCAGTGCTCTCTCCTCAGTTGCACCTGCCCAAGTGGATGTAGTAAGTGCAATACTCCTCCTTCTGCTGCTTCTGCCTGGCCTACCAGATGATGGTCAGGCTGCATTGGCTGGCCTGGCTAGCCAGGGAGCAGCTGCAGGTGCTGGTAGACTCTAACCCACCCGTGTGCAGGAAGGGCCTGCTGCCCCCATTGCAGGTTTACCACCAAGTATTTTCTGAATTTATATTTGTTCAGAACCATAAACATTGTTATTGAATCTGTTGAAGAAGTACAAAATATGTTTGTTGCCTACAAACTTGGAGAGTATAAACTAAATACTATATGAAATATTAGTGGACAAAGCAAGGCAGAGCAAAGTTGGGAAGTGTACTTTCTGTCAGCATTCTAAGATGGTAAAATCATATCAAGATGGAATAGTTGTCCCAGAATGATTTAAAGCATGAATGTCAGAATCATCAGACCTGAACTGGAATTCTGTCCCTGCTGCCCAGCTGTATGAATTTGGCAAGTTTCTTAAGCTCCACAAGTCCCCATGTCCTTGTCTACAAAGTAGGAATGATAATAGTACCAAGGCTCATAAATAACATAACGAATGTAGAGTATTTAACACAGTGCCTAGTGCCCCACCATACGTGTACACACACACACACACACACACACACACACACACACACACCCGCCCCAAATGGTGATCTACTGTTAGAGAAGCTTTAGGGAAGTTTAGGCCTTGATGGAAAGGGAGAATCTGGACAGGTAGAAACCGTGGGAAAAGGCTGGCATTTTGGGTGAGGTGAATAATGAACTTGAACAAAGCAACAATGGTGGTACATTTGAGCACACTAGGAAAGAAATGCACATTAGGGAGCATAGGGATGGGATCTGGCATATGGGGTTAATCTAGAGAAGGGCTTCTCAGCTTTGGAGCCCTAAAGGAGGGAGTGGGATGTGTAGCTATTATAAGGAATCCTCAAATCTATTAGTGCTCCAAACAATGCCTTAAAGTGAATAATATGTATTACTTCCCACTTCCAAATATGTATAGATGCTATTGAAATTCATAAAATATAAATTTACTTAAAAGAACTGTTGAATTAAAGCTATTTTAACATTTATCAAAGAACACCATTCTTCAGGTCTCAACTTAAATCTCACATCCTCAGAGATTTTTCTCCTCATTCCACTACTTGAAATAGTGCCCAGGTCCTCATCACTTTCTGCCCTCATTTGCTTTAATTTGTTTTTTAGCATCAAAACCAACCTGGAATTATGTGTTTATTTGTTTACTCCCTGTCTCCTCTCTTTGTAAGCTACCATGAAGGCAAGGACTTTGTCGTATTCACTACCAAAACACCAGCACCCAGAACAATGCCTCTACATGGTGGGCTTCCAGTAAATATTTGCTGAATAAATGAACAAGTCTACAAAATACTAGATTCAAATGCACGCTACAAGGCAGATAAATTATGTTATATGCATCATCTTTGTCTTCTCAATGAATAATTTAAAGTAAAATTGCAGCAGAAGACTCTTCACTTCCTCTTTATAGTCATCATCAGCCCTTTTCATGAAATGACGATTTCTTATTAATATAAGAGATGCCACAGAAGAATTGGCCCAATTATGACACACATAAGAGGGAAATGAATCTTTGTTCTAAGAGGCTGCAGCTTAATCATGTGAAAGAATATTGCTTTTGAGATATAAGTATATGACCTAACTATTCATTTCAGTGTTGAAACGATAAAGACATTAATCAGAGTTTCCCCTAACCTCACACAGGTTAAACCTCTACCATATTATTTAAAATTAGGTAATATGTATTGTCACTTGGATGCCTAGTCATCTATTACCAATACATTTTGAAGTCCTGCAACCCCAGACACCTTAAGAAAATGATCGTATGTCATGATATTGTTTAAAGGCGTGATAGAAACAAGATCTGTTATTATATATTAAACAAGCGGGTCATCAAAGGATATACTGAACATTTGATGAGAAATTTGGTGTGATCCAAAGTACTCAATATATAGTATTATGTCAGGAGGCATCTGAATTTTTAATAAAAATGTCATATTATTGTTCCCTGGTCATGTTTATTCATTTCCCTGACCTTTATTCTGACATAATTAGATTACCGCTAATTGTAGGGCAAAAGTTGATAGTTCCATTAAAGTATTTTATGTTACTGAGCTTCCTCTCCCAAGAATTTGACAGGGTTGTTTTCACTTCATTGTCTTCCTATGAGAAGAATGTGAAAATAGTGGTCATGCTGCGCTCTTTTCTTCTCTCTAGTCTGGCTGTTATTATTTAAACACATTACATTAGCAAATTTGCTCTGGTTATTTGGCCACAAATGAATGGTGTGCATTAATATTAATCAAATAGTAATCAAATAAACAATTACACATGGGATAACCTGTTTATCTATATACTCACCTATTACTACATCAGAGTTTCTGATATGTCTGTCCCTAAAACATCCTAAACTCTACCTCTTGCAAATCAAGTAAGATTTTTTACAGTGCTAATGACTTGAATAGTTGCACGTATAACTCCCTTCCACCCACCAAACCATCTGTTAACCTATGAAATTTGTCATGGTTCTCCTAGTAGGACAATCTCATCTACTTTCTTGGAGCCCGGTAAATATGATTCTTCTGTTCCTCTTTTATCTCTCAATAAATTAACTTTAGGTAAGTCCACAAAGATTCTGTTTCTGCAATTTAAAACTATTGCTGATCTTTTTTAATAAGGTGAATAGGACTTGACTCTAGGCAGAAACTCTAATCACAGGGGATCTTAGGATCACCAACTATCTTAGTCTGGACTTCTTAGAAAACAGAGCCTGAAGCAGAAAGCCTTACTTTGGGGGGCTTGCAATTCTAGGGAAGAAAGAGTGAGGGAAAGGGGCCAATGAGCAGGGAGGTATGGAAAGCAAATGCAATGAGGAAGATTACCAGTCTGGCTAGAGCTTTATATCAAGCTAATACAATATCTTCAGAATATCTATATGAGTTACTGTGTTTCTGCATAGACTGACCAGGGAGAGAGAGGAAGATGAGTTTATCCACCTTCTCCTATCTACCTTTGAACAAAGTTCACCATATAGTGAATCAACAGTGACACACTTTTAGGTTGTACCACCTGGTCCTTCCAGTAGCCATGGGAAATCTAAATCCCAAGACAGCAGTGACAGCATTCATAACACCAGCCACACTGCATGAGGTGAGCTAGTGAGCAGAAGCACGTCAGTGATACTGCCTACCTGTCCATGTATAGGCTTCAATCTCACAGGCCCAGCTGGGCAAGCCAGTGCACCTCCTGTGTGTCTCAGGCAAAGGAAGAGCCCAAATGGGAAGCATGAGGTGTAGTGTAAAGAATGAGACAACATGTTGTCAGTCTTGCTTGAGAATCCCATGAACGAGGGACTGGGAGCAGTCACCCCAATGTGACTGCCTGGCCAAGCAAGCAGAATACCATGAAAACATGGCTCCTACCACAAAGTCATCAGCAAGCTTTCCTCCAACAAAGTCTGAAATTCCTCTTCTATGGTCTATGTTAATGTGTAGGTGCCAGGAAATCTGGAGGATTATTAGGACCAACCAGAGAAAACTATGGTCTAGAATCCAAAGGTTGAACAAAAACTGGGTCTAGTCATAACCCAACAGAACTGGAATGGAGTAAGTTCATGAAAGAGTATTGCGGCCATTATAAGAAAAAACCCCACTATTTATGGAAATTAAGCTTATAAAAGAAGTAGGGGAATAAGCCACTCTTAATTCTTACCTGTTCAAACTAAGTTCATTACAGATATCCAACGATTTTGCAGTATTCACTAAAATGAGGCAATGTAAACCAAAGCAAGTAGTACCCCAAAGAATACATACAGATGGCCAACAGGCACATGAAAAAATGCTCAGCATCACTAATCAGAAGAGAAATGCAAATCAAAACCACAATGAGATATTACCTCACACCTGTCAGAATGGCTATCATCAAAAAGACCACAAATAATAAATGTTGGTGGGGGTGTGAAGAAAGGGGAACCCTTGTATACTGCTGGTGGGAATGCAAATTGATACAGCCACTGTGGAAAACAGTATGGAGGTTCCTCATAAAACTAAAAAATAGAACCACCATATGATCCAGCAATTCCACTCCTGGGTATATATATCTGAAAAAAAATAAAAACATTAATTTGGAAGGATATATGTACCCCAATGTTTATAACAATATTATTTATGATAGCCAAGATATGGAAGAAGCCTATGTGTCCATCAACAGATGGATGGGTAAAGAAGATGTGGTATATATATATATATATATATATATATATATATATATATATATATATATATATATATATATAAATATACTCACACACGTGCATACATGCACACACACACCCACGATGGAATACTACTCAGTCATAAAAAAGAATGAAATTTTGCCATTTGCAACATCATGGGTGGACTTGAAGGGTATTATGCTTAATAAAGTAAGTCAGAGGAAGACAAGTACTGTAGGATATCACTTATATGTGAAATCTAAAAAATAAAACAAACTTGGGCATATAGCAAAAAAAAAAAAACAGACAGATATAGAGAAAAAACTAGTGGTTACGAGTGAGGAGAGGGAAGAGGGGAGGGGCAAGATAGGAGTTTGAGAGGATTGAGAGGTACATACTACTATGTATAAAATAAATGAGCTACAAAGATATATTGTAAAGCACAGGGAATATAGCTAATATTTTATAATAACTATAAATGGAGTATAACCTTTAAAAATTGTGACTATGTTGTACACCTGAAACTTATAGAATATTGTAAGTCAACTATACCTCAATAAAAAAGAAAACAGTACCTGCACCATGGGAAATGTGAGGCACTGTGAGGTAATGAAAAGAAAACTACTTGGAAGTAAGAAAAACTGGATTCCAGTCCCAATTCTGTTACTCATATTGTGGCTTGAGAAGTTTACTCAACTTCCCTGATCTCAGTTTGCTTTCCAGCTTTGTGCTGTACACTTCACAGTGATGTGAGGATTAAAGGAAACGAAGTACTGAAAATGTTCATTACAGCAACAGGAAATCAGCAAATCTTGTTTAAATCAGAAACTGCTCCTGAACTATATTTTGTCACAAATTTTTTTCTTCTCCAATATTTAAGTTTACATGCAAATATGTATACTAGTATCTCTCACCATCTATGTGACATTAATTGGTTGGATCTTGCTATGAATTAGTTATTTTGCTTTGAATGAGTGAATTAGTGAAAAATTCAACTGAGGTGTTACAAACATTCTCTGAAGAATGATTGTTCTCAGGCATCAATATCTGGGCACTGACAATAACTCCTCAATAACAATACTTAACTATTTATTGGGCACTTCTTGTGTAACAGGTGGTAACCTAAGTGCTTAATATAGGTAATCTCATTTAACTTCCTAGTAGCCCTATGATGTAGAAACAGGTCAGCTACATAATTTGTAAGGCCTAATGAAATGTGAAAATTTGAGGTCCCTTAAGCTTTTTCCTCTAAAAACATTTTTTACTGATGAAACATAATAGGGATATTGGTGTTGCGTGAGTAACATTACAAAATAATAAATGGAAAAATATATAATTATTGCTATCACAATAAATAGCAACACTTTGTAATATATTTGTTATAAAAATTTGGGGTTTACTTTTATAAAAACTCATTTGTTAGCTTATTAAAATTTATACTTTTATCAACCTTGTTTTCAACTGGTATAATTAAAATTTATGTCAGTAGCTCTTGGCAAGATCACAATTTTTTTCTTTTTTAAAAGGTAAACAATTTAGTTAAAAGTTTATTTTATATAAACATAATTTTTGACAGCTGTACGTTTACAGAAAAGTGCAGTGTCCATGTCCCCACACAGTTCTATTGTTACCATCTTACATTAATATGGTTTATTTGTTATAATTATTGAACCAATATTAATACATTATTATTAAATAAAGTCCATACTTTACTCATATTACTTCAGTTTTTTTTCCCTAATGTCCTTTTTCTGTTCTTGGACCCCATCCCAGCTACCATAGTATATTTAATTATCATGTCTCCTTAGGATCATTTTGTCTATGACAGTTTCTCAAACTTACCTTATTTTGATGACCTTGATAATTTTGAAGAGTACTGGTCAGGTATTTTGTAGAATGTCCCTCAACTAGGGTTTGTCTAATGTTCTTCTCATGATCAGATTGGGGTCACAGGTTTGGGGGAAGGATACCACAGAGGTACAATGTCATTATCAATATGTGCCACTAACGTGATTTATTACCGTTGATGTTGACCTTGTTCAACTGGCTGAGGTAGTGATCGTGTGGTTTCTCCACTGTAAAGTTACTCTTCCTCTTCACCTTCCCAAAGGGTACTCTTTGGAAGGAAGTCACTCTTTGCAGCCTCCCTTAATGAGTGGAGAGTTACATTCCACTTCCTTGAGAATGGAGTATCTACATAAATTATTAGGAATTCTTCTACATGAGAGATTTCTCTCTTCTCCCTCACTTCTTTTTTTCTTCCAAGCATTTACTTATATCAGTATACACTCATGGATATTTATTTTGTACGTTGAGTTATAATCCAATACTTTGTTGCTCAAATTGTTCCAAACTTAACCTTCGAAGCTCTTTTTTTTTTTTAGTAAATTTATTTATTTTTGGCTGTGTTGGGTCTTCTTTGCTGCACAACGGCTTTCTTTAGTTGTGGCGAGCGGGGTCTACTCTTTGTTGCCGTGCACGGGCGCTTCATTGTGGTGGCTCCTCTTGTTGCGGAGCACGGGCTGTAGGCGCACGGGCTTCAGTAGTTGTGGCATGTGGGCTCAGTAGTTACGGCTCATGGGCTCTAGAGCACAAGCTCGGTAGTTGTGACACACGGGCTTCAGTAGTTGTGGCATGTGGGCTCAATAGTTGTGGCTCGCGGGTTCTAGAGTGCAGGCTCAGTAGTTGTGGCACACAGGCTTAGTTGCTCTGCGGCATGTGGGATCTTCCTGGACCAGGGCTTGAACCCGTATCCCCTGCATTGGCAGGTGGATTCCTTTTTTTTTTAAACATCTTTATTGGAGTATAATTGCTTTAAAATGGTGTGTTAATTTCTCCTTATAACAAAGTGAATCAGCTATACATATACATATATCTCCATATCTCCTCCCTCTTTCGTTCTCCCTCCCACCTTGTTACATTCTTTTTTTTTTCTTTCTTTCTTTATTTTTATTGGAGTATAATTGCTTTACAATGGTGTGTTAGTTTCTGCTTTATAACAAAGTGAATCAGTTATACATATAAATATGTTCCCATATCTCTTCCATCTTGCGTCTCCCTCCCTCCCACCCTCCCTATCCCACCCCTCCAGGCGGTCACAAAGCACCGAGCTGATCTCCCTGTGTTATGCGGCTGCTTCCCACTAGCTATGGCAGGTGGATTCTTAATCACTGTGCCACCAGGGAAGTCCTAGAAGCTCTTTTAGTTGCCTCCTGTGTCCAAACTGGGTGACATACTACCATCACGTTTTTTTGTTTTGTTTTTTGGGGGGCTTTGTTTGTTTGTTAGCACTTTCTTTCTGGAATTACAAGGTACTGTGAGCTCATCTCATGTATTTCCTGTCCCAGTCCTAAACTCAGCCGTTTCTCCATGGAGCCCTGGTGACTTTTATTGGAGAATGGTATTAGAAATCAAGATCTGGGAGCGAAGTGTGTTTGTGGCTACTGTGTTTCCTTGCTTCTAAATCCTCTCAGCTGAAAGAAGGAGGAAATATGCCTACATATATACATACGTAGTATATACATAGTAAATATATGTTTGTATACATATGTGTTATATACTATGTATACATATTTACAAGCATAGTGTATACATAGTAAATATATGGGTGTATATGTATATATATATATCCAGTGTATATATGTCTACAAATATCTCTCTGTGTAGCAATTTGTATCCATATTAAACTAAACATGAATTCATACTTATCTCTCTAAACCTAATACATTACCACATGGATCTTTCTAGTCTTAAAATTTTTGAGAATTTTTAATTTTGAGAAAGCTCTTTTCACTGATGCGACTGCTACTTGACCTCTTAAGAGTATTTTATACAATCTGACATTTAGATAAATTTCTAATAAATTATTTAAAATATAAGTTTTAGTATCTCTAGAGCTGATGATTCTCACATAACTAAAAAGATTTTTCTAAAAAGAGTTAACTTTTCATAGAAATCAGTTCTGAGTAAGTCTGAAATTAATTTTAAATTCAAATTTATACAATGAAATTTTAATGTTTCTTCAGACATTTCTTGTAACTTGTGGAAGCCATACAAAAAATTGAAAGTGGCATCATGATTTGTATATAATTCAAAGTGTCTATACAAAGAAAACTTAATTAAAAAAAACTTTTTTTGTTTGTTTGTTTGTTTTTCTTTTTCTGCAGTACGCGGGCCTCTCACTGTTGTGGCCTCTCCCATTGCGGAGCACAGGTTCCGGACGCCCAGGCTCAGTGGCCATGGCTCACGGGCCTAGCCGCTCCACGGCATGTGGGATCTTCCTGGACCGGGGCACGAACCCGTGTCCCCTGCATCAGCAGGCAGACTCTCAACCACTGCGCCACCAGGGAAGCCCCTAAAATTTTTTTCATTAATAATCACTTCATTCAAAGTACCATGTGACAATAGTTTCCTTTTCCATTGAATGAAATGATCTTTAAAGACAATTTCTATTTCTAAGACTATAGGTATTTGTTTTGCAATGGTGGAGCAGTTTTCAAAATTGGAGACTCTATACCTTTTTAAGAATTCTAATAACTTCCTGATATACTTTATTGCAAGGTCCATGTGTATGACTTTATTTTGTAATAATTTACTGGGAAAGTTTATTGATTGAATGCTTGTAGTCCTTCTGACAAAGCTCAGGCTAGAGAGTTAATATTTGTGCAGACTTTGCAGGGAGAGCTCTGGAACAGAAGGATGAGCTGGTCTTCTACCACCGTCTCATCCCTGTGTCCATGTGAGGACCTTTCTTGTGCAATGGCCACTACCACTGCTACTGCTACCTCTATTGCTGCTGCCACAATTGTCACTACCAACCTGAACCAAGGTCCCATTCTGGCAGCCCGCTCAGACATGTACATGTGCTCCAGACAGTGAGGCTCACAGCTTGTCACCTATGCTGCCCGTGGTGCCTTGGGACTTGAGCCTACAGATGTGGGCACTACTGCTTGATCACAATCATATGTGCTCACTGTTACCCAGTGTACTGCCTCTGCTCATGCACATGTTCACAGTTAAAATAACTAAGAATTTCAAGATGGCACAGTAGAACATTAAACCAAGTGGGAGCCCTTCTGGTAGGAAGTGTCCTGTAAGACTATACAAGTTGTACTCTCATGAACCTGTCAGTAGGATAGAGACTCTTAGTAGCCTTGTTTAAAAAAATTAGAAAACTAAGGTTTGAAAAGTCACCTGCCCAAGGTTATACAGCTAGTAAACAGCAGAGCTAGGGATTAAACACAAACATATCTAATCCGAAAATTAAATTCTTAGTTACGTGCTGAGCCATATAGAAAAGCTCACTCCGTCATAAACTTCTGGTTGGTCACAGAAACTGCTGATGGCTTATTCTGTTGGAGCAGTAGCACTGTCTTTCTATAGGGTAATGTCTTATTCCTAATTCCAAATAAAAATTAAAATTAAAAAAATAGGTCTGTGGTACTGACATCTTTAGTAGATTAAATGTTATAAAATGAATGCATGGTTGTGGATGTGGCTTATTCCTTCAATTACAGTGGTGGAGGAACCATATAAACCATACTCCAGGGGTGCACTAATCAGATTTGAATCCCAGTGGGGCCACTAACTTACTAGGTGACCTTGGACAAGTTGCTTAATTTCTCTTTGCCTTTTTCTCCCACCTGTAAAATGGTAGGAACAATAATACCTACCTCATAGGGTTTTCACTGAGAATTTAGTGAGTTAATTCCCATGAAGCACTTAGTAAGCTGCCTGGCATATATATTTAAGTACTTAATAAATGTTAGCATTTGTATATCTTTAAATTTTTATAATAATTTTATATTTGTAGGTATGAGGAGTGAAGAGAAAGAAAAATTCGGGCATAACTCAAAATTTTAACAGCGATTACCTCTAGGTGATGAGATTGTGGATTTAAAATTTTTCTTTACACTCTTATGTATTTTCAAAATTTTGTGTAACATATATACCAATATTATTATAATACAAAGAAAAATAAATTCTATTTTAGAAACTTAAAATAATATTTCTTACACTTACTCCACCTGGAGTCATCTACATTTCATCCCTGTCTCTCTCCACACAAGCGCACACACACACACACACACACACACACACACACACACACTCATGACAATACATATCCAGAGAAATATATTCACAGATCAATCACACTCTGTTTAATCTGAATTTCAGTAAACAAAAAATAGTTTTTTAGTATAAGTATATTTCAACTATTGCTTGTCCTTGCAAATAAATGGCTCAGCTGGGTTTCAAACCTGGGCTGTGCAGCTGTGGAATGTGGGAGGATGTCAAATATGGCATAAAATATACTTATACTAAAAATTTATTTATTGTTTATACGAATTTCAAATTTAATCAGGTATCTGACATTTTATCTGTTAACTTAACTTCTTAGGCCCCATTGATAGACTAATTCTGATTTTCCTCTGTTTTTCTAACCAGATCTAAATATAACCAATGGAATGAATTTTTTCAAATCTTTTGATTAGAGTTGGCAGTTCAATATTACTCAACAAAAATAAAACAAAATGTTTCAAGATTCAAACATATAATTTTTGCTTCCCCTCCAGCCTTGAGTTATTATTCTATCATATACACAAACACACACAAAACCACACACTCGGGAACATTTCCCTCCTTCTCCACCACCTCATCATCTCCTCACCTCTTCCTCATCATAATGACCCACCATTTCCATTCTTGTGGTCTATAATATTTTTTTAAGGGAGAGAAGGAAACAGAACTAAAACATCATACTAAGGAAGTAAAGTAAAATAGTTTGAATCAGAGTAACATAACCTGTTTTTCTTGTCCCTTGTGTCTGTGAGGTGTTTTTTCAATTACTTTGTGAGTCATGGTCCTTCCTATGCTTTGCTGAATCACAGATAGTCCTTATGTAAATGCTCTAGTGTCAGTTGTTATACTGATAAAGAACTTTTTTTTTTTGAGAGCTAAATGAGCCCTGAGCTGAGTTCTTCATTCCTTTGCTGCTTGTTTCTTTGCTTATCATTTTCACTGGTTTCTTTTCAGCTGAAGACTCATGGGCATTGCCATGGGTTTTTAATTTCCCCCATGTATTATCATGTTGGATCTTTTCCAAAACATGAAAGGGTAGGTATTATTTCCACCATTTTAAGGAAGCTAGACTCAAGTAAGATGTCAGACATGGGACTAGCAAGCCTTGGGGGAAGAATTAAAGTACAGGTATTCTGACTCCCAGAGGTCTTTACTGGTCAGTTATGGGGGTTAGCTTCTATAGTATCAAAGAAACAGACACCTTTATGAAGGTTGACCCCTGTTGGAAGAACCATTGACATGAACTGTAAAGAGGTTCTCTAGTTTATTTCCAATTTAAAACAATTTCTTATTCATCTCATCATTGATTCCTCACAACACAAACTCAGAAAAGTTCTCATTTTATTTTCCCCCAAAAGTGGAAGAAAATGAAGTTCAAAAGGTTATGAAACTAAAACTACCTCACAACTGGTTGGAAACCAAACTGAGAGACATTTCTATTTTTCTATGCCAGCATATAATTAGAGAAAGTAAAATAATGTGTTTCAAATAAGATTGTAAGTGCCAAGGTAAGGGACTGTGTCTTTTTATTTTCTTACTCCTCCCCCTGAACTCTAGTATACGTCTCACAGGCATTAGGTGTTCCAGCTCTGTTCATTGCTTCCAATTAAGTATTTCCAAGTGTAGTTACTTCTGACTTAATACCAAAAAATAAGGCTTGTCCTTTGGACCTAGAATCTTTTCCCCTCCCAGCAGCCATGAAGTGAAGAAACAGATCATCTAAAGTGAATTTCTCTATTGTTAGACATCAGGAAAATCCTTTAAATACATTTTGAGATAGAATCTCCACACGTAATAGTGACAACTTCTTCCTGAAGTAATTAGAAATGATGAAGAGTATGGTATCCACCTTTATTTTTAATCAATTATATTCCAAAGAAAAATATGACATTTTCCAGCACTCTGTAAATGGCAATCTCAAACTAAATCTCAATTCCTAATAATATAATTTCCCTAATACATGATTATATAAGCTAAAGTAAAATATCCATCATAAAAAATGTTAAAATTGTAGAGTTTCTTATTTTACAATTTTTAAAAATCACTTTTCGGCCTTCTTGGTCATGTATACTGACTTTTTACTATAAAGGTTGTTTTAATATCAAAATAATGATATTCTATGACCATCCTCAATAACCAAAATTCTACCACATATATTTTCTTCTGCCACATACATAGCTCTCATTAAATGAAGAGAAGTGAAATGTCCAGGAAATCTATTAATCTATTAATATTCTTTTTCAAAATATCATGTTCCATTTTATCCCAATATTACAATTATTTACCCATCACTAAAGACTCTTGTTATATTTTTACTATTTCTCATTCTTGAGTCTTGATTTAAATTCACCTTTTTGCTTGCTGAACTCTATCTTCAAGTTATTTTTTTTCTTTTTTCTGTTTCTTTTTTTTTAAACATCTTTATTGGAGTATAATTGCTTTACAATGGTGTGTTAGTGTCTCCTTTATAACAAAGTGAATCAGCTATATTCAAGTTATTTTTAAACAAGAAAATTATACAGATGGTATATTTTCTGAGAACTCGCATGTCAGAATCTCTTTCTACTTCCTTTTTCTCATTTTATAGGATTATTGGACCATAAACTTTCCCAAATAATTGTATATACATTATTGCCTTTTATTCTAGTGTTTTTGTTATAGAGTAGAAGTCTAAGGCTGGTGTGATTTTTATTCTTATATAGGTTACCTTTTTGGTTTCTGGATGAAGGTAGGAAATCTTTATCCTTTAACTTTTTTTCTTTTTTTTTTTTTTTTTTGCCAAGAGATCTAGATGTGGTTACATTTGGCACTAAACTTTGGGAAATTATGAGCATTTTCAATGTTCTCATTCTGGAAAAATGTTCTTCCTCTATAAATTTGATGATTGATTCTGTTCCAATTGTTCTTTTTTTTTCTTCCTCAGGAACACAAATGATTTATTACCTGAATGTCCATTTTCTGCTCTCCATGTCAATCATTATTTCTAGTTCCAGCTCAGGTTACTTTCCTCTGCATTCTGAAAGATCTCATCAGATCTATACTCCCCAAAATCACTTATCTCTGTTATTTGGTGTCATTTTTTCTTTTTACTACTTCTATGTGGATTTTATATGTTATGACATTTCTGTGATATTTTGAATTTTCTTTAGTGACAGACAACTCTTTCGTTATGTGTACTCTTATCACAGCATATTTTCCCCTTATGTTTGGCTACTTTTTTTTTTTTTTTTTTTTGTGGTATGCGGGCCTCTCACTGCTGTGGCCTCTCCCATTGTGGAGCAACAGGCTCCGGACGCCCAGGCTCAGCGGCCATGGCAGCCGCTCCGCGGCATGAGGGATCTTCCCAGACCGGGACACGAACCCGTGTCCCCTGCATCAGCAGGAGGACTCTCAACCACTGCGCCACCAGGGAAGCCCATGTTTGGCTACTTTTGTTTAATAAGATCATGTCTTCTTGCATATCTTTGCTGATACCAAGCACATGTCCTAAAATTTTTTGAAGAAAACTTTCTGAGATATGTCTGTCTTCTGAGTTTATATATCATCTGATTTAGAGGACCTTAACCATGCCATACAGTTAGATGCAGGATTAATTTCTGATCTTACAAAGAGAGTATATGAAAACTACATCAACCACCCATTTTAGAGTACCACCAGCTCCAGCATTCACTGGTGCCAGTGCTCTTTCTCTGTTTAAATTGCTTTTCATTAGTCCATTCCTTGTGTGATAACAAAATACCATAGATGGGGTAGTTTATAAATGGCAGAAATATATTTCTCACAGTTCTGAAGGCTAGAAGTCTGAGATCAGGGTGCCAGTATGGTCCGGTGAGGGCCCTCTTCTGACTCAGACATCTTGCTGTATAGTCAAATGGTGGAAGAGGCTAGGGATCCCTGTGCACACTCTTCCGTAAGGCCCTAATCCCATTCACGAGAGCTCCATCCTCATGACTTAAGCACCTTCACCTACTAATACCACCACCTTTAAGGGTTAGGATTTCAACTATAAATTTTGGGGTACACATTCAGACCATTTAATAAAATAACTACATTTTCATAGAACTTTTCATCTTTCCTGTGTCCCTAGATAGGATGGTGTGCTGGACAGTGTGGCTTCTTTTGAACACACACAGAGAGAAAAGACTTGATGGGTCACAACTGGATGGTTCAAACTATAGTTTCTATTTGGCTAGCTTTATTCCCTGGGCTAGGGAATCACAATAGCAGTGGCTTTGTCGGAATTGTTGGGGTTCTCCACACAATTCTGGTTCAGGGATATAGCTTGAGTCATCTAAGAAGTTGCTTTTTAAACCAACCAACCGAACACTGCAGTTACTGAAAATTACTACCAGAATTTATAATTTTTCTTATCCTTCCTTAATTTCTGGTGATTTTGCTCCTTTTGCCTTTGAACAATACCATAGACTCAATTTTTTTCATCTGCAATATGAGGATAATAACATCTAACATAGAGGGTTGTTATAAAAATTAGGGAAAATATATGTAACACTATGTACAGGGCCTGGCTCATAACTAGTAGATATTATTTTTATTATTATTATCTTTATGCTTACTTTAAGGGGAAGTTGGGGAAGGAAGTATTAGGCACTACTGATATGGCACCATATTAACCTAGACACTCTATTTGTTCAATTTTATGGTCACCTTAAGCTAAAGCTATTTAACACTAAGGGATTTATGATAAATTTGTAAATATGATTTCAGGCAACTATTTTTACCTGTTTTTGAATAAAACCCCTTTTTGTAAAGAAAAAAAAACACTTGTATTCTTAACAAAATATAAATAATTAAAAAGCACATTAATAAAGTATGCTAATATACTTTCAAGTATTACTTAAGGTTGATTTGAAGTCTAATCAATTGAGGGTTTGCTATCAGGGAATCAGAATTTTTTTTAAAACTAGTCTTTTAAATTTCAGAAAAGCAAAAAAGTCATTGTATTTAAGACTTAAATATCAGGGCTTTACAAAGACAGTCTACAGATTCATGTCAAGGCAGAATCATGACCGACATTCAGTGTTGGGCTCTCTCTCAGTAGTAAGAATACAAGCTTTGATGTGGATCCTTCTAATTTTATATACAACTCTGTCATTTACCAGCTGGGTGACCTCCAGTAGTTTACATTCTCCTCCAGAGCCGAGTTTTCTCATTTGAAAAGTATTTTGCTATAAATGTATCTGAAACCCTTAGCAGAGGATCTATACATTTTTATGCTCAGTAATTTATCTACCCACCTGTTTATTCATCCGTATATGCTTTATATGGAGACCGAAGTTAATTCCTGGTTTCGATGCCTTGAAATGTTGGTAAATATTTCTTCTGAACCTCAATAGGATTAGTAGGACCCCTACAGAATAACCCCAGAGACTGAGTGCTAGGAATGGGTTAAAGAATAGCAGGTTCAATGGACTGTCTAACCATCTGCACACAGTGCAAATCAGGATGTGCTTTTCTTCCACTCCTTTTCATGAAAGCAAACTAACACGTTTCTGTGACAGACTGTGGAATAAGGATGAAATCTTCATACATGCCATTACCAGCATCCTCTTCTACTGAAAGGGTTGTCCAAGGAAGTGAAACAGCTGTGGAAGGGGAGTGGCCATGGCAGGCCAGCCTCCAGCTCATAGGGGCAGGCCATCAGTGCGGAGCTAGCCTTATCAGTAACACTTGGCTGCTCACGGCCGCTCACTGCTTCTGCAAGTAAGTTTATTAGAGCTGTTGCTAGTCTTCCTTACTCAGTTATTAATTACCGTCAATTTAGTGCTGGGAAGAGTTCAATCTCACCAGCTTAGCCTCTACTCCATTCTGGATGGACCCTGTCCCCTAAATACATTATGGTTGCTCTATGCCCCAATCATACTCATCCCCTCACCCTTCTCTCCGTATCTATCATGTTTGGTTTGCATCATTCTTATGGCTCTTACAACATATTCTCTTGTAGCATCATGACACCAGTGTGATCTTTTCTACTATACCATAAATTATTTTAGTTTAAAGACTATTATACATGTAACAAATTTAAACTCTTCTACCTATTTAAAGAGAAAATTCAGCCACTTTAAAAAATATTATTCCATCTATCCTCCAACTATCAACATCCACCATCACTTTAGTAAGTGATGAGAAAAACATCAAATAAGAAAAAAGAAAAAAATCAAAGGTATCACTCTTGAAGCTCTCCCTTCCAATTGCATTATCCAAGAACTGTGTGGGCTTTTATGGACCAGAGAGGTGTGTGGATGGTGAAAGAGACCAGCCAGCCTTTATCACTGCCCTCATAGAATGTAAGACTGATCACACACAATCTAAAAGGAGCTCTCTGCTTGGGCTTTCACAGTTGTAGCTCTTAACACTCAGCTATATCACTTCACATACACAGACATGCACAGGCACGCTATTGCCCCAAGACCAGGGACACACTATCTTTTCTCCCTGAGGTTTCACTATCAGGGTACAGAAAGTTTTTCCTTTTAAACCCTTAAAACACAAAAGCTCTGAGTAAAGCCCTGGCCAGTGGCACTGTTCACACACCCTTTCAGAGGAAACTATCCTTGGTGTGTCTAGGAGGTGCTTGGTCATCCTTCTGTGGTAACACCCAAATTGTTTCAAGATGCCTACGCCTTTATTTATGGAGCAGACGTGCAATGAGAATAACCTAATGAATTTAAGGTGATTGTCACTCTCTCATGAAAGAAGAGAAAAGGGACTCACACAAATTCACAACCCTGAAAATAACTAGCATCATGCCTTAGGTAAACTTGAGTCTCACTAATTTTTCAAGGCTTTCTGATTTTTTTTCATGTTTACAGACTCCTCCAATCTTCACACTTGTGTTTGGGAGTGTCATCTATTTTGCTTTGTAACTGATCTTTGCTTATATAAATTAAAAATAAATAAGCCCAGAATGTCAATGCATTTAGTGAAGAATATAAGCTATAATGACTGAGATACATTTTCGGCAGGTCCAGTGCCATCTCTGTGTGTTGGCAGACCTACATGGGGATCGGCCATTGAGTTTGATAAAAATAGAGATAACTGGTGACCTTGATAAAAGAAACTGTGATTATATGATGAGAATGGGAATGAATTCAAGAGAGAAAAGAAGGAGAAGGATTGGATGTAGTGAGTTTAGATGCCATTTTCAAGGAGTTTTTAAATGAATGGGAGCAGAGAAATTTGACAGTTGGGGGTGGTTGTGGACTCAAAGGAAGGATTTTTTTAAAATATGAGAAATGTAATAGCATATTTTATGCCAGTAATAATAATAATATAAAAGAGTTGGGAAAGGTAATGATCCTGGAGAGAAAGGGTTCCATTTCGCAGGTGATATAATTTCATGTAACTGCATAATACAGTGTACTGTTGTGAAGGAAAAATAAAGATTCTTTGAAGACAATTTCACAATTATCTAAATACTTTTAAATTTTTTATGTTTTTTTCCTACAGAATTAGTGTATTTTAAAAAATTTTGTTTAAGACAAATGTTAGTACCTTTATGTCCATGAAAAATGATGCCAGTCTTTGTGAAACAAGAGTGTGTAGGGAAAAAGTTCTTGACAGGATATCATGAGACCTAGGCCATCTCTCTCTGACAGTAACCAGGTGGATATGTGACTTACCTGGCAAGCCATTTAACTTCTTAGTGAGTCTTAGTGTTCTTATCCACAAAACATATTGAACTGTGCCTAGGAATGGAGACTCCCTTTCTGGTTGATGATGCATGAAGAGATGGGTATTCCTGTTTTGTCCACTCCATTAGCTTACAAGCTCCTTAAGGACTGAAGTAACATATGTCTTTGTAGCTTCCAGAATTCTATTTTTCAAATGAATGCTTCAGCCCTAAGATTTCTGCTTTGAATAAAATCTCCCTTTAAAGTGTAAATAAGTAAAACACATGAGAGGCACTTCCCTGGTGCCGCAGTGGTTAAGAATCCGCCTGCCAATACAGAGGACACGGGTTCGATCCCTAGTCCAGGAAGATCCCATATGCCGTGGAGCAACTAAGCCCATGTACCACAACTACCGAGTCTGCACTCTAGATCTTGCGAGCCACAACCACTGAGCCCACACGCCATTACTACTGAAGCCTGCATGCCCTAGAGCCTGTGCACCACAACTACTGAAGCCCCCACGCTCTAGGGCTTGCGGACCTCAACTACTGAGTCCATGTGCTGCAACTACTGAAGCACGCGTGCTTAGAGCCTGTGCTCTACAGCAAGAGAAGCTGCCCCAATGAGAAGCCTGCACACTGTAGCGAAGGGTAGCCCCCGCTCACCACAACTAGAGAAAACCCACGTGCAGCAATGAAGACCCAACGCAGACAAAAAGAAAAAACAAATTATATACATAACCAAGTGGAAATTAAAAAACAAAAACAGATGAGAGAGGAGCCCTCCCCATATCCCAATCCCTCCACCCCTAGGCTCTGCCTGCTCATCCCTGGGGCAGTGCAGAGTACTCTGAAAACTACTGATCTTTCAGGTTTTTCATTATACTTAAAAGTTATGATTCACCAACACAGTAATCCTGCATGAACAAGGAACTCCCCTTTCTGAATTCTCTTCTGTGTGATTTGCTTTTAAATAATTTTCTTCTACATAGAGAATTTCAAGTTTCTATATATTTCTAGTCATTCTTGAAAGGGATAATTAGACAAAGAGGGAACTGGGCTTTAGATTAGAATAGGGAGGTAAAGAGATGATAGGAGTAGACAGAATTTGCTTGTTATGTAACCTTGTGGTAGAGAAAAGCATCTGTGTTAAGGAAGAGCCTCAAAAATAGTAAGAGGGACTGACTAGGCCAGGTCAAAGGCAGTGGGAGCACTAACAACATGACACTGAATAGGGCTGCTTAGCCCTTGAGTATTGGGGCAGGGTATGGGCCTTGGGTGGAGAAACAATCCTGTGTACATATGAGGGTTTGTGAAGCAGACAAATTGCACTTTATCTCAAAGATCAAGGTAAGACCCAGTAAACAAGAACTGACAGGTGAGTCATAAAATAAGAATGGATGGAGTGTCTCATATAGAAGGAAAATATCTCTTATGGTGCATAATATCCAAAACAAATCAAAATTAATTTCTACATACTTCACTGAAATTATAGAAGAAATCAAATTTGAAGAGTTTCTAATAAACAAGGAATTAAAATATTAGAAACTAATTGTATAGTAGCCATTACTATTATTATTCCAAACATAGCATGGAATTCCATTTAGTTACTGTACTCTCTTTAATTTTAGAGTATGTAAAATATTTTAAGGGCTTTCATACTCTCATTTGTATCAATATTTTAACCTCTTTTTTCCATAAGGTCATCAACTGCAAATTCTCTCACCATAGGGATTTTTCAGGAGCATAATTCCAATAGTTGGGGAGAATATGGTCTCAATCTTTTTTTAAAGGATACAGTTAAGCATCACACATTTTACCCTTTATATTTTGCAGACATAAAGACCCAAGTCAATGGATTGCTACTTTTGGCATGACTATAACACCACCCGCAGTGCAACGAAGTGTGAGGAAAATTACCTTTCATGAGAATTACCATAGAGAAACAAATGAAAATGACATTGCTTTGGCTTAGCTTGCTACCCGAGTTGAGTTTTCAAATGTAGTTCAGAGTTTGCCTCCCAGATTCATCCATAAAGTTGCCGTCTAAAACAAGTGTATTCGTCACAAGGTTTGGATCCATTGTAGATGATGGTGAGCTGTTCAACATAATTTACTTAGTACAATTTTATCTTGGGATCTAATGAGGCATCTAGGGGATACCGCTTTAGACTCTTCATTAAAATGTGGATGTTTCTAATGTGTATGGCTCTGACAAGAACAAGGTACTGTGGGTTAAAAAGTAAAAGGAATCAGATACCTGTCCTTGAGGAGTTCACAATTAATTGGAGCAGTGGTGAGGAAAGGGAGAGGTCAATAACATGATGAACAGAACAGACCGTTTTAGATACTATAAGGAACAAAATGCTATGGGAGTACAAGGGAGTAAAGGATTACAAATTGTATATTTGCCAGACGTAAACACTCCCGGCTAGCATATACTTCATATACTTTTTTTGGTATAAATTCTTCCTAATTTTAATGAGGATATGTAATGATCATAAACATGAAAGTGTTTTGTAAATGTTTTTAGACTCAGTTGTGTAGTATTCTCTCCTCCTAACCACTGGCCTTACTCTCTGCTGGTGTCATATTGTTGCTGTATCTTGGGCATTTGTTTTGTTTCTCATGTTTTGAAACACCTGAAATAACATGCAGGGGTCCCCAACCCCCAGGCCGTGGCCCGGTAGCAGTCTGTAGCCTGTTAGGAACTGGGCCGCACAGCAGGAGGTGAGCAGTTGGCAAGTGAGAGAAGCTTCATCTGCTGCCCCCCATCGCTCGCATTACCAACTGAACCAACGCTTACACCCACTGGTCCATGGAAAAACTGTCTTCCATGAAAACGGTCCCTGGTGCCAAAAAGGTTGGGGACAGCTGCTATACATCATAGAGTAGGACAAATAGACCTGTGCAGCTTGTACCCTGGTTTCTTCTTGAGTAGCTTTTGGAAAATCAATGAACTCCTCTGAGCCTCAATTCCCTTACATGGAAAAATGTGAAGCTGGACAAGATCAGTGTGATGAACCCTCTTCTCATGAAAAAAAAGGGCATACACACACAATATTGCATGTAGTTTTGAGGGTTCCAATAACTCTTGAAGAGCCACAAATATGATATAATATTGGGTCATGTATGTGTATTGTTCCTTGCACGTAGGCATTTTTGACACAGAAAATAAAATTAGGCAATAATTAAATAATAAAAATCTTAATGCTTTTGTTCCTAGGAATATACAATTTATGTGTCTTCTGAGTCTTAGATATAACTCTATTCAAAGAACATGTTTTTCATTTTTACATTTGTTTTTGTAATAGGACCTACACAAAATAGACTTCAGCAAGCCAGGGTGGAAACCATAAGCACCGATGTGTGTAACAGAAAGGATGTGTATGATGGCCTGATAACTTCAGGAATGTTATGTGCTGGATTCATGGATGGAAAAGTAGATGCATGTAAGGTAAGTCCAAAGTCAAGGTCAAAACTTTAAAAGGAAAGTTTCCATTAACTGTTTCTAATTTGGGCATATACTTTACCTGGGAGAAAAAAATGACATGAATTTTACCAAAGACACAGTTTGCTTAAATAGACATGATAACAAAAATGATTGTACTGAGTGTTTACTATGCCAAAACAATGCTAAGCACTTTCTATACATTAGTTCATTTAATATAATGAGATTGAAGCATTACTATAATTATCCCTATTTTACAAATTAGGAAATTAAAGTCTATTGCTCTAAATTTCTGGTTCACACAATAACTCTTATGGTCTATTGTTATTTTCTTAAGCAAATTTGGAATCAAAAGACAGAGAAACCTCTCCTCTGAAGACCACTTTATTCAGCTCTATCATCATCTCTCATGCATCTTGTTTTTATTCCCCCACCTCCAAATCTCTCTTTGTCCCTTTCATTCTTTCACGACTGACACCTGAAACAGATTTTGTCTCCATCCCAAGGCCTGCAATATTAACGTCAACTCATTTAAATGCTGGATTCTTAGTTCCTAGATCTCCTAATCTCCAGTGATCTTCACTCCTCCTCAGTCACCTATACTTAGGGTCACACCTTGAGCTTTGTCACCAAAAACTATTCCATTTCCAGCAACACTAAATCCCCAAGTCATCCTATTTAACAACAATCCTCCATCCTTCTGCCTGCTTTTCAACTACTTCTGTTTCTTTGGCCACACTCTGTTACACCCCAACCTTCCAACCCTCACCCCCCAACATACACAACTTACACATATATTCTTTGTGTCCCTTCTCTGTTTTATTTTTATCTTTAGCTCTTGTACCATTCAGCACACAATATATTTTATTTAACTGGCTTATTATCTGTCTCTTTCGCTAACCTAGAATGTGAGCTCCATGAAGGCACACATTTTAGAGCATCTATTTTATTTTACTGCTGTATTACCAACACCTAAAACAGTGCCTGGCACAAATATTTGTTGGCTGAATATCATCCTTCAATTTCATAGAGACCTGTAGAGCACAGCTTCTCTGCTATTTCACATCCCATTAATCCTTTCCTTTCATCTACCATCCACTTGTCCAATTTAGATTTCACTGTGATCTTTTTTTTTTTTTGGCCACGCCTTGTGGCATGTGGGATCTTAGTTCCCCCACCAGGGATCAAACCCCTGCCCCCTGCAGTGGAAGCATGGAGTCTTAACCACTGGACCGCCAGGGAGTCCCTGTGATCATTTTTTAAACACTTTTGCTAATACCCCAAGTCCACCTGATGCTCTCTCTTCCCAGTATTTCTGTCTGACAAAGTCCCAAACCTGGAAGAACTCAATTATTTAGTCTCTCTCTCTCTCTGCCTGTATCTGGAAAGTCAAATGCTCCTGGAAAAAATACAAGAGAACCCATGGTTCCACTATAGGTTCCAGATAACAAAACTGACAACCTTACTCTTTTTGTCAGTTTGTTTTTTTCTAAATCTACCTTCCTCTGAATTCTTCCGCCATTTTCTACTTTCCTTAACTTTCAGTTTCTCCTGCCTGTTTATTCTCAACTGATGATTTTGTTTCCCAATTTTCAAAGAAAAATATAAGTCAAAAGAGGGGAGTTTCCCATCTTCCCAGCACCAAGCATACAGACATGCCTTCATCCGGACCCTTGTCATCCACCTTCAGCTTAGATCACAACAGAGGAGCTGCCTCTTCGCTAAGGCTGGTCCCTTCTCCTTTGCTCCATTTCTTCTTCTTGCTGGCCTCTGGGGAACTTTACACTGGCAATTAAGTCCTCTCTCTCTCTTTTCAGACTCAACGTTTCTCTTGTAACTAGATCCTTCTCTATTCAGATCTCTTAAGTTAGGGAAAAAAAGAAATAGCCAATTCTTTTTTGACCCATAATGCCTCCAGCTAGCTTCTCATCTTATCTCTTTACCACCAAATATTTGTGAAAATGTCTCTACCCATGGTCTCAATTTCCTCACCTCCCACTAACTCCTCAAACCATTTCAGTATGGTTTTTGCCCTATTACTTCATCAAAATCTCTCTTCCTGATGTTTTCAATGAACCACTAATGACGTTATACAAATTTTTTGGTCTTCTTTTTTTTTTTTTTAACCTCTTAACAGCATTTAATAATGCTTACCACTCCCTCTTTCTTGAAATATCGTCTTCCCTTGGCTTGTAATGATTTTCATCCTACATCTGTCTGCTCCTTCTCTGTCTCCTTTTCAGGCTCATTCTCTTAATCCCATCTAATACATGTTAATCTATCCTATGCCTGTTTCTTTTTTCACTCTATACTTTCTCCCCAGAGAATCTAATTCTCTCTCATACCTTCAATTATCATCTTTTTGTTGATGTTTCATACATTTATACTTTTAGTCCTAACCTCCTTTTTGATCTCCAGACTTATATATTCTATTCCTACTTGGCAGCTCCAGTTGGATGTTTCAAAGGCATCTCAGATTCAAATGTTGTACATGATTCTGTTCTTATTCCCCTCCCCACCTGATCTTCTTCCTATGTTTTGTATCTCTATGAATGGAATCCCCTTTCATTATGTTAAATAAGCCAGAGTCTAGAAATCATTCTAATTTCTCTCTTTATCCCATATCCAATTGATTACCTAATCCCATGGGTTTTACCTCCTAAAATCTCTCTCCACCATCTCTTGCCTTTCTCTCTTCTCTCAACCTCTCTCTCCTCCCCTTCCCTTCCCTCCAACCCCCAACCACATTAACCATCTAGTTTATCTCCCTTATATTCATTCTTATGCTCCTTTAGTGCATTAGTCAAATGAATGCCAGGACAGTTTCTAACAAGATGTAATCTGATCATGTCAACCCCCTCCTTAAAACACTTAAAACTTCAGTGGTTTACCTTTGCTTTTATCTTATGATAAAAATCAAAACCGTCTGTAAAAGACCCATAGGGCTACATATAGACTAGTCTCTCCTTACCTCTATGGCCTCATTATGTACCACTTGCCCCGTTGCTGTCTTCTCTCCAGTCCCCCTTTCTACAGGCCTTTGCATATGCCAGGCTCCTTCATGCCCAGAGCATTTGTCATGCTGTTCCCTCTGTCTAGAACACATTTTATCCACACCTTTCTTTTCATGATTTACTCCTCTTCTTTTAGATATCAGCTCAATTACATCTCATCAAGGCAAACATCCCTTTCCTCCCTGACTAGTCGAATCCCCCGTTGTATGTTTCCATAGCACTTATCACAGTTGTCATTTTGCATATTTGTAGGCTTATTTAATATTGTGTTTTTTTAAACCTAAATGTCAAGCTCTATGAGCATAGGGACCGTTCATTTTTGGTCATCGTTTTATCCTCAATGTCCATCAGAATGCCTGGGACACATAATAGGAATTCAATAAATAGCTGATAAAAGAAAAAATAAATGAAGGAGGTGGAAGAGGCACAGAGAGGTTATCCTGTGTATCTTACCTCAGGTCACACAACCAGTAATTAATAGAACTAGACCTGAAACTTGGGCAGTTCAACTAGTGAGACCACAATTTTAACCTCTACACTTACAACTGTTTATTTACTTAATCTTCCTTGATCCAAAAGAGATTTAATCTATATAAAATTCAGAAAGCAAACATAAATTAGAACTAGGTGAGTAACAGAAAAGGAGACCAAAATTAGGTCCATAAAATACAGTCAAGCTAAGACATTCAGAAGAGATCACAGAAAATTTCTACCTAGGCACAAATACCAACCTCATGTTAAATATTTTAGATAAATGCTTACTAAACCCCATGCTTAAAGGGTCTAATAAAACTAGCAAAAAAATCTAGGGATGCTGAACCAGAAATAATGTAACCATTCCATATGAATGAATGTTAGTCTTTCTAGAAAACAATTCACTTTAAAGTTTAGCACAAAATTTTAACTCAGTTGAGAGAAACATCATATAATCTATCTCTAGTTTGGCTGCATGTTCTGTGTACCAGTTTCCATTTTTCCTGTGGAAGAGAGATGACTGCAGTGACCTTTCTATTGATGTTAACAATTTTAAATATATTTTTTTCTCTAGGGAGATTGTGGTGGACCTCTGGTTTATGATAATCATGACATCTGGTACCTTGTCAGTATAGTAAGTTGGGGACAATCATGTGCTCTTCCCAAAAAACCTGGGGTCTACACAAGAGTGAGTCAGTATCGAGGCTGGATTGCCTCAAAGACTGGTATCTAGTGTGAATTGACCATGAATTTTATCCACGGCACACAGAGCTAAAACTCCTGCATATTGTGTATTATTTATATTCTTGTGGTTTGAATCAGTGCTTGTGCTGGATGTCAAGAAGTCCTTCAGAGTCAGACCAATCTAATATCATGAGGTGGACTTTGTATACACGTGACAGAAGTATTTCTCTACCCTAAGCAAAGAAGACACAGCAAATGACAAATAGCACCAACTCCTCACTCACAAGAGAAACTGTGATCTTATTAATCAGATGAATATTTATAAATGGTTTCCCCCAAGTGAAGATGGGGAACATCACTTTCCACAGGATATGAAGAGCTGCCAGGGCTGTCAAAATCTTACCTCATACACTACTTGGAGCACTTGGGATTCATATAGCAAAATATCAAACAGCAATCATCCCTGAGGATTCAGGGCTTCAACATTCTAGGACTGATGACTGGACATTCAATGGCTAGAATGGAGAAGTGTGGGATTTGTAATATAATTTGAACTCTAACCTGGGTTTATAAATAGTAATACAGATCATTATCATTAACCATGAGAGTCACCATTTAGAAGATGTTTAAATGTATCTGAACTTGCTGTTAACATTGGGTTATACACACAAGCACTAGCTTCAGGATGCATGTTGTATTGTTACTAAGCATTTCTGATTTATTCTCTAACAGCATCTTGCCATCCATGCATCATTTGGAGTTAGACCAAAAAGGAGAATAAAGACAACTCTTGGGAACACTCTTCCATGGGTAGAAGATAAAAGGAACCAATGGGACCAAGGCTAGAAGAGTTGAGTTTCAAATGATTAATAACAAAACAAGCACTCTAGGGCTTCCCTGGTGGCGCAGTGGTTGAGAGTCCACCTGCCGATGCAGGTGACACAGGTTCGTGCCCCGGTCCGGGAAAATCCCACATGCCGCGGAGCGGCTGGGCCCGTGAGCCATGGCTGCTGAGCCTGTGCGTCCGGAGCCTGTACTCCGCGATGGGAGAGGCCACAGCAGTGAGAGGCCCGCATACCGCAAAAAAAAAAAAAAAAAAAAAAAAAAACAAGCACTCTAGATTTTTGTTGGGATGAGACATCCAATTATTTATTAAGATATACCTACATTAGCATATGGTGCTTTTATAAGTCTTCAGTTCTCTGTCAAGTCAGATGCCTACCAGAATGTCAGGTTAGGAGAGTTGATTTGTACAAAGCACTTAGGATAGTGCCTGGCATATATTATACATTATATAAAGGTTTGTTATAATGGAAAGGAATGTCTCTATGAGTTTTAATGTAAATAAACTTAATTTGTCAAATGAGTGAATGACGTTGGGGCTTAAACCAGCCCCAAGTCTAGGGGTGGAGAGCACAGGCTTTGGCACCAGGCTGCCTGAGCTTGAACATTGGCTTTGCCACGTATAAGTTGTGTCCTTAACATCTCTGTGCATTAGTTCTTTCATTTCTGCAGTGAGAATAAAAATAGTACCTACCTAAGATCATCATGAGGATTAAATGCATGCTTACAAGTAAATTACTTGGAACGGTGTCTGTACACAGCAGGCTCTCAATACAGACTAGGGGCTATCAACTATTATTCATTTGTTTAGGACTCAATAAAACAATATACTTTTTAAAAACTGTATCTTTCTTCTTTAAAATCATGTACTTGATTTCAGAATACTTAAAATTACATTGTAAAAACAATTAGGTGAATTACTAGGTTTTCAAAATCACTTTTTATGTCTCATTAATGTAAGTTGAACCAAGGCTTCTTATACACAAGTAGTCATAGGATACAAGGTCATCTGTCACCAGGGTTGTGACTACAGATGCAGCTGTTTTCACATCCAGGTCTCAAATGTAAGACCTCAAACACTAGACTTGTTGCTCTGATTTACTGGAGAAAAATTTAGCCTCTTAGTTTCTTTAATAACTAAAACTTTTAATTTACATGTATATGTGTTATATGTAATATATGCAAACAAGATAAATATAACTAAAAAACTCCTAGTTATTATTTAATATCAATATTAAGATATAATAAACATGAAAGGGTCATCATACACACTTTTGAAAAGAAAAGGTCATCAAATTTCTGAGTTGATGACTACTAACAATTAAGTATCAACAGGAAAAACAGAGTAAAAATTTAAATTCTTATGCTTCCTTTTGTACGTAGAGAAAAAGCCAAAGCTTTCTGGAGAATATTTAGCATATTCAAGATGTGTTTGACTGATGATATATCTTTTTTTATGTTAAAGCCTAATGCATCATTTGGTAAAAACAAGAAAACAAATCTGCCTACAAAAAAATTATTTTCTACTAATTAATTTCTATAAGAATGGATATGTGCTTTTGTGTACCTCTATTTATATTTCAGAAGACTGTGATAACTTTTTGCAAATCTCTGTGAAACTATATACTTATTTAAATAATTATATGATTAGTTTAATTCAACTCAATGACATTTTAACACAAATGAGAAATGCAAAAGGCTACAGGAAAATCTAAGAAATGGAAAAGTAGATTTTAAAATAGGATTTATGTATCCTATTTCTAGTTTGATCCTGACTTATTGAGTGGTGTTATGGGAATCATGCGATAACTTTTGACTCATATTTTCCATCTACCATAAGGGACATTAAGCTATTTACCCCATGGTATTGTTGTGAGGCTTTCCTGTTGAATAATAAAGTTGAAAAGTCAAATATTTAAAACCTGCTCAAAAACTGCAAAGTATATTATTGCAAACTGATATCAGTACAGATGATGCTGCAAATGCATTAAGATTATAAAGAAGGTGACTTTTTTGTTTTTTAGTGTTAGCATTTTTATTTATCAGTATTATTGCTTGGTGAATTTTACATATATATTGTGGTTAAAAAAAAAAAACCTGGGGGGTTTCCCTGGTGGCGCAGTGGTTGAGAGTCTGCCTGCCGATGCAGGAGACACGGTTTCATGCCCCGGGCCGGGAAGATCCCACATGCCGCAGAGCGGCTGGGCCCGTGAGTCATGGCCCCTGAGCCTGCGTGTCTGCAGCCTGTGCTCCGCAACGGGAGAAGCCACAACAGTGAGAGGCCCGCGTACCGCAAAAAGAAAACAAAAAACAACAAAAAAACCCCCTGGGTTTTGTCTCTTATGCTGTGAATGCTATAATGATATATCTTTTCATAGGTAAAAAACTCTACAATTTGACTCGTTTTAAAAGACAGGTCAGGGCTTCTCTGGTGGTGCAGTGGTTGAGAGTCCACCTGCCAATGCAGGGGACACAGGTTCGTGCCCCGGTCTGGGAAGATCCCACATGCCGCGCAGCGGCTGGGCCCGTGGGCCATGGCCGCTGAGCCTGTGCGTCCCGGAGCCTGTGCTCTGCAACGGGAGAGGCCACAACGGTGAGAAGCCCGTGTACCGAAAAAAAAAAAAAAAAGACAGGTCAAATTCATTAGGTTGACAGTAAATGATACAGCACATAATCTCTGTGGAATGCCATGAGAACTAAAGGGTTAGTTTTTAATACTAGAGTAAGAATTGAACAAAACTTATTGTAATGCTTAACCACCTCTCAGTTAAATCTTCATGATTCAATAACAATAAAAACAAAAATATATTAATAGCAATCACCCAGTGAACTTATTGCTTTGTTCATATATTTATTTGACAGAGAGGGGATGTGTGCAAGGCATTCCTTCATGCCATCATGGAAATGAAAAATAAACTTGTTACAAATTATTGAAGTTAATGCCAGAATTATAGCTGTTAGAGCTGGGAGAGACCTAAAAGACTGTCTATATCAACCTCCTTTTTTGACTCATGTGAAATCAAAGCCAAGAGAATTTCCCCGAAGAATACAGTAGGTGATAGCCAGTAGAGGAACAGAATCCAGGAGCTCTTTCATCCAGTTCAGTCTTCTCTGCACTACTCTGTGTTATGCACATTCACTAGCCAGGGATATTGCCGTTCTAGAAGTCACTGGGATTAAATGATTGTTGCCAAACAGATGTTTCTCCTTGGAAAAAATGTAAGTTAAACTCACATGGTGTTTAGCATGTATATTAGCAAGTATATTATTTAACCAAACCAGTTTTATGGTTAAGACAAATAATACCACTTAAAACTATATCCAACTATACCTAAGGAAATGAAGGATGATTTTAACATAGGCAAAGCTGCAGAGCCAATTAAATTGGCAGGTCAGAACACTCCATGGAAAGTTTAACCTCCAAATCTATATCTTACCCCATCCCTTTCTCACCCTCCACACTAAGCTTATGAAGTAATTTAAAGACTTGATGTTGTGTAAATTATATACCATATTTTAAAATAAGGAGCAGCAAAATAGTTCAAACCCTGCTGAAACAACAAAAGTTTGTTTTGAACTTTGCTCTTTTTAATGCCTTATTAGAAAATCTGTTTTATAAACAAAACTACAGGAAGCACACTAAAATGCAGCAAACTAAAAAGTTTTGATTAAGATGATTTTGTAAATACTTACAATAAACATTCTTTTACAGGTTTCAGTATTTTTCTTGCCTGAAAGTTTTAACTATGGCTAATAAGAAATGAGAAAATTGTAATCTTGTCACACAATTAAGAAGAGAAATACATCTTTACTCCCAACTGTCCTTATCCTGTTAAATGGAACTTAATCTACCTCCTCACGATGTTATGAGGCTTTCCTCTTGAATAATAACTTAAAGTCCAAATTCAGAGAACGTTTCAAACTGTTTGAAAAGTGCAAAGTATATTATTATAAATTGGTATCAGCACAGCTGATGCTGCACATGCACTAAGATTGTCATTGTTTTTATACAATGTCAGCATTATCATTAGTATTGCTTTATGTATTTTGCAAACACCACTGTTTTGTTGAAATTATATTTAGCATTTTCTTGAAGAGAAATAATATATAATACAGCTCATATGGTTAATATTAACTTATCACAAAAAGAAAAGTACCAAGCAAATCAAATTAATTGTTGTTCACTTGATAGCTTTAAGACTGAATATAGTCCCAACTCATTTTATTTACAGCATATTTTATGACAACTTGTTGGAGAACTCTATAATCAATCACTGTATAGCATAGGGAACTCTACTCAATACTCTGTCATGACCTATATGGGAAAAGAATCTAAAAAAGAGTGGAGATATTTATATATAATATATTATATATATGTATAACTGATTTGCTTTGCTGTACACCTGAAACTAACACAACATTGTAAATCAACTATACTCCAATAAAAATTAAAAAAAAGAAAAAATCAACCGGGAACATTGTTAAAGCTATTACATAGCTGACAATGGAAAATACCAAAATCATTCCAAAGTCAGAATTTAACAAAGTATATTTTAAAGACTCTGCTTAGCAATATCTTAGTCTACATTCTGAATTATTAAAGATTCTTTAACTTAAGTCACAGAGCTATGTAATTGTGAGTATGCTAACCAGATGTCATAGGTTTCCTGTGAAGTTCTATTTTTATACATTTTGTTCCATTGTCAGAATCTATGTCCCAACTTTTATTTAAAATTTAGTTTTGGAGATGAGGCGATCACCCTGTTAGATCTTTCTTCTCTTTCCATTCCCAAATGTCAGTGCTCTCCATGAAAGATGTTCAGATGCC
Source organism: Grampus griseus (assembly GCF_964374135.1). Taxonomy (NCBI): domain Eukaryota; kingdom Metazoa; phylum Chordata; class Mammalia; order Artiodactyla; family Delphinidae; genus Grampus; species Grampus griseus. The sequence goes on from NC_138997.1 coordinate 58,523,255, forward strand.
CCCCTAAGAAATGTTTTCAGGAGGAGAAATTTCAGAAATGCATAGGATTACCTTCCTAATGGTTTCAGCTACCCTTCATCTGTGTTAAAAACTAGTACTTTCTGCTGAACCTCAAACCCATATTTTCCTGTTTAGATCTAGGTGGAGATTACTGAATTCTTGGGATAATTTTTTAAATCCTCTAGTGTTTGTCCTACAAGTAATAATCCTTAGGGAAAGAGGATTAGGAAGTTGAATGAATAGGCTGAAAGGCACTTTGAAGAAAAGAATAATTTAAAAGTGGAGAGGAGAAATAAATAGAACCTGAAAGTTAAGACCATTGGAAAGACAAATATTAAGCCACAGCCACTTTATAAAAGTTTCGTAGGAAAAACATAGTTGCATTACAGAATAAAAGTTTTTTTTTTAATTAAAGGAAATTAATGGGATTTACTTATCCCACTACACACACAAAAAAACCCCTGTGCGAACATTATAACTAATACTTTTTAGAAGGAGAGGGCACACAATTTTATCAACTTACAACTATTTTTATTTTTTACCTTCCTATTCTTGTATATATACCTACATATATTTGACAAAATTGACATAATAGCATATATAAAATTATGTATTTCTCCATCTGACACTATATATTTTCCAATGACCACATGTTTGGTATTATTATCACTTCTAATGGCTATCTTTGAGTCGATACATTAAATAGTTACACCACATAGACCTTGCCCAGAACATTAGGATAGCCTGCTAGCAACTAAATTTTTCACCAGGGTCATGAATCATAAAGTATGGTGTCTTACCCTTCCTCACTCCATGAACCCTCTTGCACTGCACCAAATGAAGACCACTGTGATCACGTATCCTTACCTCTGCTTTGCTTCTTTCTCATAATGCCTGTGGTTTCTTTTCCCTCTCACCACACTGCTCATTGTCTTTCCCACTGGCTTAACACCTCACTACTACCCTTTTTCTCAGCTGATTCCACTTAATCTTTCTTTCTTTTTTTTTTTTTTTATCAGAATGTTCCTATACCTTCAACCTTTCACAGAACGCTCCCTCAACCTCTTACTCAAGTCTGGATGTCCCTATCTAACACACCCTTTCATTGTAACCCTCTCAAGTGATTGCTCTTTCTCCCTGGCTCTAATACTAAGTCAAAATTCTTCCAACACCCATTTAAAAGCTTCCAAATATTCGTGTAGTCTTCCAACAATTACTGCTGCACAATAGTATAAAAATATAAACTATTTTTAGTATATAGGCTCATGCCTCTAACTGTACCACATATTGCCCCTCCTAATCACTTCCAAGCTCTGGACACCCCCTACATTAACTGAGGTACTAGGCACCTGCTCAGAATGGACCTATGTATCTGACTCCTATCTTCATTGTTGTCAGTTTCAACATCCAAGTAGATAATCCACACCCAGCCTCAATTCTTTGAACTCATAAATCCAAATGATCTTAACTTCTTTTCCACTTCCATCATCTCCTTCTAACTGTTGGAAGAACCTCAAAATGATCTTCTTTCTCTAATCCTGAAGTCCTATAGTCCATGTCCCTGCATTTCTAATTTCAAATACCTCTAATTTCTCCAACTCCTACAGAAGATGTACTTAATCTAGAAAACTCCTACAGAAGATGTACTTAATCTAGAGCACAACTTGGATAGGAAAAAAATAATCTTCTTTATCTTCACTAACTTTTAACAGAAACTTACTTTTTCTTTCCATTATAAAATAGGCAAAAAAAAAACCCAACAACCCAGTAACATAAGTTGTATCAGTGACTTTGTCACCAAGAGAAATCATAGATATTTTAATTTCATTTAATAGTTGTTGCATATGTATCAAAATATATTTATTCTCATTGCAACTTTGAAATTGTTACTAGACTCATTGCTAAATCCTGTTATTTAATATGTTAAAAGAGAAGCATATTTATTTCTATTCAAAAATTTCAAAACTATTTTGATAACCACATCACCATATACTGGTTTTAGTATAATTCTATGTATTTTATTTTATGCATCTAAAAACATTATTATGAGAAGGGGTCCATAGTCTTCACCAGACAGCCAAAGATGACCATGGACATGGCATAAAAAGAAATGAGACCTTAACCTATAGGGTAAAGACAAAACATAGTTTCTAGATGTACAAAACTTCCATGATTATCCCCTTCCTATTTTCCATTTTAATCTCTCATCTTGGCTTCTTTCCTTTTGCTATTCTTAATTTTCATTTTTTAAAGAGGTATTCTAGTGCTCTAAACACACTATAATGTTGCATGTACACATGAATCCCTTCACATAAAAGTTCTTCCCTCCTTACTACTTTAATAAGTTTCCATTCTTGAAAGAGTTGTACCAACTGACTATAGCCCCAGAGTATGTGAATGTTGAATTTTTACTAAATATCTAACATTATTAAACATATAGTTTAAAAGGGGGAAAACAATCTTTTTTATTTTTTAGTATTGTGGTAGACAGAATTCTTTTTTTTTTTTTAATGGTCCTCCAAGATCTTCTGCCCTAATCTTACTGTGAATATAATGAGAAATCATACCCATGCTTATGTTACATTACATGGCAAAAGGAGTTTTGTAGATATGATTAAGGTTACTAATCACCTGACTTTGAGTTGGAGATTTTTCCAGGTGGGTTTAAGTCTAATCCTTTAGAAGGAGAGTCCCTTAGAAGCAGAGAATTTTCTCTTCTTGGTAGTAGAAAAATCAAAGAGATTCCAAGTGTGAGAAGATGCACCACTGTTGGCTTGAAAATGAAGGGGACCATTTACCAAGGAATTCAGTTAGCCTCCAGAAACTGAGGGAAGCCCAAGATGATAGGGAGCAAAAAAACAGGGACCTTAGTCCTTCTGAAATGAATTTAATTCTACCAACAGACTAAATATGCTAGCAAGTGATTCTTTATCACAGCCTCCAGATAGAAACCCAACTGAGCCCACTTCTTGCTTTTAGCCTTTAAACACTAAGCAGAGAACAAAGTTGGGCCCACCTGGACTTCTGACAAACAGAATAAAAACAAATAATAAATGGCTGTCATTTTAAGTGGTTAAGATTGTAGTAACTTGTCAAACATTAGTAAAAAGTTGACAAAGGTATAGAATTTTTATTTATTAGCCAATTTGAACATTTTCCCATATGTTAATTTATCCATTGTAATTTTATGTGCCTGTTTTGCCAAAAACTTCTTCTCAAAAGAGGTATTGAAATATGAATTTAAATGTTGATTGTCAAATTGACTAAAAGAAAGATTCAGTAAACATTTAATGTCAAAGTGTTTACAGAGGTGATAATAAGTGCATTCATTCAAAGATGTCACAGTTTCTGGCCTCAAATCTTCCACTGTCTAAAAGGAGGAATATTTTGAAACTAAAGAAAACTAAAACTAGGTTCCTGCTTGAAGGGAAAACATGGGTCAAGGGCTATTTGGACAGTAGGGAAATTACAGGAAAACATCCAGGACTCTGTGTAATAAGATTCTAACTAAATGTCTTGAATCTTACAGTGAAGTGGATTTTTAATTGAGAACTGTATTACAAAGAAGGAAAACAATATTCTAGGCATGTGGGCAAAGACACAGTGGGGAAAAAAAAAGATCTGATGGACAGAAAAGAAAACTCAAAGTCAATAAAAGTAGGCACTGCTGTAGCTACAAAGGAAATCACAAGGAGAGTTGGGGAAGTCCTTGAAAATGGCAGTTGGCACAAATACATTTTCACTTTCCCACCTTAAAGCTGGATTCCCCTTTAAGCAGATACAAAAGAATTATTGCGCCAGACCCAGACAGGTACCATTGCACTAAGAAAAGCAAGTCAAGGGCTATCAAACCTTTTATGAAAATCTCTGATCTTGTTTCACACTTGCCTCTAAAAGGAGAAAAGGCATAGCCTGAAGACCAGAACGTACTGACTCAGAACAAACAGTGCCATCTCTTGAAAGACAAACACAAAACTGCTCCAAGTATTCAAGGGTTTTGCTTAGGTTTTGGACATTATATTGTTTCTCATTTAATTAGCCAGAATCAGGAAATATTTACTTCCTAAAACAAAGATTATCAAGTGATTCTTCACCTCAAACCATACTATTGGTTAAAGTTTACCATCCAAACTTGTTAAACTAGTTTATTTTAAATCCTTAAGTATATTCTTGCTTTAGTCACCTTACAAGTCTGAAAGAATGTCCAGATGCTACTCATTTGATGAGAAATCACAAAGAAGCATAGAGGTGGAAGAGTGTGCATTCTCAACAGTGGGTGATGTATCAGTAAGTTTAATTTTATTTCATGTTTAAAATATCTGTTTCAGATTTGTGGTTTCCAATTCCAGAAATTATTTTGAGTTGTGAATTTAAGAGTTTTTTTTTCTCTACCACTGGAGAAAATATTAACTTGGTAATGTTAATATTCTTTATTTCAGGAAACCATGTTAACAATTTTTTATTTAAGATTTGAAAAGTTTAACATGTTGGATTTTAATTGGAAAATTTAATGTGAAAATGACATAATTACAGAGAAAGGGAGGAAAAACATAGAGCCTGAGGTAAAATTGTGTAAGTTTGCAGGCATGGAAAGATGGAGCAAGTAAGAAAGTGTTTTCTCACCCTCATCCCAGTTTAGAATATATAAGGCTGTTTGTGATCTTTCTAAATTATGCATTTAGTTGATACACTGAAAACAAAATATATGTTGTATAAGAAGTATTATATATTAACCCCCTTCTGAAATTCATAAATATAATTAAAATATCAAAAAATAATAAGAGTTTAATGTCCTTTGAGAAATTCTTTGCCTTTTAAAATAAAAAAATTAAAGAACAATATTAAAGATATTGGTTCAAGATGGCAGAGAAGGATGTGCACTCACTCCCTCTTGCGAGAGCACTGGAATCACAACTAGCTGCTAAACAATCATCAACAGGAAGACACTGGAACTCACCAAAAAAGATACCCCACATTCAAGGACAAAGGAGAAGCCACAATGAGACAGTAGGAGCAATAAAACCAAATCCCATAACTGCTGGGTGAGTGACTCAAAAACTGGAGAACAATTATACCACAGAAGTCCAACTGCTGGAGTGAAGGTTCTGAACCCCATGTCAGGCTTCCCAACCTGGGGATGCAGCAACGAGAGAAGGAATTCCCAGAGAATCAGTCTTTGAAGGCTAGCGGGATTTGATTGCAGGACTTTGACAGGACTGGGGGAAACAGAGACTCCACTCCTGGAGGGCACACACAAAGTAGTGTGCACATCAGGACCCAGGGGGAAGGAGCAGTGACCCCATAGGAGACTCATCCAGACCCCCCTGCTAGTGTTGGAGAGTCTCTTGCAGAGGTGGGGTGTTGCAGCTGTGGCTAACCGCAGGGACAAGGACATTGGCAGCAGAAGATCTGGGAAGTACTCCTTGACCTAAGCCCTCCCGGAGTGCACCATTAGCCCCACCTGTGCTGGGTCACCTCAGGCCAAACAACCAACAAGGATGGGATTCAGCCCCACCCAAGAGCAGACAAGCAGATTAAAGTTTTATTGAGCTCTGCCCACCAGAGCAACACCCAGTTCTACCTACCACCAGTCCCTCCCATCAGGAAGCTTGCACAAGCCTCTTAGACAGCCTAATCCACCAGAGGGCAGACAGCAGAAGCAAGAAGAACTACAACACTGCAGCCTGTGGAATGAAAAACATATTCACAGAAAGATAGACAAAATGAAAAGGCAGAGGACTATGTACCAGATGAAGGAACAACATAAAACTCCAGAAAAACAACTAAATGCAGGGAGATAGGCAAGTTTCCAGAAAAAGAATTCAGAATAATTGTAGTGAAGATGATCCAGGACCTCGGAAAAACAATAGAGGCAAAGATTGAGTAGATGCAAGAAATGTATAACAAAGACCTAGAAGAATTAAAGAACAAACAAACAGAGATGAACAAGACAATAACTGAAATGAACAGTACACTAGAAGGAATCCATAGTAGAATAACTGAGGCAGAAGAACGGATAAGTGACCTGCAAGACGGAATGGTAGAAGTCATTGCTGCAGAACAGAATAAAGAAAAAAGAATGAAAAGAAATGAAGACAGCCTAAGAGACCTCTGGGACAAAATTAAATGTACCAACATTCGCTCTATAGGGGTCCCAAAAGGAGAAGAGAGAGAGAAAGAGATGAGAAAATATTTGAAGAGATTATAGTTGAAAACTTCCCTAACTTGGGAAAGAAAATAGCCACCCAAGTCCAGGAAGGGCAGAGAGTCTCAGGCAGGATAAAGCCAAGGAGAAACATGCCAAGACACACAGTAATCAAATTGACAAAAATTAAAGACAAAGAAAAATTATTAAAAGCAACATGGAAAAAACAACAAATAACATACAAGGGAACGCCCATAAGGTTAACAGATGATTTCTCAGCAGAAAATCTACAAGTCAGAAGGGAGTAGCACGGTATATTTAAAGTGATGAAAAGGAAGAACCTACAACCAAGATTACACTACCTGGCAAGGGTGTCACTCAGATTCGATGGAGAAATCAAAAGCTTTACAGACAAGCAAAAGCTAATAGAATTCAGCACCACCAAACAAGCTCTACAACAAATGCTAAAGGAACTTCTCTAAGTGGAAGACACAAGAGAAGAAAAAGACCTACAAAAACAAACCCAAAACAATTAAGAAAATGGTCATAGGAACATACATATCAATAATTAACCTTAAATGTGAATGGATTAAATGCTCCAACCAAAAGACACAAGCTCTCTGACTGGATACAAAAAGAAGACCTATATATATGCTGTCTACAAGAGACCCACTTCAGACCTAGGGACACATACAGATTGAAAGTGAGGGGATGGAAAAAGATATCCCATGCAAATGGAAATTTAAGAAAGCTGGGGTAGCAATACTCATATCAGATAAAATAGACTTTAAAATAAAGAATGTTACAAGAGACAAGGAAGGACACTATAAAATGATCAAGGGATCAATCCAAGAAGAAGATATAACAATTATACATATATATGCACCCAACATAGGAGCACCTCAATACATAAGGCAAATGCTAACAGCTATAAAAGAGGAAATTGACAGTAACACAATAATATTGGGGGACTTTAACACCTCACTTACACCAATGGACAGATCATCCAAAGAGAAAGTTAATAAGGAAACACAAGCTTTAAATGACACAATAGACCAGGTAGATTTAATTGATATTTATAGGACATTCCATCCGAAAACAGCAGATTACACTTTCTTCTTAAGTGCACAAGGAATATTCTCCAGGACAGATCACATCTTGGGTCACAAATCAAGCCTAGGTAAATTTAAGAAAACTGAAATCATATCAAACATCTTTTCTGAACCACAATGCTATGAGATTAGAAATCAATTACAGGGAGAAAAACGTAAAAACACAAATACATGGAGGCTAAACAATACACTACTTAATAACCAAGAGATCACTGAAGAAATCAAAGAGGAAATCAAAAGATACCTAGAAACAAATGACAATGAAAACATGACGATCCAAAACCTATGGGATGCAGCAAAAGCAGTTCTAAGAGGGAAGTTTACAGCAATAAAATCCTACCTCAAGAAACAACAAATATCTCAAATAAACAATCTAACCTTACACCTAAAAGAACTAGAAGAAGAAGAACAAACAAAACCCAAAGTTAGCAGAAGGAAAGAAATCATAAAGATCAGAGCAGAAGTAAATGAAATAGAAACAAAGGAAACAATAGCAAAGATCAATAAAACTAAAAGCTGGTTCTTTGAGAAGATAAACAAAATTGATAAACCATTAGCCAGACTCATCAAGAAAAAGAGGGAGAGGACTCAAATCAATAAAATTAGAAAAGAAAAAGGAGAAGTTACAACAGACACCGCAGAAATACAAAGCATCCTAAGAGACTACTACAAGCAACTCTATGCCAATAAAATGGACAACCTGGAAGAAATGGACAAATTCTTAGAAAAGTATAACCTTCCAAGACTGAACCAGGAAGAAATAGAAGATATGAACAGACCAATCACAAGTAATGAAATTGAAACTGTGATTAAAAATCTTCCAACAAACAAAAGTCCAGGACCCAATGGCTTCGCAGGTGAATTCTATCAAACATTTAGAGAAGAGCTAACACCCATCCTTCTCAAACTTCTCCAAAAAATTGCAGGGGAAGGAACACTCGTAAACTCATTCTATGAGGCCACCATCACCCTGATACCAAAACCAGATAAAGATACTACAAAAAAAAAAAAAATTACAGGGCTTCCCTGGTGGCGCAGTGGTTGAGAGTCCGCCTGCCGATGCAGGGGAAACGGGTTCGTGCCCTGATTCGGGAAGATCCCACATGCCGCGGAGCGGCTGGGCCCTTGAGCCATGGCCGCTGAGCCTGCGCGTCCGGAGCCTGTGCTCCACAACGGGAGAGGCCACAACAGTGAGAGGCCCACGTACCGCAAAAAAAAAAAAAAAAAAAAAAAAATTACAGACCAATATCACTGATGAATATAGATGCAAAAATCCTCAACAAAATACAAGCAAACAGAATCCAACAACACATTAAAATGATCATATACCATGATCAAGTGGGATTTATCCCAGGGATGCAAGGATTCTTCAATAAATGCAAATTAATCAATGTGATACACCATATTAACAAATTGAAGAAGAAAAACCATATGATCATCTCAATAGATGCAGAAAAAGCTTTTGACAAAGTCAACACCCATTTATGATAAAAACTCTCCAGAAAGTGGGCATAGAGGGAACCTACCTCAACATAATAAAGGCCATATATGACAAACCCACAGCAAACACCATTCTCAATGGTGAAAAACTGAAAGCATTTCCTCTAAGATCAGGAAGGAGACAAGGAAGTCCACCCTCACCAATATTATTCAACACAGTTTTGGAAGTCCTAGTCACAGCAATCAGAGAAGAAAAAGAAATAAAAGGAATCCAAATAGGGAAAGAAGAAGTAAAACTGTCACTGTTTGCAGATGACATGATACTACACATAGATAATCCTGAAGATGCCACCAGAAAACTACTAGAGCTAATCAATGAATTTGGTAAAGTTGTAGTATACAAAATTAATACACAGAAATATCTTGCATTCCTATACACTAATGATGAAAAATATGAAAGAGAAATTAAGAAAACACTCTCATTTACCATTACAACAAAAAGAATAAAATACCTAGGAATAAACCTACCTAGGGAGACAAAAGACCTGTATGCAGAAAACTATAAGACACTGATGAAAGAAATTGAAGATGATACCAACAGATGGAGAGATATACCATGTTCTTGGAATGGAAGAATCAATATTGGGAAAATGACTATACTACCCAAAGCAATCTACAGATTCAATGCAATCCCTATCAAATTACCAATGGCATTTCTTACAAAACTAGAACAAAAAATCTTAAAATCTGTGTGGAGACACAAAAGACTCCGAATAGCCAAAGCAGTCTTCAGGGGAAAAAATGGAGCTGGAGGAATCAGGCTCCCAGACTTCAGACTATACTACAAAGCTACAGTAATCAAGAGAATATGTACTGGCACAAAAACAGAAATATAAATCAATGGAACAGGATAGAAAGCCCAGAGATAAACCCACACACCTATGGTCAACTAATCTATGACAAAGGAGGCAAGGATATACAATGGAGAAAAGACAGACTCTTCACTAAGTGGTGCTGGGAGAACTGGATGGCTACATGTAAAAGAATGAAATTAGAACACACCCTAACACCATACGCAAAAATAAACTCAAAATGGATTAGGGACCTAAATGTAAGACTGGACACTATAAAACTCTTAGAGGAAAACATAGGAAGAACACTCTTTGACATAAATCACAGCAAGATCTTTCTGGATCCATCTCCTAGAGTAATGGAAATAAAAACAAAAATAAACAAATGGGACCTAATGAAACTTAAAAGCTTTTGCACAGCTAAGAAACTATAAACGAGACAAAAAGACAACCCTGAGAATGGGAGAAAATATTTGCAAATGAATCAACGGACAAAGGATTAATCTCTAAAATATATAAACAGCTCATGCAGCTCAATATTAAAAAGCAACCAACCCAATCCAAAAATGGGCAGAAGACCTAAATAGACATTTCTCCAAAGAAGACATACAGATGGCCAAGAAGAACATGAAAAGTTGCTCAACATCACTAATTATTAGAGAAATGCAAATCAAAACTACAATGAGGTATCACCTCACACCAGTTAGAATGGGCATCATCAGAAAATCTGTAAACAACAAATGCTGGAGAGGGTGTGGAGAAAAGGGAACCCTCTTGCACTGTTTGTGGGGATGTAAATTGATACAGTCACTCTGGAGAACAGTATGGAAGTTCCTTAAAAAACTAAAAATAGAATGACCCAGCAATCCCACTACTTGACATATACCCAGAGAAATCCATAATTCAAAAAGACAGATGCATCCCAATGTTCATTGCAGCACTATTTACAGTAGACAGGACCTGGAAGCAACCTAAATGCCCATCGACAGATGAATGGATAAAGAAGATATGGTACATATATACAATGGAATATTACTCAGCCATAAAAAGGAATGAAATTGGGTCATTTGTAGAGACGTGGATGGATCTAGAGACTGTCATACAGAGTGAAGTAAATCAGAAAGAGAAAAACAAATATGTCTTATTAACGCATATATGTGGAACCTAGAAAAATGGTACAGATGATCCGTTTTGCAGGGCAGAAATTGAGACACAGATGCAGAGAACAAATGTATGGACACCAAGGGGGAAAGTGGTGGCGGTGGTGGTGTGATGAATCTGGAGATTGGGATTGACATGTATACACTAATATGTGTAAAATGGATAACTAATAAGAACCTGCTGTATAAAAAATAGATTAAAATTCAAAAAAAAAACAAAAAACATAACAGTCAACAAATTTAGAAAATGATGACATACCTTTTCTGATTCAGATTTTAATAAATGTTTTTATGCATACCTACAAAGTTTTATTATGTCAATAAATGTAATCAACTCAGGAAAAAAAAAACATTCAGGATAAAACCTCCTCAACAAACAAAGAAACAGGAAGGAACTTCTTCAGCCTCATACAGGGCATCAATAAAAACCTAAAGCTATCAAAAAAGAAAAAAAAATGTATCCAGACATTGTCAAATGTCATCTGAGGGGCAAAATCACCCCAAGTTGAGAACCACTGCCATCGTGTCAGTAATCAGAGGAAAAGAGTCACTCTTAAAAATCTTGCACCCACAATTTCTTTACATGAGTTTGAAAATGTCTTTCTTCTCCCCTTTTATGTAATGCTGATGCACTGAGAACTCTAAAAGGCCATCTATCATGATCACACTCATATCTAAAAAATCCTAGCCAAATTAAGATCATTTGGAAACTGAACCTTGTTGGAGAAAGAAGGCAGTTTGAAGACTGAGTTGCTACAAGCAAATAATTCATCTCTAGATGGATGAATGTATGTATGTATGTATGTATGTATGGATAGATATAGATGTAGATAGAGAGATCTATCTATATAGAGATACAGAGAGATTATGTAGAGATATGTCTATATAAATATGTAGCTAGTGAAATAAATGTCAAGCACATAAATCCTGCATAATTGCCTCATGTTTATTTATTCAGTATCCTCAAAATGCATAAACAGATACTATTTGAAAGAGTATTACATAATCAACTGAGGCAGAATGGCTCAGTCCATCATTCACTAACATTTCAGTGTGGAGAATAGAAAATCATGTAGCATGACTGTATATTAAAATCTGTACTGTCCAATATGGTAGCCACTAGCTAGATGGCGCTATTTAGATATAAATTAATTTAAATTAAATACAATTAAAAATTTATTTTTCAGTCATACAAATCACATTTTAAACACAAAATAACTACATGTGGCTAGTGGCTACCATATTGGGTAGCACAGATATACATTATTTTCATCATCGCAGAAAGTTTTATTGGACATCACTGACCCAGAGGATTCTACACAACTACTTGCATAATCAGCTATTCATCTAACAAACATTTCTTAAACCTCTATGTGTCAGACATTGGGTATTCTAGACAATGGGTATACAGTTTTGTATAAAACTGAGTCCTTTCTCAAGACTACATAAAGAGCCAAAAGTGTTTTTGATAACTGCTGTTAAAAGTAGCAGACCCTTTGGAGAGTGTGGTTAGCCAGGCATAGCATGACCACTTTACAACTCTCCTTCCTCTGGGGGTGCTGGTCCACTAGTGGAGACAGGATCTGTATGAGCTACAGAAGGCCCACCAGGGACCCACAGGTAGAAATTGTTTTTTTCTATCTCCCTCAGACAAAGATCCCAGAACTTCCCCAAGTAATGGTATATTAAAGAATCAACGAGTGTTTCTGGTTGCTTTTTAAATCAACAGGGAATTTCCTGTAACCCCAAAAGCTATGTTAATGACAACCAAACACAAGAGTAGCAAATAGTGGAGGAGTATCAGAGTGACTTAGTCACAAAGGTAAAAAACATCAAATGATAATTTAAGCAAGAAGCCAACCCAAAGAAAACAAGGATTGGATTGTGCAATCAGTTAATATTGATTTATTATAGATGAATCTAAGAAATACAGAAACAACAGATCACTGTGACCCACACCTATGTTCATTTAAATGCTGCAAGGCACTAAGAAACTTAGGCCAAAGGTGTTAATATGCTGCCACCTCCTGGTCCATGTTATTTTTATTTATTTTTATTTTTTGTGTGGTACGCGAGCCTCTCACTGCTGTGGCCTCTCCCGTTGTGGAGCACAGGCTCCGGACGCACAGGCTCAGCGGCCATGGCTCAAGGCCCCAGCCGCTCCGCGGCATGTGGGATCCTCCCAGACCGGGGCACGAACCCGTGTCCCCCACATCGGCAGGGGGACTCTCAACCACTGCGCCACCAGGGAAGCCCCATGTTATTTTTAAAATATATTTTATTGTAATTTCATTTCAGGAGATGAAGTTACAGGAGCTGTTTTCTAAACATAGAGTAGTATAAAGAAAACTCTGGCGACCTCTCTCCAATCTCCTCTTAAAATAACCCAAGTTTAAAATGTCATATATCCCTTCATATCGTTCCTTCTGTATAAAAACATAAACAGATATATCTGTTTGCTTATAAAGGGCTTACCCACTTTTTATTTTTCAAAAATGGCATTATTTTTTACACTCACATAGTGTGCATACACACACACACACACACATACACACACAATCACATGAGTATATCTGGGCTTTTGTTTCTGCCAAAATGGTAAACTAGCATAGGATACTTACTCCCTTCTCCAAATCAATCAAATCATATAAACTAAGAATAAAGAAGTAAACATGGATTCTAGATCAGGAAATCATAACAAAAGTGAGATACTGGGAGATGGGGCCATCTTGAATGGGAGTATGTAGGAAGGGTGAGTGGCTGAAGCCTAGAATTTAATGAGAGTAAAGTTGAAGGAAAAGCTTTTTAAGTTTTACTCTGTCCCCCAGCACCCTTACTTGCCCTGTATTACCTTGAAGGCTCAGCACATTCCTAGCTGAGTTACTGGCCTGATTGTCAATTGAGGAGGAGAGAATATCTCTTGAGGAGGCATCTGTTGCCTTGTGGGGGAGAGGGCTCTGCAGCATCTTCCACCATGGGAGAAGGGCTAGCTCTTACTAAGGAACAAGGGACTACTTCTACAAACTCTGAGGTTCAAGGAATCTGCAGGACCAATACCAATATCTATCCACCTGTCTCCATTTTACATTTCAAGGTCCCAGATTTTTCTCTACCAAGTCCCAACCTAAGCAGAGCAGATCTGCTTTGACTAAGTATTCAAACTCTGGGAAACTAACTATTAAATCTTTAGTATACTCTTCCTCTGCAGGAGGTAAGCGTCTCTCTGTAACTGGCTCTCATGCTTAGCCTTTAACTGATTTTAAACAATCCTCATTTCTCCTTATCTCTCTGTGGGGCAACAATACAATTTAGCAGTAACCAGCCAATTCCACTATTTTTGTAGGCATTCTTCCTTCTCATCTCTTTTAATTGCCTGAACCATCATCCTGCAACAGGGTCCCCTCCACCAGGAAGTTTTCCCAGATCACCATTGGTGAAGTCTTTAGCAATTCAGCTGTCACCTTATGCTAGGGATTATCTGTGCCCTGCATGCCACTCAGAATGTCCTCTTTACCCAATAGGCAGGGGAATGAGTTTGTTGGTCCTCAATTTTCTGAGATCACTCAATCAGACCCAAAAGTTGGATTTGAGGTACAAGAGATTTATTGGGGAAAATTTCTGTGAAGAAAATGAGATACATGTTGGAGGAGGCAAAGAGACCCCTCAGGATGCAGTTTAAGTCCAACACTTGTACAGGAGAGGAGAAAGGGAGAAGAGTTAGAAACAGTCTCACATGGCAGTGCAGGTCCAAGAAAATTTGGCCAAGCCTATGGGGAGTCCTCAAGTTAAAGTCACCCATCAGAGAAGACCCACATTTCCTAGGAATATTCCTGCCTTAGCAAGCCTGCTGTGTTGGTCCAAGGCCAGGAGAAGCCTGTGGGAAGCATGGTCTCAGTATGAGTGCTGTGGAGGGCTCAGAGCACAGAAGCTGGGGCCATCTGTCAGTTACATTCTCCTAGATGGGAGATCTCAGAAGAAGCACACTTCCACCATCACCACAACCATGGATCCCTGCCTAAAACTATGCACAAAGGTAGACTCCAGAAATGGAGTAGAAACATAAGTGAGAGGGAAAAAAAATGACGAATACAAAAAAAAAGGGAGAATGTCTTTATGACCTAGGATAAAGAATAGATTGTTAAAGTTAAACACAGGGAATATTAACTATAAGGCAAAAAAATAAATAAATAATACATGTGACTGTTCACTGCTTCTGTTAGGTAAATAACAGTATGGATAGAATGGAAGTAGATATTTAAAATATTTAAAACTGAAAAGGTAGTGATAACCTTATCAAAATATACAAAATACTCTTGCAAATCAACAAGGAAAGGAACAACCACATTAGAAATTTGGGAAAATAATACAAAAGGGCAATTTTTAAAAAAGAAGTAAGCATATAAAACAAATGCTCAAAGAATTAGTGTTCAGAGAAATACAATGAAAACAAAAGTAAGGCATCATTTTATACCTAATAAGCAAGTAGAATAATGGCAAAGTGCAAGCAAGGATGTACACCGTTCATGACTACGGATGTTATCAGTCAATTTTAGTTAAATTATGTATACACATGTCCTCTGACACCCAAATTCTATAATCTATCATATCATGCACAAAGTGAATTTCAAATTGTTTCCTTCTACATCTTCTTCAGATCAGATTAGCTGGAAAGGTTTTAATTTCCCGTATAATTTCAAGTGCAAGCCAGAAATCAAAAACACAGGAAGTTTTCATTTCATAATAGTTTAGCTATGAGAATAGGAGACTTACAGCAGAAGGAAAAACACACATTCTCAAGTGATGCTGTCAACCTTCACAGTCTTCAGAATTGATGACCCATCTCTATGTAATTGTTGAAGGACAGAGAGTGTTTTCTCAGAATAAACTTCCCTAGGTTGTTAGAGTAGGCAGTAAAGGATGACCCTAGCATTCTGTGCAAAACAAATGACATATATTACATCTCTCAGAGGTGCAGGGAGTAGAAGGAGAAAGGTTTTTATACATTACTCTTAATTTAAATAGATTCTCATATTTATAACTAATACCTGTAACTAACTGCACTAACTGGCAATATTGATTGAAATAAATACATTAACACATTTTCTTCTTTTTGTTCTACTTAATGCAAAGTATAGACAGTATGATATCTATGCCTATGATATTCCTAGATTATAATCTAAGCCAGGTCCTTTCCTTTCCACAGAACAGGGTAAACAGTCTCCTGAAACCTCTAGGGCAATAGCTTTCATGGGGACCATCTCTCAGGAGATGGAGATTCTAAGTAAGTGGGATTCCAGTTATGCCCTGCTCACCTCAACCAGAACTGCTTCAGTGTGATTTGTTTCATGTATTTAGCTTCAGCATAAAATTCATTTACAGCAAATAGTTCCACTGCTTTCTCTCCCCCACCCCCAATAACCGTTGTAATTCCTTGTTTTAGGAGGACATTTGTTATATTTTGTGACTTAGTAGAGTTGGAGTATAGATTCTTATAAAATGAGAAGGTGATTTTGAAGAGAATAAATGCAAGTCATAAAAATTCAATGGATGTGGGAGACCCAGGAATGGATGGAGGGGAATTAGAGAACAATATCTTGTTTGGGCATATTGAATTTGAGATATCAGAAACAGATCCACATAGGACTATTCCAGGAGGCAGAACTTTAAGTCAGAAGAATTATAACAAATATTTAAAAAGACTTGTGGGTCAAATGCACACATATGATATTTAAATCTGTCACAGTGGATTAGAAAGCACAGAAGATAAACTTCATGATATGAATTTGGAAATGACTTCTTGGACATGACACCAAAAGAACAGGTGACAAAAGAAAAAACAGATAAACTGGACTCCGTCAAAATTTAAAAATTTGTGTATCAGTGAACACTATTGACAGAGTGAAAAGACAACCCGCAGAATGAAAGTAAATATTTGAAAGTCATATAACTGTAAGGGGTTAGTAGCCAGAAATATATAAAGAAACTCTACAACTCAACAACTAAATTCAAATTCAAAAATGGGCAAAGTACTTAAACAGCTATTTCTCCAAAGAAGATACACAAATGGCAATAGACACGTGATATGTTGCTCAACATCACTAATCATTAGGGAAATGCAAATCAAAACCACAGTGAGATACCACTTCACATCCATCAGGATACAAAAAACAAAAAACAGAAAATAGCAAGTTGACAAAGATGTGAAGAACTTGGAACACTTCTGCACTGTTGGTGGAATATGAAATGATATAACTGTAATGGAAAATGGTATGGAAGTGTCTTAGTCCATTATGGTTGCTATAACAAAAATATCATAGACTGGGTGGCTTACAAATAAACATTTATTTCTCACAGTATGGAGGCTGGGAAGTTCAAGGTCAAAGTGCAGGCAAATCCGTGACTGGTGAAAGCCTGGTTCCTGATTCTTAGATGGCCATCTTCTTGTTGTGATCTGACATGGCAGAAGAGGCAAGAGAGTTCTCTGGGGTCTCTTTTATTAGGGTACTAATCCCATTCATGATGGCTCTACCCTCATGACCTCATCACCTGCCAAAGGCCCTACCTCTTAATACCATCACATTGGGGGTTAGTATTTCTACATATGAATTTTGAGAAAACACAAACATTCAGTCCATAACAAGTTGTTCCTCAAAAAAAGTGAAACATAGAATTACCATATGACCAATGATTTTACTTCTGGGTACATATCCAAAAGAACTGAAAGCAGGGACAGATATTTGTTTTGGGTATTTTTTGTTTTTCTTTTTTTAAAAAAAATCTATTTTATTGAAGTATAGCTGGTTTACAATGTTGTGTTAACTTCTGCTGTACAGTAATGTGAATCAGTTATACATATATATTCTTTTTCATATTATTTTCCATTATGGTTTATATGAGGATATTGAATATAGTTCCCTGTACTATACAGTAGGACCTTGCTGTTTATCCATTCTATATATAATAGTTTGCACCTGCTAACCCCAAACTCCCAACCCATCCCTCCTCCACCCCACCTTGGCAACCACAAGTCTGTTCTCTATGTCTGTGAGTCTGTTTTTGTTTCATAGATAAGTTCATTTGTGTTATATTTTAGATTCCACATATAAGTGGTATCATATGGTATTTGTATTTCTCTTTCTGACTGACTTCACTTAGTATGATAATCTCTAGGTCCATCCATGTTGCTGCAAATGGTGTTATTTCATTCTTTTTTATGGCTGAGTAATATTCCCTGAAGAAAATCTTTATGATAAAAGATGGAGGAAGTTCATTGTGGTGTCCAGATTATTACATATTCTCTAAAACACTGACCCTTCAAGGGTTGGGAGGTTGTTTAGGACTCTTTTCCTTTATTGAGTTTGAAACTGGTAGCTGTACTTTTTTCCCGTTACACCTTCTTTTCTCTCTTCTCTTACTCGTTATTACCATTGCTATTACTACAACCAGCAGCCTTCTCCCTTCCTCTCTTCTCAGTTCAGCTTATTGAATCAATAGCTATTTATTAAGCACCTAATATGTGGCTGTGAATCTGCTCTAGGCTTGAAGAGCTGACATCCCAGCTGGTTAGATTAGGGTTTAAAGCATGAGACACACCCATGGAGTAAGGAATCACTGATTAGTAAAACGACAACACTTCAGTGTGTGGATTTTGCAAACTGTGTTTTGGATTCAGAGTGAGCAAGTAGATGCCTGGCTCTCTGCTGTGATCCAGAACAGCTGGCTGAATAACTGAGCAGGGGATGAGTTTGGTACCACTGAACTTATAGCTTCTAGAAGAGAATTGATAGCAGGAACAAGGAAAGGATTTGCTTCATTCTGCAGTGAAATCAAGTTGCAATTTAGTATCCTGTCTTCTTTTCTCTTGATTTTATCATTAAAGCATGTTGTCTTCTTATAATAAATCATTAATGAGGTCACTAAAATAATGGAGGAATGCAAGGTAAGAAAACCATAAAACCATACTTTGCTAGGACTAATGATGCAATATTGCCAAGAAATTAACAAAGTCTTTTTTCATTCCTTTATAGCAAGGGAAAACAAAATGAGTGACCAGTTACATAACCTTTCTCATGAAAATTTTCATACAGAAAATGTACAGAATAGGCAATGTAATACCTCCAGTAGTGATGGAGTAGAGATTTCTCTTATCTAAAATGTAGTAATAGCTCACACATCAGTGTCTAGGGCAATAAACAACTACATCATTAATTTCAACCTTAGAATCATGAATGATTTCACCTTCTATCTCCAAAAAGGGACAGATATTTGTATACCCATGTTCATAGCAGCACTATTCTCAATAACCAAAATGTGGAAGAAATTCACCGTTCACAGATGAATAAACAAAATGTCATATGTATGTACATAAAATGGGATATAATTCCACCTTTAAAAAGAAGAAATCCTGACACATGCTACAACATGGATGAACATTGAGGACATTATGCTAAGTGAAATAAGCCAGTCACAAAAAGACATACTATATGATTACACTTACATGAAGTACCTATAAAGTACTTAGGGTCGTCAAATTAATAGAGACAGAACGTAGAATAGTGGTTGCCAGAGGCTGGGAGAAGGGGGAAATGGGGAGTTAGTGTGTAATGTGTACAGAGTTTCAGTTTGGGAAGATGAAAAATTTCTAGAGATGGATGGTGGTGATAGTTGCAGAGCAATGTGAATGTTCTTAATGGCAAAGAACTGTACATTTAAAAATGGTTAAGATGGTAAATTTTGTGATCTGTATATTTTATCACATTAAAAAAGAGAGACAGAAAAGGAAGGAACAAAGAGAGAACAAAGAAGATATTCATGTCAAGACTGAGACAGAAATTGGAGTTTTTAAATACAAGCCAAGGAACTCCTGAAGCCACCAGAACTAGAAGAGGCAAGGAAGGGCTCCCTGGCTCCCTTGAGCCTTTGGAGGGAGTGCAGTCCTGATGACACCTTAATTTCAGACTTCTGGTCTCCTGAACTGTGAAAGATTACATTTCTGTGTTTGTGGTAATTTGTTACAGCAGCCTCTGGAACCTAACACAATGATGTAGGAAGCAAGGTCATCAGCTAAGAGTGAGAAGTGAGGGGGTTTGAGAAAAGAGGAGAGGTGAGAAATTGTTGACCAGGAGTGTGGGAAAGGGAACAGGCTACGAACTATAAAATGACTGTCTGCAGCACCAGGAGCCCACTTTAGGATCACGGACAGGAGTTTAAAATTAGATCAATCAGTTTGTGTGTTTTTCTAGAGGCCGGTTTATCTGCACAAGGGTACAGGTGAGGAATCATAAAAAGTTGGCTTTATCCAAGGTTATCTTTTCATCAAGAGAGTACAAAGTAAAAGAGAAGTAAAGGAGTTGACGATGTATGTAAGGAAGTAATTTTAATAAATTTTTTTAACTGCTCTAATTTCCAAGTACCCAAAACGTACCCTGGCACATCATAGGAACTGGGAAAATATCTATTTAATGAATTACTGAATGCCATGACGTTACCGTGTTAGGCTTCTCTGAAATAACCATCACACAATGGAGTCTGAGCTACTATGTACAATGACTCCTAAGCTATGTGATGCCTTCCATCTGTTCATTTCCAACATGACAACACTTGTTTGTCACCTGGTATCAGTCCTGTAATTTCCCCTTAGCAGAGAGAGGACAAAAATATCAGTTGAAAAAAAATATCATTCAGAGAAATATCTTACATCTCACTCAAGAAAGGTATATTGCTATTGTCTCATGATATAATCCTTATGCATTATAATAGTTTTTAGTATTCATATTTCAGTATTTCATATTCAACCAGTTAGTCCTCTAACTGGTAAACAAAGACCCAGAAACCTAAGAAGCCAGATGACGTCAGGGCCTATAGAAAAGTTCGAAGCAAACTTCTTGCCATGTTCTGCCATGCTGACATTCAGGGTAGTCATCTTTTGATCTCAGTACACTTCTCCGTTCAGTTCTTATATATGCCAGTTAGTGTGGGTGACATATTACATGTACTGTTACATTCATTCCTACAATAGCCTGGAAAGCTGTTATTAATGTCATGTACAGACAGGGAAGCTAAGATGCAGAAGAGCTAAGCAGCAGCTATGTGGGGAGCCAGGATTTAGTCAGGTGTATCTCCCTCCAAGTCTGGGCTCTGTCTACCAGGCCTTCTTCCACCAACAATGGAAGCTGTGATTTATTACCAGATATCGTGCTAGGCAGTTCCACACACATTATGTTGTTTAATTCTCATAAAAGTATTGCACATAAATGGTATCAGCTCATTTCATATAGAAGGAAACTGATGCTCAAAAGATCTAAGTAGGCTGTCCAGGTCCACATAACTTTCAGAGTGTCAGAATTCCATTTTAAGTCAGGCCCCATTTCACCGAAGTGAAGCACTCTGTCAAGAACAAAGGAGGGAAAAGAAGGAAGGGAAAGAAAGGAAAAGAAAAGAAAGGGATGAATGAAACTGTATACTCCTTGTATAGTTCAATAGAATATGCTCCATTAAGTGTTTCTCTCTTAAATAGTAAGAAAATATATGCATATAAACTACAGGCCTAATAATAATAATGCTTAATATTTCTGTGGTGCTGTGATTGCACAAAGCACTATTCTAAGCATTTTACATTTATTAACATATTTACATTTCAAAAAACCCTACAAGGTACTCACTAGCATTATTCCTATTTTACAGACATGGAAACTGCTAAGATTTGAACCCTGGCATTCTGATTCTAGAGTCTATGCACTTAAAGCACTATGTGGTACTAAGATTATTTCAATAGTGTTAGAAGCAATTTCCTTAAGTGTTAGAAGCAATGACTGCTGAAAACCTTTATTTAAAGTAGTGTTTCCCTTTAAATGGGTATCACTGGGTTGTAAGATTATAATCAAGGCTAAACACTAAGTATATTCATATTTCATGTAGCTGTTAAAAAGAATAAGGTAGGTAGATCTGTGTCTCCAAACACAGAAAGATCTTCTAAATATTAAGTAAAGAAAGAGCGGGTTGCCCAAGGGTGTTTGCATCATGACATTGTTTAATTAACATTCATATATATTTTTCTCGAATATATGTGTGTATGTGTCTGTGCCCGTAAATGCTTAGTATGTTCCATGAAAAGATGGACCCTAATAACAATGGTTGCTTCTGAGGAGAAGGAAATAAATCATGATAAGGACATGGTCAAACAGAGTTTCAGCCTCATTTCTAATGTTTTAATATTCACAAAGAGTTGGTATTCATGTTGTCTAATTGAAAATATTATCTGTTTCCCTTATCTTCTCTTTTTATTTTCTTCATTATAATAAATCTCTCTCTCCCTCTCTCCCCCTCTGTGTGTGTGTGTGTGTACACACACATATATGTATATAAATATAGATATATATATGTATAAATATATATTATATAAATTAAATTACACTTATTACATTAAGACATTTAGGGGAAAAATCTGGTTTGATATGAATTTATTTGTATGTACTCTGAGAAATAGGTATTTTTAAAAAGTAAAATGATTATGTATTAATAAACTCACTATACCCCTGATACATGGAGATAGCTGTTGTTCAACAAAAATTTAAGGAGTATTTCCCGAGTCATATTATGAATCTCGGTTTTAAGAATATCTAATTGTTTTTATTGAGAGCTTTTTATGTGAAGGTTTCTTTAAGATATTTGTATACCTGCCAATAATCTTCTTTAAACTCTTAATCCTAGTGCATTCTTAAAGTATTTCTCATTCAAATCCCTGAAACCAGTTCCTTCTCCTTTAACAAAATTAGTCAATACCAAAAAAAGAAATATTGCTTTCTTGTTGGGACTATGCTGTCTCTGGAGCTATTCTATGGGTTGAGGCTTCTCTGTTCAGACTTGTCAAACTAGTTTTATTTCAAGTACTTGTAATTTGTTTCCTTATGTCTTCCAGCCATAGACCTCTAATATATCTAGAGATATCATATTGTTGATTAGAAAGTCAAGGTGAGTGCACGCAGACCTCTAAGATCATATTCTTCCTCCCACAGATGATGAATCGGTAAGTTCAGTTTTGTTTAGTAATGGCTTGTTTGTTCTACAGTCTGTCAGTGGCTAGATCCCCGGAATGTCGGAGGACTGCCTACATTGGATGTTATGAAGTTTGTGGAATTATTATAGCAGCTGGATTAATTAATCTCTGTAGTTAAAATCAATATTTTTGTATTAAAATTCATTATTAACATTATTTCATGTTACCAAGTTCAATAGTTGGGATTTTAGAGGAAGTTAATGAAAAACTATATTACATTGTTGTTTTGACTGCTTCTGATTTTGGAGGGGGATGGGGAAGAAAGGTGTTAATTTGTTTTAAGAAAAGCCTCCTTTCAGTAATCTGACTAAACTTAGCTTCTGTAATACTTTCCTTCAGCTCCTTTTCCTCATACCTTATAGTCAGTCAATGGGAACTAATGCAGATTGGGAGGTCAAAATCTGCCAAGACAGCTGCCTTCATAGATATTTCAGGACTTCTTGGGGGGAGAAAGGAGACGAGATCCTGATTAGGGAAACTGTTTACTCTCTAAAATTTTTCATGTTAAATATTAAAGAGAAAAGAAAACTATAAATTATTTCAAGTTTTTTTTTTCAAAGTAAGGTTTGCCACATGCAAAGGAGAGGAAAAAAATAAGACTTCTTGGTATAACCTTTGATACAATTAAAATAGTGATTTTAAACATCAATGACAATAATATTTCAAGATTGCTTAGATGTATGCCATTTTCAAAACATTTTTACACATTTTATTTCATTTAATAGTCAGGACACCCCTGTAAGATCAGCAGAACAGTTACCAACTACCATTTTAAAGTGATGAATCTAAGAGAAACAGATCTTAAGGGGCTTCTCTGTATCGACAGAGCTGTGATGTCAAGATCAGAGCACTGCAACCCACAACTCCTTAAATCCAGTCTTCCTGGATTCTTGCAGCCTCTCTAGGTGGCAAGGATTCCATCTGGGGCCTTTCAGAGATGAGAACTTGACACTAGGTCAGCCCCTAAATTAGTGAACTTCACTGGGCTTCCTTCCCCACTAATAAAATGCACATTTGGATCAGTCCTTTAGTAAGCAAATAGTAATTGCCAGAGGGTCTCTGACATCCTTATGCAGGGTCTACAGTGCTTCACACATAATTGGCACTCCACATATTTGTTGAACAAATTAATGAATAAACAAATGTAAATATCTAGAGTTAGTGTTTTGCTTATTAAAATTCATTGAATTTGAAAATGCATATTCCATGTCTATGGAAATCATGATATTATAGAGCAGTAGTTCCAACCTTTCGTATTTCACATTCCCCAAATTATTCTTTTAAAAAATCAAGTCTCATTATTATGGACACCAAAAGTCTTCTTTTCTAATGCATATTTATGTGTTTAGAGGAATGTTTCCAGCTTAAGGGAAGTAAATTATAGGAGTAATATTAGGGGTCAGTGCAATTGTTCAGGACATCCATGACAAAGAAAGGGGACAGTGAGAAACACTGAATGTTTATGGTTTCTTTAAGATAAACTAATGGAACATTAATCCAGGATTTGGAGGATTTGCAGGAGATGGCCAGGCAGTCTTAAGGATTGAGGCAAAGCAAATGCTTAATAATTACTATGACACCCTATGTCTCACCTACACTAATTTTACAGTACATTCTATAGTCGTGTTGGCCATCCTTACCTCTCCACTAACAAGAAACTCAGTGTGGAAGCTGTGTCAAAATGTACTTGATTCATCTTTGCTGTTTCTGGTCTGTTGAAACTTGGATCTCTTTTCTATGGGTTTTTGACCCTTCTCTCTACCTTTCAGAGATAGTATTTAGTGTTCCAACTTTGCTGTGAATATCCATTTGTATTTGCCTTTAGCAATATCCATACGCCTACTCTTTCCTATAAATTGATTAGTTGGGTGATATATTCACTGAAAATCTCAATTATTTCTCTTATAAAAGATAAAATATCAAATGACTTCTTCATCTGAGATTGCTGTCCTGTTCCCAGATGACGGGCATCTCTCTCTTCCTATTGCCATTATTTTCAGCATTGCTTAATAAATGCAAAAATTAGATTTCTCCTTGTCATTATCCTCATTTAGAGAAAATGCTTCTCAAGCACTCATGTTGTACATTTTAATTTCATTTTGAATACTCATTTAAATCAACTTGTCAATTTGCTAAGGTCATTCTCTAATATACTCAAAAACTATATCTTCAGAGTTAAAGCCAAAATAACAAGGTAAAACCTCCATGTTACTTACTGATCACTAAACTTTGTGTAAATTATCAATTAAATGTTACTGTTTTGTTAGTTTTTCGCAAACTCATAGTGCTTGCTGGGTGCCACATATGCATATTATATTATCTCATTTAATTCTCACAACAATTCTATGATTAGGTACTATTATTATCTCCATTTTATAGATGAAAAAGTAACTAGCCCTACATCACAGGCTAATGAGTGGAAGCTGGGATTTGAGGCAGTCTAGAACTCAAGCCTAAGCTTAACTATTAGGATATCCTGTTTTTTTCAAGAGAAAAAAATCAATTTTTCCATTTTAATTTAAAATTTGAGTAAGAGATTCATAATGTTAGTTATGCAGTAAAGCTTTATCTATATATGTATTAAAATCATTGAAATTTAAAGGCTAGTTTATAGCATCCTCTTCTTTCTTTTGCTTTTCTTCTTTCCAATTGTCTGTCATACAAAGAATAATGTATTTGTAGATAAAATAGGGAGGCTGGCAAATATGTATACAAAATACTTGGAAACCAAGATAATAGAAATTTATGTTCAGGTAAGCATATATGAATCTATAGTAAGTGGTAGTTTATTTGTAATTACTGTAATAGCATCTACCATTTATTACCTATTTACAAAATATTCATCATTTTCCATATATTATCTCATTTATTTACAATCCTCATATAAGTTAGCTATTATTATTCCATTTTACAAAAAAAGAAAGCAGCCCTAGATTATAGAGTTATTGAGCTTTAAACCCAAGCTATACACACCATCTTACCCCCAATACATTCATAACTGTGCCTCTGAAACATCTGGGCAACGACAGGAAATTGATCCACTACGGATACAGAAATAATATAAGCAACAACTGAACAGCGTACTACTAAAGGCTTTCACATTCATGATCAGAGTGGCCTGGTTACGAATGGTACTGATAGATTCGAAGTCAGAAAGATAAGGCCTCCCCTTAGCTTTGGAACCTGTGTTGATTTTCCTCTCTGATCCTCAGTTCCTTATTAGTGAATGGTGATAAGACACACCTCACCAAGCTGTGGCAACAAATACATCAGATAGCTCCTATGAAAACTCCTGACCCAGAGTAGGAATTTGATATGTGCTAGAGTCTTTCATATACTCATTTCACTACCTCACATCCTTGGGTAGTATTTATTATCACCATCTTACAGGTGAGAAAACTGAAATTCAGAGAGGTTTCATTAACTTCTCAAGATACATGTTAAAGAGTTATAAGCATGGACTGAAGCCAAAGTCCTTTGACTCTAAAAGGTAGGGCAGATCTGCAATACAAATAGGCCTAGAGAAGGTTTGTCCAGGCAGGTAAAAACTTAAAGGAATTAAAAAAAAATCTTTGTATTGGAAAAACTGTGTTTTTCTTTACTATCACACTATTACCACACACAATACTTCTGACATCAGCTGGGTGGGGTTTTCCCCCAAGCAATTCTCCAACACCAGCTAGGAATCTTACAATTCAATTCAATTATGACACTAATCAGAGTTAGTGCAGGCCCCACAGGTTAAGGGCTCAGTCCCATAAGGCTGCCCGTGCTGCCACTTCAGATATCAATCCCAAGTCCCAGTTGTTACCTGTGTTCCTGACTGGTGGGCTATAAAATGGAGCTTCCTACAATCCCCTCGTCTGATTTGAGTAATTTGCTAGAGTGACCACAGAACTCAGGAAACCAGTTTACCTACTAGATTACCAGTTTATTACAAAGGTTATTAAAGGATATGTATAAACAGCCAGATGAGACAATATATATGGTGAGGTCTAGAAGGGTCCCCAATGCAGGAGATTCTGTCCTCAAAGAGTTGAGATGCTCCCTCCTCCCAGCACGTAGATGTGTACACCAACCCAGAAGCTCTTTCATCATATACGACTGGGATTTTTGTGGAGGTTTCATCACAGAGGTATGAATGATTATTAACTCGATCTCCAGCCCCCTTCTCTTCCCAGAGGATAGAAGCAGGTGGTGGAGCTTAAAGTTCCAAGCTTCTAATCATGGCTTCGTCTTTCTGGCCCCCAGAAAGACTAGCCCCCATCTTGAAGCCATCTAGGAGCCCATCAAGAGTATCTAACTGGAATAAAAGACACTGTTATCACCCAGGAAACTCCAAGGGCTTTAAGACCTCTATCTCAGGAACTGGGGCCAAAGACCAAATATTAGAACAAAAGATGTTCCAAGTGCTCTTCATCACTTGGGAAATTACAAAGGTTTTAGAAGGAACTGGGGGCAGAGACCAATATATATATTTTCTATTATTTCATAATCTTTAACTCTCATTTTTGTTACCTTAATGGAAATTCATTATTTGTGATATTTTAAATATTTATAGAAAAGAAGTTTACAATACTTAATTATTATCATCCATATGGCACAGATTGAGACAAAAGCATTATATGTTGTATCATGAGTTACATGAGGGTAGAAACCATATTTTATTCATCCTTGCCTCCCTAAGCCCTGCATGATTCCTTAAAACATAATAAAGACTCAATGAAACGTTGTGGAAAAGAAAAATAGTTGAGTAAATGGACAGATGGATGAATAGTTGAATGGATACATAAAAGGACAAATTAAAGGACAAAGGAGGAATAAGAAATATTGCAATATATGAGTAATTCTCAGTAGTTTGCTAGGACATATTTATGGTATATAAGGCTCTGATCCAGGCATTTGTATACAAACAACTCATTTTGCACACATGCATAGACTCCTAGCCTAGACCTTAACCTCTAACCTGAGACATATTTTACAAACCTTAATAGGTGGGACTGCACTTTGCGTCAAAAACATGCTAGACTAAACCAAACACACACATCACAGAACTCCATAACATCTGGTGCTGTCTACCTTTTCTAGTAAACTAGAACATCTGTAATAAATTTCTGTTTTGTTACTGAATCTCTTTTTCCCTTACTAATAGTGTACTTGTAAAACAGGATTTCTATTTCATTGTGTCACTCAGGGCCACCCAAGGACACATTTTTGTTGATTAACATTGCATTTAAAATATTTGGGGGATTTCCTAATATACTACCTATCTAAGCTTTCTCTTGCAGGGCCACTCCAAGATGATCCTAAATTCCAAAATGCTACTGGTATAAAAATTACCTACCATGAATATTCTCAGGGTGAAATGCCAACTTTCTCAGCATGGCAAATTTCTAACAAGTGTGTAATATTAAGAAGAACAAAAATACTGATAATAGCTCATATTTATATAGCATTTACAATGTGCTGGTCATTTCACATGAATTAATGCACTTAATTTTCATGGAAATCCTGTGAAGTAGGTATTAATTTCATCTCCATTTTACAAATGGGGGAACTAAAACAAAAAAGGGACAAATACGTTGTCACCTATTACAGAGCTAGCAAGTGGCAGGGCTAGGATTTGAACTCTGGTAGTTCAGCTCAAGAGATTGGGCTCTTATCCTTAATACTATACCACCCCCTGTAGAAGTGAGTTCAATCATGTTGCATTAATTTAAACTAACATGTGACTATGCTCTACCTCTAACGCAAAATCTAAGTTCAACACCATTTAAGAAAGACTATGTGGGACCTCCCTGGTGTTCCAGTGGTAAAGACTCCGCCTTCCAATGCAGGGGACGTGGGTTCCATCCTTGGTCAGGGAACTAAGATCCCACATGCCGCGGGGGCAAATAAGCCCGCGTGCCACAACTACTGAACTCGTGCGCCTTAACGAGAGAGCCCACGTGCCGCAAACTACAGAGCCCATGCACTCTGGAGCCCATACGCCACAACTAAAGAAAGAAAACCCACATGCTACAACTAGAGAGAAGCTCGTGTGCCACAACAAAGAGCCTGTGCCGCAACGAAAAGATCCCACATGCTGCAAAAAGGAGCCCACATGCTGCAATTAAGACTCAACACAGCCAAAAAAAAAATAAAATATAAAATAAAATAAAATGAAAGACTTTGTGCTAAACTAGCACAATAAAACTCCCTATTTTGCTTATATATGAAGGTGAGAGAATTAAATGCCAGTCATTTCTTAGAATAAAGCTAGAGAATGCCTCCTTACTGAACCAGGACAGGGAAACCTAGAAGGGATAAGAATCTGAAATTAATTTAACTCACTAGGGCTGGGTAGATGCTAGAGGAAAGACAGAGCTGCCAGGATTTGGAGTAAATCCAGCCCAGCAGGTCAGATGTGATAAAGAATGAGTAATTGTGTTCCCGTCAGGAATTGTCAGGGGTGGGGATATCCCTCCAAGAGGAAGAAGTACATCCATGCGGAATCCAGGAGAGGTATTCTCAATCCCCTTTAGGTCACGTTTTCTTCTTCCAGCTCAAAATTCTCAGTTATGCTCCCTTTTTGCCAGTGTGCCTAATTTCCACCCCTGGGACCAGGATGAAGGCATTTCCCTAGATATGTGAAGAAGTTGAGTCTTGTCTTTTCTGGCATTCTCATTTTCTTTTTCTGAGTCCCCTGAATTCAGCTCAGCCTGAAACTCTTCATTATTTTCTACAGAAGATGTTCTTTGGTCTAGACTCACAGTGGTATTTTATTCAATTTTGTCCTTCTCTCTTTGTCCCAACCCTCACTCCATTCATATCTGGAAGTTAAATATAGAAGGAAAATCAGAAGTTTTCTTTGTTTCTTCTTTTTTTTTTTTTAACCTCCTGACAATAAAGCATTCCATGGAGCAGCACACTGGTGTAAATACATCTAGAGCCATGTTTTCAAAACTGTGTTCTGTGGAACATCAGACTCCCATGAGATACCACTAGATAGGGTGATTTTTAATGAGCACATTTGGAAAACTTTTATTTCAGTCCAATTCATTAAATAGTATTCAAGTATTTACCAAGAGTCAGATAATGTATTTGGTACTGGGGTTGTATCAGTTAACAGGATATATACAAAGCCAAAGCAGAAATGCTGCCTCACCTTTACTCCCTTTTTTTTTTTTTTTTTTTTTTTTTTTGCGGTACGCGGGCCTCTCACTGCTGTGGCCTCTCCCGTTGCGGAGCACAGGCTCCGGACGCGCAGGCTCAGCGGCCATGGCTCACGGGCCCAGCCGCTCCGTGGCATATGGGATCTTCCCGGACCGGGGCACGAACCCGTGTCCCCTGCATTGGCAGGTGGACTCTCAACCACTGCGCCACCAGGGAAGCCCCTTTACTCCCTTTTAAAACCATTAAAGGCTCTAAGACTTCTAGAAGTGAGAATCCTATTTAACTTTCTTTAACCCATTTTTGTCCAAACCTATTTAAATATGGGAAACCTCCCTTTACCCCACTACCTGGGAACACTTCTTGAGAAATGCCTCAATGCTGTATATGACTTACTCACTGTCTTCAAGATCTTCTGCACTTTGGGGCAAGAAGATAGGTGTACACATAATATCTCAAGAAATAAAACTTATAGGGAACATATGGCAGCATGGAAAAAGTGTCAAATTAAATAAAAGCCTCCAAAGTTTACAGACAAGCCCAAATATGGTAATTAATTCTCCTCATACATGCCTGCTTTCACAGCCCTCTTTCCTTCCTCCTCCCTTCTAGATGACCTCTGCTACTGTCTGGAGAGGGATAAGGGAATACTTACTTCTTGAGAGTTCACAAGAATTTAAAGCCAGTAGAAAGGAAGAAGAAGTGAAAGCAAAAACAAATTCAAGACTTGACCACAATGGACGTGGGTGGTCCCTCTGGTCAGTAAACCAACCCTTGCTTTCACTTCATAAAACTCTTCACCTGCCTTTTATGCTTCTTGATGTTCCACACATTATTCATTTGGATTAATAGGAAGTCTGTTCTGTAAAAGGGAAAAAAATCACTCTCAAAAGAAAATATCATACTACAGAAAAAAAGGGCTTCTGAGTCACAGTGGCCAGAGCTAGGTTCTGCCTCTGCTTCTGGCTGCATGAATTGAGCAAGTTGTTCACCTGTAAAATGAAGATAAATCATTCTACTGACAAGAGCATTTAAAGGATAAAATCAACACATCCTACGAAGTCAGCACTTACTAAATAGTAGCTCTTGTTCTTATCACTTTTAGTACTAAATGGTCATTCTAAAATAGTCACAGGAATATCAAAGCATATTAGGTCACCACAAAAGGTTGCGTTTCTGTAACAAATGACTGAGTTCAGCCACTCAAAGGGAATGACAATTTTCACTGGTGGAAGGAGAGTTTGGCACTTTAGTTCTATAAGAACTTTCCTCCAGGGGTGGGAGCCAGGCCAGGAAAAGAGAAGCAAATTTTCTGCACCATCTCCCAGGAATTCAGTGCATTTAGCATCTTTGACAGTTTATATTAGGAGTTCAGTAGACTTGTAGGTTGGCCTGGGAAACTAACCAATAATTTCTTTTTAAATCAGATAGTATATCTTAAACACCAGAAAACTCTCTCTGTGAAGATTTATGGGAACATAACCTGTCTGTAAATTGGCATTTTTATAATAATCACATGTATCTACATTTGTATAATGGTAAAATGTAACTACAAGAAAGCAGAAAAATAATCCTGAAAAGGGAAGATTTGCAGCTTATAGCAAAAATGATAAAGGGCATGTAGTTGACTGTGGAGTGAGCCAAAGTTACTGCCTTCAAGGGAGGTCTTTATAGGAAAAGGAAGATCCATGTGGAATAGGGGGTCCATGATGTCTTCTGCTAACTCAAGTCATCTTTGAACTCACATATATAGAAGTCATCAGCTTAGAGGGGTTTTTTTTGTTTTTTTTTTTAAATATTTATTTATTCATTAGGCTGTGCCAGGTCTTAGTTGCGGCACATGGAATCTTCGTTGCCACGTGTGGGATCTTTAGTTGTGGCATGCGGGATCTAGTTCCCTGACCAGGGATCAAACCCAGTCCCATTGCATTGGGAGCGCAGAGTCTTAATCACTGGACCACCAGGGAAGTCCCCAGCTTAGAGTTTTGTTACTAAGGAAATGAATATCCCAACTCTGATCATTAACAATTCATACTGCTCTATATATTCTTCAAGGTGTATATCTTTCGGTCTTCAAGATTGCAGAAGACAAAGTCACAAATTTATTCATATTATCACTATGTTTTTATTGATAACATCTTTGGAAAAATCATGCCATAAATACACCCTTCTAAACACTGAATAATCAAAGTTAATGAAGGTGTAATAGATATGATAAATTGGATTTCACGCAGATTATAGGTTACTACTCTGAATAAATATCTGCTGTACTTGCCCTCTCCTTAAAGGAATGCAAAGTGCTAATTAGGTCATGATCAGGGATTACTTTTAGCTTTTTTCCTACTTTAATTTAGAAGAGTTCACTTTGTATTCCCCCAAGTTGTTACTTAAATAAAACAGTCATCTTCTAATTTTATGCTTAAAATAGAATTCCCTTTTAATGAAATAGTTCTGCCCCAGCTCCACAAAAATTAGAGAAGATTTTAAATCTCACATGCTTTTCTTTGAAAGCTGTAGATTTCTGTCCCTTTTTATGAAAGTCATAATATTTTCAGTTGTGAAAAACTAAGATCCTCCAAGATTCCCAACCCTTGGGGTATACACTCCTTCACCCAATTATTCAAACACTAACCTAGGTGCTGCTGTGAGGGGATTTTGCAGATATAATGAAGGTCTCAAGTCAGTTGACTTTTAAATGAAGAGATTCTAATTTGTAGGCCTAACCTAATCAGGTGACACCTTAAAATAGAACAAGGCTCTACATGGAGAAAGAGATTCAGAATGTGAAAGAAATTTGATGGGAGGAGATTCCCCATTGCTGGTTTTGAAGATGGAGTGGGCTACATGGCAAAGAATGTGGGTGACATTTAGCAGCTGAGAGCCCTCTGACTGACAGCCAGCAAGGGAACAGGAACCCCAATTCAGCTTCAAGGAACTGAGCTCTGCCTCAAACCTAAGTGAGCCTGGAAGAGGGTCACATACGTCAGGTGAGATTGCAGCCTCAACCAACACCTTGATTTCACCCTCCTGAGATCCTGAGCAGAGAACTCAACCATGCCACATACAGAACTGTGAGTGAAGAAGTGACTGTTGTTTTAAGCTGCTAACTTTGTGGTAATTTGTTACACAGCAACAGAAAATTAATATACCAGTGTTTGTTTTATGGGTGCAGGTAAAGCAGGGAAAAAATGCTTGAGCATCTCTACCTACATACAGGCTAGATTCCAAAGGCTTTACTGAGTATATTTCCTTTCAAATCTGTAGTGATATTATGCAAATCATTAATAGGACCTCTCCAGAATGGGAGGTTGATGATGCATATTTGTTTTCATGCCTTGCTTGTTCATAGTCATGAAAGTTGATACTAAGTTGCAAGTTTATTCATATAGGATTAAGTAGTTACAGCTTTAACCCATGGCTCCTGCAGCATTTATAATTTGGTCTTGCGCACCTGTTACATTCCCCAAAAGTTTTCTCAAAAGGAGAAACTTCTGACAGCTGATCACCCCTGTTTGTTGGCCACCATTTCCCGCAAGATGTTAACAGCTCCTTGTATTGCATTTTTGGACATGACCTCCATGGCACTTGAGGCAGTGTATCAGTGAGTGTTGAACCACTCTTCTGCCTAGTGTCTCACAGCCTGTAATACTGTGAGTTTGTGTGCATCTTGGTGGCGGGGATGTGATCTTCCTGCATCTACTTTCTCCATTTGTCCTACTCAGAGGAACTATGTTATCATGGGAAGATAGATTTGAAAGCTTGTAAATCTGCTTGAGGTCTAGCCTTTCTCCTTTGGTCCATTGTTGGTTTTGAATGACTTGAAGACACACTGATAAGATTCTCTAAGAAAATAAATGAAGAATGAATAAGTGAAGAGATGAATATATAAATAATAAATCTAGTTAAGAATTAAAATGCAATCAATGGGGAGGTACTCTGGCACTGAGAAAAAATAGCATACTACAAGTTAGAAGACATGAGTTTGAGATGACTACTAGCTTTATTATACTGGAGAAGGCACTTAATCATCTCTAGGGCTCAACTTCCCCAACTGGAAAATGTGTTACATTGTACTAAATAGTCTTTAAATTATGCTTCACTTCTGAATCTAGGTTTTAAGCCAATTAAGAGGCTAAATAATGTCATATCCCATGAAGCTTCTATTTGTTGGGGTTTTTTTAACATCTTTATTAGATGGTCTGTCAGTTTCTGCTTTATAACAAAGTGAATCAGTTATACATACACATATGTCCCCATATCACTTCCTTCTTGCATTTCCCTCCCTCCAACCCTCCCTATCCCAGCCCTCTAGGAGGTCACAAAGCACCGAGCTGATCTCCCTGTGCTATGCGGCTGCTTCCCACTAGCTATGTATTTTACATTTGGTAGTGTATATATGTCCATGCAACTCTCTCACTTTGTCCCAGCTTACCCTTCCCCCTCCCCGTATCCTCAAGTCCATTCTCTAGTATGTCCGCATCTGTGTTCCTGTCTTGCCCCTAGGTTCTTCTGACCATTATCATTTTTTTTTTAGATTCCATATATATGTGTTAGCATACAGTATTTGTTTCTTTCTCTGTGGCTTACTTCACTCTGTTTGATAGTCTCTAGGTCCATCCAGCCCACTACGAATAATTAGGTTTCATTCCTTTTTATGGCTAAGTAATATTCCATTGTATATATGTGCCACATCTTCTTTACCATTCATCTGTTGATGGACACTTAGGTTGCTTCCATGTCCTGGTTATTGTAAATAGAGCTGCAATGAACATTGTGCTACATGACTCTTTTTGAATTATGGTTTTCTCAGTGTGCATGCCCAGTAGTGGGATTGCTGGGTCATATGGTAATTCTATTTTTAGCTTTTTAAGGAACCTCCATACTGTTCTCCATAGGGGCTATATCAATTTACATTTCCACCAACAGTGAAAGAGGGTCTCTTCTCCACACCCTCTCCAGCATTTATTGTTTGTAGATTTTTTAATGATGGCCATTCTGACCGGTGTGAGATGATATCTCATTGTAGTTTTGATATGCATTTCTCTAATGATTAATGATGTTGACCATTCTTTCATGTGTTTGCTGGCCATCTGTATACCTTCTCTGGAGAAATGTCTATTTAGGTCTTCTGCCCATTTGTGTATTGGGTTGTTTGTTATTTTGATATTGAGCTGCATGAGTTGCTTGTATGTTTTGGAAATTAATCCTTTGTCAGTTGCTTCATTTGCAAATATTTTCTCCCATTCTGAGGGTTGTCTTTTCGTCTTATGGTTTCCTTTACTGTGCAAAAGCTTTTAAGTTTCATTAGGTCCCATTTGTTTATTTTTGTTTTTCTTTCCATTTCTCTAGGAGGTGGGTCAAAAAGGATCTTGCTGTGATTTATGTCATAGAGTGTTCTGCCTATGTTTTCCTCTAAGATGTGATGGTGTCTGGCCTTACATTTAGGTCATTAATCCATTTTGAGTTTATTTCTGTATATGGTGTTAGGGACTGTTCTAATTTCATTCTTTTACATGTAGCTGTCCAGTATTCCCAGCACCACTTATTGAAAAGGCTGTCTTTAATCCATTGTATATTCTTGCCTCCTTTATCAAAGATAAGGTGACCCTATGTGTGTGGCTTTATCTCTGGGTTTTCCATCCTGTTCCATTGATCTATATTTCTGTTTCTCTGCAGATGCCATACTGTCTTGCTTAC
This sequence comes from Grampus griseus, assembly GCF_964374135.1. Lineage (NCBI taxonomy): Eukaryota > Metazoa > Chordata > Mammalia > Artiodactyla > Delphinidae > Grampus > Grampus griseus. Next base: position 58,558,867 of record NC_138997.1, read on the forward strand.
TGTACCTTTGTAGTATAGTGTGAAGTCACGGAGCCAGGTTCCTTCAGCTCCGTTTTTCTTTCCCAAGATTGCTTTGGCTATTCGGGGTCTTTTGTGTTTCCATACAAATTGTGAAATTTTTTGTTCTAGTTCTGTGAAAAATGCCAGTGGTAGTTTGATAGGGATTGCATTGAATCTGTAGATTGCTTTGGGTAGTAGAGTCACTTTCACAATGTTGATTCTTCCAATCCAAGAACATGGTATATCTCTTCATCTATTTGTATCATCTTTAATTTCTTTCATCAGTGTCTTATAATTTTCTGCATACAGGTCTTTTGTCTCCTTAGGTAGGTTTATTCCTAGGTATTTTATTCTTTTTGTTGCAATGGTAAATGGCAGTGTTTTCTTAATTTCACTTTCAGATTTTTCATCATTAGCGTATAGGAATGCAAGAGATTTCTGTGCATTAATTTTGTATCCTGCTACTTTACCAAATTCATTGATTAGCTCTAGTACTTTTCTGGTAGCATCTTTAGGATTCTCTATGTATAGTATCATGTCATCTGCAAAGAGTGACAGCTTTATTTCTTCTTTTCCTATTTGGATTCCTTTTATTTCTTTTTCTTCTCTGATTGCTGTGGCTAAAACTTCCAAAACTATGTTGAATAATAGTGCTGAGAATGGGCAACCTGGTCTTGTTCCTGATCTTAGTGGAAATATTTTCAGTTTTCCACCATTGAGGACGATGTTGGCTGTGGGTTTTATGGCCATATAAAGGCCATATATGGCCTTTATGATGTTGAGGAAAGTTTCCTCTATGCCTACTTTCTGGAGGGTTTTTAACATAAATGGGTGTTGAATTTTGTCGAAAGCTTTCTCTGCATCTATTGAGATGATCATATGGTTTTTCTCCTTCAATTTGTTAATATGGTGTATCACGTTGATTGATTTGCATATATTGAAGAATTCTTGCATTCCTGGTGTAAACCCATCTTGCTCATGGTGTATGATCCTTTTACTGTGCCTTTGGATTCTGTTTGCTAGTATTTTGCTGAGGATTTTTGCATCTATGTTCATCAGTGACAGTGGCCTGTAGTTTTCTTTCTTTGTGACATCTCTGCCTGGTTTTGGTATCAGGGTGATGGTGGCCTTGCAGAATGAATTTGGGAGTGTTGCTCCCTCTGCCATATGTTGGAAGAGTTTGAGAAGGATAGGTGTTAGCTCTTCTCAATGTTTGATAGAATTCGCCTATGAAGCCATCTGGTCCTGGGCTTTTGTTTGTTGGAAGATTTTTCATCACAGTTTCAATTTCAGTGCTTGTGATTGGTCTTTTCATATTTTCTATTTCTTCCTGGTTCAGTCTCAGAAGGTTGTGCATTTCTAAGAATTTGTCCATTTCTTCCAGGTTGTCCATTTTATTGGCATAGAGTTGCTTGTATTAATCTCTCATGATCCTTTGTATTTCTGCAGTGTCCATTGTTACTTCTCCTTTTTCATTTCTAATTCTATTGATTTGAGTTTTCTCCCTTTTTTCTTGATAAGCCTGGCTAATGGTTTATCAATTTTGTGTATCTTCTCAAAGAACCAGCTTTTAGTTTTATTAATCATTGCTATTGTTTCCTTCATTTCTTTTTCATTTATTTCTGATCTGATCTTGATGATTTCTTCCTTCTGCTAACTTTGGGTTTTTTTTGTTCTTCTCTCTCAAATTCCTTTAGGTGTAAGATTAGTTTGTTTATTTGAGATGTTTCTTGTTTCTTAAGATAGGCTTGTATAGCTATAAACTTCCCTCTAAGAACTGCTTTTGCAGCATCCCATAGGTTTTGTGTCATTGTGTTTTCATTGTCACTTGTTTCTAGGTATTTTTTGATTTCCTCTTTGATTTCTTCAGTGATCTCTTGGTTATTAGGTAGTGTGTTGTTTAGCCTCCATGTGTTTGTATTTCTTCCAGATTTTTTCCTGTAATTGATATCTACTCTCATAGCATTGTGGTCGGAAAGGATAGTTGATATGATTTCAATTTTCTTAAATTTACCAAGGCTTGATTTGTGACCCAAGATATGATCTATCCTGGAGAATGTTCCATGAACACTTGAGAAGAAAGTGTATTCTGTTTTTTTTTTGGATGGAATGACCTATAAATATCAATTAAGTCCATCTTGTTTAATGTATCATTTAAAGCTTGTGTTTCCTTATTTATTTTCATTATGGATGATCTGTCCATTGGGGAAAGTGGGGTGTTAAAGTCTCCTGGTATGATTGCGTTACTGTCGATTTCCCCTTTCAAGTCTGTTAGTATTTGCCTGTATTGAGGTGCTCCTATGTTGGGTGCATAAATATTTACAATTGTTATATCTTCTTCTTGGATTGATCCCCTGATCATGCTGTAGTGTCCTTCTTTGTGTCTTGTCATAGTCTTTGTTTTAAAGTCTATTTTGTCTGGTATGAGAATTGCTACTCCAGGTTTCTTTTGATTTCCATTTGCATGGAATATCTTTTTCCATCCCCTCACTTTCAGTCTGTATGTGTCCCTAGGTCTGAAGTGGGTCTCTTGTAGACAGCATATATATGAATCATGTTTTTGTATCCATTCAGCCAGTCTATGTCTTTTGGTTGGAGCAATTAATCCATTTACATTTAAGGTAATTATTGATATGTATTTTCCTATTACCATTTTCTTAATTGTTTTGGGTTTATCATTGTAGGTCTTTTCCTTCTCTTGTGTTTCCTGTCTAGAGAAGTTCCTTCAGCATTTGTTGTAAAGCTGGTTTGGTGGTGCTGAATTCTCTTCGCTTTGCTTGTCTGTAAAGGTTTTAATTTCTCCATCAAATCTGAATGAGATCCTTGCTGGGTAGAGTAATCTTGGTTATAGGTTTTTCCCCTTCATCACTTTAAATATGTTCTGCTACTCCCTTTGGGCTTGCAGAGTTTCTGCTGAAAGACCAGCTGTTAACCTTATGGGGATTCCTTTGTGTGTTATTTGTTGTTTTTCCCTTGCTGCGTTTACTATTTGGTCTTTGTATTTAATTTTTGATAGTTTGATTAATATGTGTCATGGCGTGTTTTTCCTTGGATTTATCCTGTATGGGACTCTGTGTGGTTCCTGGACTTGATTATTTTCTTTCCCATATTAGGTGAAGTTTTAAACTATAATCTCTTCAAATATTTTCTCAGTACCTTTCTTTTTCTCTTCTTCTTCTGGGACCCCTGTAATTCGAATGTTGGTGTGTTTAATGTTGTCCCATAGGTCTTTGAGACTGTCCTAAATTCTTTTCATTATTTTTTCTTTATTCTGCTCTGCAGTCGTTATTTCCACTATTTTATCTTCCAGGTCATTTATTCATTCTTCTGCTTCAGTTATTCTGCCATTGATCCCTTCTAGAGAATTTTTAATTTCATTTATTGTGTTGTTCATCACTGTTTGTTTGCTCTTTAGTTCTTCCAGGTTCTTGTTAAACGTTTCTTGTATTTCCTCCATTCTATTTCCAAGATTTTGGATCATCTTTACTATCATTATTCTGAACTCTTTTTCAGATAGACTGCCTATTTCCTCTTCTGGTGGGTTTTTGCCTTGTTCCTTCATCTGCCATGTGTTTCTCTGTCTTCTCATTTTGCTTAACTTACTGTGTTTGGGGTCTCCTTGTCACAGGCTTCAGGTTCGTAGTTCCCGTTGTTTTTGGTGTCTGTCCGCAGTGGCTAAGATTGTTTCAGTGGGTTGTGTACGCTTCCTGGTGGAGGGGACTGGTGCCTGTGTTCTAGTGGATGAGGCTGGATCTTGTCTTTCTGGTGGGCAGTTCCACGTCTGGTGGTGTGCCTTGGGGTGTCTGTTATTATGATTTTGGGTAGCCTCTCTGCAAATGGGTCGGTTTGTGTTCCTGTCTTGCTAGTTATTTGGCATAGGGTGTCCAGCACTGTAGCTTGCTGGTCGTTGAGTGGAGCTGGGTCTTGGCGTTGAGATGGAGATCTCTAGGAGATTTTCACCGTTTGATATTACATGGAGCTGGGAGGTCTCTTGGGGACCAGTGTCCTGAACTTGGCTCTCCCACCTCAGTGGCACAGCACTGACTCCTGGCTGGAGCACCAAGAACCTGTACTCCACAAGGCTCAGAATAAAAGGGGAAGAAAAAAAAAGAAAGAAAGAAGAAGATAAAATAAAATAAAGTTATTAAAATAAAAAATAATTATTAAGAAAAATAATTTTTTAAGTAATTAAAAAAAAACGGACAGACAGAACCCTAGGATAAATGGTAAAAGCAAAGCTATACAGACAAAATCACACACAGAAGCATACACATACACTCTGACAAAAAGAGAAAAAGGGGGAAAAAATATATATCGTTGCTCCCAAAGTCCACCTCCTCAATTTGGGATGATTCGTTGTCTATTCAGGTATTCCACAAATGCAGGGTACATCAAGTTGATTGTTGAGCTTTAATCCGCTGCCCCTGAGGCTACTGGGAGAAATTTCCTTTTCTTTGTTCGCACAGCTCCCGGGGTTCAGCTTTGGACCTGGCCCTGCCTCTGCGTGTAGGTCGCCTGAGGGCGTCTGTTCTTCAGGACAGGATGGGGTTAAAGGAGCAGCTGGTTCTGGGGCTCTGGCTCACTCAGGCACGGGGGAGGGAGGGGCACGGAGTGCGGGGCGAGCCTGCGGTGGCAGATGCCGCCTAACATTGCACCAGCCTGAGGTGCGCCATGTGTTCTCCCGGGTAAGTTGTCCCTGGATCACGGGACCCTGGCATTGGCAGGCTGCACAGGCTCCCGGGAGGGGAGGTGTGGATAGTGACCTGTGCTTGCACACAGGCTTCTTGGTGTCTACAGCATTAGCCTTAGGATCTCATGCCCGTCTCTGGGGTCCACGCTGATAGCCACGGCTCGCCCCTGCCTCTGGAGCTCCTTTAAGCTGCATTCTTATTACCCTCTCCTCATGCACCAGGAAACAAAAGGGGCAAGAAAAAGTCCCTTGCCTCTTTGGCAGCTCTAGACTTTTTCCCAGATTCCCTCCCAGCTAGCTGTGGCGCACTAGCCCCCTTCAGGCTATGTTCACGCCGCCAACTCCAGTCCTCTCCCTGGGATACGACCTCAGAAGCCCAAGCCTCAGCTCCAGCCCCGCCCGCCCCGGCGGGTGAGCTGACAAGCCTCTCAGGCTGGTGAGTGCTGGTCGGCACCGGTCCTCTGTGCGGGAATCTGTCCGCTTTGCCCTCCGCACCCCTGTTGCTGCACTCTCCTCCGCGGCTTCGAAGCTTCCCCCTCCACCACCCGCAGTCTCTGCCCACGAAGGGGCTTCTAGTGTGTGGAAACCTTTCCTCCTTCACAGCTCCCTCCCACTGATGCAGGTCCCGTCCCTATTCTTTGTCTCTGTTTTTTCTTTTTTCTTTTGCCCTACCCAGGTACATAGGGAGTTTCTTGCCTTTTGGGAGGTCTGAGGCCTTCTGCCAGCGTTCAGTAGGTGTTTTGTAGGAGTTGTTCCATGTGTAGATGTATTTCTGATGTATTTGTGGGGAGGAATGTGATCTCCGAGTCTTAATCTTCCGCCATCTTGAAGCTCCTCCTGTTTGTTGTTTTTATGTTCTGGAACCTTAGGTCTTGTCCATCCAAAACTGCCTTTCGACAGCCAGTTGTCTAGATTCTTTTAAATCAGTCAATGTGCATTGTCAGTATTTTCCATACACAACAAAATTCAGGTCTCTCAAGTTTTACTAGTGGTAAGTTGTTACACAGCAAGCAACAGAAGATTAATACACCAGTGTTTGTTTTATGGGTGCAGGTAAAGCAGGAAAAGAATGCTTGAGCATCTCTACCTACAAACAGGCTAGATTCCAAAGGGTTTACTATGTATATTTCCTTTCAAATCTGAAGTGATATTATGCAAATCACTAATAGGACCTCTCCAGAATGGGAGGTTGAGGATGCATATTTGCTTTCATGCATTGCTTGTTCACATTCATAAAAGTTGATATTATGTTGAAAGTTTATTCATATAGGATTAAGTAGTTTATTGGCTAAATGTATTACTTATGCCAAAACTATTACCTTCTTAACTATTTAGGTCCAAACAGTTTATATCTTTCATGCTGGCATTTATGTATAAAAGTATTTTACATTAAAAAAAATTCCTGTAAATCAATCAATATTTATTAAAAGTCTACTTAGAGTAAATCAATGCACTAAATATTGTGAAACATGAAAAATACCTCTGCCCCCAAAGAATTAGCTTTTCAATACACACACAAAAAGATAAATTCTAATGAAAGAGATAAATTAAGTTGACTACAATGGCAAGTTGCAGAGAAGGAGCACTAGAAAATGCGTTAGATGACCTGGGTCCTTTTAAGTCTCCTGGCTCTAATAAATAAGACATCTTCTCTCTCAGCCTCTGTTGTTTCATATGTAAGGTTGGTATAATACCTGCCTGATTCTCATGGATTTATAAAATTCCTACTCTGTACCAGGCACCTTATTAGGTCTTAATAATTAAAAGATGAACATGACTAGTTTAACCCATTGAGTTCACTGTTACGTATAGGTTAATATACTTGAAAATAAACAGTTACTACAATGTGATTATCGCTATTGTTGAGCATAACTAGAGGAAGAGCAAAGAGTTACCTTTTTTCTCCTAAACTGTGGAAATTTCCTCTAATCCAGAGGTGATGCAATATAAAGTATATAGCATCACTTTTGAAGTATTTTTGCCAAATTAATTTAAATCTAATCAAACCTTTAGATCTAAATTTAAGCTTATAAGAAATGAGGGGGATAGAACAAGTTAAATGAGATCACAAGAAAGCATTCAGACAAGTCCAGAAGGTGGACATTCTAAAGAAAAACTGGCTTGATCTCTTCAACAAGTCAATGCCATTAAAAATTAAAAAGCAAGCTGGACTCTTTTATGTTAAAAAAGACTTAAAAGACATAACAACCAAGGTACTATGAGGTCCTTGATTTGTACAATCCATCTGTAAATAGGGACAATAAAGGAAATCTGAAGATGGATTTTGTTTAGAAGATAAAAAGATTAGAGAAATACTGTTAATTTTTTAAGAGTGTTACGGTATTGTGGTTATATTGTAAATATCCTAATTGCTTATAATAATGATTTGGTAAAAACTCATGAAGTCCTATTTTACATTAAAATACAGCAGAAAATAATGAATGAAGCCATTATAGTAAAAATGTTAACTGACAAAATGATGTGATGAATATAGGGGTGTTCTACTATACCATTCTTTCTAAATTTCTGTGTCTGAAAAGTTTCATAATAGTTAAAAATGAAAGATAAAGAATAAATGAGAATATATTTGAAATCACTTTGTAAACTTTAAAAGGATAAAAGAGATTTTTTTTTTTAAAGAAATTGTTGGAGAAAGAAGGAATGGTTTTTTTCAAGCATATGTGCTACTTTGGACCACACTGCTAAGAGAAGTCAGGAATGGCCACCACAGAGATCCACCCAATGCCTCTAGAAATAGAAACCAGGAGGAATAGCATGGATTCCCAGATACTGATCTTTTTAATACCCCCCTTCATGCCTAGATGACCTTGACCAAAATTGAAGACAAATGTCTTCTTGCTGGGAAAGGTGGGCTAAAGCAACGTGCACTTATCCAAGAAGCAGCAGAAAGCCTGTAACCGTTACAACATGAGAGTAACTGGTGAGTTTTCCTTTTTGCAGATCGGTAGGATTTGGCACCCAAAGCAGAGGTTTGAAACCATGGATGATTGCCCTTATTGTGTTATTACTGACAGTGGTAACTATGGCCACTGGTCTTCTGGCTTACTTCTTAGTCTCTGGTAGGTAAAATTGTGGATTTTGCTCAGTTTGATTTCAGTTTTCTGTAAAGCTTCATTTGAATAAATGTAAATTTATTTCCATCCAAAAATAATGTACTTTCACTAGTAAATGTCCACATTTTGAATTTTTTAATTTATTCAGTCATTTCATCAACAAATAACTACTGAATGTTTAGTATGTCCAAGTACTTTTCAGGGCACTCAAGAAACAGCATTAAGCAAAGCAGATAAATTTCCCACCTCCTTGGAGCTCACAGTCTAGTATTCTTTTCAGAATCTATACAAAAGACCAAAATAGTAATTGTCTAAAATTTACTAGTAATCACAATAAACTCTAATCATTCATGTATATGCAAGTGAAAAATTATGATGAATTAGTTATTAAAATTGGCTCTTTTACTCAGCATTTTCTGCCCACTAACATTTCTAGGGAAAAAGAAAAGCACGTGTCCAATTAAATAATGAATTTTAAAATTATTGGTAAAGTATAAATATGATACAGTATTATTACTTTTCTTTTCTTTTTTTTTTTTTTTTTTTTTTTTTTTTTTTGCGGTACACAGGTCTCTCACTGCTGTGGCCTCTCCCGTTGCGGAGCACAGGCTCCTGACGAGCAGGCTCAGAGGCCATGGCTCACGGCCCTAGCCACTCCGCGGCATGTGGGATCTTCCCGGACCGGGGCACGAACCCGTGTCCCCTGCATCGGCAGGCAGACTCTCAACCACTGCGCCACCAGGGAAGCCCCTATTACTTATTTTTAGAGAAAAAATTTTACTCTTTCCAAAACAATATCGAGAGATTTTTCTATTGCCTGATATATTTATAATCCCACAAAAATTCATTGCAGAATTCTCTTTTTACATTGCATCACTCTGCAGAGTGCAAACCATTTACATTTTTCACAAATGTCCACAATGTCAATCTCACACAGATGTATGTGATAAGACAACTAGTACAGGGGACTTACCTGAATGGACTTATCTGTTGTCTCTTTCCTCAGACTTGATGGGGGAGTCCAGATTCTTTTAGGAGCTTTAAAGGGCTTAAGAACATAGTTCTGGGGCCCATATAACTACTCTATCTGTAGTTTACACCAATGGCAAAAGATTCTCGGGTCAGCTAATTTAATGTATAGAAGCCCCTTTTCTATGAGTAGAGGGTTCAATTACAAATGCACTATATAGATTAGTAATCGGTGGGACCAAAAAAGCACTATAGAGTCCAGAGATGTCCCTAGGAGACAGACCATCCTGAGGTCCTCTTTCTTTCCTAGATCCACAGCTTCCCAAGGAGAGATATGCTTCTGTGGTTGCTCCATTTTCTATCTTTAACTCTTTGTAGATTTCTTGCCCCACCAGGGCCATACTCCTAAGATTACCACACTCCTCCATTGCTGTTTTTTATAACCTTTCCTGAGAGATGAGCAGAAATCTGATTGATTCATCCCTTTTACACACTGTTCTCACCTCCCACCTCAGGCAGTTTTTTCCCTGCCTTTCTTTTCACACCTTTCTTAGTGTGCCTGGCTCTTCCATTAAAAACCAAAATTTACAAGAACACTTATTTACCTCTACTTCCAGTAGAGTACAAGGTGGTATACATTTCACCGCAGCAAGAAGCAATACAGTAATTAAATATTCCAGCTCTAGAGCCACACTTGTCTGGGTTTAAACTTGGAGAGGCTACTAACTAGCTGTATAGCACAGAGCAAGTTACTTAATGCCTCCTGCCTCACTTTCTTCATCTGTAAAATGAAGGTGATGCCAGTCTTAGAGAGCTTAGTGAGGGTCAAATGAATTAATACATATAAAGTGCCCAGAACAGAGCTTGGCACATAGTAGGCACTGAATAAATACCAGCTACTATTATTAACATATAACATTAATCATTATTTTTATTATATTTATTATTAAAGTCTCAGAGATATATTCAAGACTTCATATTAGCCCCATTATAGTTGGGCCTTAGATCCCAAAATCTACCCTCAAACCACTTAATTTCCTACTTTTTCTTTTCATCACAGGCCAGAAAATGGAGTATTATCATGGCACCTTTAAAATTTCAGATCTACGAGTCAGAAGTAATTCTGGACAAAGCAGCCCATACCAGCTTAAGGACTTACAGGAGATGACTGAAAACTTGGTAAGTCAGATAAAATTGTTTCTATCATAAAATATTGCAGGAGGAAGGGATTTTGTGAATCATTTTCTCCACTATTTCTTAAAACATGATTTTCAGACAATTTGCATCAGAATCATCTTGCAGATTCCCAGGTCCCACTCCAGATCTTCTGAATCAGTGTCTGATGGGGTGGGTGGGTAGGGAGAGAGGAGTAAGGGAATCTGCATTCTAGCAGATTGGTGATTCTGATAAACCACTTTTTAAACCACCTCATTTAAAAGTGAGAGAACGGAAGCCAAGGTATCCCAGCCCTTCGCTCCCCCATTCCACCACGATACCACCCAACTGAAAAGCTTAAACATACCAGAAGTGGTTATTGGTAAAACCACATGCTTTTTTTGTTAGACCACATTTTAGGACTTAAAATATTTTTTAAATACATGAAAAAAGGAAAGAGGATTATAAATGTTCATTTTATCTCAAAAACACACTAATTAAGATAAAATACCCAGACCTATTGTGCAATATTCAAATGAACTGCTAACGATTTTGTTAAAACTGAAATACAAGACTGTCCCCACCCCCACCCCCCCTAAAAAGTAAACTCAGTTGCATAACAGCTCTGCTCACGATGTGTGTGAACCCTCACTCAAAAACTAAGGTCAAGTTAACTGCCTTGACAAAGAAGCACAGAGCATAAAATTATCTTAAAAGGGTGGAAATGTCAGGTGTTGGTTTGTTTTAGTCAAAGAATCATTTTTTACTCAAAACATTTCCTTTCTTTCTCAAACCATTTTCATTTTTTCATGCCACTATTTGATCTTTGTCCACATGCATACCCAGTTGCAACATATTCACAGTCACATCACAAATGGAGTTTTTAATCTATATTTTCAATTCTCATTAAATTATGCAATTTTTTTTATTTTGCAGTCTCATCTCCCCAGATCAATAATTACATTTATAGATTGATATATATCCTCCATTCTTTTATATTCAGAGCACCTTAGAAAATAGCATTTGTGATCATTTCTTGAGGAATGCCAGAAAAAACTTGGATACATACCCTAGTACCTCTTTTATTCCTCTGACCCTGAGTGACTCCACATAACCTCCTCAATGTTAAAATATTAATAATAAATTAATTATTTATTAATTTAAAAATTAATAAATTAATTAATCTTAGTTTAAAAGATATACAATTTCTTTGACTGTTGAAAAAATATTTATAATTTAACAGGAAAGTTTAAAATTTGTTTTCTTTATGTTTTACAGCCAATATTGTTGGCATTGTTTTAGGCTAACTAAGACATTGTTTCTACTGAAGTAAATGGACAGGAATGAAGTAGGTCTTTTTTAAAAAAGTGAAAGAAATTCACTTATAGAGGTCTGTGTTTGAAGGTGAACTTTGAAGCTTCACTAAAGCACACGTTTTTAGGTGTGAAAGAACCTCAGGTACAAAGGCTGAGTTACGTGATGAAACATTATCATCATAAGGACCTACAAGGTCTTCCTCTAGTTGTCATTATTTATTTCTTCTCTTTTATTTTCATACCACACTCTCATTCTCCTCCCCCTGCAGACAACCATACTGTATTTCACATGTATTCTTTTATTAGTATTCATTCTTGCAAAAATGCATTTTCTTGTTTTGTGCAGAGCACATGGCTTTAATTTATTCTTTGTGTTATAAATCCCTTGTTTTAGTTAGTTTGGGCTGCTATAAAAATGTACCATAGTTTGAGTGGCTTATAAACAACAGAAATTTATTTCTCATAGTAATGGAGGCTGGAAGTCTGAAACCATGACACTAACATGGTCAGGTTCTGGCAAGAACCCTCTTTCTTGTTGCAGACTTCAGACTTCTTGGTGTATCCTTACATGGTGCAGAGCAGGGAGCTAAAGAGCTCTCTGGGGTCTCTTTTCTAAAGTACTAATCCCATTCATGACCTAATCACCTCCCAAAGGCTGCACCTCTTCATATATGGCCTTCATTATGTTAAAGCAGGTTCCCTCAATGCCCACTTTCTGGAGGGTTTGTAACATAAATCAGTGTTGGATTTTGTCAAAAGCTTTTTCTGCATCTATTGAGATGATCATATGGTTTTTATTCTTCAGTTTGTTAATGTGGTGTATCACACTGACTGATTTGCAGATACTGAAAAATTCTTGCATCCCTGGGAAAAACCCCACTTGATCTTGGGGTATGACCCCTTCAATGTATTGTTGGATTCAGTTTGCTAGTATTTCGTTGAGGATCTTTGCATCTATATTCATCAGTGATATTGACCTGTAATTTTCTTTTTTTGTGGTATCTTTGTCTGGTTTTGGTATCAGGGTGATGCTGGCCTCACAGAATGATTTTGGGAGTGTTCCTTCCTCTGCAATTTTTTTGGAAGAGTTTCAGAAGGATAGGTGTTAACTCTTCTATAAATGTTTGATAGAATTTGCCTGTGAAGCCATCTAGTCCTGGACTTTTGTTTGCTGGGAGTTTTTTAATCAGTTTCAATTTCAGTACTGGTGATTGGTCTGTTCATATGTTCTATTTCTTCCTGGTTCAGTCTTGGGAGATTGTACCTTTCTAAGAATTTGTCCATTTCTTCTAGGTGTTTATTTTATCGGTATATAGTTGCTTGTAGTAGTCTCTTAAGATCTTTTGTATTTCTGTGGTGTCCATTGTCTAATAACTTTCTCCTTTTCCAGTTCTAATTTTATTGATTTGAGCCCTCTCCCTCTTTTTATTGATGAGTCTAGCTGAAGGTTTATCAATTTTGTTTATCTTTTCAAAGAACTAGTTTTTAGTTTCATTGATCTATTTTCTTCATCTCTATTTCATTTATTTCTGCTCTGACTTTTATGATTTCTAGATAGGAACAGTTTGTTGGTAGTAGACATTGCACTTATCCATTCCATCTTTTATTAATTTGGACCATATTGCCCTTCATAAAACAAAAATCCATAATTTTAAAGTAATCATACTTATCAGTTTTCTCAGCCTTATGGTTGTTTTTAAAGATTTTTTTAAAAAGTTATTTCCTCTTTTAAGTTATAAAATTAGTTTACTGTATTTTCTTCTATTAAACTATTAAACTTCTACCTTCTACAGAAGGTTTTTAATGCATCTGAAGTCCACCTTTGAATGTGATATTAAGTAGGAACCCAGGTAGTGATCCAGTTTTCCCAATGTAACTAACTAAACAATCTGTCTCACCAATATATGGTATGATTATTCAGCTTATGACACTTCTTAGCCCCTGAGTCTTACAGAAAAAAAACGATGATCCTCATCTCTTCAAACTGCTTCCCATCTCCTTGGAGAGATGATAGTAACACACATGAAACTGAACAGCATGACATGATATGGTTAAGGACTAAACTATATGTTGAGGACTATAAGTGCAGAAGAACTTCAAAGAAAAGGAAGATCAACTAGGGTTCACGTGGTCAGGAAAGGCTGTGTATTATTTTAGCCCTGTTTAAGTGAGACAATGTCCCTTTCCCTCCAATCCCCACCAATTTACCTTCAGGAGAATTACAGGAAGTGTTCATGCCTCATCCTGAGCCACTCCTTTTTATTGTTGCTAAATCCCAATGAGTGAAACCAGATTCTTCTCTCTGACCTATGTGTGTGCTAATTAGACAGCCACGAAATACAGGTTGTAGGTCCTGTTCTTCCTCATAACTGGGGATTCACTGATTTGAATGGAAACAGAGATGCAAATATAAAATGAGTTCATGCTCAGATACTGCTAAAACCCATTCAAGTTCCTTGAGATAGCAGCACAGACATATCTCATCTTTCATACCATTCTTCAGAGAATACTCCAGTAACCAGACACCATGATATTCCTAAATAGGTAGGTCATTTTTATTATTATTATAAGTTTGAGTAGGATCACTGACTGAGCGAGCACTTCATTTGAAGAAATATATTTCAGAAATATTTTTAAAGTATAGGATCATTACAAATGTGAAAGTTAAAAACTTGTAACACTATAGCAATAACACTAGTTAACATATACTAAATGCCAAGCACTCAATTAGCTTAGCACATTAAGCACTGTATCTGTATTATTTTAGTTAATCCTCAAAAACAAACTTATGAGGTAAGTATAATTATTATCACAATTTTACAAATTGAAAAATCAAGGTACACAAAAGTTAATTTACCCAAGATCATTCAGCTAGTAAACGATATAGTTAGGGTTTTAGATTACATTTTCTTAATACATTTTCGTCATCCATAAGAATCATCTGTGTGATTTTACTTCCCATCTACCATCCCACAAAACACCAGAAATCAAGTAATTATCCCTGGTACATTATTCTCTTTCAGTTACAGTTGACCCTTGAACAACATGGGTTTGAACTGTGCAGGTTCACTTACATGCAGTCTTTTCAATAAATACGTGCTATAAATAAATAAACAAATATGTGCTACAGTACTACATGATTGGTGGTTGGTTGAATTTACAGATGCAGAACCAGGGATACAGAGAGCCAACTATGAAGTTATATGCAGATTTCTGACCCAACCCCCCACATGGTTCAATGGTCATTGAATACTGTATAGTATTAGCATGTGCCAGTAACCACCATCTGAATTAACAATGGCATCAGTTAGGAATTTTCTTAGTGTTGTCTCCAAAAAAACTCACTTCTCCTGTGCCCAAAGCAGTCCTAAATTTTATCTTCTTTGTGCCCAGGAACACCAGAAACAGTGCCTGAAATGATCCTCAAACTATCCTTTGGACTATGTGTCTAGAGTTGTAGAGACAAAGAACTTGGAAACAGAAGTGATGTAAGGAGATAATATAGTTTAGGAACACTCTCTAAAGGAACTTGAAGACACCAATGAGAGACTTGGCTCTCTGAAGCAGGAAGCTCTTCTCTTGAGAAAAGGCAACCGGGTCAAGGTAAACAACTTAGCAAAGGTATTAGACTACCTAAAGTTTGGAGCTGCATAATGTAAGAGAAGTAAGAGGCCCAATGTCTGGTGTAGGCCTATGGTCCTATGCTCAGAGAAGAGATGAATTTGAAAGCTTATTTGAAAGCTTAGAAAAGAAAATAAGTAGCAATTATTTAAAAAAACAAAAAAAAACCTTTGTGTTCAGAGGTTAGAAAAATTGGGTGTAGAATGTGACTGAGTTCTTACTTGGGAGCTCAAACTCACGTTCATTTCATAACTGAAGATTAGGTATGACTAAAAGAGGAAAATGTGTATCACAACCTCTGCCTTCAACGTGTTAAATTTGAATACTGAAAGAAAAAGCTAACTGTTGTATATTTCACGTCTAATCTTCAATATAACACTGCAAAGGAGGCATTGTTATTCACACTTTATAGATAGATAAGAGAACTAAGCCTCTGAAGATAAGGTCCACAGTTGGTAAATCAAGGAGGGGAGATTTGAAGCCATATAGGTTAACTCCAACAGGTGCCATCTCCACTAAATTATTCTATTTGTCAGGAAGGGACTAAGCTTTAATAGGAAGTTCAGTTCTACATCAATTCTCCCATTTAATTTTTAAATCCATAAAGATTATAAATTTATATGCTCTGTCAGACCACTTTTACTTAGCCAACACATTGGGATTACATTACTAATTATATAAAGATGTCTTCATTCTTAGTTTCTTCATTTCCTTGTATCAATTTTTTCAGCTTTATTAAAATATAATTGACATATAACATTGTGTAATTTTAAGGTGTAAAATGTAATGATATGATACATTTATGTTGCAAAATGGTTACCACTATAACACCTCCATCATGTCACATAATTACCATTTTTTTTGTGTGGTGAGAACACAAGTTCTACTCTCTTAGCAACTTTCAAGTATATAACACAGTGTCATTAAGTATGATCATTACAATGTACATGGGATACCAGAACTTATTAATTTGCAACCAGAAGTTTGTACTCTTTGATCAATATTTCTCCATTTTTCCCATCCCCTAGCCTTAGTAAGTACCATTCTACTATCTGTTTCTATGAATTCTGCTTTTTAGATTCCACATAAAACTGGAATAAAGTATTTGTCTTTGTCTGACTTATTTCAGTTAGTGTAATGCCCTCAAAATCCATCCATGTTGGCAGAATTTCATTCTTTCTCCTGGCTGAGGAATATACAGCTGACCTTTGAACACTATGGGCTTGAATTGCAAGGGTCCACTTATATGCAGATTTTTTTTCATTAGTAAATACTGTAGGATTATATGATTTGACCCATGGTTGGTTGAATCCACAGATGCAGAACCATGAATACAGAGAACCATATGGGAACTGTGGATACAGAGGGATGTTATGCTATATGGGGATTTTCAACAGCACAGGGGGCAGCACCTCTAACCACGACATTGTTCAAGGGTCAACTGTATATATATGTATATACATATTCTTTATCCATTTATTTTTTGACAGACACTTAGGTTGTTTCCGTATCTTGCCTATTGTGGATAATACTGTGATGAACATGAGAGTGCAGATATCTCTCTTGAGATCCTGTTTTAATTTCCTTTGGATCTATACCCAGAAGTGGGATTGCTGGCTCAGATGGTAGTTTTAGTTTTTTGAGGACCCCCCCATGCTTTCTCCACAGTGGCTATGCCAATTTACATTCCCACCAACCGTGCACGAGGGCTCCTTTCACCAAAGTCTTGAAGTTTCATTGTTAAGATCTTTTACCTCCTTAGTTAAATTTACCCCAAAGTATTTTATTGTTTTTGATGCTATTATGAATCGCGTTGCTTTAGTTCTTCTTCAGATATATTGTTGTTATTGTATAGAAACACAACTAATTTATATACACTATGAATGTTGATTCTATATGTTTGATTTCTCTTGATATGTATGCAACTTTACTGAATTCATTGGTCAGTTCTAACAGTGTTTTGGTGGCATATTTATGATTTTCTATATATAAAATTATATCATCTGCAAATAAAGGCAATTTTACTTCTTCCTGTCTGATTTTAATGCCTTTTATTCTTTTTCTTGCCTGATTGCTCTAGCTAGAACTCCCAGTAACATGGTGAATAGGAGTGGTGAGAGTGGGCACCCTTCTTATCTTGTTCCTGATCTTAGAGGGAAAGATTTCAATCTTTTACTGTTGAGTTTTGGTGTAAGCTGTGCATTTGTCATATATGGAGTTTATCATGTTGAGGTATGTTCCTTCTACACGTGATTTGTTGAGTGTTTTTATCATGAAAGAACCTTGTTTTCTGTCAAATGCTTTTTCTGCATCTATTGAGATGGTCATATGACTTTTAGCTTTCATCCTATTGATGTGTTGTGTCACATTTATTGATTTGCATATGTCAAACCATCCTTGCATCCCAGAGATAAATCTCACTTGATCATGGTATATGATCCTTTTTTTTTTTTTTAACATCTTTATTGGGGTATAATTGCTTTACAATGGTGTGTTAGTTTCTGCTTTATAACAAAGTGAATCAGTCATACATAAACATATGTTCCCATATGTCTTCTCTGTTGCGTCTCCCTCCCTCCCACCCTCCCCATCCCACCCCTCCTATATGATCCTTTTAATGTGCTGTTGAATTTAGTTTGCTAATACACTGTTGAGAATTTTTGCTTCAGGAATATTGGTCTGAAGTTTTATTTTCTTGTAGTGTCCTTATCTGGCTTTGGTATAAAGGTAATGCTGGCCTCACAAAATAAGTTTGGGTGTGTTCCTTCTTCTTTGATTTTTTGGAAGAGTTTGAGAAGGACTGGCATTAATTCTCATTTAACTGTTTGGTAACATTCACCAGTGAAACCATCTGGTCCTGGGCTTTTCCTTTTGAGGAGGGTTTTGATTACTGATTTAATCTCCTTATTCATTATTGGTCTCAGATTTTCTGTTTCTTCATGATTCAGTCTTGGTAGGTTGTATTTTTCTAGGAATTTATCCATTTCTTCTAGATTATCCAATTTGTTGGTTTATAATTGTTCATAGTAGTTTCTTATGATCCTTTGTATTTTTGTGTTATAATGTCTATTCTTACATTTCTGATTCTGTTTGAGTCCTCTTTTTTCTTTTAGATAGTCTCACTAAAGTTTTGTCAATTTTGTTAATCTTTTCAAAAACACAGCTCTTAGTTTTGTTGATCTTTTCTATTGTTTTTCTGACTTTTATTTCATTTATTTCTTTTCTTATCTTTGTTATCTCTTTCCTTCTGCTAGCCTTGGTCTTAGTTTGTTCTTTTTCTAGTTCCTTGAGGGGTAAAGAGATCAAAAGACCAATAAGCATCAAAATCCTGTGAGCACCATCAGTGCTCAGGTTGGCCATGTTCTACATAGGCTTAGGATAATGATTCACAGCTGACTTCTTAAATCTTGGGTTTTGCCAAAAATCTGGATTTTAAATAGATAGAATAACAACTTTAAAGGATTGCAATAAGAACGATCAAGATTATGGTCTTTATTTTTAGAGGGCAAAGAATATAGGCTGCCTTTGGAGAGGGGTAACCATTACATGTTGCTTGTACATATCAATGGGTAGGAGTTCTTAATCCATAGGAATCAAATTACTGAAAATGTCAACAAGGAGAAAAAATTCCCCTCAAATACTTCATGTGCAGTTTTCTTTTTTCTCTAGGAGCACTGATCTCAATCTGATGTAAATCTCATTAAAAGCACTAATAAAATCTTCCTGATAAATGCAAGGCTTTCTGATAAACAAATTTTCACTTCCTTTTATTAATTCATTCAAAAAAGCATGCTGAATTCTTACATATTGTAGAGTATGAAAAGAAGAATGATTGTCCCTATCCATAAAAGGTTTGCAGTTTAGTAGAGGAGATAATATATTTTCATAAATAACTATATTAAGGAGTAGAAGATATAAGAGGAATAAGAACAATTAGGACAGGAAGAGGAAAGATTACTCTTTCCTCAAGGTTCAAGGAATAAACCCAAAGTAGGTCTTATCTGAAATAGACTTTGAAGGAGAGTTGTGATTCAGAAAAGCAGAGCCAGCAGAATCAGAGAGGGGACTACAGACCAAAGGAATAGCCTGAGAAGGGCAAGTACAGAGAGAAACAGGACATGCCTGAAAACAGCACTACCAAGCATGAAAGGTAATGGTGGTATTGATGGGGGTTGTGGGTGTGGGGATGAATGACAGATGGTGAGGCCCTTGAACATATGACTCTGTGACCAGAGACTCAAATGCAATTGTGCTCTAATCTCTATTTCTACCTTGAGTTCAGCCCTGGAGTAAAGCAACTTCAATTGAACCTTATTTAAGGTTAAAGGTGTGTTTTTTAAAAGCATCTCTTATACCATCCTTTGTGTGCCACTCTTATTATAACTAGGAGAAAGCAACAGGAATCTGAATTTTTTTTTTTTGGCATGTTTTGGCTCTAAACTTTTAGTTATCAGGCACTTATCTGGTGAGATGTTGGTAGAAACTGCCTTCATATTCCATTGGCCAGTCTTCAGTGGCATATCTCTCTGAAGTTAGTGGTCTCAGCTCTGAAACACCCCTATGTGAGTACAAAGACTGCTGTGAGAGGAGCAAGCTGGGAAGCATCTAAACTGAAAGGCGGGCTACATGTGTGAACAGAGGTAGTCTGGGAATGAGAGTTAAATTGCTGGGCCCGTCTGTTTGTTTGAATTGAAGGCCTCTCCCTAACTCTTCCATTAAACACCCAACTAACCTGCAGTTGCCCTCTTAGAACTTAGTGCAACTTCCAGCATTTCAAAATCATCAAATATAAAGAGGTACTACCTTGCAAGAAGGTCTTTTGTTCAACATGAGGGACTAACTCCAACTATAAGACTCTACAAATGGCTCCAAATGGGAGCAAGATAGATTTATAAATCACTAACTCTATTAAGATATGTAAATAATAAACTTAGAACAACTTGGCACACAGCTTAAAAAAAGTGTCCTTTGAAACTTCTGAGAATTTAGAATTAGAATGCCAAAGTGCTGGCAGAATGTTTCTGATGAAATAGGCCTTAATCTGCCAGGGAAACATTTTTGGGTGGGGTCTCTAGAAAGCTAGTTCTTACATAAACTCCATTCAGCAATAAAGTTTACGTTCATGTTTTCTCTGATTTCCCTGTTTTAAATTCCTTTAGTGTAGGAATGCTGTTAGCTAGTCTCTGTGCCCCAGCATCTTTTAGGATAACATAAAGATCCTGGGCTTCACCCCAGACCCAACCAATGAGGCTTTATAGGGACACGGTCCTGGAATTTGAATTATAGAGAAGAGAATTCTATATTTCTGTGATTACCAAAGTTACTTCTACCTAGATTCTTCTTATGTTATTCTTTCAGCTCCTATCTTCCCAGACACCTGAACTATTCAAAGATGGAATGGATGCTGGGGCTAGATATTCTTCTCAGGAGGTATTTTGCCAGATGAATGATGTCATCCAGAGTCAAAAACTTAATCCAGTACCTTCACCAACAAGTCACAAACAGCCAAGGGATCTATTGCGGGTAGAATTTCAGAGGATAATTACAAACCAAACTTCTTTAGATACCCAAACACTATTTACTTTTTTTTCCTTTTAATACTGGTCATTTTTCTCCCCTTTGTTTTGGTTAGTCTTTTCTTTTCTTTTGGATTTCCCCCAGATACTGAGTAATAGGACTGGCTGTGTATGTCGGAAGAGAAATAATTAAAACAATTAGTGGTCTTGCAAAAACATAACTTACAAAATAATTTCATTTCTAACATATAAACCCCACATTTCTTCAGCCCATTTAAGCTTTTCTTATTTAAGTACAAGTAAATGTATATTCTGGATACAAGCAATTTCTCTATTTTCTAAATACTGTCTTTGATCTAAAGTTTAAAAATATATTACCAAATATATGTTTAAAAGTTTTATACTTTAAGTCAATCGACTGTTTATGTTATAACTTATTGTTGTATATTCTATGAAAGAAATTGAAGTAAAATGTACATCACATTTAACAAGGAGGTTGTGTGATTGATAAGAGATGGACCTAGAGACAGAAGACCTAGATTTAAGTCCCAGTTTACTAATCCACATGATGCTAGGGAAATTCACATGATGTCTCCGAGTGTCAGTTTCCTCTTCAAATGAAATAAGAATCAAAATAATTCTTATTTCATACAGTTATTATAAGGAGTAAGGGGGATATATATTTTGTTTCCCAATTAAGCTTTTTATGAATGCCTGATACTGCTAAGGAAGTCACAACTTGTTGCTTGATCTCTGAAACAGTCTTCTTTTTTATTTCCATTCTTTGGGTTTTTCAAAATGAGAGGTGGTTTTCTTGTCTCTTTCTTAAGGATTTAGGACATAATTTTTGTCCTAAATAGATGAGCACATTTGGCTCATCTACTATCAAATATGAAATGCAGTGCCTGCATTCAGATGACACTGTTGCCACCAGGTGGTCACTGGGGGATACTGCAAGCAAAAATCTAGGTGTGATAAGTCACAGCGTCATAATGTCTAGGCAGGCAATTAAAATTCTGTGCAAATGGACCCCAAACAGTAGTTTTTGTTCTCCTCCCCTGTTGACATAAACTGAGGAACACAACTTTGACCTAAACCTGTAAAACCACCTTACTCTTTCTTCCTTCCTGACCTACCCTAGGGCTCAGAATCAACAACAATTAGAAAATTTTTAGCTCTTTCCTAAATCTCTAATGCCTCTTCCCTGTACTTATAGCCAAAGACCTGCAGAGAAATCTGAGACCTGTGATGACAGAATGGGGGCTAACCTGATCCACCGGCAGTCTACTACCAAAATATACCCAGCATTTTATATGTGTTTAATCCTTACAACCCTATGAGTAGCATAGCAATATCTTTGTTTTAGAGGTTAGGATACTGAGGCTCAGCTTGGTTCAGCAACTTTTCCAAGGTCACCCAGTTCAAGAGCAGCAGGATAAGCAGGCTTCAAACCCAGCACTGAGCCACGGTTCTCTCCACCACTTCTCAAGGCCTCCCTCCATGTCCCATCTCTGCTCTGCAACTTTCTGCTTCACCTTCTGTGGAGTTTTAGGAAGATAACCTTTACCCCAGATACCTATGTCAGCACATTAGAGTCACCTGGGGAGATTTTTACAAATACAAATGCCTAGGTTCCATCCAGACAATTTATAACCAAAATTCTGGGAGAGGGGCCCCAGCATCTTAAGTCATTTTTTGTTTTTTAATTCTGCAAATGATTCTGTTGCACAGTTGGAATTGAGAACCACTGGTTTAAATCATGATATTACTCATGTTAAAACATTTTTCTATCGCTTTAACATTTAATCAGGGGTATATTCTTCTTATAAAATATCTTATTAACACATAGTTTCTCTCTTATTGTAATAACAGGTGGATGATACATTTATAGATTCGGCCTTGAACAAGCATTATATCAAGAACCAAGTAGTCAAACTGACGTATGTATGTTTGGGCAAAGGTGGATTCACATCCTGGAGTGACAAAGGGCAAAAGAGATAGGAACCCTCATATACTGTTGCCTCTATGAGCTTGGCTTTTGGCTAGGATTTCTTATAAATATTATTTCGACAACAGTCTCGAGATACAGGGCCGATCACCAGTTTGTAAACATAAAAACTAAGACTCTGGGAGCTTAAGTGATATGTTCAAAATTCCGCAAGTGACAGAACCAGGATTCAAATCCCATCAACTGATTATAAGGCCTGGGACTACCAGAAACCATAGCTTTGGGAAAACCCAGCAGCATGTCACTGAATGCACCAAGCTGTATTCTTTCAATACACATGTCATTTCAAAAGTATTAAGAAGGCAAAGTTGACTACAAAATGGGATCATAAGTCTTACCTGTAATGAAGCCCTAGTTAGAGGAGCCATGCCCAAACAAAAAGATGTTCCTGTTTTAATGAATTTCTGCTTGTTGTGGTGGAGAGGGAAGACTCCTGTCATTTGCAGAAATTGCTCAGAGGTTTCAATTGTGTTATTTGGAAAGCTCATAGCAGAACATATACGTAACAGATACAAACATATGGGCCTGTGTGACTCATCTTCTTAAAGAAAATGAATATAGTCAGACAGATCTATTTGAAGGAAATAATAATCGGTTTTCTCATCAATAGGCTAATGCTTTATTGGCAGACTTACTCCAAGTTCCTTATACCTTTATCGAGTAACTAGTGACCTCCAGAAGGATTTTACAATATATATTGGATAAATTTTATAATATTTAGGAGATAAAAAGCACGTATTTCCCAAAACTTTCTAGATTTCATGCCCTCCGTTTTTAAATTCTGACTTGCCATAGCATCCTAGCAAAATTATCATAGTCTTAAGAACTCCTTTGAATTTGTAGCCACTATCATTTTGTAAGCTTTTGTGTGGGTCCAGGGAAATCCCACTTGGTAAACAATGTTTTCCCTCTGATTTAAAAACAGGGAAAATTACTAGATTGTATATTTACCAATTTGACATAAAATTCTGTTTATTTATATCTTCACATTCCAAAGCCTAAAATGAACCACAATATATAAAATGCCTTTAAACTGATATGATTCCCTCTTTTTTTAAATCGAAGAATTCAGGAAAATAGGGCTTCAGTGGTTTTTAGAGCTTGGATCTTTTGAAATGTAAAAATAAAAGACATGGCAGATCAACACATAGGTTTCCATTTTTCTTAAAGTCCTTTAATTGTTTGGTTTTCCTACTTTAAGAGTATGGAAAAATTCAACCCCACAAGTGAAGGGGCTTGAACTTGTGTATATGAAAAAAGTTCAAGGAACTGGACATGTGTAATCTGGAGAAGACTCAGACACCAAGAATATCACTGTCTTCAAATATTTTATGTGGAAGAGGGAACTGATGTTTTATGTATGTCCCAATTGGTAGACCTAAGCCTATGGAATGTAAGCTTTAGGGAGACATATTTCAACTCCAAGTGAAGAGCTCTCTTAAAATCAGAGCTGACCAAAGAGAAATACCCTCTTTAGAGAAGTAAATCTTTTTAATTACTGTGCTGGGGTTAGATGACCACTTATCATGGAAGCTGTAGAGCTGATGAAGGTATCACACGAGGGACTGGCCAAAGACACCATTAAAGTTTTTTCCAATTCTCAGGGTTTATAATTTTGATGATAAAATTTTGGTGTCTGAGTCTAACTCAAATGCTATAGCAAGCCTTCAAATTAATGGGGAAAATTCACTCAGAACATAATGAAAACTTGAAGAGGGAACATATGAAATGATCTTGAGTCAGAAAGTGACATATATGAGTTATCAATGTGAGATGATTAGTTCTTGACACTTTCAACAACTGAGGCATAATTCAGGAGAAGACAATACAGAAAAGAGAGTTAGATAATACTGGATGTATTTTTTGAACAAGTACCTTTCTCTTGTGTGTCACAGTCCAGAGGAAGATGGTGTGACAGTAGATGTGATTATGGTGTTCCAGTTCCCCTCTGCTGAGTCAAGGGCAGTGAGAAAAAGGAAAATCCGTAGCATGTTATATAAGAAGATAAGTAACACCAGAGCTTTGTCAATAAATGCCTCGTCAGTTGAAGTTAATGGTAAGTAGGTGCCTTTCTATGTGATGTGAAGTTCTCTATTAAGTCCATTTTTTGTCTAATCATAAACTTATTTACCATTATTTCTATTCCAAATAATGGCTAGAATTCAGATGGAAAAAATTTCAAGTTAAAAAAGTGACTTTTAAAGGTTTTGTTATTCTCTGATGAAAGCATGTCTGAAGTTAGTTGTCAAGTGATTTTTTTCTGTAGTAATTGACTGGCACTCATCCAGAAATAAAATCAAACCTTTACCACTAACATAGTCAATCTGAGCCAGCCACTTCCTCCATGACTAAGCAGGTGAAAATACCAAGTGTTTAGCAAAAACTGTTTTTCTGTTTCTAAAACATAAACTCATTTGTTGCCTTTTAAAAATATGAATAGTTTCTGTAAACAGTGAAATCATGGAGTTTATGTTAACTTTTTTTCCTATGGGCATTTGAGAAAATGGTAAATCAATTTTGGAGCCACTAAAGCCTTCTTATAAGTAATGCTTTAAAAATCACTAAACTAAAAAAAAAAAAAAAAAATCACTAAACTAGAAAAGAAATCATAGGAACAAGAAGTAATCTTTATCAAGGCCCTTCTCTATATCCTTTACATGCAGCGTCTAGTTTCTATATTCTTATGAATTAGGCAAATTCACCTTTATAGATGTGAAAGAGGGGCAAAAAAGGCTAAGGACTCCAATAATTAAATGGAGCAAACATTCGGGACTTCCGTGGTGGTGCAGTGGTTAAGAATCCACCTGCCAATGCAGGAGACATGGGTTCGAGCCCTCGTCCGGGAAGGTCCCACATGCCGCAGAGCAACTAAGCCTGTGCACCACAACTACTGAGGCTGTTCTCTAGAGCTCTCAAGCCACAACTACTGAGCCCGCATGCCACAACTACTGAAGCCCGTGCACCTAGAGCCCGTGTTCAGCAACAAGAGAAGCCACTGCAATGAGAAGCCCGTGCACCACAACGAAGAGTAACCCCCACTCGCTGCAAATAGAGAAAGTCCGTGTGCAGCAACAAAGACCCAGTGCAGCCAAAAATAAATGAATAACTTTTTTAAAAAAAGGAGCAAACATTCAAATCTAGATTACTAATTTCTTGAGAGGCTTGTGAAAAAAGGGTGTGGTCAAACACATTTCAGAAATTCAGTCTATGATATTCACCTCTTGGAAATTCATCCCTTATATTAGCATACTAAAGACTCTGAGACCAGCTAGACAGAAACCTGTTTAACCCTGTACATTAAGCTGCTTCCACAAGCATCTATTTCTGGAAGACAAGTGCAGATTTCCCGTACAAATTCCAGGGGACACCAGAATTATGAGTCACAGAAGAGATTCAGAGTAAGTGTGATTAATATCAGATGTGAAACAGAAGGCCCTGCCCTTGCAAGGGTCTGGTTGACCCTTTAAGAGGAAACCTGACCAGTAAGTGAAAATCTGCAGGAATGGGATGGGCAGGAGTTTGCTGATGAGACAAAGAGTCAGCTAGTCAGGGAATAAACCTGGGGACCTCTCCCAACCCAGGAGGGAAGAACCTGTCAAGGGCTTAATCCTCCTTCTTTGTTTTCTTGTTTGTGGGGAAACAAATGAATCGAGGTTGTGAAATAGTGGAAGCTCTGATAAATTACATGATGTGTTCTATGTAATTTCCAACAACCAGTTAATCTGCCAGGAACTTAAAAGCCTGAACTATCTGAAACCAGAAATGAAGTATGAAATGGTCATCAGTTGTCTGGGCTCTTTGTTTCTTATAGGTTCAGTTTGTGACCTGCAGCTTATTTTAATGACTACAGTAGAGTAAAGGGCAGGATGTGCTGATGGAGAACCTGATTTGAGAGTTACCTAATTCTAACTCCACTGAGTCACTGCAGGAACACCCAAGTAATTGGCCCATGCCTTTGCCTCCATCTTCTCATCTATAAACTTGCAATGATAATGTTTGTTATTCCTGAAGTCACAGAAATACCATGAAGATACACAGGAAAATAGAATATGGAACATATAGGCCATAACCTCTTAGAAAGCCAGCAAATTGTGCATATGCGTTGGAAACCTGAAAGCATTAATGTGAGTAACTGGTGGTAGAAAAAGCTATAACCTTGAAGTTTTCCAAATTTCCAAATATAAAAAGAGCAGTGTTTACTAGTACTTAGGAAAGGCCCATTTAGTAGAAAGCTCAGTAGAATCCTCAAGGCAATTCTTACAGACAAAAACATTGCTCTCCAGCAAAACTTAATTTGGGGGACTTCAAATGAATGGAGAACCACAGAAATTCTAGACCAAGTCTAGAAACAACCCTGCAGCCCAAGATTTATCCATAATTTGTCAAGAATCTGTGTTTTGGCTTGACAAATAAGTGTGTGGTGTGGGTCTTTCACGTGATGTAATGTGTCAGAGCAAAATTAAAATCAGCTCCTTTGAATTGCAAACACCATGGCTGTGGAAGAGCGGCTCACTGCCTACCTGTTGTTGATGTGGGTTCCAGTTATCATCATGTTACTTGTAGCATGTACTGACCTGAATATGATTACTCCCAACTCAGAAGTGTGTTAGAGGGTCACTTTCAAAACTAAGGTGTTAATGTTTCTTTTCACTTCTAGACGTGGAAAGTAAAAGCATTTGGTCAAAACTGGAAATGTGAAACAGCTAGTTACTTGTGTATGGGTAGTTTAGTTCCAGGTGTAATCATTCTCTTTCCTTAAAAATTCAATTACACTCCCAACTATTACACTCACCCTGGTATCATTCCTGGAAAGGGGTGATTTGCATCTTGCTCAAACTAAGCTGAAGAAGTTTTAACTGAAGAAGTCTAACATTATACTATTTTCCATTTTAATTTATTACTAACATGTGACATATTAAAATACCTCTTTTTATTTCACTTCCCTTCATTGCACTTCAGAGATGTTGTGTTTTTATAAATTGAAGGTTTGTGGCAACGCTGTAGTGTCAGATAATTTTTAGCATGTTTTAGCAATGAAGTATTTTAAAATTATATATATATATATATATAGTTTTTTCAAGACGTAATGCTATTGCACACTTAATGGACTACAGTATAGTGTAAAAGTAAACTTTTATATGCACTGGGAAATCAAAAACTTTGTGACTTGCTTTATTGCAATATTCACCTTATTGCAGTGGTCTGGAACCGAACCCACAATATCTCCAAGGTATGCCTACATTTAAAAACATAAAATAAGAAATTTACTACCTTAAAACTATATTTGACTGAAAATTGAGTTCCTTTCATAAGTACTGAGAATCTGACCTGAGAAATTGATTCTTCACCATATAATGATTTAGATATGCCTTTAAGGGTATCCCTGAATTGGATATTCTCAAGAGCTCCCACTTTGTAGAGTTCATTATCACTAGTTTCCCAAGTGAAATTTATAGAAGGTAAGTAGAAAGAAACATTCTTATTGTGTATAATGAGAAATTAGATACAAAGAATATGAGTCTGAGAAACATGGCATTGGTAGAAATAAGTAAAACCAATCTACCCTCATTCTACTCATTAAGCCCTTTTATTTTGAAAAACATCACAGTTTTCATGCAACTGTCCGTCAGCTTAAGTTTAAATGTTTGTATTTCCTTTATCAGATTCCTAACTTTGTTGGAAATGACAGAATTTAATCTTAGATTCTGTCCAATAATTGGCCTTTACCAATATTCAGCCGGTGTTTGATAAGAATATACAGTAGTTTATACCTCAGAAAAAAATAATTTTAATAATTTAGGAACCATGTTTTAGAAGTATTTTAAATATAGTTTATGTGGTAGTTTTCAAAGTTTTTTTTTTTTTTTCCATTCCCAAACTCTTTGACCAAAGAAAGGCTTATGTGAAATCTTAAATAAAGAGAAGAGATAGGGCTTCCCTGGTGGCGCAGTGGTTGAGAGTCCGCCTGCCGATGCAGAGGACACAGGTTCGTGCCCCGGTCCGGGAGGATCCCACATGCCGCAGAGTGGCTGGGCCCGTGAGCCATGGCCGCTGGGCCTGCGCGTCTGGAACCTGTGCTCCGTAACGGGAGAGGCCACAGCAGTAAGAGGCCCGCGTACCGGTAACAAAAAAAAAAAGAGAAGAGATAAAAGCAGACCTGTTCTGGTTGAGCCTGGGTTTGAACCTGAAGACCCCATCTAGTTGCTCCCTCTTTCCCCTCTTTCTCTATTTCCTTAAATAAAATCCAAAGAAGCTTTATCCTGCACCATTGGAAAACCACTGTTCTGTATTAATACAAATGATTTGTGAGTTTTGATCATCCAATATTTGTGCCTTAATTACCTACTGCTTGTATTACCCACCTAATCAGCGGTTGCCTATAAATCTCTACAAAAACTGTACACATATTCTGTTATATCAGATAACCACTTTCCTGACTGATCTATATGCTCAAGTTTCTAGAATCCATATGCGGTCAGTATCCTCTGATAATTTCTGGTCATTGAGACCAACCAGAAGAATATCAAATTATCATTCTTTGCTCTATTTTGTTTTTCAGCAATGAGCTCATCAACAGGGAAGCTAACTGTCCAAGCATGTAAGTCTAGTTAGCTTGTAAAAACAAGTTCAATTTCCATATCAGGGAGGATAATATCTTCAAATATTACCTCATAATCTCCCACCCATGTCCCACATTTTCTTTGGGAGAGAATAACAATTGAGTAAGAGATGAAAATACTTTTTTTCCCTAAGACCAATCTTTTTGTAATGTTCAAGAAAAACATTTTACATGGTGGGAATTTGGGGGCAGTTTGAAGAAATTATATATTTCTGGTTTGGAATAAATAAACTTGCCTTGCTAATTTTTTGAATGCTATGAAATATGCTTTCTACTGAGAAATAAAATGAGAAAGTGATAAATGGGAAAGAGATAGACCCCATAATTTGTGACTGACCTATAAAATTTACTTATTATACCCATCTTGATGGTTGACAGCAGCTCCACTCACTCACTTTATATCACTGTGACCTAAATTTTGAAAGATTTTATAATAGCAGTGATGAATTTTAGGAAAGTTGTTCTTTCATTTTCATCTGTGTCTTGCAAACACACTATACATTTTATTCATTCATTCAATAAATAATTTTTTAACATCTACCAAGTGCCAGAAAGTGAATACAAGTGTCAATAAGACATGATTCCTCCTCTAAAGTTAGGAGTTTGAAGGTAGGGGAAGACATAAATAAATCAGGAAATGTTAAAACAGTGTGATAAACGCTATGACAGAGACAGAGCACAGTGCTATGAGAGTCAATCAGAGCCAGCTAATCTGGTCTTGTGGGGTCACAAAGTGATCCTTGAGGTGAAAGGAAAGACAGAAAATCAAGTGACAAGTGGAATGAGTGTCTCGGGCAGGGGGAGCAGAATGTAAAAATGTCTTCAGAAAAGCAAGAACACGGTCATTTCTTGTCATTGAAAAATGTCAGTGTGGCTGTAATATAGAATAGGGTGGGCATGGGAAAGGGGTGTGATTAATAATGATCAAGGACCAGAACCATGCTGAAACATTTCGACCTTGTTTGGAGGGCAACGAGAAGTCACTGAAGGGTTTTACACACATCAGAAAGGTCACTCAGTTTTCAGTGTGGAGAATGGACTGGAAGAGCAAAGCTGGAGGCAGGGAGATGAACAGGGAAGCTATTGCAGTCCTTCAGATGAGAAAAATGGTAGTCTAAACTAGAGATGGCAGAGTGATGGGGATTTCTAAAATGACTGGCCACAGAAGGAGTGTAATCAGTACCAGTAAAGTGAATTTCCTTTTTGATACCTAATTTGTTGGAACAAGAATTGAACCTACCATGTTTTCTTTATGAGTACCATGCTTTAAACAGGCTTAATTCTTAGCAGGAACCCTAAGCATCAAACTAATCTCTGATCTGATGCACATAATAAAGTACATATTTATTCCTACCAATAGTGAATGTGATGTTTATGTGGAAACATAGAACCCTCCATCCCGAAGAGTAAGAGACTGGTCATGATACATTAACCCGTGCTCACTTTAGGAACTAGTCACTCAGAAAACTGTATGGGGGTAGGAGTTCCAAGGAATTAGCAATTACTTCTCTGACTAGTTCTTTTGGTGAGGGCTTCATGTCAAAGTAACATGGTGGGAACATCTAAAACTGGGAAACAATAATCTTAGTAGGAGCTCCCAGAACATCTGGATAATTGACACTGCAGGTCCTCAGGACATACACTTTTTGGTGTGTCAACACTTTACAGCCTTACATAGCTTTAGTAGGCAATATATATCCACATCTATAAAGGGAGGGAGTAAGCAAAACATCAACTATCAGGAAATACAGAGGATGGATATTAATATTGTACATGTTTATATAATGACATGCAAATATTGCACTGCAGTACTCTACTAGTTTCTCTGTATCAGGGATTATAGAGATGTTTCTTACAATCTAATGATGTCATCTCTTTCAGGTTGTGGTAAACGAGCTGTTCCATTAATAGTGAACAGAATAATGTCCGGAGAGATTGCAGGCAAGTCTTCCTGGCCTTGGCAAGCTTCCCTTCAGCATAATGACATACATCAATGTGGCGCCACCTTGATTAGTAATACGTGGCTTGTTACCGCAGCGCACTGCTTTAGGATGTAAGTGATTGACGTTAACTTACTACTACTACTGCTACTACTACTGCTTAAAAAAAACCTCTGAGTTTTATCATCTTCTGAGTAATAATCAATGTCCCCAAATATTACTGAGGTAAAATGAGAAAAACTTCTTTCAGTTTCTTTTCTAAAATTGTGTTACACTTACACTTATTTGGAAAGTCAGTAGGGGTAGTAGTCATTATCCTAGTATCAGGTCCTTAAGGTTTTAAATAAAGAAACTGTGGCTGAACAGAGTGTGGAGAAAAGGGAACCCTCCTACACTGTTGGTGGGAATGTAAATTGGTGCAGCCACTATGGAAAACAGTATGGAGGTTCCTTAAAAAACTAAAAATAGAGCTACCATATGATCCAGCAATCCCACTCCTGGGCATATATCCAGAGAAAACTCTAATTCGGAAAGATACATGCAACCCAATGTTCACAGAAGCACTATTTACAGTAGACAAGACATGGAAACAACCTAAGTGTCCATCAACAGGTGAATGGATAAAGAAGATGTGGTATATATGTACAATGGACTATTACTCAACCATAAAAAAGAATGAAATAATGTCATATGCAGCAACATGGATGGACCTAGAGATTATCATACTAAGTGAAGTAAGTCAGACAGTGAAAGACAAGTATCATATCACTAATATGTGGAATCTAAAAAAAAGATACAAATGAACTTATTTACAAAACAGAAATAGACTCACAGACATAGAAAACAAACTTATGGCTACCAAAGGGGAAAGGGAGGAGGGATAAACTAGGAATTTGGTATTAACAGATACACACTACAATATGTAAAATAGATAAACAACAAGAACCTATGTATAGCACAGGGAACTATAATCAATATCTTGTAATTAACGCTAATGGAAAAGAATCTGAAAAAGAATATATATATATATATATATATATATATATATAATGAATCACTTTGCTGTATACCTGCAACATTATAAATCAACTATACTTCAATTTAAAAAAAAAAGAAATAATTAGGTTGAGAAACAAGTATCTATATCGGCAGTACCTGTCTCTTTGCTTATCCCTCTTGGATGATGTTAGTTCAATTAATTAGTTAAGGAACATTAATCTCATTATTAATAATACATTTTGGTGGAAGATGGTGTCCTATAAAGAACAGAGAGAGACAAGCAGACATGTGATACTAGGCATATAATTTAAACCATCTAGGCCCTATTTTCCTTAAGTATAAAACAAAGCCTTTACTAGAGGACCTTTCATTACTAGATGACCTTCCCAGTCCCTGTATGTGCCAGGATCTACCAGCTGCTCAAGCCCATAAGCTAGAAGTCACCCACACTTGGTCATCTCTCATAGGACTTATGACAACTTTGCCTCATTCACTCTTGCCCTCTAACAATCTACTCTCTGGAAAGAAACAATGTGATTTTTTTTTTTAACATGAGACTACATTATGCTTGGCTTAAAATCATCCAGTGAATTGCCATATCACTTGAATAAAATCTAAGCACTTTATTCACGACGTATAAGACACTAAAATCTGGCCCCCGCCTACCTCGCCGATCTCATCCCCCACCATAATTCCCTTGTGTCCTGAACTGCAGCCTGTCTGGTCTAAGCCCTTGAGATGTTTGCCTGAAAACTTGTCACCCCACCTTCTCACAGCTGACTCCTCATCAACCGTGTCTCAACCCAAATGCCATGATCTCAAGAGGCTTATCTAACTACCCCCTTGTACTCTATTCCATTGCCCTATTTTATTCATAGACCTTATCACTGTGGGAAATTATTTATCTATTCATTAATTTGTTTTGCTCTTTTTCCTTCACTGAAATCAAATACACCCACCAGCAGGGACCTTTCTATCTTGTTTGCCACTTTATCCCCGGCACTTCAAATAAGGTTCAACATGTAGATGTTTAATAAATATTTGCTGAAGAAATAAATGAATAATATTTTATGTGCTTTACAGTTCTAAAATTCAATAATTCTATACTGAATTTCAGCTCAAAGATGCCGTTTGTATACATTTTATCTTTCAAAACAGTAGCAAAAGACTATATGGTCAAAGAAAACTATCATTGCAACCAAGTGTTTTAGGGTGGAATTTTCTCCTTTATTAGCCTGCATGCAATTATTGTAATGCAGTTCATATATTCTGTTCATTTCTAATCTTTTCCAGTAAATCAAATCCACATCAATGGACTGTTAGCTTTGGAACAACAATCAACCCTCCATTAATGAAAAGAAATATCGAAAGAATTATTGTCCATGAGAGATATCACTTCCCAGCAAAAGAATACGACATTGCTGTTGTGCAATTATCATCCAGCGTCACCTTTACTGATGAGATCCGAAGAGTTTGTTTGCCAGAAGCCTCTGTGTCCTTCCAACCAAATTCAACTGTCTATGTCACAGGATTTGGAGCACTTTTTCATGGTGGTGGGTATCCCAAAATGAATCATGGAGCACTAAGCCGTATTTATGGCAGTGTGATTTAATGTCCATCAATATTATTCTGTCAGACTTTTCCACACAGTTTGGTTGGATTAGTTAGGGTAAAAGAATGGAAATCACACATAGTATGCTCTCTGATGATAATGGAATCAAACTAGATACCAGTAACAGATAATAGGAAAATCTCTAAATGCTTAAAAATTAAGCAATACACTTCTAAATAATTCATAGGTCAAAGAGAAAATCTTGAAGAAAATTGTAAGTATACATAGAATAAAATGAAAATGAAAAAATATCAATACATGCAGGATGTATCTAAAACAGTAAAGAGAGAGGGAAACATAGCAAATGCATACATTAGAAAACAGGAAAGGTCTCAAATCAATAACATAAATTCTCATTTCAAGAAACTAGAAAAGAAGAGCAAAATAAACCTAAAATAAACAGGAAGAAGGAAATAATAAAGGTAAGAGTGAAAATGAATTCTATCAAAAGCAAAAAATAGAGAAAATTAATGAAATAAAAAGCTGATTCTTTGAAAAAAATCAACACTTTCTGAGAAATGTCATTAAGCATTCCCACAATAGTTGAGAAACAGTTCAGGGATGTATAGGACTTATAGGCTATACTTTTTGTTTGTTTGTTTCCTATGGGTTTTTTTTTAATTTAATTAATTTTTATTGGTGTATAGTTGATTTACAGTGTTGTGTTAGACTATAATTTTTATAACTTTTTGCCAACTAGTTTTATGAAAAATTTATGAATTTACACTGTCACCTACAATATGCATTTCAACCCTTCCCGGCACTGGACATGAATTTTTTTTTGTTTGTTTGTTTGCGGTACACGGGCCTCTCACTGTTGTGGCTTCTTCCGTTGCGGAGCACAGGCTCTGGACACGCAGGCTCAGCGGCCATGGCTCACAGGCCTAGCCACTCCATGGCATGTGGGATCTTCCTGGACCGGGGCACGAACCCGTGTCCCCTGCATCGGCAGGCAGACTCTCAACCACTGCGCCACCAGGGAAGCCCGACATGAATTATTTTTAATTGATAATGTAGTAGGCAAAAAAAATTACACCAATTATATTCAAAGAACAGAATAATTTGAGCATTTTTAAAACATTTTAGCAAACACACCTGTCCAGAAATAAATCCCGAATTGGCATTCTACAGAAATTAGTATCTATATTAGTTTTATACTGCTGTGTAACAAATTACCACAAATTTAACAACTTAAAAGAGCACACATTTATTACCTCACAGTTTCCATGAGTCAGAAGTTCAGACATAGCTTAGTTGGGTTCTCTTCTCAGGGTCTCACAAAACAGCAATCAAAGTGCTGGCTGGGGTTGTGGTCTCATCTACGGCTCTGAGTTCTCTTCCAAGCTGGTTGTTGATGGAACTCAGTTTCTTGCAGCTGCAGAGCTCATGGCATCTTGCTTCTCCAACACCATTAGCGAAAACTCTCTGAACTTAGGGAAGGCCTAAGCCCTTTTTAAAAGGGCTCACAGGATTAGGTCAGGCCCACCTTGGAAAATCTCCCTTTTTATGAACTCACTGTCAGACTGACTACATCTTAATTAATCTGCGAAATTCCCTCTCCT
Source organism: Grampus griseus (assembly GCF_964374135.1). Taxonomy (NCBI): domain Eukaryota; kingdom Metazoa; phylum Chordata; class Mammalia; order Artiodactyla; family Delphinidae; genus Grampus; species Grampus griseus. The sequence goes on from NC_138997.1 coordinate 58,593,948, forward strand.
GTGCCACAGAACATAACCTAATCATGAGAATGACATCCATAATATTCACAGATCCCACCCATACCTCAGAGAAAGGAGATCACATAGGAATCTTGGGGATCATAGTAGAATTCTGTCTACTACAGGGTCAGTTTCCCAATCAGCATATGGTTGATATAAAGAAACTCTGAATGCTTGTGATATTATTGTTTTCCATCATAAATAGTTGTCTTCTGCATTAATACTGGTTTCTATAACTCAGGATCTAGCTTATGATCTGGAGTCCCAAAATTGTAAGAGGTAATGAAATCATTGCCTTTAAATGTCATTATGTATGTGAAAGTTCTTCATAAAATGTAAAGGATAAAGTAAATGTATATAGTTATTTTATCAAGCCAGGGAAGCAAACTAGGCCTGAGAAGTTTCTGGGAACAATCTGGAATCTAGAAATACAAACTTTATTTTTTAAAAAATGCCGTCCTGGGCTTCCCTGATGGCGCAGTGGCTGGGAGTCCGCCTGCTGATGCGGGGGATACGGGTTCGTGCCCTGGTCCGGGAGGATCCCGCGTGCCGCAGAGCGGCTGGGCCCGTAAGCCATGGCCGCTGGGCCTGCGCGTCCGGAGCCTGTGCTCCGCGACGGGAGAGGCCGCGGCGGTGAGAGGCCTGTGTACCGCAAAAAAAAATAACAATAAAATAAAATAAATAAATAAATAAAAATTAAAAATGCCGTCCTAAATACATTAACTGATTGTTTTTTAAGGTACAAAGGTTCCAGAAAAAGAAACAAAATGTTTTTCTTGCTAGTATAGGTATTTATAAAAATGAGATAAGGACGATTATCATTTACATATACCAGATATTAAACAGAATTTTTTTTCTTTAGGAGCTGCTTACATTAACCTCATCCTGTATCAACAATTTTAGTATGAAAAAAAAATCGGGAAACGGTCCACACTTCATTCTAGCTAAGATGTTTACTGTAAACACTAAAATTACTTTGTTTTTCCTTAAGGGGAATCCCAAAATGATCTTCATGAAGCCAGACTGAAAATCATAAGTGATGATGTGTGCAAGCAGCCACATATGTATGGCAGACATATAAAATTTGGGATGTTTTGTGCTGGCTATCTGGAAGGAATTTATGATGCCTGTATGGTAGGTGGAGAGAGATTATTTTGATATCATGACCTCAAAAAATGTATCTGGCTCAAAATGCTCTTTATTTTAGTAAAATACAGAGATCTTGTCTGTTCAAAAATTTATAAATGCAAATCTCAAACACATATTTTTAAATGTTTTATTAAGCAAAACAAAATAAGCAAAGAGTTTCTTTGATGCTATCAACCAATCAATAAAATAAAATTTTCTTAATACCAAAAATCCACAGGTTCATAAAGCAGAGTCCCTTTCCTTAAAGAGCTCACATTTAGAAAGGAAACAATGATGAACAATGAACTATGATGTAATGTTATAAATTATATAACAGAGAACAAAAATTTTTATTAAAGTATAGTTGATTTACAATATTGTATTAGTTTCAAGTGTGGAGAACAAACATTTTTAGCTTGAAGGAACATTTCTGGAACAAGTATTAGAGAGACGATACTTCAATGAGGCCTGAAGGATAAAGAGCACTTACCCTATAGAATAAGAGGGGAATATTATAGAAAAGAGAAAAAGCATAGCTAAAATTCTGAAGGTGTGAAATTATAATTCATATTTGAGGCAACTCCAAGTACTCTGTTGGGTCTCAGCCTAAGGAGGATGAGAGGTGAGAAGCTGTTAATGCTGAGAAGGTGGATTAGGCCATGGTGTGAATATCTAGTCCCCTTTCCAGTGGCCTACTCTGTTGTCCAGCATCTATCCTGCATGTATATTTTTGGACAAAGGAGTAAAGTGTGTTTCTTCCTGGAGGCACTTGCTTTATAATGAGAGATTCCTGAAAACTCCAAGGAGGTGATTCCACATGCTAAAATGATGGGAATTGTATTGTTATCAGGTGGCAGAAAGCCCTGCGCAGAGTCCCACCAATTACACAACATAGACAACCTCTGTCAGAAAAATAGCAGGGAGTTTTGCAAGCATACACGCTGGGCAAGAGCAGAATCTAGTCCCAGTTGCTGAGAATGTGGAGGAGGCATCTAAAATTCAGGGAATCCAAAGAGAGGTTCATGCCATGACAGGCAAGTGGGAGGTGGTGACAGGAACACACTGAAAATGAGAATCTAGATGAACAGTAAGATCAGTGATAAGCCTCTGGAAAGACTGGTGGTCATAAAGAGCTTTCACTGGACTGGGGAGCAGAGGTAAGATTCCTGCCCCATGACTGTTCAGTACATAATAAGGCAAAGCTCTAGTCATAGAAAAATTGGGGAAGTTATCGAGGAAGTGACTCAGGCACAGGGGTCTAAGCAGGAATACAGGGATTGCTACTGGGGTACATCGGGAGGTGCTTTGTCTGATAAAACAGAAGCTCAGGCACCTTACTTGAAGTCAGAAAAAACTAACATCAGATTGACTTTCTGTGTTGTGTACTTGAAATTTGCTAAGAGTAGACCTTAAGCATTCTTACTACACACATACACCCACACACACACAAAGTATTGTGAGGTGATGGGTGTGTTAATTAACCTGATTGTGGTAATCATTTCACAAAGTATATATGTCAAATTATCACGATGTACACTTTAAATATATATGTTTATTTGTGAATTATTCATCTATAAAGTTGAAAAAATAAAATGTGGAAATTGAATTTTATAACTTTTGAAACCCATGTTTCAACTAATTATCCTAGAATTGGTAATCTATACATATACTGTCTAATAATAAAATATGTGGTTCATCAAACTATCTTAAGTAACAAGTTTTACATTTAGCTAATTTTCTTTCTCTTTTTTCTTTTTTTAATTTCAGGGTGATTCTGGGGGACCTTTAGTTGGAAAGGATCTTAAAGATACCTGGTATCTCATTGGAATTGTGAGCTGGGGAGATAACTGTGGGCAAAAGAACAAACCTGGAGTCTACACAAAAGTGGCTTATTACCGAAACTGGATTACTTCAAGAACGGGCCTCTAATTCACTATTACAAGTTAAACATTGAGAGCTGTATGCAGGTCATACATGTATGAGAATCCATATATTCTGTGGTTGTAGTACAATGAAGTGAGATTAAATGATATGTTTTATTTCAGAATCACTTTAATCAATCAAAATCCCATAGCCAATTTGTAAAGGATTTAAATTTATAAGGTAGTGGGTCAGTTTAGCCTGGCTTGAAAAATACAGCAGAGATACTGAGCTCTTTAAATCAGCAAGCTAGAGTATAAAAGAGGAGCAATGCAAATTTTTGAGGATAATCTGTATGATTTTTAGAGTGTCTTTTTCCCTTAAGTGAGAAACTTTTTGAACTCTGAGTTTAGGAAACCCTTACATAATTTTCTATCATTTCTCTAGAGGTCACAAATACTTTTTTCTAGTTCTTACAGATTTTCCAAAGAAATTTTCCATACTTTCAATTTATAAACCCATTGGAGGGATCCTAATTTTTTTAAAAGTTATATCTAGGAAACAAAATATGGTGATAAATCAAGCCAGAGATCTTATAACCTTTGCTGCAAAATCTCTCTAATTTTTCAGTGATTCTTTAACATACATACACACACACACACACACACACACACACACACACACACAGAGAATATCCCTACCTTCAGATATACCCAGAAAAAGCCTGCTTAATGAATATATACAGTAATTAGCTAATCAAAGATGTATTTTTGTTACAAAAATTGGGGGGAAGGTGATAGTAACTTCATGAGCAGTCCGAAAAAAATGGCACAAAAATTGGATATTTTATAGATGCGTTTACATGTTTGGACCACCAGGAGGCAGCTTTGTACATTATTGTTGTACGCTTAAATGCCTAGAAAAAATGAGAATTTGTTCATATGTTGAAGAATTAATGAGCATTATCCTTTCACACAGAAAGAAAAAGTTTATTCCTGTGTATTGCTGCAGCCAATTATCTCCTAAGCCTTGCAGCAACAGCCTGACTATTGCAACCATGAAACAATAGTTTTTGTTTTAATTTAATAAATATAAATTTTGAGGACCAACCATATAGAACACATGAACAAAGTGATTAAATGAACCCCCTAAGTGTCTCATGAAGACATTAGGTGAGTCAGGCTCATGTATTCCATGATACAATTAAATGAAGATTTTGTGGAAACTGTTACTCTGTGTGACAATGCTGACTAAACATCAGGGTTTATAGGTGGGGCGTCGTTTACTCATGCAGTCCAGATATAAGCCAAACTGTTAGAAAATTGAGTGATTTTATAACAATCTCCCCCATGTCCTATTAATAAGGCATAAAAATAATCCTAAAAGCAACGAAGACCCAACGCAGCCAAAAATAAAGTAAATAATTTTTTTAAAAATCCTAAAATAATCTAAAAGAGATTTAAAATTTATTCACCATAAAAATTGATCCATAACTTAGACTCACAGAATTTTAAAGCTTAGGAGAGACTACACGTCATATGGGCCAGTACACTTAGGGTTCAAAGAACTGAAGCCAGGAAAAGTAAATAACTTTGTGAAGTTGTAGGTAATTTGTATCCCCAGTGGACCTAGAACCCAGGTACAAATTTCACAGGCCCTTTTCTTACAAAGTATCTTTATGATTGTCTATATTTATTGAATCATCAGCTGTATAAAAATTTCAGTGAGTTCTATTGAATCTGTTTCAAATTGAATTTTAAACGGTGTGATTCACTTAGGCGGCTGGCTGCCAATTCTCTGAACTCACTTCAAGATAAAGCTGCTTTTTCTTATATAAAAATATACATAGGCATATAAATTATTCGATATTATGGTGGCAAGATATAATTCTGATTTCTAGTGTTAAGGTTCAAGAAATGATCTTAAGAGTTATAACTTTATATTTCTAAACTGTTTTGTGAAGCACTTAATCCTGGGTCACATGTAAACAAATACTGATATATTATTTAAAATCTAATAAAGTTGGTGATCAGAGCATTCTACAAATAATATCATTGAATCTGTGTTAGGCCAATAGCATGAACCTTTCTTTCAACTTCTGTTAAAAATTGCATTTCTTTTAAATAACTAGTTTGGGTCACTCTGAAGCAGAATTTCTCAACTTTGGCACTTTTGACTTTCTGGTCTGGATAGTTCTTTGTTTTAAGAGGCTACTCCATGCATTGTAGAATTTTAGCAGCACCCCTGACCTCTGCCTTCTAGATGCCTGAAATACACTCCTTCCCCCCAAATTATGATAACCAAAAATGTCTCCAGACATTGGCAAATGTCTCCTAAGGGGTGAACTTGTTCCCTTTTGAGAACTACTGTTCCAAAGACATTTGATTATTTTCAGAAATGCCAGCGATATCTCAAAATTATGACACTGAGCATTCAAAAACTATAGTCTCCTGGTCAAACTGTATGTTCACTATCATGTTCCTAAAAGAAACAGCAGAATAAGTGACTGATGCTTTAGTCAGTGGCTATTTCAAATACAGAGTGATCTTCCCACACACAATGTGCCTAGCGTTTCTCTCATACTCCTGCCTACAGTATATTCATAGAGAACCATCAACCACTACTATGAAGATAGCTTTTCTATGAATATACCCTCTAGTAGAGTTTCTCTATCTTGACCACAATCCACAGCAAGAAATATATTTTACATCACAGCTCCATAAATATGTTACAAAATACTATGTATGAAAAAATGAAACAGAAGTTTCATAAAACAATACCTACCTTATTAAATACAATAAAATCTAATATTTCTATTCTATTCTATTTCATATTTTTACATGCTTGCCCCACCAACTAAATTGATTTCACAATCTAACAAGTCAGTTAGATTGTGAATCTGCAGTTCCTATAACATATTCTGGAATGATCATTCACTATTATTAACGCCATATTGTTATTACCTCACCTCTTCCCACTGCGTTCCCCACCTTCAACCTCTCTCTACTGCATTTAGCAAATTGTAGCTAGATTATAATGCTATTCAATAATGCTATTCTCATGCACTCAAATCTTCACTGATTTCCCCTTTGCCTGACAAATAGAGTCTAAATTCACATCACCATAGCTTGTAAGGTCCTTTACAATCTGCCAACAACGAATAAAATTTTTGTTTCACTTGTACTCAGTGCTCTTATAACACTGAATGTTACTCTTTATTTCCTGAACACATATATAGTGGGGCATGCAATGTTCTCTTCACTCTATAAGATCTAGCTCAAATATCACTTCTACTGAGAATACCTTTTTTATCCCAGATAAAATTACTCTTTTTGAATGTTTTTGTTCTTCCCCTAGAGCATTTCTCATACTTTACTCTGTATTACAGCTTATATGTAAATTTATTATCTCTGCAAACATTTTAAGTTCCATTAAAGACTGCTTTGCTCATTTTTGTATTCCCTACAGTATTTAGGACAATATGCTGTATATATTGTGTTTAGTGAAGGAATAAATTAATAGAGGTTAATTATGATTTCTATGAAGGAAAGACACCTCAGTTCTCAGTTGTTAACTGCTTCCCCCAGGTCACCTTCTTTTACACTGCTTTACAATCTGTGCGGGTCCTGCTTTGCACATTCTTGAACGTTTCTAAAGATCTCCTGCTCTCTGCCTACACCAGAAGCAATCAAATTACAGTAAGGCAAGTCCCTGACATTTCAGGACCCCCTCTAAATCAAAAACTTTTCCCTATATCCCTTAAATGAGCACATTCCAAACCCATAGGGATATTTGGAAATAAGGCCAAAAAGCAAATCTCCCATTTCCTTTTTTTTGTTTTTATTTGATCTACAAGGACTGTCCCTTTCCTCCTTTTTCTTTCATGGACCTCACAAAAGAGGTCTGGGTCCTTCCAAAAAGCCTTGTTAGATATCCATGGTTATTTTTTTCTGATCAAAGCCCTTCTTTGTTGAATTTGCCTAATGGGAAACAATAGAGATAAAACTAAAAATCATATACAATATCTGTTTTTGAAAGCTCACAGAAATAAAAGGATTAGAATTTCATGAAAAACATGACATTTGGTTCAACAATTTTAATTATCCATAAGCCTGTCCTTTCATATCCATTAGTAATCAAGATTTAACTGATTAACTTTTTAAAACTGATTTTGTTGTTTTCCAAGTTCAGGAGACTCCTCCCACACCTGAAGTCACTAAATTAAATAAAGGGAAAAAAATCCCAAATGTTGCACTGAAATCTAAATACATACTAATGAAAATGATCAGGGGCTCATGGGCTAAAAGAGGAGAGACAGTAAGAGTGTCAAGACTGTTTGTATAAGTACATGCCTGGGACATCTAAGCTTGAATAAAGATGCTACATTTTAGGCTCAGTAACTTATCCATGAACTGTGGTATTTTGAGCTAAAGCTGGAATTTCTGAGGTCCTGATTTAGAGAGAAGCCAAATCGAAAGACATCTTATAGATTTTTAATCTGAAGATTAAAGCCAGTGGGGAGAGAAATCTAAATACAAATCCACTTAGAAACAAGGAAAGTCTGAAAGAGAATAAGTTCAAAGGAAAGTCTGGAAATTCAAAACCTAATTATTAGACCAACTAATGGAAAAATGAAGCTGATTTTACTAGAGTAACAATATTATTTGCAAAAATAATGATGGATGAGTTAAAGAGACTATCTCAGGTTTATCCACTGAAAAACCCAAAGGTGCTTGCTACATTTCTAAGGTTGGTGCTACAACAGCACCTTCCTCCAGCCTGTACACTTTTCAGTAGACAAAAATAGGAGTCAGCTGGGAACCTCTTAACATACTTGGGTTTTCTGCCTCAGGTTAATGTTGTTGGGATATGTAGGCATAAGCTATAGTGGGGTCTTAGTTAATTGGCATAGGGGAGAGCTGAGGAAGAAAGGAGGCATGTCAACAAATGAGGCAACTGAAGCTGAAAGTTATGAGATTAATATTATTAGTTACTAACACCTCAAAGCAGTCCCACAGAACTTTAAATCATAACACAGGCTAGAAGGATATCAAAGAGTATATTCTACATAGTAGTCTTCCCTAAGTTTAAAAAGTCAGCATCCCTAAAGATGCTACACAAATGCCAAAACATTTGCACCTGATCTTGATACCATGGAGACTATGATGGTGTCACTTCCTTATGGCCTGTACATTTCTCAAGTGCTAAAAAGCTACCAGGGGAATGCAAAATGGTATGGCCACTTTGGAAGAAAGTTTGGCAGTTTCTTACAAAACTGAACATACTCTTACATACAATCCAGCAATTGTGCTCCTTGGTACTTAACCAAAATGAGTTGAAAATCTATGTCCATACAAAAACATGCACAAGACTATTTATAGCAGTTTTATTCATAGTTACAAAAATTTGGAAGTAACCAAGACAACCTTCAATAGGTAAACCGATAAACTGTGTTACAAGCAGACAGTGTAATATTACTCAATGATAAAAAGAAATGAGCTATAAAGCCATGAAAAGACGTGGAGGAAGTTTAAATGCGTGTTACTAAGTGAAAGAAGCCAATCCGAAAAGGTTACACACTGTATGATTCCACCTAGATGACATTCTGAAAAAGGAAAAACTATGGAAACAGTAAAAATATCAGTGGTTTCCAGGGATTGAGGGGAGGGAGGGATAAATAAGTAGAGCATGGAGGACTTTTAGGGTAGTAAAACTATTCAGTATAATACTCTAATGGTTGTCAAAACTCATAGATTATCAAAACCAAGAGTTAATGTTAATATAAACTTTGGACTTTAGGTAATAATGATGTGTCACTGTAGGTCCATTGATTGTAAAAAATGTACCACTCTGGTTCAGGATGTTGATAGTGGGGAAGCTGTGCACGTCAGGGGGTAGTTGGTATATGGGGGCTCTTTGTACTTTCTGTTCAATTTTGCCGTGAACCTAAAATTTCTCTAAATATAAACTGTTTCTCTATTTTTTAACAAAAGTTGCTAGAGCCTCAGAGGCCCTTGAGGATGTGGTAAAATATAAAGGAATATTGAGTTCTGACTCACAAGGAGTTAGTATAAGGGAATTCTTCTGTAGCTTAATTGTGTTGTTTGCAGGAAACATACAACAGGAGAGTTTTCTAATTACCAAGCTGAAAGTCTTTTTATCAATCGGTATAGGCAAAAAAAAGAGGAACTAAACGTATTTTTCTTAAATGAATAGCTGAAAATTATATTAAAAAATTCTGTGGAAACTGATAGTGATGGTGAGGATAGAGATCCAGTATAGGGATTAACAACTTCATAAGTGTAGTGAAGACCTTCAATGTTAGTGAGGGAAAATCAAAGATTAAAATGCAGGCTTTCAGGAGTCAGAAAAAAAAAGGAAAGAAACAAATGAACAGCAGTTCCTCAGATTAACCTAAACTGTGTTTAGCCTTGAAATAGGTGTTATGGGTTTAGGCATATAGATGATATTATGTCACATACAGGGCCCCTGAAAATTCCTACATAACCTGTTGAATACTTTGTATGGGCTACAATGATCAACGGTGGTAACAACATGGTACAGAAAAAACACTAAGCTGAGCACGTCTCTGACTGAGTTACGTGGTCACTGCCCTCATACAGCGGACCACCTATGTACCCTGTGCCTCCCAGGGCCATCTCAGGAGGTTCTGCCATTCAGTGAGGCACTATTATCCACATGATTCTCCTGCTATCCTTTAAGGGATCATGTGCTTTAGTTGGAATCTGGGAACTAGATGTCTTCAAAATTCTCAAGATTTCCCAAGGAAAAACTTCCCTTACCAACCTGTTAACCTGGCTTCCAGGATTAGAGGAGCCATCTGGCAGGTTTGCTTTATCTACTTCAGCAAAAGCAACTCACCAAAAAAGACAGTGGCAGTAACCATGGTAGAACAAACCGTGAAAGTCTAGAGACATGATGCTGGCCCCCCCTCAAAGGGATAGTTCTAAATCTTGAAAGTGTGCTTGATATTGAATAAATACGGTATTTTACCTTTGTGGGAATGCTCTCCTGGAGAATCATATATAATATTGGTCCCTGAGCAAAGATAAGTCCAATTTCAATGATGGAAGGTAGGGGTAGTTTAGAGGAGGAGATTGGAGTAATTTCTGTCATTGCCTATAGAAAGTACACAGTTGTCTCTGGGGTTCCAGACAAATCTCCTTCCCATGTAAAGTTTTGTTATTGTTTTGTTTTGTTTAAGTGACCATGGCAGAAAAGTATGAAATGAATCACTGGGGGGACCTTAAATATTTTTGCCCAACCTTGAAGATTCCCACTTATAAAACTGTCATCAGTTATCTGGCTGGGATCATGTCTGGATAGAGAGAACATTCAGGTTTCCTGTCAGTGCTCTTCTTGAAACTGTACTAAAAGTGGTAACATAATCTGGCTCCATGATACACTACACAATGGTGGTCCAGCACAAACCTTTAGCTAGGCCTCCAACACTCTTCCTGCTTTCCCTGGATGGACAACTGGGAAGTAGGATGGAGACCATTCTAGGTCAGAAGTCATGCCACAGCTGACCACAGCTCTGTTTCCTCTCTCTCATGGTGTCTGAGGCAAAGGACAGTATTCTTGGTGCAAAAGCACAAACTTTACTTCTGGATTTCCATGAAAACCACTCTAAATACAGCCTAGCCCTCACATTGCCTTTCATTGGGCCATTTTAAGAACCTAACCATCAAATAGGAGATAATTATACCATCTCATATTTGATCTACATTCCTCATTTCCTTCTCAGTTAGACGCCTCTGAAAAAATAATCAGATCAACAGACTCCAGCACAAGACAAATAAAGCAAACATTAAAAAAAAAGACACAGACTGAATTCCAAGGTGAGCAGGTAGCTTCTCCCTGTTCCATGACTACAGACTATTCCTAATCATCAAAACTATCATAGTATTAAATGTTCTTGTTCAAAAGCCTGGGAAAACAAATAAGGGTAAATCAGTGGAAATTCACGAGTATTACTAAAAAAAAACAACTCAAGTACTTTCTCTTCGAACAGTAAGTGAGAATTGTTATCTTTGTGTCAAAATGATGTCATCATGCACTTTCATGGTTCCAAATGACCTCAAACCCTGTTCATGTACCTCCTTACAATCACATATTTCACAGATTGGTGAAAGAGTTCAACACTAATAGAAAACCTGGCCATTGATGCTCATTTGAATCAACTGGATTATTAAATATAGGTTTAAAAAATCTTTCAAAATGTTCGTAAAAGATTACACTACCAAATCATACAATTGCTGGATAGTGAGTAGTAAAACACAGAAGTAAACAATATGAAGTTAAAAAGAATTTATTTAAAGAAAAAGAAAAAGAATTTATTTGAATCCCAGCTCCATAGCCTACCAGCTGAGTGACTATGGGTGTGTTATTTGAACTCTATGATGGTTAGTTTTACATGTCATCTTGACTGGGCCACAGTGCCCAGATATGTATCAATAGTTAAACATTATTTTGGATGTTTCTGTGAGGGTGTTTTGGGTGATATTAACACTTTTCCAGCTTTATTGAAATATAATTGAAAAAACTGTATGCATTTAAAGTATACAACATGATAACTTGATTGTATATATACATTGTGAAATTATTACCACATTAAGTTAATTAACACATCCATCATCTAACATGTTTTTTGTTTTTTGAGTGAAAATGCTTAAGATTTACTCTCTCAAAAAATTTCAAGTATAGAATACAGTATAATTAACTATAGTCACTATGCTAAACATTAGGTTGCCAGGAGTTAGGGGCAGGGGAAATGGGGAGATGTTGGGTGAAAGGGTACAAACTTTTAGCTATGAGATGAATAACCTCCAGGATCTAATACACAGCATAGTGATTATAGTCAATACTGTATTATATACCTGAAAGTTGCTCTGAGAGTAGAGCTTTAAGGTACCCAAAACAACAACAATGAAATGGTAATTATGGAAGGTGAAGGATGTATTAACTAACCTGACTGTGGTAAATATTTTGCAATGTATATATGTATGAAATCATCACATTATATACATTAAACTTACACAGTGTTATATATCAATTATATCTCAATAAAGCTGAGGGGAAAATCAATAGATTGTCTTGAAGTTAGCACTAAACAAACAGAAAAAGAAATGGAAAATTAACCTATTCAAAATGACAACGAAAACAAATCCAACAAAACAAACTCAAGAAATCTGCTTTTGACCATTCCCAGGGACAAAGCAGGAAAAACCCAAGTTCTAAGAAAGGTCTGTGTAGGGGGAGATTCAAAATGGCGGAAGAGTAAGATGAGATCCCCTTCCTCCCCACAAATACATCAGAAATACATCTACATGTGGAACAACTCCTACAGAACACCTACTGAATGCTGGCAAAAGACCTCAGACCTCCCAAACGTCAAGAAACTCCCCACATACCTGGCTAGGGCAAAAGAAAAAAGAAAAAACAGAGACAAAAGAATAGGGACGGGACCTGCACCAGTGGGAGGGAGCTGTGAAGGAGGAAAGGTTTCCACACACTAGGAATCCCCCTCGCGGGCGGAGACTGCGGGTGGCGGAGCGGGGAAGCTTCGCAGCCATGGAGGAGAGCGCAGCCACAGGCGTGCGGAGGGCAAAGTGGAGAGATTCCCGCACAGAGGATCGGTGCCAACCAGCACTCACCAGCCCAAGACGCTTGTCTGCTCACCAGCCGGGACAGGTGGGGGCTGGGAGCTGAGGCTCAGGCTTCGGAGGTTGGATCCCAGGGAGAGGACTGAGGTTGGCTGCGTGAACATAGCCTGAAGGGGGCGAGTGCGCCACAGCTAGCCGGGAAGGAGTCCGGGAAAAAGTCTGGAGCTGCCGAAGAGGCAAGAGACTTTTTCTTCCCCCTTTGTTTCCTGGTGCACAAGGAGAGGGGATTAAGAGTGCTGCTTAAAAGAGCTCCAGTGACGGGTGTGAGCCGCGGCTATTAGCGCGGACCCCAGAGACGGCCATGAGATGCTAAGGCTGCTGCTGCCGCCACCAAGAAGCCTGTGTGCAACCTCACGTCACTTTCCACACCTCCCCTCCCGGGAGCCTGTGCAGCCTGCCACTGCCAGGGTCCTGTGATCCAGGGACAACTTCCCCGGGAGAATGCACGGCGCACCTCAGGCTGGTGCAACATCACGCCGGCCTCTGACGCCGCAGGCTCGCCCTGCGTTCCGTACCCCTCCTCCCCCCAGCCTGAGTGAGCCAGAGCCCCCGAATCTGCTGCTCCTTTAACCCCATCCTGTCTGAGCAGAAAACAGATGCCCTCAGGAGACCTACAGGCAGAGGCGGGTCCAAATCCAAAGCTGAACCCCAGGAGCTGTGGGAACAAAGAAAAGAAAGGGAAATTTCTCCCAGCAGCCTCAGGAACAGCAGATTAAAACTCCACAATCAACTTGATGTACCCTGCATCTGTGGAATATCTGAATAGATAACAAATCATCCTAAACTGAGGAGATGGACTTTGGGAGCAATGATATACGTATTTTTTTTCCAATTTTCTCTTTCTGTGAGTGTGTATGTGTATGCTTCTGTGTGTGATTTTGTCTGTATAGCTTTGCTTTTACCATTTGTCCTAGGGTTCTGTCTGTCCGTTTTTGTTTTTGGGGGTTTTTTTAGTATGGTTTTTAGCACTTGTTATCATTGGTGGATTCGTTTTCTGGTTTGGTGGCTCTCTTCTTTCTTTCTTTTTTTTTAATTACTTTAAAAAAAATTTTTTCATAATTATTTTTAATTTTAATAATTTTTAAATTCTATTTAATGTTATTTTATTTAATTTTCTTCTTTGTTTCTTTCTTTTTTATTTTTCTCCCTTTTATTCTAAGCCATGTGCTTGACAGACTCTTGGTGCTCCAGCCAGGCATCAGGGCTGTGCCTCTGAGGTGGGAGAGCCAAGTTCAGGACACTGGTCCACAAGAGACCTCCGAGCTCCACATAATATCAAACAGCGAAAATCTCCCAGAGATCTCCATCTCAACACCAAGACCCAGCTCCACTCAATGACCAGCAAGCTACAGTGCTGGACACCCTATGCCAAAAAACTAGCAAGAGAGGAACACAAACTCACCCATTAGCAGAGAGGCTACCTAAAATCATAATAAGTCAACAGACACCCCAAAACACACCACCAGACGTGGACCTGCCCACTAGAAAGACAAGATCCAGCCTCATCCACCAGAACACAGGCACTAGTCCCCTCCATGTGGAAGCCTACACAACCCACTGAAACAACCTTAGCCGCTGGGGGTAGACACCAAAAAAAACGGGAACTACAAACTTGCAGCCTGCGAAAAGGAGACCCCAAACACAGTAAGTTAAGCAAACTGAGAACACAGAGAAACACACAGCAGATGAAGGAGCAAGATAAAAACCCACCAGACCTAACAAATGAAGAGGAAATAGGCAGTCTACCTGAAAAAGAATTCAGAATAATGACAGTAAAGATGATCCAAAATCTTGGAAATAGAATGGAGAATACAAAAGAAGTGTTTAACAAGGACCTAGAAGAACTGAAGAGCAAACAAACAGTGATGAATAACACAATAAATGTAATTAAAAATTCTCTAGAAGGGATCAAGAGCAGAATAACTGAGGCAGAAAAACGGATAAGTGACCTGGAAGATAAAATAGTGGAAATAACTACCATGGAGCAGAATGAAGAAAAAAGAATGAAAAGAATTGAGGACAGTCTGAAAGACCTGTGGGGCAACATTAAACACACCAACATTTGAATTATAGGGGTCCCAGAAGAAGAAGAGAAAAAGAAAGGGACTGAGAAAATATTTGAAGAGATTATATTGAAAACTTCCCTAATATGGGAAAGGATATAGTTAATCAAGTCCAGGAACCACAGAGAGTCCTATACAGGATAAATCCAAGGAGAAACACGCCAAGACACATATTAATCAAACTATCAAAAATTAAATACAAAGAAAACATATTACAAGCAATGAGGGAAAAACAACAAATAGCACATAAGAGAATCCCCATAAGATTAACAGCTGATCTTTCAGAAGAAACTCTGCAAGCCAGAAGGGAGTGGCAGGACATATTTAAAGTGATGAAGGGGAAAAACCTACAACCAAGATTACGCTACCCAGCAAGGATCTCATTCAGATTTGATGGAGAAATTAAAACCTTTACAGACAAGCAAAAGCGAAGAGAATTCAGCACCACCAAACCAGCTTTACAACAAATGCTAAAGGAACTTTTCTAGGCAGGAAACACAAGAGAAGGAAAAGACTTACAATAACAAACGCAAAACAATTAAGAAAATGGTAATAGGAACATACATATTGATAATTACCTTAAAAGCAAAAGGCTTAAATGTTCCTGCCAAAAGACACAGACTGGCTGAATGGATACAAAAACAAGACCCATATATATGCTGTCTACAAGAGACCCACTTCAGAGCTATGGTCACATACAGACTGAAAGTGAGGGATGGAAAAAGATATTCCATGGAAATGGAAATCAAAAGAAACCTGGAGTAGCAATTCTCATATCAGACAAAATAGACTTTAAAACAAAGACTATTACAAGAGACAGAGAAGGACACTACATAATGATCAAGGAATCAATCTAATATGAAGATATAACAATTGTAAATGTTTCTGCACCCAACACAGGAGCACTTCAATACATAAGGCAAATACTAACAGCCTTAAAAGGAGAAATAGACAGTATCAGAATCATAGTAGGGAACTTTAACACACCACTTTCACCAATGGACAGATCATCCAAATTGAAAATAAATAAGGAAACACAAGCTTTAAATGATACATTAAACAAGATGGACTTAGTTAACTGACATTTAGAGGACATTCCATCCAAAAACAACAGAATGCACTTTCTTCTCAAGTGTGCATGGAACATTCTCCAGAATAGAGCACACCTTGGGTCACAAATCAAGGCTTGGTAAATTTAAGAAAATTGAAATCATATCAAGTATCTTTTCCTACCATAACACTATGAGACTAGATATCAACTACAGGAAAAAAATCTGTGAAAAATACGAACACCTGGAGGCTAAACAATACACTACTTAATAACCAAGAGATCATTGAAAAAATCAAAGAAGAAATTTAAAAATACCTAGAAACAAATGACAATGAAAACACGACGACTCAAAACCTATGGAATGCAGCAAAAGCAGTTCTAAGAGGGAAGTTTCTGGCAAAACAATCCTACCTTAAGAAACAAGAAACATCTCAAATAAACAACCTAACCGTATACCTAAAGCAATTAGAGAAAGAAGAACAAAAAACCCCCAAAATTAGCAGAGGGAAAAAAATCATAAAGATCAGATCAGAAATAAATGAAAAAGAAATGAAGGAAACAATAGCAAAGATTAAAACTAAAAGCTGGTTCGTTGAGAAAATAAGCAAAATTGATAAACCATTAGCCAGACTCATCAAGAAAAAATGGGAGAAGACTCAAATCAATAGAATTAGAAATGAAAAAGGATTAGTAACAACTGACACTGCAGAAATACAAAGGATCATGAGAGATTAATACAGGCAACTATATGCCAATAAAATGGACAATCTGGAAGAAATGGACAAATTCATAGAAATGCATAACCTGCTGAGACTGAAACAGGAAGAAATAGAAAATATGAAAAGACCAATCACAAGTAATGAAATTGAAACTGTGATTAAAAATCTTCCAACAAACAAAAGCCCAGGACCAGATGCCCTCACAGGCGAATTCTACCAAACATTTAGAGAAGAGGTAACACCTATCTTTCTCAAACTCTTCAAACTATAGCAGAGGGAGAACACTCCCAAACTCATTCTATGAGGCCACCATACCCTGATACCAAAACAAGACAAATATGTCACAAAAAAGAAAGCTACAGGCCAATGTCACTGATGAACATAGATACAAAAATCCTCAGCAAAATACTAGCAAACAGATTCTAACAGCACATTAAAAGGATCATACATCATGATCAAGTGGGGTTTATCCCAGGAATGCAAGGATTCTTCAATATAAACAAATCAATCAATGTGATACACCACATAAACAAACTGAAGAATAAAAATTGTATGATCATCTTAATAGATGCAGAAAAAGCTTTTGACAAAATTCAACACCCATTTATGATAAACACTCTCCAGAAAGTGGGCATAGAGGGAACCTACCTCAACATGATAAAGGCCATATACGACAAACCCACAGCAAACATCATTCTCAATGATGCATTGAGAAAGCATTTCCACTAAGATCAGGAACAAGACAAGGATGTCCACTCTCAACACTATTATTCAACACTTTTGGAAGTCCTAGCCACAGCAATCAAAAAAGAAAAAGAAATAAAAGGAATCCAAATAGGAAAAGAAGAAGTAAAACTGTTTGCAGATGACATGATACTATACATAGAGAATCCTAAAGATGCTACCAGAAAACTACTAGAGCTAAGCAATGAATTTGGTAAAGTAGCAGGATACAAAATTAATGCACAGAAATCTCTTGCATTCCTATACACTAATGATGAAAAATCTGAAAATGAAATTAAGAAAACACTCCCATTTACCACTGCAACAAAAAGAATAAAATATCTAGGAATAAACCTACCTAAGGAGACAAAAGACCTGTAGCAGAAAATTATGACACTCATGAAAGGAATTAAAGATGATACAAATAGAAGGAGTGATATACCATGTTCTTGGATTGGAAGAATCAACATTGTGAAAATGACTCTACTACCCAAAGCAATCTACAGATTCAATGCAACCCCTATCTAATTACCAATGGCATATTTCACAGAACTAGAACAAAAAATTTCACAATTTGTATGGAAACACAAAAGATCCTGAATAGCCAAAGCAATTTGAGAAAGAAAAACGGAGCTGAAGGAATTAGGCTCCCTGACTTCAGACTATACTACAAAGCTACAGTAAACAAGACAGTACGGTACTGGCACAAAAATAGATATACAGATCAATGGAACAGGATAGAAAGCCCAGAGATAAACCCACGCACTTATGGTCACCTTATCTTTGATAAAGGAGGCAAGAATATACAGTGGAGGAAAGACAACCTCTTCAATAAGTGGTGCTGCGAAAACTGGACAGCTACATGTAAAAGAATGAAATTAGAACACTCCCTAACACCATACACAAAAATAAACTCAAAATGGATTAAAGACCTAAATGTAAGGCCAGACACTATCAAACTCTTAGAGGAAAACATAGGCAGAACACTCTGACATAAATCACAGCAAGATCCTTTTTGACCCACCTCCTAGAGAAATGGAAAGAAAAACAAAAATAAACAAATGGGACCTAATGAAACTTAAAAGGTTTTGCACAGCAAAGGAAACCATAAAAAAGACCAAAAGACAACCCTCAGAATGGGAGAAAATATTTGCAAATGAAGCAACTGACAAAGGTTAATCCCCAAAATTTACCAGCAGCTCATGCAGCTCAATATCAAAAAAACAAACAACCCAATCCAAAAATGTGCGGAAGATCTAAATAGACATTTCTAGAAAGAAGATATACATATTGCCAACAAATACATGAAAGAATGCTCAACATCATTAATCATGAGAGAAGTGCATATCAAAACTACAATGCGATATCATCTCACACCAGTCAGAATGGCCATCGTCAAAAAATGTACAAACGATAAATGCTGGAGAGGGTGTGGAGAAAAGGGAACCCTCTTGCGCTATTGGTGGGAATGTAAATTGATACAGCCACTATGGAGAACAGTATGGAGGTTCCTTAAAAAACTAAAAATCGCACTACCATACAACCCAGCAATCCCACTACTGGGCATATACCCTGAGAAAACCATAATTCAAAAAGAGTTATGTACCACAATGTTCATTGCAGCTCTATTTACAATAGCCAGGACGTGGAAGCAACCTAAGTGTCCATCAACAGATGAATGGATAAACAAGAAGTGGCACATATATACAATGGAATATTACTCAGCCATAAAAAGAAATGAAATTGAGTTATCTGTAGTGAGGTGGAAGGACCTAGAGTCTGTCATACAGATTGAAGTAAGTCAGAAAGAGAAAAACAAATACCATATGCTAACACATATATATAGAATTTAAAAAACAAACAAATAAAAAATGGTCATGAAGATCCTAGGGACAAGACGGGAATAAAGATGCAGACCTACTAGAGAATGGACTTGAGGATATGGGGAGGGGGAAGGGTAAGCTGGGACAAAGTGAGAGGGTGGCATGGACATATATACAGCACCAAATGTAAAATAGCTAATGGGAAGCAGCCGCATAGCACAGGGAGATCAGCTCGGTGCTTTGTGACCACCTAGAGGGGTTGGATACGGTGGGTGGGAGGGAGGGAGATGCAAGAGGGAAGAGATATGGGTATATATGTATATGTATAACTCATTCACTTTGTTATAAAGCAGAAACTAACACACCATTATAAAGCAATTATACTCCAATAAAGATGTTAAAAAATAAAATAGAATAAATACATCTATTATGGATGCATGTTAAAAAAAAAAGTCTATGTAACTAAAGATCTAGTAGGACATGTCATGTATATTGCAAGTAAAACCAAAAATGTATATGCAATTTTCAAATACCAACCCCAAATCGAAGATCAAAAGGGCAAACACTCCAAATTACACGTGTTTGGTCTGTAGTCTAGATAAGCTACATAGGCAACCCTATGTAGCTTATCTAGAAAAGATAGACCCAGGGGTTTATTAATTCAAATATGTTAATAATTCCTCAGGGGTAGACTGGTACATTTCTTAGTGTCTTATCAAGATTTTTATTAACCAAGATAATGTCAGCAGTGTAAAATTCACGGAAAAGTTTTCAGCATGTTCTATACTTGGGAACAGTTAAGAGAGCATAGGAAATAACAGTTTCTTGAAAACATTGAGTCCTGACGCTTTTAGGAAAAAAAAGTGTATATAATCTTTTCTATTTCTTCCACACTTAGTTATTTTTCTGTTCAAGTTTCCTAGTTCTTGATTCAATTTCAATAATTTTAATTTTTTCAGAAATTTATTTTCTTGAGACTAAATATTTTTGGTATAGTTTCACATATTCTTATCTATTCTTCATCAGCTGTTACCTTATTATTCTCAGTTTTTAAATTGCTGCATTATATATTTGTGTGTTTTTATCAATATAAATAACCCTCTTTATCCTGGTTACTGTTATTGCTTTGGACCTCTATCCTTACTATCTCCGTATACTTGCTTGCTATCTTTGTTCCTTCTCTTTAACTTTTTGTTTTAGTTGTATATCTGACAATGTACAGGCTTTTGAAAACTGGATTTTCTTTTTAAAACCATCAAAGAGTCTTTGCCTTTTACTCCATCTGTTGAAACTACTCATGTATATTAGCATAAGTTTTATGTTTGGTATAACTCTGTCACCTTTCTTTCTACCATTTATTTCTTATGTTTCTTATGGCTAATTTCTTCATTATCTTTATTTTATTCCCCAAACACACACCCATCCCCAGAGCAATAAAGACCTCAGTAAATACTTCTAGATACTTCCCTCCCTTGGTGGGAGATTTTCTACATCTTATTCATAATAGTCTAATCATTCTGTTTTAGACAAATATGCTTTGTTCCTTTAAAGCATCTAAAAACAAAAATGAAAAAAAATGTTTTTATACTAATACTTTATGTAATTTTACCTCCCAAAACACCCCTACTTGTCCCAGCTCTCTAGTGAAATCCCCCCTATTGTGACTTAACTTTGGTAATAGGCTTGGCAGCCAGGAGAGAAAATGCATGCAGCTCCTGGAGAGGACAGCTATTGCCTTGTGAGGAAGAGGCTTCTGCAATATCCCTGCATAATGCTAGCTCAACAGAGAGAGAGAACCCACTTCTGCAAACTCAGAAGGCTCAAACAAAAAAAGTTTGCAGAGTCAAAAACTTCAGGTTATCTAGCCCAATAGCCACATCCCATGTGTCAGGTCCCAAGTTTTACCAACTAGGGCTCTGACTTTGGATCACCAGATCTATGTTGAGCATCCAACCATCACTGCAGTTCAACCACTCTATCCAGTCCTGTGTTTGGTATTCAGCTTTTCCTGCTCACCCACTGCATGAGATGAGAGCTTTTAAATAATCTACCAAAGAGAATCTCTGGATCTCAAACTCAGCTTTCAATTATGTTAACTGCCCTCCACTTTTCATTATCCACCTCTTGCACATAATTGCAAACTAGCAGCAACCATGCAATTCCACTGTCCTTATGTTTATCACCTCTAACCCTAAAATGTATGAACTGGCACTGACTTGTGCACTCACCTCTACTACCAGTGCCAGTGGTGAAAGTTTTAACAATCACACCACTGCCTGAGCTAGAAGCTGTCAGCATGCCACCTACCACCAAGTTCTCATTACCAGCACCAGCTGAGTGGTGATTGATCCAGTCCCCAAATCTCATCTTAACATTAGTTTTCTTGGAGCTCTTTCAGTACTACCTACTACAGATTAGGCTTTCTGGGTACCAAACACTTAAATAAAGTAAATGTGCAAAGGTTTATTGAGAAGTAACACCTGTTAAAGGAAAAGAGAGGAAGCAGGATCTGGCGGGGAAAGCTATCAGACGCCAATCTGACAAAAGTCTCTTCCAGACCAACTGGGAACTATGGAGTAAATAATGTGTTAGAGAAATCCACACTGGGTGGAAATGACTAAACCTTTATACCACTACCTTGCTCAGTCATTGGCTGAGGGCTACCCAGGGAAGAAAATGCCCTGAGCTTGAAAACTGAGGCAAACCTTGACAAAGCTAACAGCTAGAGTCTGTCAGGTTGTATTAAGCATATATTTTTACTCTGATACTTTGATATCTGAGGCCTTGCTGACCCTGGAGGGAATGCCTCTTCCAGGGCCAGCTAATTCCCAGAGACGGCAAATGACTCCACTGTGAGCATGTCCTCCATATGCAAACCAACCAACCCAGAGCTTATAACCCAACCATCTCCTTTTTTTGAGCTCTTATACTCTGGGCCATCATTCCTCTGCCAGGGAATAGTGTACGCAGTATTACAGTGTACCCACACCAGGGCCAGGTACCAGACAACAGGGGACAGCCCCTATGCCACAGAGCCCACTGAAATTATTTCAACTAGCCAAGCATCAGCCTGCTTACCCTGAATCATCTGTCCTTCTGATGGAAATCACAATAAAGGCTCTTGCACATAGTTCTTTCTTTTTCCCTCTGCCTCCTGACTCTGCTTCCCCATGTGACCCTGCATGGTGTGACATGTCCCCTTCTTGGGAACAGTAAGTAACAAACTATCTTTTCAATCAATGGCAATCATCTCCTGATCTGCTAGCCTCACCTTATCTAAATAAAAATGAAATCTATGTTTTAAAATATAGGTACTCATACTCTTTGCAGTTGAGCAGTTTGTCTTGAAGAATGATCTGAAGGCTACCTCCATGTGTCCTACAGGAGTGATTTTTTTAAAGTGGATCAATCATAGCTGTAATACTTCAGAAAGCAGTGAATTTTTATTCACTATTTCATTCACTACTTTTTTAATTAACCACATACCAGTTAGGGATGACTGGCTCTGAAAACATAGCAGTCCTTTCCCCCATGGGCCCTATGGTCTACTGTAGAATAATTTCAAAAGGTGTGCTGAACACTGTAATGAGTATGAGAGGAGAAGCAAACAGATGTGGGATCACAATGAAGAGGAACCAACCTCTCCTAAGTGTGAAGAAGCCCTCATGGATGGAAAAGCATATAAGCATTCCTGAAAGACTATTCAGATTTGGACACTAAAAAGAAATTTGTTGAAAGAGGTATGAAACAATAGGGAAAGCTGAGGGAACAGAGCTGGAGGAGACAGAGAGGGCAGTATATTCAAGTAACTAAAGGAAATTCAGTGTATAGTGTAGAGTTCTAGAAGCAGGGTGGGAAAGGAGGGTGAAAAGGTAGGCAAAGTCTAGATGCTGCAGGGCTCTGCCACCCATGTTAAGGAGAGTGAACTCTCTTAAATGCAAGGGAAGCTACTGAAGAATTTTTAAGAGGGTAGTGACATAACTCAATGTGTAAAGATCACTCTTGTATGAAAAAAAGACTAGAGTGGAAAAAAAAATATGGGCAGAAAAGCTAATCAGAAGACTGTGGCAGTAATCCAGCTAAAAGATCAGAGTGGCCTGGAGTCATATAGTGGCAGTGGGTATAAGGACAAGGGGAAAATGGGTTCAATAAATATTTATGCACATAAGACATTAAGAAAAGAGATGGAGTCAAGGATGACACCCAGATTTCTGGTGTGAGAAACTGGGTGAATGGAAGGTGACTTATAGAGATAGGAAATACTGGAGAAGCATATTAGGAAGAGGAAGCATAAAGATGTGCATGTAAAGAACAAGTAAAAAGATTAGCCTCCCAAGGGAGGACAAAAACATCTTCCACTATAATAAGAAGGATATAGGCAGATGCATAAAATTTACAGATACAATAACAAGTAGTTGAGGGAGTGTCCATCTGAAGGTGGTTCTATCTTCACCTGTTGATAGAAAAAGTTCTATCTTTTTCTCCAACAGTAGAACTGTAAGTCATCTGTTGAAAGCAAATGCAGAGAGTAAGGGATAGAAAATAAACATTTGGGGAAGAATAGATAAGATATGAAATGGTTTTTGTAAATACTAAACACCGACCATGGAAACCTAGCTATATTGCTGGGCAGTAGTGAAGAGCCAGATAAGACCAGCAGTTATAAATTGATAATGGGATCAATCTTAAACTAGATACTTACAACGGTTATGTATATTCATACTCTTCTTATTATCGACCAAATAAAAGATCACTTAAAGCCTTTTGTGGATATATTGGGTAATTTTAATTTGAGTTTACCAGCCGGAACTTTCAATTGATCAGATGACTTATGTTGTATATTAATATGTACTTTATTTATTTGCCCTGATTGCCTCTCTGAATGTGGAGGGAAAAGAGCAAGAGTCAAACTTTCATATGTATATAGGAAGACAGAAATTACCCTTTATAAAGGAGAAAATGACTCTATGCAGCTCAAGGGAGACTGAAGTGGAGAACTTAGGAGAGGGGTAAAAGATACATGCTTCCTCCTCTAACAAGATAAAAAGGTATCTATAACCAAGATGCTTCTTTGACCTCTTAGTATTAGAAACTGGCTTAAAAAAATTTACATGTGGAAAGCACAAGAAAATAGTTGGCTCTCAACATAAAAGCCATCACAGATTGTAATAAGCTTCTTTGGATTTCTTAAACCATGTTTGAAGGAATGCTGTAGGAATAAGATTACTTTGGAGAAGCATGGTCACATATGTGAATCTAGGGAGGGGGTATTTTAGAAACACCCAGGGCCATTTTCAAACTGTATGTGCTTTCCACCTCTCAGCAATTGTGACTTCTACACATGTATACACACACTGCCTTGAGAATCAGTGTTGAAGGAGTGACCACATTACACATTGTTGCATTGCCAGGTGCTTTACATTTGTTAGTTCATTTGATTGGATTTGACTGAATTTTCATTTTTCCATGAGAATGGTATTTTAACTTCATTTGTATGTATAAGAAAACTGAGGCATACACAGATAAACAATTTTGTTGGACCCCACTGGGTAGTGAATATTGGGTGGGCCAAAAAGTGCTTTTGGTTTTTTAAGTAAAAATAAAAGACACATTTTTCATTTTCACCAAGAACTTTATTGAACAACGTATTCACCCTTTAGTTCCACTACCTTCTGCCATTTTTCAGGCAACTTCATAATTCCATCTTCCCAAAACTTTTTATCTTTCTGAGTAAATAACGGTTCCAGGTGCCTTTTACAGTCTTCCAGGGAATTGAAATTTTTTCCATTAAGAGAATTTTGTAAAGGCCAAAATAAATGGAAATCCGAAGGTGCAATGTCTGGTGAATACAGAAGATGAATCAGAACTTCCCACCCAAGCTGTAACAGTTTTTGCCTGGTCATCAAAGAAACATGCGGTCTTGCATTATCCTGATGGAAGATTATACATATTCTGTTGACTAATTCTAGATGCTTTTCGTTGGGTGCTGCTTTCAGTTGGTCTCAGTGGGAGCAGTACTTGTTGGAATTAATCGTTTGGTTTCCTGCAAGGAGCTCATAATACAGGACTCCCTTCCAATCCCACCATATATACAACATCACCTTCTTTGGATGAAGACCAGCATTTGGTGTGGTTGGTGGTGGTTCATTTCGCTTGCCCCACAATCTCTTCCATTCCACGTTGTTGTACATTATCCACTTTTCATCACCCATCACAATTTGTTTTAAAAACAGAATGTTTTCATTACGTTTCAGTAGAGAACTGCACATGGAAATAAGGTCAAGAAGGTTTTTTTCACTTAACTTATGTGGAACACAAACATCAAAGCAATTCACATAACCAAGCTGGTGCAAATGATTTTCAATGCTTGATCTGGATATTTTGAGTATGTAGGCTATCTCCCTCATGCTATAACATTGATTGTTCTGAATTAATATTTTGATTTGATTGCTATCAACTTCAACTGGTCTACCTGACCGTGGAGCACTGTCCAGCAAGAAATCTCCAGCACGAAACTTTGCAAACCACTTTTGACACATTTGATCAGTCACAGCACCTTCTCCATACACTGTACAAATATTTTTTTGCATTTCAGCTGCATTTTTACCTTTCTTGAAATAATATAGCATAATATGCCAAGAATGTTGCTTTTTTCCCATCTTCAATATTAAAATGGCTACACAAAAATTCAGCAATTTTGATGTCTTTTTTTAAATGCACACTGATATGACAACTGTCACATACTACTTAACAAAATTGTTTCGAATGACATTAAACACAACTAAGTGCTACTAGAGCCATCTTATGGAAAAAAACAAACGTTTTGGCGCACCGAATAGAAGAACCAAGATTTGATTCCAGGTGTATTCTAACTCCAAAGAATGTACTGTTTCTACTACATGCCTTCTGAATAGATAAAAGCCTTTGAAACATAGTAGGACATACTTATTCCCTTACCTCCCACTGCCTACAAGTCATAATCCACAAAATATACAAACAGCTCATGCACCTCAAAATCAAAAAAACCAAACACCCCAATCAAAAAAGTTGGCAGAAGACGTAAATAGACATCTCTCCAAAGAAGACATACAGATGGCCAACAAACACATAAAAAGATGCTCAAAGATTCTACCAAAACAGACAAAGATAGCAAAAAAAGAAGAAAATTACAGGCCAATATCACTGATGAACATAGAGGCAAAAATCCTCAAGAAAATGCTAGCAAACAGAATCCAACAGCACATTAAAAGGATCATACTCCATGATCAAGTGGGATTTATCCTAGGGATGCAAGGATTCTTCAATATACACAAATCAAACAATGTGATACACCACATAAACAAACTGAAGAATAAAAACTGTATGATCATCTTAATAGATGCAGAAAAAGCTTTTGACAAAATTCAACACCCATTTATGATAAACACTCTCCAGAAAGTGGGCATAGAGGGAACCTACCTCAACATGATAAAGGCCATATACGACAAACCCACAGCAAACATCATTCTCAATGTTGAAAAACTGAAAGCATTTCCACTAAGATCAGGAACAAGACAAGGATGTCCACTCTCAACACTATTGTTCAACAGTTTTGGAAGTCCTAGCCACAGCAATCAGAGAAGAAAAATAAATAAAAGGAATCCAAATTGGAAAACAAGAAGTAAAACTATCACTGTTTGCAGATGACATGATACTATATATAGAAAACCCTAAAGATGCCACCAGAAAACTACTAGTGCTAATCAATGAATTCGGTAAAGTTCCAGGATACAAAATTAATACACAGAAATCTCTTACATTCCTATACACTAACAATGAAAGATCAGAAAGAGAAATTAAAGAAACAATCCCACTTGCCATTGCAACAAAAAGAATAAAATACCAGGGATTAACCTACCTAAGGAAGCAAAAGACCTGTATGCAGAAAACTGTAAGATACTGACAAAAGAAATCAAAGACGATACCCACAGATGGAGAAATATAACATGTTCTTGGATTGGAAGAATCAATATTGTGAAAATGACTATACTACCCAAAGCAATCTATAGATTCAATGCAATCCCTATCAAACTACCAAAGGCCTTTTTCACAGAACTAGAACTAAAAATTTTACAATTTGTATGGAAACACAAAAGACCCTGTATAGCCAAACTAATCTTGAGAAAGAAAAATGGAGCTGGAGGGATCAGGCTCCCTGACCTCAGACTATACTACAAAGCTACAATAATCAAGACAATATGGTACTGGCACAAAAACAGAAATATAGATCAATGGAACAGGATAGAAAGCCCAGAAATAAGCCCACGCACCTCTGGTTACCTAATCTATGACAAAGGAGGCAAGAATATACAATGGAGAAAAGAGTCTCTTCAATAAGTGGTGCTGGGAAAACTGGACAGCTACATGTAAAAGAATGAAATTAGGACACTCCTTAACACCATACACAAAAATAAACTCAAAATGGATTAAAGACCTAAATGTAAGGCCGGACACGATTAAGCTCTTAAAGGAAAACATAGGCAGAACATTCTTTGACATATATCACAGCAAGATCTTTTTTGACCCACCTCCTACAGTAATGAAAACAAAAATAAACAAGTGGAACCTAATGAAACTTAAAAGCTTTTGGACAGCACAGGAAACCATAAACAAGACCAAAAGACAAAACTCAGAATGGGAGAAAATATTTGCAAATCATGCAACTGACAAGTGATTAATCTCTAAAATATACAAACAGCTCATGCAGCTCAATATCAAAAAACCAAACAACCCAATCCCGAAATGGGCAGAAGACCTAAATAGACATTTCTCCAAAGAAGACGTACAGATTGCCAACAAACACATGAAAGAATGCTCAACATCACTAACCATTAGAGAAATGCAAATCACAACTACAATGAGGTATCACCTCACACCGGTCAGAATGGCCATCATCAAAAAATGTACAAACAATAAATCCTGGAGAGGGTGTGGAGAAAAGGGAACCCTCTTGCACTGTTGGTGGGAATGTAAATTGATACAACCACTATGGAGAACAGTATGGAGCTTCCTTATAAAACTAAAAATAGAACTACCATATGACCCAGCAATCCCACTCCTGGGCATATGCCCTGGGAAAACCATAATGCAAAAGGACACTTGCAATGTTCATTGCAGCACTATTTACAATAGCCAGGACGTGGAAGCAACCTAAATGTCCATCAACAGAAGAATGGATAAAGAAGATGTGGTACATATATGCAATAGAATACGATTCAGCCATAAAAAGGAATGAACCTGTGCCATTTGCAGAGACATGGATGGAACTAGAGACTGTCATACAGAGTGTACTAAGTCAGAAAAAGAAAAACAAATATCATATAATATTGCTTACATGTGGAATCTAGAAAAATGATAAACTTATTTGCGAAACAGAAATAGAGACACAGATATAGAGAACAAAGGTATGGATACCAGGCGGGGAAAGAAGGATGGGATGAATTGGGAGACTGGGATTGACATATATACGGTTCTATGTATAAAATAGATAACTAATGAGAACCTACTGTATAGCACAGGGAACTCTACTCAATGCTCTGTGGTGACCTAAATGGGGAGGAAATCCAAAAAGAGGGGATATATGTATAGCTGATTCACTTTTCTGCACTGCAGAAACTAACACAACATTGTAAAGCAACTATACACCAATAAAAATTAATTTAAAAAAAAAGAACCTGCACATAGTAAGAAACAAAATAAAATAGACTCTTGGCCAGACTTAGAAAATCCAATTACTACCCCACTTTTAAATTTACACTTATACTAAATGTAAATATTTCTATTTAAACAACATTTACAACTTTCAAATGGTGGGCACATCATTAACTTTCTTTTTCTATCTATATAATAACTCTGTGAAGGAGGTCATGACAAATTCATTACCAGCTATAGCCATACGAAAGTGCTGCCCTGGACATGATGACTAAACAATCTTCAAATTCAAAGAAAACACTCTGGCCCACGCCTTCTTACATCATCTGCCTTTTTGTTGTTTTCTTCTGCTCATATTGTTGTGACGGGTTCCACTGAATGACTCATACTTCTTTTAAAGCTAGGTCTATTTTCAGACATTTGTGTATTTGGAGATACTGTCTTTACCATGATCTCCCCACTCAGCCTAGGCAGGCAAAAGAACCAATCTTGATAGTGTTTACACTACATGATTTATCCTCCATCAAAACAAATGATCTCTTCTATTGATATTTCCCTGAAGCTTGTTCCTGTCAGTCTTAGGTCACATTGTCTTGGTTTTGTGAATATACAGCTGGAGGAATAAAATCAAGCCTATGGCAGGGAAGAAGAGGATTCTGATTTTTTTTGTACAATGTCATTCTACATTCCTTATTCTTGCAATGGCTTCCCTATAGAATAGAAAAGGTCAAGGCCTATCCTGCCACTCCCTGAGGATCTGAAAATTAAGAGTCAACATCTTTTGAATAAGTCCTTGTTAAGAGCAATTCCTTTGCCTCACAAACCATAATTTTTTTGTTTTTTATTAATTTTTATTGGAATATAGTTGCTTTACAATGTTGTGTTAGTTTCTGCTGTGCAGAAAAGTGAATCAGCTATACATATATACATATATCCCCTCTTTTTTGGATTTCCTCCCCATCTAGGTCACCACAGAGCATTGAGTAGATTCCCTGTGCTATACAGCAGGTTCTCATTAGTTACCTATTTTATACATAGTAGTGTATATATGTCAATCCCAATCTCCCAATTCATCCTGCCCGCCTCCCTTTCCCCTTTGGTAACCATAAGTTTGTTCTCTACATCTGTGACTCTATTTCTGCTTTCACAAACCATAATTTCATGCCCCACCTCTCTTCTTGTGCTGAGCTCATCATAGGAAAGCAGGAAGTTGCTTTCAGACTGAATGCAGTTTACCCCATGCCTCTCCCCTGACTCATTCCCAAGTTCTGTTGTGAACAGTGTTGCAAAACCAGGATCTGCATTAATTCATTCAGTTACTGGGCATTCAATTAATGTGTGCTAAGTACCTTCTCATTAAAAAGGGCTTTGCTGATTGCTCCAGGAAATACAAAGATGGAGAAAAAAGAGCACACATAGTTGGGGGAAAGTACTGTCAACAAAACCCAGAAGACAATATACTCCACATCTTAAAAAAATTATTAAAATAAAAGCAAATTTTTAAAGGTCATTAAAATATTTAAATGATTTGCCCCAGTATGCTACTTTTTCTTTTTCATTTATTTCAAGGAAAAATTCAGCAGCAGGGTTAAAAAAAAAGACTACATTCGTGAAGGTGGTCAAAATACTTCACATTAGGAGATGGTTTCAGTATTTTATGATGAATCTGTTCAGTGTGATATGATTCACCTTTTAAAATGCAGCTGTTAAAATTCTTAATAATTGATGAATCTAGGTACTATATTTGCAAGTTTGAAATTATATCAAAATAAAGTTATACTTTTTATGCAGCCATTAGACAGATACACAGCTACCAGAAATAATATATACAGCTACTAGAAATAAAAATTAGTAACACAAGAATATGCTTATGAAATAACATTGAGCATAATAAAAAGCACAATACAAAGCTATATACTATGATATAACTTGTGAAAAAGAGCTGTACATGTGAAAAGTACTTAAAGGTTAACATATAAAATAAAAATGGTTTGTTTAGGTAACTTTGTTCAAATGTTTTTAATATATTGTTTTATTCTTTTTACTAATAAAAAAAAGGTCAGAATATCAGTCATGAGACATAGGATCTGATGAAAATATATAGGGGAGATGGGCAGGGAGGAGCCCATGCATTCCTGTTCCTGTTGTATGGTATGCACATTATATAAAAAATGCATAAGTAATTGAACACTTCTGGAATTGAAGTCTTGGAGTGAATCCATTAGACATTAGCTATCAGTGATTTACAAGATAAAGTCATAGAATTTTAGAGATAAAAATTTCCTCTAAAACCACGTAATTCAGCTTCTCATTTTTCTCAGTAAATAAATGAGACTCATATAGTGATAAGTGATTTTTTTGCTTAGGCTTTGCAACTAGTTGTTGAAAAAGTTGAGACCAAAATTCAAATTTCCTAATTCTGTTACACATTCCAATTATTTAGCATTCATTATTTCTCCCAAAGTAAACTCAGCATAACCTTCCAAATTTATCTCCTGTCCTTCCCAACACAATAAACAGGAATGTCCTTTCTCACTTCCATGCTATTCTACATGGAATATTCGTACTACACTCTGCTGTCCACTCATCCACTAGCAGTATTGAGTTAGAATATTTTTTTAAAAAGGCATAGAGAAAAAGATAAAGTGAATTTTAGTTCCAACTGTTCTGCTTGCTTATCCCACAACTTTGTATATGTAATCAATTACTTCTCTGAATCTCTGTTTCAAGTGCTATGAGAAAAACAGAATTTTATCACAAAGAAGAGAGAATTCAAAGGTAGTACTACCAATTAATATCTGGAAAGTATTTTCTGATCGTCTTTGGCTTGTGTGGCAAAGAATAAGTTGTATGACAACATGATAATACGGGCGAGTGTCACATCCTTTTTAAATGAAAAACTATGACACTACAGCCTGTGGACTAGTTTCAAGCTTTCACAAAATACCTATCACCTTTTATCATATGTAATCACAATTTACCAGTATAAATAAAATTTTTACCGATTTGTAAAATTTCCTGTCTATTTCTGATTCCATTCCACAAGTCACATAATTGGTTCAAGTTGATTCCTTCAGACTTGTTTAACAAGTTAGGTTTTAATTGTGTGGGATCTCCTCCTTTGTCTTCAGTTCTTTCATAGATCACATATAACACACAAGCGTCATTCATCTGAGTGGAAATCTCAGAGCAGTTGGACAGGCAGAAAAAAGGACCTCTTTATTACTCAGGATTAAAATGTATAGGTAAGTCCTATTTTTGCTGCTGTAGTTCTGAAATTTTGACTATATCATAAAGCATTTGAAAAATGTACAGAAGCTTAAGAAATTTTGGCTGTGCCTAGCAATCTTCTAGTTATTTTTCTCAAAAGTTCATTGAAACTCTTAGATATTGTTTAGATAACATGCTTGATATTGTTTAAATAAGGTGCTTGACTGCTTGACTGAATTTTTAACAAAATGAATAAACCTAAAAAGATGGCTTAGCGTTATGAAAACATGTTTGAATAAGGAAGTGTTTTTGTTTTCTCATATTTAACTTTTCAAAAAACTGATGTGTGGCTTTTAAAATGTAATCAGTAAAAAATACCTCTGTTGTTTAAAGTTTTTTAAGGATTCTCTATTTTTACTCCTGTCGCAATATTATTACTAGCTATTAAATATGCAGTGAATCCTGAAGTCCTCTTTAAGAAAGCAAAGACTATATTTGTCTACCTATTATATACTATGATATCATTAATTTCAAGTTCTTGTTGATACTTAAGAAAAAATAGTATTTGCCTAGTTTTCTTTTCAATTAATAGCTATTTATGATCATACACTTTCACATAAAAAAAGCAACAAAATTGTAGCACAATCTAGAGTTAGATGGTACAATCTCAAAATTACATAATTTGATGCGTTTGTGTCTGCATCTATGAGTATATTGTTCATTTTGTTTTCCCATGAACAAAGAAAAGTATGATATTGGTAAGTCATTTTAAAAGAGGAATAAATAAAATATGGACAATCTATTGGCCATGTTAAGTGTAGTTGTGTTTATTTTAAATCTCCTGAACTTTAGAAAACTCAATCAAAATTCAAATAATTTCAATAAAATATGTACAATTATGTGCATTTGAATATATATAAAAGAATAAAAAATGGATAGCAATCTAATTTTCCAAAAATAAATGATAATTAACAAGTAATAATATAAGAAAATAATAAAAATAAATTATTTCATATTCATAGAAGGGATAGGTTTAATAACACATTAAAATAGGTTAAAATCTATGAAACAATTTATGTTATTCTCATAAATGTATTCTCATTTTATGTGAAAATAAATCACAAAATTGTATTCACTCATTGATTAACACTTTGTAAAACTATACATGTGAAAACGTCTATGAGAAATATAAAACACTAATTGTGTTTGTTGTATTAGAGTGGTGAGCTTATGAATTATATTTTTTCCTAAACCTCCTATAACAATCTGGTATTGTTTCGGTAAACACAATAGAGTTTGAAATGTATTTTGCTGAAACGTTTTTAATTTTGCAAAGAAATTTCTCTGATTTTTTAAAGAAATTGAATCTCATAAACAGCTAAATGTTATTCAAAGGAAAATAAAGGGAAACATGGAAATAATGGAAATAATGAAAGTGATGTACAATTTCAGAATGCCTTGAATCAATCTAATTTCTAAATTGATCCATCCTTACACTCAATGAGAACCAAACTTTATAATTACAGAGAACTCTTCTTTGCAACTTGGTTTCTATGGATCATACTTTGAAATATTTTATCTCTTAAAAATAAGCTGCATCTACATATAATCAGATTTTCCTCTTTTATTAACCTAAAAATATATAACTCACAATTAGGTTTGTTCATTGGTTGGTTGGTTGGTTGATTTTATCGGAACAAGATAATCAGAGTCACTGTGCCAAATTGGTAAAATTTTGAAAATAACTTATGGACCTTGTTCATCAATTTGAGGACCCATGACTAGAAAACAATGCCTTCTGTCAACATGAGTAAAGAATAGAATTTTTAGTGGGAAGAGGAGAGTATACTCAAATGGCTTGCATAATTTTAAAATAGACAAATTTTTATTTTATTTTATTTATTTATTTTTTATTTTTTGGCCGCGCCTCGAGGCACGTGGGATCTTAGTTCCCTGTCCAGGGATCGAACCCGCGCACCCTGCACTGGAAGTGCGGAGTCTTAACCACTGGACCGCCAGGGAAGTCCCAAATTTTTATTTTGACAGGATACATGCCTGAGTTTAATAGTGCAAGAAATGAATTAAAACATAGTTTCCTACTCTTCTTGAATATTCCCATCAGCATAAAGACACACCTCACTATCTTCAATTTAAAAGAAAAAAACTCAAACTTCACTATTTTCCAGTTCCTCCATATGCTCTGAGGGAGCAGGGTATCCAAATTGGGTAGGGGAAGAGAAATGAAAGTAATATGTTTTTAGGTAATTCTATGTCATTTTTAGGTAATTTTAGGTAAATCTCCAGGTAATTCTGTGATACCTTTTGTTGAGAATGGGGTCTCTTGAATGGTTTGATTACTTTTATGTATAAATTAAACTTCCAGACCTTTTTTAGGTTGTCTTCTCCTGAAGGTTGCAAAGATGGTGTGTTTCTTTCTTTACCTATCTGTTCACCCCTCACTGAAGAGGGAAATCCTATTAGAGGACCTGGGCAGCTCTGTTATCGTGATACAATTATTATTCATTTCAGATGTTCTTAGGTCCTCTGAGAGAGTGTCTTTTTCACTGGATTACATAAAAAGTATGAGATGAAGTTTGGAAAACAGGATGAAGATTAAAAGCTGGAATTCAGAATGTAGTTTAAGGAAAGATTTAAGGCAAATGAGCATATCTCAGCTCAGGTACAGACAGGTCTTAGCAGGACTCCTCCCACCATAACAAATCTTATTTCCATTTTCTTCCTTTTTGTTTGTGCTCTTGATATGATTAACTGACCAGAGAGACATGCCAAAGCCAATCAAATGCCATGGGGAAAAAAAAGACTGTAACTGTCAAAAATGTATTCCAAATTCTTCCTGTTGTTTCAATTCTGGTTTATGAATTGCTATTTTAATTTTCAAAAACCATGCTTAAAATTGTAAATCAGTAGGCAAAGGACATATTTCTTAGTAGAAATTAGACAAGTGGATACCAACTTACCTTTACAGTCATGGAGCCCAAAATGGTACATTTAAAGCACAAGGTATTGCCCATAAACGCCTCAAGCCACATGCTAAACCAGTTGCCCATTTGGCCAGACTATTTTTCTAATGTTGGTACAGGCTGGGGAGTGGTGATGGCATTATAATACATGGTGACTTCAATCAGTCCCCTAGAATCATGTATTTTCTAGCAAATTCTCTTATATCCACTGACAATTTGTCCTCCAGAAGGAACTCAAATTACTTCCTCAGAAATTTGTTCCTTATCTGACTCATGCCACTCCATGCCACCACAGGGGTGGTTACAGTTGACACCCCTAAAATAAGTCATGAGGACAACAATCAGTATCTGTTGCTGTAAGGGAACCTAAAGATACCCAATCCAATTCCTTAAAAGGTATTGCTCCAACTTGAAGGATCTCATTCTCCTGAGCAAAGAAAACTTGCCATAATTTCAGTTTTTCATAGTATTCTTTAAGTCTAAATTTAGCATGTGCTCATGATATATAAAATTAAAGTACCATCCCAAGTCTAAAATCATTCACTGGGTAACTAAGATCATTGAAAATAAAACTGACTTTGGAAAAGTTTACACTGATGAATAACTCAACAAAAAGAAATGGCAGATTCAATACAATATTTTCAATATCCATGTGCCAGAAGTATAAACAAATGTATCAATGATTAATAAAAGGATATGTGATCTCAAATTTCAAGTCAGTGGATAAATAAATCCATCGAACATTTTTCTAACCATTTTTTTATTCTGAATTAAACAAATTAAAACATATAGTTTCCTTCTCTGCTGGAATATTCCTATCAGTATAAAGACATACCATGCTATCTTCAGTTTAAAAAAAAAATTCCTCCCTGATCCACAACTCTTCTCTAGCTATTGCCTCATTTCTCATTTTCTCCCCTTAACAGCAAAACTCTTGTAAAAGTTTGTTTAGACC
The DNA here is from genome assembly GCF_964374135.1 of Grampus griseus. NCBI lineage: Eukaryota > Metazoa > Chordata > Mammalia > Artiodactyla > Delphinidae > Grampus > Grampus griseus. The sequence goes on from NC_138997.1 coordinate 58,629,837, forward strand.
CACTGCCTCGATTTCTATTTTCTTCTCCCATTCACTTTTCTTACTTAAAAATTTTTTATTATGAAATATATCACACACAAAGGCTTATTTAAAAATGAACCTCTGAGTACTCAGCATTCATTAAGAAAAATAGTATCACTGTAATTTAGAAGACCCTCTGGGCCCCTCCCCAGTTACATCTTGTTCACTAACTGCCCTCCCCCAACACTGCCCTTGTAACTGTTATCTGTCATGGTATCTAAATTTCCTTGATTATCTTTATGATATATATATATACATATACATACGTATATATGTGTGTGTATATGTGTGTGTGTGTGTGTGTGTGTGTGTATCTCCCTAAAGAACATACTGCTTAGTTCTACCTATATTTTAAATTCATTACATGGGATCAAAATTAGGTTTTATAAGATGTATAGTAATAACTTATTCGTGTTCACAGCTATATGATATCCCATTGTAGGAGTATAATATAACCTACATATCCACTGTTTGGGGATTTTACCATTACAAATAACACAGCTCTGAACATTCTTGAATGGGTCCAATGGTACAAATGTGCAAGAGTTTCTCTTGGGTATGTTCCTGCAAATGAATTTTCTGGACCATAGAGTGTATGCATGTTTATCTTTAACCCATTCTCTCTTTTCCCATTACAAACAGTTTCTCATCTCCACAGCTCTCAAATTGCTCTTGTCTAGCTCTCCAGTGATCATGCAAAATCCAGTGGTCAGATCTCAGGGTTCATTTTACTTAACAGCTTCACAACAGATCATTCCCTCCTTGAAACACAGTCTTCACAAAGCTCCAAAACATCATTCTCTCTTGATTTTTCTACTATCCCACTGGTGAAACTTTCTGAGTTTATGTTACTGGATCTTTCTCATTTTACTGTTGTCCAAATTCTAAGTAATTTGAGGTATAACTTCTTTTCTTCTGTAGCTCTGCTTACTTTCTGTGTGATTCCATCCAGTTCCATGGTTTTTTACAAACTTCTCAACTGATTTTTACACACACAAAAACTTGAGAACTGTTAGCTTAGATGGTAATTGAAGTTGACTGAATGAGATCAACTACAGAGAAAAGTGAACACCCAAAGACAGAGCATGGAGCAACACTAGACTCTTAAGGTTGAATAGAGGAGAAGCAACCAGCAAAAGACATTTAAAAGAAGAGTCAAAAGGATAAAAAGAGTGTGGAATCATGGAAATTAATAGAAAGAGAGTGTTTCAATAAAAAGGAATGATCAAGGGTGTGAAATCCTGCTAATAGGCTATATCTTATCTTCCCTCAGAAAGTCATGAGTGCCTTAAGCAAGAACAATTGGCCATTGTTTTAAAATCCCCAGTGTCTAGCAGAATGGCATAATAAGTATTCAATATCTATTGATTTTTCCACCACTCATTCAATAAACACTGTGTTAATACAGTGCCCACCATGTCCTGGGTTGAAAAATAAATAAATAAGACTTCAGAAAAAAACCACAGATTAAGAAAATGAAGAGGCATCTCTGTACAACCACTTAATCTCTCTTTAGATCAGTCGATTCATCTGGAGTGGATATTCCTGAAGTTCCCTTCCACTGCTAACATTCTGTGATTCTGAAGAATGTTATTACTCTTACAAAATGCCAGCATTTTGTATCTGGCAGCATTTTTACTAAGTTCTGAGGAATATATTTTATTATGTAGGCTTCAAAAATACTAGTGTCATAGACCTTGGAACTCTGCTAATTTCATTAATCATCCTGGGAAAATGATACTGAGAATCTCAATTCTTTCCCCTGCTTCTTTAGAAAATCTGGGCAAGAAGCCACTAGGATTAAGTTCAGATGGGTTTGAGTACAAGATGTTTTTAAAAATATATTGATACAACTAAATGTTACTCAAGAGCATTGGAAACAACTAATCTTGGGTTTGGTCCATGATTCATTAGAAGCTACTTTTTTTCTATGAGAACAATCATCATTTACTGGATATAGTTAAATAGAACTAACCATGATAAATACATATGGGGTTCTGGGTTCAGTCTCCACTTCTTCCAACTTACTGGTAATAACCCTTAACTAGTAGCTCTGAGAGAATAGTTCAGTAAATTTCTATATTCTCTATTCTATCATTCCTACTAACTTATTTCAGCTAGTTTGTGCTGAAATGTCTTTCTTGCTTTAGACCCTTAACTAATACATTTTTACTTAACTTGTGCATTTCTTTTCTCTTTCTTCAACCCCATTTTTCATTGTACCTCCTTTCTTGCCTCCCTGCCCCACCCGCCCCAAGTAAACAATGTTAAAAATCTGGTACATATCTCTCTATACAAATTAAACAGGATTGTCTCCTTGGTAATTGTTAGAATTTTTTAATATTTGGGTCTATATATAACAATCAAATCAAATATTAGAAGATGAACACATGTGGGGCAAAAAATGCTGCCTTGTGCTTCTCCAGAGTGTGATGTACCAAATTTCTCACCTCATTGGGACACACTTTGTAGAAAAAATAAAACAGGGAATATCCTGATACTTTAAATTTAGTATTACAAATCAGGTCACAATGAGCTAGGAGTAAGGGCCCCCAAATACTTCACCCTTTTATTTTCTACAGAAAGCAAATATGTATCTAGTTTTATTTTGACAAAGCAGTAAGTTAAGGTTTTGGACATTTCATAATGATCTTATAGCAGAAAAGGATTGTCTCTGTACTTGGACTTTAGGAAACAGAGAAGAAACTAGGATGTCTTCAGTAGAAATCGCTCTGTTCTGTCTTGGAGCTACTCTGATCTAAATGTATCCAAAACCCTTGTTACACAAAGTGTGGTACTGGGACCAATAGCATCAGCATCACCTGGGAGCTTGTTGGAAATGCAGAATCTTGGGCCCAACCCCAGCTTCACTAAGTTTAAGTTTACATAATAGGCAATTGATACATACATTAAAATATAAGAAGTACTAAACAAAACAACTTCAACTAAACTAAACAGCTACAAGGTAGTCTCCCAAGTATTCAAAATGGAGAGAGAGGTACAGCAAGAAGTATCTTTGTGTGTTTAAATATGAATGAGCATGCCCTCTAACCTGGGTGTGCGATAGATTTCCCATTCCTCTCCTGCAGAAACACTTTAGTGCCTTGGGCAAGTCACAACTCACAGAGGAGCATTTTCCTAACTGAGTTCCAGGAACACTGTGCTCCTCAAAATGTTAGGTATTTTGGAAATAAATGTTTCTGAGCTCAAATAAGTTTGGGAGACACTGCTATCTAGACAGGTCAGGCCGCTTAAGAAAGGAAGAAATTGGGGAATTGGGAATTCCCCAGGAGAATTGCGGAATGCACAGAAAATGAATGGCTTTTTTGTCATTTAGCAGCTGAAATTTAAATATGTTTTTCTCTAGGACTTCTTAGTTCTTTTTTTCCACCCTGACAAGTAACAGTAATATGTGTGACATACCCCCCTGGACCTAACCAGGCTTATAAGCAATTCCTAACGCACTCCTTGTAACTCCACTCAAAAAAAAAAAGGAAGAAAGAAAATACAAATGAGTGAGAGGAATGTTATGCTAGAATTATCTGCTCTAAATTGTGTAAGAAGTAAATCATTTCAAAACTCTAATGCTTTAACTATTATTTGTAACAAGTTGTTTGCTATTGTTGTTGTTATTAACAATAACACACCACTGTATTCCAATACCTAGATGAGAATTTCTTTCAAGGAAATGGCACTGAAACTTGAACTGAATGGGTTATTGAGTCCTTTTCTGTCTCTGTGAGTTCAAGTCCACCCTCACTGTCAATTACTCTTTGAAAGTTTGGTAATTTTGTTATTGCAGTAAGTTAAGAATCATTAAAAGATAAACAATTTTAACAGCTTTATTGAAATGTAACTATGTATCATAAAGTTCACCTGTTTAAGTGTACAGTTCAGTGGTTTCTAGTATATTTACAGATTTGTACATCACCAAAACCTAATTTCAGAACATTTTCATCATCCCAATAGATACATTTAATTTTAAAAATTAATTTCAAATACACATTTTTAAAAGAGGATTTTGACAATAAACTATCACATGCTTATAGTGTCAAGAATATGTCTTTGTAATTTGCAAAAAGACAGCAAAATAATGTTGGTGCCGATAAAGGTTAAATACCATCTTTAGTTTAAAAAAATTTTTTTGAAGAAAATCTCTTTAGTTTTTGAAAAAACTAAACAAAAAAATTTAGTTTTTGAAAACTAAATCTATATAGGAAAAATATACTATTTGGAGGAAAACAGACAAGGAAGCAAATCTTCAACTAAATAGTTATTTCTTGCTCTGAAACTAGTCTGGGCTCAATGGTTCTGTCAATAGATAGCTACACTTTCTAGAATTCAGGTGGAAAACTAACATAGAAGAGCAGTGCCCTCTAGAACAGCAGTCCCCAACCTTTTTTGCACCAGGGACTGGTTTTGTGGAAGACAATTTTTCCTTGAACAGTGTGGAGGGGAGGGGAAGGTTCAGGTGGTAATGCGAGCAATGGGGAGCGGCAGATGAAGCTTCGCTTGCCCACTGCTCACCTCCTGCTGTGTGGCCCAGTTCCCAACAGGCCTCAGACCGGTAATGGTCCGCAACCGAGAGGTTGGGGACCCCTGTTCTAGAGTACATGCTAAGCTCTCCCTAACATTAATCAGCAAGGAGATAGGTAACCTCTGTCAGGATTTTCTCTATTACAGTTGTTGGTATTGAAACACCAGGTACACGTTTTTTGACAGTGGTAGAGTCAAGAAAGCGTTGCTCCCATGACTTTGTGGACTTGGTGATTCCTAGAGAAATATTCTTAAAATATCAGCATTGTCAAGTTCCAGAAGTATTTCAACTGTTCTGTAGTTTTCAGATCACCTACGCAGGTTCACCTTTGCAGACAGTGACACCATGTACCATAGTGCCACTGTGCCTATTTGCACATGGAAAAGCCTCCATAATCTCAGTTACAGAATCAGAACCCACCTTTAGGCAGCTATATAGTTCCAGCAAAGTTGACCTTCCTTATAAAAGCAAGTGTATATTAAGTTTAGCAGAGCAGTAACCAGAATATGCCTTTAAGTCTTTAACTGACTCTATGTCAGTTAGGAGTCTTCAAATATCCTCTACTAATAATTATGCAAGGCTAACCCTTTTATTGAATTTGGAGGTATATACTGAGTAAATGAAACCTGGCAAGCTTTACTGATCTATGTCCAGCAGCATTCCTCAAACCCTCCTCAGCAGTACATTCCATTCTCTAAACCAGACCATCTGCTTGAGGAAAATGAGCATGAGTGGGACAATTCAGATATACCATCTCCTGCCTTAGTCTAAAATAAGATAAATATCAAAGAAAGATCAGAAACAAGTATCTGGAAATGCTTACTTTAAAACAGTGGGTGCAAGGCTGTATTAGGGCTGTGATTTGGAAAGGAAGGACTTTGATTTTCTTTGGATAAGTCTTCCACAGTCAAGAATCTCTTCCCCTGAAAAGGCCTATGAAATCAGCCTGACTCATGAACAAAGACTCTTGTTTTTGGATGTCACATTCCTTTACAGTCTTTTCAATATCAGAATTAATTCCTGCTTCTAGTAAATGCCTTTCTTGGAACAGTTCTTGAATATGTTGAATACAGAGAAACCAGAGTAATGGGACCAGTCTTCTTAAAATAAATACGTTACTCATGAGGAGGAAGGAGGGAAGGAGGGAAGGAAGGGAAAATCCCCACCCTCCTGGAGCTTCTAAATCAATGAGGGGAGACAGATAACAAACTAAATAAGTAATATGGTATATCAGAAGGCTCTAAGTGCTCTGCAAAATAATAAGGCAGGAAAAGAGGGTAGAGAGTACTAGGGGAGGAGGAGCAATTTTAAGTAGGGAAGCCTCACAGAGAAGGTGTCAATTTAGCAAAGACTTGAAGGAGGGAAGGGAGGGAGGGAGCCCTGGGGAAACCTAAGAAAAGTATTCCAAGGAGAGGGAACAGCAAGCACAAAATCCTTGAGACGGAGAGTGCCAGTATGTTTGGAGCACAACACGGAGGTAGAAAGAAGTAAGAGATAAGGTCAAAAATATAAAGAAACATGGAATCACATTAGAAATACATGGAAGTAGCATCACCATGCAGCACCAAGAAATTGAGACAAAATATTACAAGATAAATATCCAAGGTTATCTTGGATATCTGATAAACATTTCAGCATCAGCATTCTTAATCTTGAAGATATAAGAAAGTATTAAAATATACAAAAACAATATTGCCAACACAAGAAAAGCACATAGCATTCAGCATGAAGCCCTAATTGGGGTGATCAATGTGCCACCTTGGTGGTATAGCTTGTGCCAAGACCATTTTGTTTAATTAGATGCTCCAATTCCTTACTCTTTATGGGGTGAGGGGGCCAGCTCTGTACTACAAAAGGAACACACCAGCAAAATAGCAAATAAGAACAAAAGCTCAACCTATAGCTCTGAACTGGTTGGGAAAATCTATCTGCGATGAAACCTTTGACCTTGGTCTCATTATATCATGCCATAAGTACACAGAATAATCAGCTACTGAAGGACAATTCCGACTCCATTAAACCATCAATCAACTGTTTAAATAACCATACACCCAAGCACCCAGCATGAGTAGTCATTTATGTTGTTTCATTCATTTGACTATTCGTGCCTCTTTAAAGTGTAGACTAGCTAGGACTTCCCTGGCAGTCCAGTGGTTAAGACTCCATGATTCCATTGCAGGGGGTGTGGGTTCGATACCTGGTTGGGGAACTAAGATCCCATATGCCATGCGGCACAGCCAAAAAAAAAAAATCTAAATAAATAAAGTGTAGGCTAGTTAAAGAAGTACAGACAAAATTTTGTATTTCTTTCTTTTCTATTTGTAAGCCACAATAAAAGTTCATTTTCACTGGGTCATGGTTCATTGCATTTTTAGTCTCATATGTAAAAATTATTTCACTTCGGACAATGGTGCAATTATATGTGTTTAGTAGATATTAATTGATGGCCGCCTAAATTATATACACATACTGATTTTCATAATGCCAAGTGCTTTCACTTATTAATGGATACCTAAGGCTGTAGTAATGGGAAGTTCTTTATGAAATCAAATTCATGTGTTTCTGCATATCTGCCTAGACATTTACATTGTATTTTTTTAATCCAAATTTAGTGAAATGAGTTGGTTTCACACTCTCTTTTTCAGAGCTTTAAATTACTCTCTCTCAGATAATGGCTTCAGAAAGGATACCTCCAGTCCCAAGATCTTTTCTTAGGTTAGACGTACCTTTCCAGCTAACTGCTGGGAAATATCATACAAGTACTGCTAGTTACTAAAATTAAATATTATTAAAATACCTGAAAAAACTCAAATTATCTATTCATATAACTAGTATAACTAATTCCTAAGTTACTCAGGCTGAGCCTTCAGCCTCATCTTGCTCCTCTTGCCTCTGGCACTGAATTCTCTATCAGGGACTGATCCTAGTTTTCCATCTTCCATATTTCCCTCCATCCCTCCCTTTCCATCCTACAGTCTCTGCAAGGCCCTAGGCCCATCCTATCCCGTTGACGGACTAATGAGTTAGTCTCCCCAGTAAGACCTCCTGCCTCCCAACTCCCTCCCATTGTGGCCCAATCAGGCCACCAGATTAGCCTTTCTACAACACTACTGTTTTTCTGTAACTACTCATTTCAAAAACCTCAGTGATGTCCTAAAGCAAGCAAAGACTCCAAATCCATCACACTTAGTGTCTTCTATAATCCTGACTGACTTAGTTTTCCAGATTATTTTTCCATTTACTAATCTATAAGCACAATACAGGGCCAATTACTATTTCCCAAGCACACTTTGCACTTTCTCTTTTGTTCTTGTTTCTTCATCTACTCAGAAGTCCTGCCCATCTTGCAAAGTATAGCTCACATGTCACATCTTCCATGAAGACTGGAATCAATTTATATTTCCTTTAACCAAAAGTTACTTCTCTGACCTCTCAATTTCTATAGCATTTGGAGTGCTATGTGCCACTTTTTACCTATCACTCTAAAGTTATTTAAGGAATTTTACTTATTTTTACATGTCTGGCAAAATTACAGGCATGTAAAACCAATGAATCTTTCTGAATAAAGGAATAAGAAGAGTAGAAATATATAAGAAGAGTAGAAAACTAATATTAAATTTCTTCTACTACAAAAAGGACTTCAGTAGAGGCAGCTGTGGACATGTTCCTTTCCTTTGGTCTAAGGTATATATATGATAACACCCAGGTGTCAGTTGGAGGAAATTGGAGCTCATGAAAAACATTACAACTAAAGATATAAATTAGAAGTCATCTCTGAAAAAGAATGTGTATAAAGTAAGCTTGAAAAAAGTGGAGATAGAGTAGAATAGGTAAATAGGTAAAACTGAATATTTTAAATGAAATATATTTTCTTCTCTTGATAGTATAAATTAAATATGAACAGAGGGTAATAAATAAGATTAAATTGATTAATGAAAACAATTTCTTCTTACTCCAAAGGTGCCTTGTGCTTCTTTAGCACTTTATAGTTTATATAGCATGCATATTATCTGCTTTAATTCTCACAAAATACTGTGCGGTGGGTATTGTTATCACCATGGTACAGCTGGGGCAACTGAAACTCCACCATGTTAGAAGGACTCATTCAAGATCACTCAACAGTTACTGGAATAACAATCTTCTGTTCTTGAGATCTTTCTAGTATACTTCAGTTGTCCCTATAATAATGCCTTATATTCTGAAAAACTTTTTCAGAATTTTACAAATAATTGTCACATACATTTTATTTTGTTCTCTTTGGTTAGGGAAGGTATTGTTTTATCAATTTTTAAAATAAGACAGCTGGAGTTTGAAAAAATTATGATTTACATGAGACCTTATAGCTTAGATTTGACAGAGAGAGAACCTGAATCCACACCTCCTAACTCCAGTTCTCTTTCTACATCTCCTTATAAGTCTTTTACAATGCAGGAATTAAACACTATGCTCAGAAGTTTAAAGTCAATGAAAGGAATCTTTTATATCTCAGGTCTTTCATTTCAAAAACATGACTGATATTAGAATGAAGGAAATCTCAAAAAGAAATAATTTTTAATTTCCTTACTTATTGCAGAAATGTAAAGTGAACATTATTAACAAAGAATGTATTACAAAACTGGAACTATTTTTCAATGTAGCTGGGTCCAAGTAAATTAAAACTTGATATACTATGCTGAAGTATAATCTATAATTTTTCCCTTCTCCAATAATTGTTTAATGCAGCCCAAGATCTATCCTCAAACAGAACTCAGTGAATCTTTTTAATCAAGTAACAATTGCTGTAAAACATCTTAAAATACATTTCAATGATATAATAATAACAAACTGGAGAAAGAATGTCCATGGGAGTTCTGGGCTTTTGAACACGAGCTGGCCATTTTCCTTGCTTGGCCCTGAAATAAACCTTTTTCTGCTCCAAAAAAAAAGAATGTCCATGAACTTCCAGTATATGAAAAATTGACTCCTTCAAGTTTAGAACCAATTAGACAAAGTATGAATAGAGTACCATAGGGAAGGAATTAATTTTTCCCCCAGCAATAAGGATGGATTTGTCTTATTATGGCCACACTCTCTCATGGAGTTTAATCTGTGGCCTGGATCTGTTAAAAAGAGCCTGAGTTCCAGGATACAGCCTGAGTCCTAAGAAAGAAAGAACTTAACTAGCCTGTGAAGCTACTGAGCCCACACTCTTGGCTTCATTGGCAGCAGGTTCTCCTGAACCATCATCAACTCCCCAACTCAACTACTACATACATGCAAACATAGGCACATGCTTACATAATACCTATTAGTCATTTGTCCATACCAATTTGCAAACTTTATGAGAAAAAAATGAATCCTAGATTGGCTTTTCCCACTAGCAGCAGATTTCAAAGCTTTGACACATCATTTCAGGTCTGTTGTACACACGTGTGCAGTTTGTGCAATGCACAGAAATGCTGGTTCAGGGAGAGACTGGAAGCCTAGATGGTGCCTATGCTCCCTGACAAGCTGCCTACCCCAGAGTAGAGCTGCATGCAGACCAAGAAACACCACTGTCTCTGTTTCCCAGAGAAGCTGTCTTTTCCTAACTCTCAAAAAATCATTGTATAGGCTTGCTCAGGTCCCTTACCACTTGCCCAGTCTCTGTATCCTCAACTGGTATAAAGTGCTGTATATCCTCAAGGAATATAAACTTATTTAAATGTTACCCAAGATAAAGTTAAGTTGGAAGGTAAACCATTGAATTAAAAGAAAGTAATGTAGTGCATTCCAAAGGTACATGCACATAAAATGTTGTGGATTTGTGATTCAAGGATAGGAACCTTATCTTCCATATGAACCCAGAGTTTTCAGAATGCATCATGTTTTAATAAAACAAACATATTCAAGAAGTCTTAAAACTATGGCACTTACTCTACCATCATCCAGTTGTGCAATCCTGAATAATACAATCATCCAGTTGTGCAATCCTGAATAATCCTGTCTCTCTTTTCTTTCGGAGCACACCTAAGGTTATCAAGAACAACCAAAAAAAAAAAAGTTAATAAATAAATAAATAAAAGTGTTGGACTAGATCAGTGATTTGCTGGAAATAGGAAGGTGTCCTTTTCCCACAACTCAAAATTAAACAGAGAAGCTACTCCATTTTCATCTGTTTTAATCATTAAGCTTCCAAGCCTTTCAAGACTTTGTCTGAACAAAGTATTTCTCAACTTAAAAAATTAAATCATTCAATTAGATAGTCTCTATTGCCTGCCTCATGACCCCATCCAAAGTTAATGAAAGGGACTAAAATAGAGTAAGTTCCTCTACTTTGGAACCATTTCTCATATTCTTCTTAACTCCAACATAAAATGTAAATACACACACTCAAATATATGTGTTTGCATATCCTGTAATACAAGGGCTATAGAAATATTTTTGAACTTTCCATTTCTTAGTATCAACAATAAGGTAGTAAGTGTGACAGAAATTAATAACAACAACGTGATGATTAACAGAAAACTTCCTCCCATCTGAAGTGGCCATTTGTAGTTTGAGCTTGACAGACCTGTATTTGCATTCCAGCTCTCTTACTAGCTGAGTAAACTTCTGTTTCTTACCTGTAAATAAGGGTTTTTAATAGGGATTAAATTAAATGAGGTAGAAAAGTTCAGCCGGTACATGGTATGCACTCAATAGATGGCAGAGATTATTCTCTGATCTATATTTTTGTCACTATTTAAAATAAGAATGCACAGCATACAATCTTACATAAAGTCCCTCCAAACTATAGTAAAATTATTTTTTAAAACCCCCTTTGCAGAGTCATTCATAAATTTTTCCATAGTAATGCCTGATGTGGACTCTGTAATGGGTATTATGTAGGAATGGGGCATATCCTGGCAGACAAGATGCATCGCTACCTTTCATGAGTTACAGCCTAGACTATGGATGCACATGAGGGGATAAGGGACTGCAACAGAGAAATTCATTGAGCATTATGAGATCAGATGAGGAGAAAAAGGTATCTACCTGGAGGGAAATGAAAGACGTTTAAATTATTTTAAGGATAAAATGAGAATTAACCAGGTATGACATTTTCCACGCAAAAGACATCACATACAGAAGGGGCTGTGACATTTGATCTGGCTGGGGTCAAGTGGGCAGGTGAGGATGCGGCAGACGATGAAGCTGCAGGGGTGATATGATTGGCCTTAAATGCCATGGAAGATTTGAATGCCATCTGAGGATTTTCATGAGCTATAGAAAAATTTCAAATGAGGTATTATTGGAAGGGGAGGGTGTCAGACCCTAAGATCTACATTTTTTAAATCCTTTGAAGGATTTTAAAGTGTTGACTGGAAAGAGGCAAAAATCTTGAATTCATTGGAAAGAGGCAAAAATTTTGAATTCGATCTGGATTTCTCTTTTTCCCACATCTCATAAGTGAATCATCAGCAAATCCTCTAGGGTCTAAATTCGAAATATATCCACACTCTGACTACTTCTTACCACCTCCACTGCTACCACCCTTGTCTAAACTACCATCGTCTCTCACTTCGATTATTTAATAACCTCCTAAGTGGTCTCCCACACCATCCAGGCCCACTATTCGCCGCAAAGTACCCAGAGTGATCCTATTGAAGAAATAGATCTGAGGTCAGTCTTTGCTCAAAACCCTCAAAGACTTTGTCTCACTGAGAATAAAGACCAAAGTCCTTACCTTCAAAGCCTTAAGTGATCTTCCCCAAACCACTGACTCCCTGATCATTATCTTTCTGACCTTATTTTCCTCCAGTATCCACCACCCCTAACTTTCTCACTCCACTCCAGTTCAGCTGTCTCTCTTGCTGGTCCTCAAATTTACCATGTGAGCTCCTTGCTCAGGGCCTTCAAACTGCTGTTTATCTGCCTAGATAATTCTCCCCCTGGTATATTCATGGCTTGCTCACTCACCTCCTTCTGATCTTTACTCAAATGTCAACTCCTCAGCAAAGGCTTTCCTAGCCACTCTATCTAAATTTTCAGCACCCCGTACTTATACTTCTTCCTATTTTTTCTTTTCTTTTCTTTATTTATCTTACTCATTTCTCTCCCCCCATTATTAGGAGTGCTATGATTCTTTTCATTGTATTCCCAGAAATTAAATTTTTCCTAGAACATTGCAGGCACTCACCAAATGTCTCTTGATAATGGAAGAAGGGAGAACATTTAAGAGGTATTTCACATAATACAAAATAATAGCAGCCAGAATTAAGAAAGAGATAGAGGTGATGGACAGAAAGATTTAGGCAGTAGGTCTAAGCACCAATGACCTCTCGAATGTGGGAACTTACCAAGAGGGAGCAGGTACAGCTAATTCCTGGATCTTTAACGGTACCAGATAGATGGTAGTGACATTCACCAATATTAGAAATAGTGGGACATGAGTGCAGGCTGGAGAAAAAGCAAGTTCAGTTTTGAACTGAACTGTTATATTTAAGGAGGTTCTAAAACATCCATAAGATGTCCAATGCATAATTGAAAATAATGATGTAGAGCTCAAAGACAGAAGTCTGGGCTGAAGATCTATCTTAGAAAATATTACCTTATTATATGTTTGCTGAAACCAGGGCATAGGATGGGATCACTGAGGAAGAATACACATCAGGAGAAAACAACCGTGGACCAAATCTCTGTTACTATCATACCTGAAATCTTATTTAAATGGACACAAAATTGTCTAAAAGTCCTCTACGGACATACTGTGTATATCTGAATTTGCAATTACCCTGTCGCTGTTTTCCTCTATTCTTACAAATAATGAAAAGTTATTGCCAAGTGACTCTATTAATCCACAACCATATATTGCTTCTAACTATGTGTCAATGGCAGAAGTTAACTAGTATTCCTACATAAATCTGATATATTAATGTAAGGTGTAATTTCAAATTAAAATTAAATCAACAATTATTTTATTACACATTTACTATGTGTAAGAACAAAATCCTAGCACTCAATTTAATAAGCACTCAATAGATGTTGATTCCCTTTGCTTCCTCCAAGTGATGTCACAAGAGATAGGAGTCCCCAAATTTTTTCCATCTCTATAGTGTGAGGGAGGAAGTCTACATCAGAGGAAGCCCATGTTCTTTTATTCTAACCACCCTGGTTTCCATTTCCAGCTCTGTCATTCCTGAGTTATTTACTTTCTGAACCTCAGTTTTCCTATATTCCAAATAGGGATCATAATACCCATCTTACAAGACTAATATGAAGATAGGCAATAAGCATGTATAAAGTTTGACACTTAGGTACTCATAATAAGAGCACAGAATAAGTTTTCTAAATTCATGTAATTTTCCAAGTCAATGAGAGAGAGAAAGAAGGAGGTGGAAGCTGGTTAAATATTTCACAACTGCATATTTGTTTTGCTGTTTAAACACAACCACTAAAAATTTTACTAATCAGGATCATGCTTTAAAAGCAAAGTATTTGCTTGAAGATTTCCACTGAATATGAGTCAAAATTCAGACAGTGTTAGCAAATATATTTTCTCTAATAGTTTGCAGAGCAAATATTGTACACAATTCAGTGTGTGTTGGCATAAGCTTTATAATCAGCCACATACAGAGGTTCAATGACAAGCTGCACTGCTAACAAGAGAGCAGATATTTCTTCAGCAGTTTCTACAAGGTGGAACAACCTATTCTTATGTAATTAATAATGGCTTGTGAGATTAAGGTAATTTGAGCTCCACACCCTTTGTTTATTGAGTCACATGTCTCATGGTGCTTTTTAGCCATTGGGTTTAATATGTTTTCCATGAACTGAAGCAAGGTTGGTTCTAAAGCCATTCCCATGGGAGGCTCATCCAAGCTAAAGCATATGCTGACTCTAGCCTATGGTTTTTGCTTTTTGGTATTTTGGCTTCCAATTTAAGCCTTGTTTTTTAGTAACTTCTAATTCTACACTCGTAAATCTTGATACTTCTATTCACCTCTGGAAATACAGTCAGTCCCTTGTTTGGGGTTTTTTTTTAAAACATCTTTATTGGAGTATAATTGCTTTATAATGGTGTGTTAGTTTCTGCTTTATAACAAAGTGAATCAGCTATACATATACATATATCCCCATATCTCCTTCCTCTTGGGTCTCCCTCTCACCCTCCCTCTCCCATCCCTCTAGGTGGTCACAAAGCACCGAGCTGATCTCCCTGTGCTATGCAGCTGCTTGCCACTAGCTATCTATTTTACATTTGGTAGTATATATTAGTCCATGCCACTCTTTCACTTCATCCCAACCTACCCTTCCCCCCACCCCATGTCCTCAAGTCCATTCTCTACATCTGCGTCCTTATTCCTGTGCTGCCCCTAGGTTCTTCAGACCACTTTATTTTTATTTTTTTTTTAGATTCCATATATATGTGTTAGCATACGGTATTTGTTTTTCTCTTTCTGACTTACTTCACTCTGTCACCTTATTTTTGATAAAGGAGGCAAGAATATACAATGAAGAAAAGAAAGCCTCTTCAATAAGTGGTGCTGGGAAAACTGGACAGCTACATGTAAAAGAATGAAATTAGAACACTCCCTAACACCATACACAAAAGTAAACTCAAAATGGATTAAAGACCTAAATGTAAGACCAGACACTATAAAACTCTTAGAGGAAAACATAGACGAACACTCTATGACATAAATCACAGCAAGATCCTTTTTGAACCACCTCCTAGAGAAATGGAAATAAAAACAAAAATAAACAAATGGGACCTAATGAAACTTAAAAGCTTTTGCACAGCAAAGGAAAACATAAACAAGACAAAAAGACAACCCTCAGAATGGGAGAAAATATTTGCAAATGAAGCAACTGACAAAGGATTAATGTCCAAAATTTACAAGCAGCTCATGCAGCTCAATATCAAAAAAACAAACAACCCAGTCTAGAAATGGGCAGAAAATCTAAATAGACATTTCTCCAAAGAAGATATACAGATAGTCAACAAACACATGAAAGAATGCTCAGTATGACTAATCATTAGAGAAATGCAAATCAAAACTACAATGAGGTATCACCTCACACCGGTCAGAATGGCAACAAATCTACAAACAGTAAATGCTGGAGAGAGTGTGGAGAAAAGGGAACCCTCTTGCACTGTTGGTGGGAATGTAAATTGATACAGTCCCTTGTTGTTGAGGTAGGGGGTCAATCAGTATAAAACTTATTTGGGTTGGCTTGCTTCCCGCTCTTCTTTTGACTCTCCCCTGCTGAGTACCCACTGATATTTACTGAACTTACAAATGCCAAACACTGTGCAACTGTCACCACATGTCATTGGCACAACAAACCCAGTAGGAAACAGAAGAGTAAACTGAGGCTCAGAAAGTCAGCAAATGTCAATGGGCCAATTTTATCCTACTAGAAAATTACTACAGTTAGTCATTCCCAAATGTTGGACTCTGGACCAGTGTCGCTGAAAGTCAGTTTTGATTAGCATAGCAAAATGAACAAATAAGAGCAATGTAGTAAAAAGACATCATTAAGCTAGAGCTAAATTATTCATCTAATTTGTTATTATGAGATTATGTCCTTCCTACTTTTATCAATTTAAATGCCCTTTTACTAAAAAATAATATTTGAGTGTGGTCAATTTTTGTAATGTTTAATGTGTTTATTCAACAAAATTGAAAGTTGGCAAGTCTATGTCCACCTCCAATAATCTTCTGAAATGATACTGGTCCCATAGCCATAGCATACAATGTGCAGGTGGTACAATGTAAAATACCAGGATATGCCCTTTCATCAGTATGTGAGTTGGGTAGAGCCCAAACAACATCAGGCAACCCTGCTGTGAAAACTAAAGTCTGGGAATCACTGACTCTCAGAGCATTCCATTCCCACTTATACCAGAATGTTAGCAAAACAAATAGAAAAAATGGAAATCTGACTATATTCTAGATAAATGTAAGTGCTTTTCAGTTCTGTTAAGGCTTTTAAACCTAAAACACACCCAGGAGTTAACACATACAACAAATGTTTATAAATATCATAAATCTATGGACCACCTATATATGCCAGGTACCCTACAAACTATCAGAAACATATGCATGAATACCATCTTTATCCTCAAGGTTCTCACAGTCTAGTGGATAACCTACTTAATAGAAATATATACTTTATACACTTAATATAACCTCACTGATTTTCAAATTAGCCTTGCGAGGCAAGTATTATTTCCATTTTTTCAGATGAAGAAAATCTCAGATAAATGACAATATGATCTCCAAGCAAACAAGGGATAAAACAGGAATTCACATTAAGCTCTTCTGGTGACCTCCCCAGTGTGAGTGTGTGTGTGGTAGGGAGAGAGGCCATGAGGAAGTACTTGGATTATATGCGTAATATAATACCAGATACTGTTAGTACAAATCTACTGACTTACACTGCTGTTGATGATTTCATGGGTGAAAAAAATTATGCAAATCCTCTGCTGCTGGTATAGTTCTAATTAATTACAGGTGCTTATTACTCTCCTGGATCTCAGCTCTCAGCCTCTAGACATATCCCCATTTTAATAACCCGGAGAATATTACAGTGAGAAATGCTACTGTCTGACTCCCTCCACCCCTCTCCCCACCCAAAATGATCTCTCTTCAGCACATCCCTGAGGATGGTGCCCAGGTAAGGGAGCTTACTACAGTAGTGTCCAACATAGGGTCTTAGAAGGAGTTGTAGTAAAACAGAAATAGTTGTTATTCTTGAGAACCTCATCAACTGGCAGAAGAAGGAAAAGCAATTGCAAACCTGAGGTCAGATTTCCTTATTTGTCTATCAAACTATCTAAATGTCAACATTTTAGTGCTGAAAAAAAAATTGAAAGAAAAACCATTAAGGAGAGTGTTGAAGGAGAGTGTTGTTCAGTTAGATTTCATTTCCAGAACTATATTCCTATCAAGAAACAATCGGTTTTCTATAATAGAGCCATGTGCAAGCTAAGAGACTTCAGAAGGCAGAAAATGATCATGAGAGCTGAAATGATTGCTTCTCTGAGTGAAATGAGTGGTCTTTGATCTTTTCTCTTGTTCTAAGGCCATCAGGGGTGCCATCGGCCTCAAGATCTGTGAATCCATCCATAGTATGTTTTGTTGTCATCGCAGTTGTGGCGATCCTGGCAGTGACCACAGGTTTACTTGTCTACTTTTTAGCTTTTGGTAAGTACCAGAAGATTGGATATACCACTCTTCAGATGAATTAACTAAATATACTTTCAGATTAAAAGTTTGGCATTCTCACTTTTATTGCCACTTCTATTTCTTAATACAACATAATTATATATTTATTCATATACCCCTGAATATATGTTCATGTCTATATTTTCTCTAATTCAGTATTTTTTCTCTTCTTTTTCTTTTGGCCTTTTTTAGTATACTAAACAACATTAAACCCAGACAAGAATTATTCTAGCCAAGGGAAAAAACTCAATATTTTTCTGATGCTAGAGTTCACTTGTTTTGTTCTTTCATTAATACCATGATTTCCTTCTTCATTTAAAATTTGCAAAGGACCTTAAGTTTCAACATCTAAAAGTTGGATGTATCTAAATATTTGTTAATTCACGACCTGTCTCTCGAAAATAATCTTAGGAGCAGAACAATTATGATAGGAGATGAATTTGAAGTTAAGAAGTAGAAAGAGGTTTAAAAACAAACTTTAAAAAGGATTCTGTTCCTTTTTTTCCTCTTAGTTTCTTTAATTTTTCATTACATCATAAAAGTAGGAAACAAAGAAATAATATAAAGAATGCATATACCCTGCTCATTCACAAACAACTTAATATCTCAGTGAATATTCTTTCAGATGTTTTAATGTAGATAAAATGTGTCAAATTTCACTAGATAATATATGTTATAATCTGTTTCCTTCACCTGAAAAAACACTTCGAGTTTTTTTTTTTAATTTTGCTATAATCCTGTTAAATTATTTAAATCATTGGGGCAGGGTGGGGCAGAGTGTGAAGGCATATGGGTATGTATGAGTGTGGAGACTGAGTAAGAACAAACTTATTTATTCTAGTAACTAGGAATAATCTTTTCAGTCAATCTAGTTATAAAGTTGTGGCTAAATTTTGCTTTTGACTACATTTTGCTATCAAATTACCTAGAGACAAATATGTCCAAGGTGAATTACGGAAGAGTGAAAAACAAACATCAAGTTTCAGATTAAACTAATGAATTTTCGCTCTTAACAGCACTGTATTGTCACACTTAAACACAAAGGGTGAAGCCTTAAATAAGTCCTCTTCAAAGTGTATACCAGCGACCACTTATGGCCCTAGAAAGACTTGTCCTTCTGCCACAAAGGACCACACAACCCTATCCCCATGATCTCAAATGCTTTCCCTGATTGAGGTATTTCTCTGCATAAATTATGTATGTGAATGATCAAATGGAAGCATGGAATTTTTTCCTGAGACAGGTTAGGTTATGTCCATGTTCATAATGTTTCTAAGGTAAGGACAAGTATGTTTTAGGAATTTTTATTTCCTTCACATAGCTTAATATATCCATTGGAAGACCCTTTGTGATGGAAATAGTTCACACTGAACAACCAGATTAGCTTTCTTGTCGGAAGTTATTTTCTAGCTTAATCCAGAGAACCAATAAGTCACTAATTCCTCTAAAAAGAATAGTATTTGAAATAATTTTTAAAACTATTCAGAATTACTTTATTCCTTAATTATAAATGAATAATAGTGTATTATAGACATTAATATTTCCTGAATGAATAAATCTGTAATCACAAATCTCTCTAAAATACAGTAAGAATGAAAATTATGATACTGAACAATTTAATTTCTCAAATAATGCTGCTCTGATTTTCATGCATTTTTAACACTTCCAGCCTTGCCAATCTTTTTAAAAACTGAAAGAAAAATAATTTTATTATAGTTACATTATATTAAGTTTAGAGTTTTCTTTCAAGGGAATCAAATATTTTTTAATTGTATAACATAGCCTCCCATAATCCTGTATAAAATACAGATTAAAGTACTTAGTAATGTGAGATTGATCCTGCCTTTTCTTTGTTTTACAGGGCAAAAAGAGTACTTTTACAGTAGCAGCTTACAAATACTAAATGTTCAATATACTGATGAGCTAAGTTCACCAATTACACAGAAATATAGATCTCTGAGTGAAAAAATTGAGTCTGCGGTAAGTTAATATTTGCATTTCCTCTTTATTATATCATAAAACAATTATGATAATAAACCTAATATTTTGTGATATATTTGCAACTCCTAGATGCTCTGCATATTCTCCTCCCCAAATGGTTAAAGATATGTTTCATTGTGCTTTTTCCAAGTCAATTTGTACACTTTGTACAATTTGTACACTTGTTCTTATTCATATTTTCTTACATCATGAGTGAAAAGTTTTAGGTCATGAGTAAACATTTTTTATGATTATGACTTCAAAGATTGGAAGTCTATTGTTTATGCAATTTGAGCATTTTTCCTACCCTCGAGATTGTCTTTTTAAATCCTTTTCATTTTGCCTTCTTTCCTTTTTTCTTATCCAACTAAACATATGGGTAGTAGGTGTTAAAATACATATTAACATAGTTTGGAGAATGTCATACTTTGGTTCAATGATTGACATAGAAAATATACAAAGAAAGCCTGGGCTCTCACTTGAAAAGGCCCCCAGGCTGCTTACCAGGAAACCTCACAAGCAGACCCTTAGCACTGGTTTATCATCACAGACCAGGGTTTGGCCTTCAGCCCTGCAGAGTCAGAGCTGAACAATCTCAGGGTTGCTCACTTACTTAACGTTTTCTAAGATTCCTAAGGTTATAAATTAATCCAATGGTTCTAAAACTTTAGCAAAATCACCTGGAAGGCTTATTAAAAATAGAGTTCTAGGCCCCAGTGTCAGAGTTTCTGATTCAGTAGTTAGAATTTGCATTTCTAACAAGTTCCCAGGTGATGCTGATGCTATGGTCCAGGGACCACACTTTGGGAACCACTGAGTTAATCTATAATGAGAATTATCATGGCTGGGGGACTGAATCATCTACTTGTCTAACACCCTTTTCCTCTAGGGGCAAACTACACTGGGAGCCAAGTATTGAGAAAAGTGCTTGGTGAGCATTAAATTAGAGCAAGGGAAGTCAGTATATAATTTAAATGTTTAATCAGAATAAGCAGCTGAGTCAGAATAATCTGGGAACAGAATCTAGGCCAGGAGGCAGTGGTAGGGTTAATATTGGGGAACATCAGTTTATTATGCCAGAAGTGGGAGCCTCCTGTTCCTTCAATAAACTTTTTTTAAACATCAATCCTGTCTAATGCTGTGGACATACAAAAAGTGGAGTAGATATTGGATCTGTCCTCATGGAGGTTAGTCTAACATGGGAGATTAAACAAGCTTACAAATATTTATAATATAAGGTATGCAGTGAGTATGTGACATGAGAGCAACGCAGATGTAAGTTTGTGGTAAGAGGATAAATGATATCCAATTATGGAGATCAGAGACAGCGTCTTATAAAAGATGACTCTTTTCAGGTTAGCTTTAGAATGAGTAGGGCACACCACAGCTAAAATATGAGCCAAGGCATAGAGAGGAGAATGTGCTTAGCTAAAATGTTTGGGTTTTATCTTGTAGAGAGAAAGTCTTGAGCTAGAGGCAGAATGATGCAAACAGGATCTGACAGATTCATGTTCCGAATATAAAAATTATACTATAAAGAGAAGAGCCTGCACACAGTAACGCTAGTTAGAAGCTCATTACCGTGGTCCAGAAGAAAGACAAGGGGTTAAAACTTGAATTAGGGCATATTCCAGAAAATGTGGAAATGCACATAAAACTTCCATTTTAGGCTTACCAAAGCAATCCACCTCCCCAACTTCCTACTTTCTCTTCCCAACCTGCTCTTAAAAAATCAATAGGAATATTTAGTTATATCATTTGCATCATGAGAGCCCATTGTTTAGACTTCAAACCAAGAGACATTCTTTTTTTTTTTTAGTATTTAAAGAATATCCTTAAATTTATTCACATTTATTTAAAAATGCCAGTTTTTAAAAACTTTGGTACTTTGTCATTAGTAATGAATTACTTCACGACTGACTGCCCACACAGTTTAGACGTTGAAAGGTGCTGATTTATGCAATAATCGGTGCTTGGGTTAGTAATACTACTCTGAGGCTGGACCCCACAAAATACACACACAAATACAAACTACACAGACAAATACAAAGAGCCTGTGAGTACCTCTGTCTCAGGCAGAGGGCAACATGCAAATCTGAACAGATTTTCTTGTGATTAACACTGCAAGAGACATTCTTAAATTTCTTGACGAAGACACTAGAGACAAACATCTCAGGAGGTCAGTCTGAGGACAGTTATTCATAATGAAGTCCTCACATCCACACAAAGACATCATGTAATGTTTCAGCTATTTACCCAGTCTAATAAAAGGGAGCAAACTGTAAGTATGTATATTGAGAATCCCAGCTTCATTATAGGGAATTAGAACCCAACTATTTGTCATTAAAGCAAGATGCCAGAGACATCCTCAGCCCTAAAGAGGTCACTCAGTTCCTGCCAGACAGATCAGATATGTCAGGTCAGCGCATCCTTCATAGAGCATATGTAAAATTGCGAAAGACTGATATGGAGAGAAACAGCATAAGGCATAAAGCACAACGTACATATTCAGCAATGTGAAAAACATAAACTAAGTTTCTTTTCAAAAGTACTACCAGCACATTTGGAAGATATTCAGTAAGTCTTTAAAATCCAATCCCAATGACAAAAAAATTATACAATCTAATTTGTTATTCTTGAATTACTCTCAAAAGTGGTCTATAAAGTAAATTGTAATGTATAAAGTGTTATCAAAATGAAAATAATTTTAGTATTGTCTTTTGTTGTAAAGATAATAAAAAAGTAGAAAAGTCAAGGCATTCAAGAAATATAAAGAGAAAGAAATATGCACAAAATCTCAATACTAATATATCCATTTTTAATATTTTGATGTTCCAAGTACTTTTCATGAAAGCTGCATAATCATCCATGCACAAACACATATAATTTTCTGTCAGTGGAATAAGACTATACATGCTTGTTTACTACCACTTTTTTCTCAAAAAATATGTCATAGAGGTATTTAAATATCAATGAAGAAATATGCCATTTTAAATAAATAAATAGTATTATAGTGCGTAAAGGTACAATATTTTATTTAACCAGTCCTCTGTTGACAGATGTTCAAATTGTTTCCAGTTTTTCACTATTATATCCAATATTCTGATGACCAGTCTTGTTGATACATCCTTGCACACCTGAGTGATTATATTCTTGGGACATATTCCCAGAAGTAGAATTATCAGAATATAGGGTTTATGCTTTTATTTCTCTCTAGAGATTTTTAAATTTCTTCTTCAATTTTAATAAAGATTTTATTTTAGAAGCATTTTAGATTTATAGAAAAGTTGCAAAGATAATATAGAGTTCTCATATACATCACACCCAGTTTCCTCTATGATTAATGTTTTATATTACAATAGTATATTTATTGCAATTAATCATCCAATATTAATACATTGTTATTAACCAAATTCTGTATTTTATTCAGATTTCCTTTGTTTTTACTTAATGTTCTTTTCCATTTCCTGATCCCATCCAGGATAGCAAATTACAGAGTTGTCATGTCTCCTTAGGCTCTTGTAGACTATGACAGTTCCCCAGATTTTCCTTGTTTTCGATAACCTTGACAGTTTTGAGGAATACTAGTCAGGTATTTTGTAGAAATGTCCCACAATTGGAGGCCTTCTGATGTTTTTTCTTATGGTTAGACTGGGGTTTGGGGTTTTAAGGAGGAAGACTATAGAGGAAAAGGGTCATTTTCATTACATCATATGAAGTGGGGTACATAATATCAACATGACTTACCACTGTTGACCTTGATCACCTGGCTGAAGTAGTGTTGGCCAGATTTCTACACTGTAAAGTTACTCCCTCCCTTTTCCATATTATACTCTTTGGAAGAAAGACACTATGTACAGGCCACACATAAGAAGTGGAGGAGTAACGAGTTATGCTTTGAATATTTAAAGAATATTTGAAATTCTTCTGTTTGTCTAGTTTCTCCATGTACTAATTCAACCATTTGTTTATATCAATATAGTGATCTATGCATTTTTAACATTTATTTTAATTTCTAGATTGCACTCCAGAAGTGCCCAAGTTTACATTCTTACCACCAGTATATAAGTATGCATAGGTATGCTTATTTCCCCTACAGCATTAACACTATGCATTGTAAACCTTATTAATTGTTGCTAATTCAATAGGTAAGAAGTGATATCTCACTATTATTTTGGTTTGCATTTCTTTGATTACTAGTAAGATTTAATCTGCCTCCCTATAGTAATAGGTCATTTTTATAATTTCATTTGTGAATTGCCTGGTCATGATCTTGCCCATTTTCTTACTGGAGCCTTTGTGTTTTTATATAAATCTAGGGAAAAAAATTCTTTCCTTGTTAAAATATTAAAATTTGCCTGTTATTCATTTGCATATATTTCTCTAACGAGATTTGACTTTCAACCTTGTTTATAATCTAGGGTTTTTTTTTACTGCCATATAGATTTAATTTTTTAGGTAGCCAAAATTATCAATTTTATCTTTGATTCACCTGTAATTTATTTTGTAATAAGATAGAGATCCAGCTTTTTCCCCTAAAAGAGCTAGGTGGTAGTACCAAAACAGTATATTAAATAGTGCAATGGATTTATTTGTTGTGCCGTCTTTATCATACACTAAATTCCTCCTTTTCTTTTTTCTGTACTCCTCTCTCTTTCACTGACTAGTCTTTGTCTGTACCAGTACCCAGCTATTTACTGTGGCTTTATAATTAAACATCTGGCAGAGAAAGATTCCCCTTGAAATTCGTCTGATGTATGATTTCTACAGTTAATCTCATTTATTCATACTTCTGTAGAAACACTTTGGATAATACTCTAATGTAGTATTTTATAGTTCATAAAGCACTTTTACATATATCATCTAACCTTCAACTCACAATGGGCATGTAATTTTTATAGATGGGTAAGTGAATACTGTGAGAGATTAAGAAACGTGACAAAGGCCATTCAACTGGAAAGTGACAGAACAAAAATTCAAACCAAGGTCTCCTGATTTCAAGTTCAAGAATCATACCACTTACCAGTGGTAACATGAGTACCATCATTATCCCTGTTCCATAGTCAGCAGTGTTAATTAATACTCAATGAGCTGTGGAATAATCCCAGAATTTCTATTATATTAAGCAATTCACTTTTCTGGTTCACAGTTTATTCATTAGTAAAATAAAATCATTGAACTAGATGATTTTTATAGTACATTCTACCTCAAAAAGTCTATGATTATGTGGTTTTCACACAAGATATCCATGCCACCGAATCACCTGTTTTTCTCATCGTGCCTCTCTGGCCACTCCTTCTCCTCTGTATCTTTTATAGATTCACCCTCCTCTACACTAACATTAAATGTTGAAATTCCCCAACTCTTTGACCTATGCGCTCCTCTCCTCTCACATTATTTTCTATCTCTAGATGATCTCACCCATGACCATTACTTCTACCAACACTTATATACTAATGACTCATGCTGTCGTCAGCCCAGACTTTTCTTCTGTACTTCAGACCTTTTCCCCCAACTGCCAGCTTAATATCTCTACTTGGCTGTTGTAAAAACATCTCAAATATATTATGTCCCTAAATCAAACTCATGATCCCTCCACGCCATACTAGCCTTCTTCCCATAATCCTAACCCCATTGATGATAATACCATTTATTCAGTTTTCCAAACCAGAAACCTAGAATTCATCCTTGACATACTGCTCTATGTCATTCCAAATATCCAATCTATTACCAACCCCTGTAGGTTTTATCCCCTGTATTTCCCTCAGATCCATTCATTTCTCTCCATATCTGCTACCACCATAACCATCCAAGCCATGACCTCTACACCGAAGTGCCAAAATAGCACCATAACTAATTTACGTTATTTTGTACCTAAAATTGTTTATCCACATGCAACCAGAGAGATTGTTCTCAAATTGCAAATCTGATTTTATTATCCTCTCATTTAAAACACTTCAGTGACTTCCCATTATGATGATAAAGACCAAATTCTTCACACACTAACAAGACTTTCATGGTCTGGCCTTTCTATATAACTCTAGCCTCCTTGCTTTCTAGGCTACAACTGTCCTGGCCTTTGATTCCTTAAACACAATCTGTTTGTTCCTACCTCAGGACTTTGTATGTGCCATTCACTCCACCTGTGAGGCTTTTCCTTTCTCTTCAACCAGCTAACTCTGATTCTTCCTGAAGATCTCAGTTTCATAAACATTCCTCTGAGAAGCCTCCCTAATCTCACTGACTGGATCAAATCCCTCTACTATACTGCTGCACTTATCACAGTTATAATTCTGCTTAAATGTGGATGATAATATGATTAGTGCGTATCTCCCCCATTAGATGTAAGCTCCATGATGGCAAGGACTGTCTATTTTCTCCACCAGTGTAACCCAGTGCTTGAAAGAGGGAGCGTGAAGCATAAGAGGTGCTCAAAAACTGTTGAATGAATGAAAAAATGAATAAGGTGATTTCGAAATAATGAGAGCATCTGTTTGCAAAATATGTGTATCAAAACTATGAGTGCATTCTGATTGAATGGGCCTCTCCAAATAAAACAAGGGACTTCAATCAGGATTCATACCTGGGATCAACTGAACCATTGAAACTCCCCTTTGGCATCAGGGGTGGTATTGCAACAGATTCTGCAAACAACAATTGCCATTTTTTCCAAAATATACCTAATGACTGTACCATGAAAAAAAACTAGGGCACAGGAAGAGAAAGACAGCAGTATCAATTTACAATTAATCTTATCACATCCCTTATACCATCAGGGCTTTTAGTACAGCCATTTAATAAGCACTGGTTGCTGCCTAATGCCTAAAAGAGAATTTGGTACATAGCTAGCATTCAAATATTTGTTGAATGAATGAATAAATGATACATTCTATCTGTTGGTTCCTGTGCTAAGTGCTAGGGACACAAAATAAAGATGTCATTGCAGTCAGGATGAAGCCCACAATGGTATCCAAGATGGAGTTGTCATACCAGAGAGGGATTCACAATAATTTTATTGGAGTCATGGAAGAAAATACTCAAATGTCACTCTACATGTGTTTTTCTCTTTTACGAAAGAATTTTTAAACAAGAAGAAAAAGAAAATAGGGAGAGAAGGAGTGAAGGAACAAATAAACAAACTTAGCTTTGTTACTATTTAACAAATGGATTGACACTGGCACCTTTGTTTGGTTTTATGTCAAGTAGTTCCACACAATGTGTGTGAAAATATCTTGAGGGATGGGGTGGGCAGTAACACAACAGAACTGACTGGGCATCAGCACACTTTTACCGGCTCTCAGTAGATTTAAATGATACACAGTTTCCACTAGATTTTAAAATTATATTATCTAGCTCTAAAAGTAAACTAAACCTCCCCAAAAATTAATATGACTGAGAAGAATCCTGCAAAACATAAATAAATTTAAAAACCTGCAATTTGAAGACAACCCTCATATGAAGTAATGAATATGCAATATACAATAATGAATAAGTAAATGAACAGTTAGGTAACATAAGAACTGGCTACAGCCATACTGCCAGGTTAAGCAATGCTTTTTAGAAGATGTTTAAACACACACACGCACACCCTGTCCCTTCAAGGTATACGTGTGAGAAATTAACTGCTTTTTATTTATTTATTTATTTTATTTTATTTTTTTTGCGGTACGTGGGCCTCTCACTGTTGTGGCCTCTCCCGTTGCGGAGCGCAGGCTCCAGACACGCAGGCTCAGCAGCCATGGCTCACGGGCCCAGCCACTCCGCGGCATGTGGGATCTTCCCAGACCGGGGCACGAACCCGTATCCCCTGCATTGGCAGGCGGACTCCCAACCACTGCGCCACCAGGGAAGCCCTTAACTACTTTTTAAATAAATAAGAGAAAACTTGGGAAATACATGTTTAACAATGTGTCCAGCATTAGGTGATTGAGTTCAGTTGTTTTGTTTTACTGAAAATTAAGGGCTTAGACATGCACACATAAAAATTTGGGAGACAAAAATTACCTACCATGTTTGTTGATTTTGAACACATTTCTTAAAATTTGTATATAAATATAATTAAACTCCTTTGATTTGATTTGAAAGGGTAGCCAGTTGAAATCAGGAAAGATGGAAAGTCACTTGCTGAACTTCAACAAAACCCTTGCATGATTGGTGGGAATGACAACTTAGTGTCATGATTTGTTAAGTTCTGCCAATGAACTTCATGCATCTGGAGCCACATAATTGTGTGGAAACTTCTTCAGTGCTTCAGACCAAGTATTTAGATTAAACTTAGAATCATACCTTTGGGTCATTTTATCACAGTGTTTCAAAAATTATAAATTCTGGGCTTCCCTGGTGGCGCAGTGGTTGAGAGTCCGCCTGCCGATGCAGGGGACATGGGTTCGTGCCCCAGTCCGGGAGGATCCCACATGCTGTGCAGCGGCTGGGCCCGTGAGCTATGGCCACTGAGCCTGCGTGTCTGGAGCCTGTGCTCCACAACGGGAGAGGCCACAACAGTGAGAGGCCCACATACCGCAAAAAATATATATATACATATTTGAAGAGTACTGTAGTAATAGATTATATTGTCATGTATTTTATCTTTTTTCCTGAAAACTGAGTTTCCAGATCTTCTGATTAAACAGAAAAGAAAGTTTGTAACTGAAGGGTGACTGAAATCACAAAAACAACATTATTACTATTACTCAGCTCATGAATATTATGCACAAAACTGTACCTATTGAGAAATGTTATGAGGTAGGTATGTGAGAGATGCTTCCACCTCATCAGTTGTTCATGTAATTTCAACATTAAATACTAAAATACAAGACAAAACAAAAAATATACCTACCAAGTAAGAAGGTACTGAAAATAAGAAGATGATTTACCTTCATGGGGTAGCTAATAAGATCTCTTCTCCCTCAAGATGAAAAATATGTGACAATTATAGACATTCTATGTGTAATGTCTTACCCTTCGTATGACCTCACCTATTAACCGGTTTAATGATGGTTACTTTGTTAGAATTTACCTAAATAATCTATATCTCACTTCAATTCTTATCAATTATGAATATTATTGAGGTTTGAGGATTCTAGGCTATTCTAGAATTCAAAGATAGTGTTGTCAAGAGACCTTCAAGATGGCAGAGGAGTAAGACATGGAGATCACCTTCCTCCTCACAAATACATCAAAAATACGTGTTCATGTGGAACAACTCCTACAGCACACCTACTGAACACTGGCAGAAGACCTCAGACCTCCCAAAATGCAAGAAACTCCCCATGTACCTGGGTAGGGCAAAAGGAGAAAGAAAAAACAGAGAGAAAAGAATAGGGATGGAACCTGCACCTCTGGTAGGGAACTGTGAAGGAGGAAATGTTTCCACACACTAGGAAGCCCCTTCACTGGTGGAAAAGGGGGGAAGCTTCGGAGCTACAGAGAAGAGTGCAGCAACAGGGATGCAGAGGGCAAAGCGGACAGATTCCCGCACAGAGGATTGGTGTCAACCAGCACTCACCAGTCTGAGAGGCTTGTCTGCTCACCCACCGGGGTGGGTGAGAGCTGAGAGCTGAGGCTCAAGCTTCGGAGTTCAGATCCCAGGGAGAGGAGAGGAGTTGGATGCGTGAACATAGCCTGAAGTGGGCAAGTGTGACACAACTAACTGGGAGGGAGTCCAGGAAAAAGTCTGGAACTGCCTAAGACTCAACAGACCATTGCTTTGGGGCGCACGAGGAGAGGAGATTCACAACACTGCCTAAACGAGCTTCAGAGACAGGCACGAGCTGCGGCTATCAGCGCGGACCCCAGAGACGGGCATGAGATGCTCAGGCTGCTGCTGCAGCTACCAAGAAGCCTGTGTGCAAGCCACTATCCACACTCCCCTTCTGAGGAGCCTGTGCAGCCAGCCACTGCCAGGGTCCCGTAATCCAGGGACAACTTCCCTGGGAGAACACACAGCGGGCCTCAGGCTGTTACAACACCATGTGGGCCCCTGCAGCCACAGGCCCGCCCTGCATTCCGTACCCCTCCCTCCCCCCAGCCTGAGTGAGGCAGAGCCCTCTAATCAGCCGCTCTTTAACCCACTCCTATCTGGGTGAAGAAGAGATGCCAGAGGGTAACCTACATGCAGAGGCAGGGCCAAATCCAAACCTGAACCCCAGAAGCTGTGCGAACAAAGAGGAAGGGAAATTTCTCTGTGCAGCCTCAGAAGCAGTGGATTAAACCTCCAAAATCAACTCAATGTACCCTGCATCTGTGGAACACTGGAATAGAAAACAAATTATCCCAAAATTGAGGCGGTGGATTTTGGGAGCACCTGTGGACTTGGAGTTTGCTGCGTGAGACTGACTACTTTGATTTTTATCTTTATCTTAGTATAGTTTCTAGCACTTGTTATCATTGGTGGATTTGTTTATTGGTTTGGTTGCTCTCTTCTTTATTTTTAAATTACTTTAATAATTTTTTTATTTTAATAACTTTATTATTTTATTTTATTTATTTTTTCTTTCTTTCTTTCTTTTCTCCCTTATCTTCTGAGCCCCATGGCTGAGACAGTCTTGGTGCTTCAGCTGGGTGTCAGGCATGAGCCTCTGAGGTGGGAGAGCCAAGCTCAGTACACTGAACCACCAGAGATCTCCCAGCCCCATATAATATCAACCGGTGAGAGTTCTCCCAGATATCTCTGCCTCAAAGCTAAGACCCAGCTTCACTCAACGACCACCAAGCTCCAGTGCTGGACACCTCATGCCAAACAACTAGCAAGACAGGAACACAACTCCACCCATTAGGAGACAGGCTGCCTAAAATCATAATAAGTTCACAGATAACCAAAAACACACCACCGGACGAGGTCCTGACCACCAGAAAACAAGATCCAGCCTCATCCACCAGAACACAGGCACCAGTCTCCTCCACCAGGAAGCCTACAAAACCAACTAAACCAACATTACCCACTGGGGGCAGACACCAAAAACAACAGGGACTACGAACATGCAGGGTGCGAAAAGGAGACCACAAACACAGTAAGTTAAGTAAGATGGGAAGACAGAGAAATATGCAGCAGATGAAGGAGCAAAGTAAAAACCAACCTAAACAAATGAATGAAGAGGAAATGAAAAAGAATTCAGAATAATGATAGTAAAGATGATCCAAAATCTTGGAAATAGAATGGAGAAAATAAAAGAAATGTTTAACAAGGACCTAGAAGAACTAAAGAGCAAACAAACAATGATGAACAACACAAAAAATGAAATTAAAAATTCTCTGGAAGGAATCAATAGTAGAATAACTGAGGCAGAATAATGGATAAGTGACCCAGAAGATAAAATAGTGGAAATAATTACGGCAGAGAAGAATAAAGTAAAAAGAGTGAAAAGAATCGAGGATAGACTCAGAGACCTCTGGGACAACATCAAATGCACCAACATTCAAATTATAAGGGTCCCAAAAAGAAGAAGAGAAAAAGAAAGGGACTGAGAAAATATCTTAAGAAATTAGAGTTGAAAACTTCTCTAATACAGGAAAGGAAATAGTCAAGTCCAAGAAGTGCAGAGAGTCCCATACAGGCTAAATCCAAGGAGAAACACACCGAGACACATATTAATCAACCTTTCAAACATTAAATACAAAGACAAAATATTAAAAGCAGCAAGGGAAAAGCAACAAATACCATACAAGGGAATCCCCATAAGGTTAACAGCTGATCTTTCAGCAGAAACTCTGCAAGACAGAAAGGAGTGGCAGGACATATTTAAAGCGATGAAAGGGAAGAACTTACAACCAAGATTACTCTCCCCAGCAAGGATCTCATTCAGTTTTGACGGACAAATTAAAACATTTACAGAGAAGCAAAAGGTAAGAGAATTCAGCACAACCAAACCAGCTTTACAACAAATGCTGAAGGAACTTCTCTGGGCAGGAAACACAAGAGAAGGAAAAGACCTACAATAACAAACCCAAAACAATTAAGAAAATGGTAATAGGAACATACATATCGATAATTACCTTAAATGTAAATGGATTAAATGTTCCAACCAAAAGACATAGACTGGCTGAATGGATACAAAAATAAGACCCATATATATGCTGTCTACAAGACACGCACTTCAGACCTAGGGATACATACAAACTGAAAGTGAGGGGATGGAAAAAGATATTCCATGCAAATGGAAATCAAAAAAAAGCTGGAGCAGCAATTCTCACATTAGACAAAATAGACTTTAAAATAAAGACTATTACAAGAGACAAAGAAGGACACTACAGAATGATCAAGGGATCGATCCAAGAAGAAGATATAACAATTGTAAATATTTATGCACCCAACATAGAAGCACCTCAATACATAAGGCAAATGCTAACAGTCATAAAAGGGGAAAATGACAGTAACACAATCATAGTAGGGGACTTTAACACCCCACATTCACCAATAGACATATCATCCAAAATGAAAATAAATAAGGAAACACAAGCTTTAAATGATACATTAAACAAGATGGACTTAATTGACATTTAGAGGACATTCCATCCAAAAGCAACAGAATACACTTTTTCTCAAGTGCTCATGGAACATTCTCCAGGATAGATCATATCTTGGGTCACAAACCAAGCCTTGGTAAATTTAAGAAAATTGAAATCGTATCAAGTATCTTTTCCGACCACAACGCTATGAGACTAGATATCAATTACAGGAAAAAAACTGTAAAATATACAAACACATGGAGGCTAAACAATACACTACTAAATAACCAAGAGATCACTAAAGAAATCAAACAGGAAATCAAAAAATACCTAGAAACAAATGACAATGAAAACACAATGGCCCAAAACCTATGGGATGCAGCAAAAGCAGTTCTAAGAGGGAAGTTTATAGCAATACAATCCTACCTCGAGAAACAAGAAAAATCTCAAAAAAAACAACCTAAACTTACACCTAAAGCAAGTAGAGAAAGAAGAACAAAATAACCCCAAAGTTAGCAGAAGGGAAGAAATCATAAACATCAGATCAGAAATAAATGAAAAAGAAATGAAAACAATAGCAAAGATCAATAAAACAAAAAGCTGGTTCTTTGAGAAGATAAACCAAATTGGTAAACCATTAGCCAGACTCATCAAGAAAAAAAGAGAGAAGACTCAAATCAACAGAATTAGAAATGAAAAAGGAGAAGTAACAACTGACACTGCAGAAATACAAAGGATCATGAGAGATTAATACAAGCAACTATATGTCAATAAAATGGACAACCTGGAAGAAATCGACAAATTCTTAGAAAAACACAACCATCCAAGACTGAACTAGGAAGAAATAGAAAATATAAACAAATCACAAGCACTGAATTTGAAACTGTATTAAAAATCTTCCAGCAAACAAAAGCCCAGGAATGGATGGCTTCACAGGTGAATTCTATCAAACATTTAAAGAAGAGCTAACACCTAACCTTCTCAAACTCTTCCAAAATATAGCAGAAGGAGGAACACTACCAAACTCATTCTACGAGGCCACCATCACCCAGATACCAAAACCAGACAAGGATTTCACAGAAAAATAAAACTCCAGGCTAATATCTCTGATGAACATAGATGCAAAAATCCTCCACAAAATACTAGCATACAGAATCCAACAGCACATTAAAAGGATCATACACCATGATCAAGTGGGGTGTATCCCAGGAATGCAAGGATTCTTCAATATACACAAATCAATCAATGTGATATGCCACATGAACAAATTAAAGGATATAAACCATATAATCTCAATGGATACAGAAAAATCTTTTGACAAAATTCAACACCTATTTATGATAAAAGCTCCCCAGAATGTAGGCATAGAGGGAACCTCTATGCACATGCACATATGGTTACCTTATCTTTGAGAAAAGAGGCAAGAATATATAATGGAGAAAAGACAGTCTCTTCAATGAGTGGTGCTTGGAAAACTGGACAGCTACATGTAAAATAATAAAATTAGAACACTTCCTAACAGCATACACAAAAATAAACTCAAAACGGATTAAAGACCTAAATGTAAGGCCAGACTCTACTAAACTCTTTGAGGAAAACATAGGCAGAACACTCTTTGACATAAATCACAGCAAGGTCCTTTTTGACCCACCTCCTAGAGAAATGGAAATAAAAACAAAAATAAACAAATAAGACCTAGTGAAACTTAAAAGCTTTTGCACAGCAAAGGAACCCATAAAGAAGATGAAAAGACAACCCTCAGAATGGGAAAAAATATTTGCAAATGAAGCAGATAAGAAAGGATTAATATCCAAAATATACAAGCAGCTCATGCATCTCAATATGAAAAAAACAAGCCAATCCAAAAATGGGCCGAAGACCTAAATAGATATTTCTCCAAAGAAGATATATAGATTGCCAACAAACACATGAAAAGATGCTCAACATCATTAATCATTAGAGAAATGCAAATCAAAACTACAATGAGGGAGTTTCCGTGATGGCGCAGTGGTTGAGAGTCCACCTGCCGATGCAAGGGACATGGGTTTGTGCCCCGGTCCAGGAAGATCCCACATGCCGCGGAGCAACTAGGCCGGTGAGCCACGACTACTGAGCCTGCGTGTCTGGAGCCTGTGCTCCGCAAGAGAGGCCGCGATAGTGAGAGGCCCGCACACCGTGTTGAAGAGTGGCCCGCGCTTGCCACAACTAGAGAAAGCCCTTGCACAGAAACAAAGACCCAACACAGCAAAAATAAATAACTAAATTAGTAAACTCCTACCCCCAACATCTTCTTAAAAAAAAAAACCAAAAACAACTACATTGAGGTATCACCTCACACCAGTCAGAATGGCCATCATCGAAAACTCTACACACAATAAACACCGGAGAAGATGTGGAGAAAAGGGAACCCTCTTGCACTGTTGGTGGGAATGTAAATTGATACAGTCACTATGGAGAACAGTATGGAGGTTCCTTAAAAAGCTAAAAATAGAGCTACCTTATGACCCAGCAATCCCACTATGGGCATATACTCTGAGAAAACCATAATTCAAAAAGAGTCATGTACCACAATGTTCATTGCAGCACTACTTACAATAGCCAGGACACGGAAGCAACCTAAGTGTCCATCAACAGATGAATGGATAAAGAAGATGTGGCACATATGTATAGTAGAATATTACTCAGCCATAAAAAGAAATGGAATTGAGTTATCTGTAGTGAGGTGGATGGACCCAGAGTCTGTTACACAGAGTGAAGTAAGTAAGAAAGAGAAAAACAATTACCGTATGCTAACACATATACATGGAATCTAAAAAAAAAAAAAAAAAAAAAAAAAATGGTTCAGAAGAACCTAGGGGCAGGACAGGAATAAAGACGCAGATGTAGAGAATGGACTTGAGGACATGGGGAGGGGGAAGGGTAAGCTGGGACGAAGTGAGAGAGTGGCATGGACATATATACACTACCAAATGTAAAACAGGTAGCTAGTGGGAAGCAGCTGCATAACACAGGGAGATCAGCTCCGTGTTTGTGACACCTAGAGGGGTGAGATAAGGAGGGTGGGATGGAGATGCAAGAGGGAAGAGATATGGGGATATAGTATATGTATAGCTGATTCACAGAAGAAACTAACACAACACTGTAAAGCAATTATACTCCGATAAAGACATTAAAAAAAAACCCACAAAGATAGTATTGTCACCCTCATTCAGGAGGGAAATATAAAATAGTTCTTTTTTCTTTGTTTACTTGATTTTTTGTCCATTGTAATAAAAGGGTCAATAATACAGGTTACAAAATCAAAGAAGTATGAAAGCAAACTCATCCAACCCATTAAAGAAGAATCAATAATAAGTTTGAAGGGAGTGAAAAAGCCCAAAGGTTACATGTAAAGCTCACTGAAAGCAGATGCATAGCCTCTGGGAGTTGCAGTAGTCAACTGTGTACAGAACAATTTTTTAAACACACTTTGGACTGTTTTCCTTTTACAGATGAAGAAATTGAGAGGAAGAAAGTTTAAAAGATTCGTTCAAGTTCTCATAGCAAGCTAACTTTTCCCTGTCCCCTATCTACTACACTTTTCACTCTCCTATTGGCTTCCTCTTCAGGCATCTGCTCACTGATTTTCTACCAAGTATTTGATAAGTTCTAATTAAAGAGACTACAAAATTTTCACCCACTCTATGAAATACGGATTCTTATCCATAGGTCTCTTCTTTTATCCTTGTATATGGATATCAACCAATTAATCAACTTGCTTTATGTTGCTTATTACCTTAGTCCTCACTAAATTACATCAATATTTTCCACATAACAAAAATGTCATAATTAAATTATATTTTTAACATTTTGGTCCAGTGTAGCCCATGCTGATGCAATACCAAATCATGAATTAAAATATAATTACAAGAAACATCTAAATTTTAGCAATTCCTTCAGTTTTAGGTCAGTTCCTTTTACTTCTGCTAAAGTCAAGTAATATTAAAGATAAATCAGTTTATTAAACTCCCTCCTACAATATACCATATTAATAAACACATTAAAACCTATCCTTCTACATAGTTAACTAAAATACTCACCAAATGATTGCATTCTATAATTCTAGATCATAGAATTTTGAGTGACTTTTTGCTCTCTTCTTAACACTTACTAGTACTTCTTGAATTTTTTAAAAAGGAAATTATTTTGAAAAACTAACAGCCTCATAACTCTTAAAAATATTTGAGACCTCTAGAAAGAAAAAAAGTTATTTTGCATCACAACTGGTTGGTCTGATATCAGCCTAAAGAATGGATACTGAAAAAATAAATGCAGTGTAATAGAGATTGCATAAACTTTACAGTCTCAAGAAGAATTGACTTCAAATCCTGGCTTAATGTAATATTCAACATGCTACTTAATTTCCCCAACTTCACCTTTTCATGTTCACCCCCACCTTGGTCCAACCTCACAGTACAAGCCAACAGAATCCACTCGCCATTATGAAAGCTCAGTACATCTCACCCTGCATCTTGGCAGAACTGTTCCAGTCACAGAATCACTCACTACTAGTTTACTGTGAAGCTAAACCTTATACCTCAAGAGGACCATCCTTGCTGGCACTGAGCAATGATTCAGGGGGAAAGTTAAAGTTAGGTCAGGAAGTACCAACTGATGCTAAAAATAACTTATGTTGCTTAGGCATTAATCAGAAACAATAAGGAAAAGACTGGCCTTTACTTCGTTTCCTCTTTCTCATCAAGCTCTCCATTGCTGCTCATTTTAATCTAGTTTTACCCATTTAAGAACAGTTGTTGCAGGATCACACACTGTAAATTGTATCAGTGGACTCACCTAGCGTTGGGTTGGCTCATGCGCCCACCTTTTTGGGAACAGCCACCAAATCACGTAACGTGGGCTCTCACTGAGCAAAACATCTGCTATGTTTAGAATGGCTTCTAGCGAAGATGCATCCTGTCCATTATCATCTTTGTGTAACAGATGAAGAAACAGGCACTGCATCAGAAGGTTATTAACCTGCCTAAATCGCTCCCATGTGTTCTGAGATGGAACTGAACTAAACTGAACTCTCTATTCCTCATTAACATAGTCAACTCCCCATTAACAACCATGTTGCAAGGTTGGGCAGAAAGAGGAAACAGAGAAAGAACGGTAATTACAGAGAGGTTGTTTTTTCCTTTCTTTCTACAGATTACTAAAACATTCGAAGAGTCAAATTTAAGAAGCCAGTTCATCAGAGCTCATGTTGTCGGACTGAGGTGAGTGGAAATACAACAAAAAATATCTATAAGCATAGATACAACTTGGTGCATTTGATTTTGTTCACAGCATAGATAATGAATGAGACATTCACACAATGTGTTGCAATATTATGAAAATAGTATCATGGAAAGTTTAAAAACCAATGCCAAAAAACAAAACATGTCATACGATCTACTTACTAATGTAAATAACCATATTACTTCAGTTCTTGGTGGGAAAAGGAGGAAAGGGTAGAGAGAGAGTTGGGTGAAGGTACAGCAACAGGGTTATTCTATTATATAACTCCAGGGGATACTATTCACAATGCAGTCTATGTAGCAAACAATGCCTTGTGGAGATGTGCAGTGTTGTGGTCCTGGGCACAATTGGAACACTAAACCAACACCAAAAATGGCTTTTTGGGTTTTGTCTGCCTGGAATGCTATAATATAAAGGATGCTGTGGCCAAACACAGATGTGTCTGCTATGAATTAATAATAGGCGAAGTAGAGCTTCCCTGGTGGCGCAGTGGTTGAGAGTCCGCCTGCCGATGCAGGGGACGCACCGGTCCGGGAAGATCCCACATGCCGCAGAGCGGCTAGGCCCGTGAGCCATGGCCGCTGAGCCCGCGCGTCCGCAGCCTGTACTCCGCAATGGGAGAGACCACAACAGTGAGAGGCCCGCATACCGCAAAAAAATAAATAAGTAAATAAATAATAGGCGAAGTAGCAGCACACAAGCTAGTTATTTGCCATTCTTACCTTAGTTGAATATGGACTTATCCTTGTGATGTGATGTGATATTCCTACCAACTAAAAGAGCCACCCTTACTGACCCTAACATAAATATCTCAAATGTCCATATTGCTCAATCCTTCAACTAATATACAAAAGCTCTTCAGAGGGAGAGAAATTATACTATTTCTTTCTCAAATACTAATACCACAAGAAAATTATTTTTTCTTATTCTCGGAAGAGTCACCTAGTTAAGTACCCAGGAGCATAGAGCTCTGGTCAGTTAAGTTTTGCTGAGGAGTTCAAGAAGAATCCATAGGAAGAGCATTTTCCAAAATGCATTTCAGTCAGTTCAGTGCACATTTACCTTAGTACTTTCTTGAGAAATTCTCTGTACCAGCCACGAGCTTGCAATACTTGTAGGACTGAATCTGCATGTTTTTCTCCTTTTGTTCACTTCCCACTTACTTCTCATTTCACTGCAGTCTGGCTTCTGACCTCACCACAAAATAGTAATTGCTCTTGCCAAGTTCAGCAATGACATCTGAATCACAAACTCCGAAGAAATTATATCAGTCCTCTTCTTGGACCTCTCAACAGTATTTAACACTGTTGAGTTATCAATCCTTTTTGAAATAGTACCATCCCTTGGTTTCTATGACCCTATACACCCCTGATTTTCCTTTTATCTCTTAAGTTATTCCTTCTCAATTTTCTTTGTTAGTTCTTATTCCTTCTCTTCCTCAAGTGTTGTCAGACTGTGCTGTAAGCCTCTCATCTTCTCAGTTCACGCTGAAGCTCCTTTTAGGGGCTTCATTGCCCCTATATGCTAATTATTATTAAAGTTGTATCTCTGGGCTAGTCCTCTCTTCTCATCTCGAGATGTGAATATACACAGCCGTCTACTTAACATCATATGGCTATCTTGGACAGCTCAACTTTAATAAGTCCAGACCAGAACCTATCATTTCTCCCCCACCAAATATGTTACTCTTCTAGTATTGCCTACCTCTATCAATGGTGTCACCTTCAACCCAGATGCTCAAGAAAGAAATATGAGTTATCTCTAAATTCATATCTCTCCCTCAACCCACACATCCATCCATCTAACCTTCACAATTCTATTTCTTAATTATGTTTAAGATCCATAACTTCAAACACACTGCCCTCAATCATCTCTCTCCTTGTCTATGAACAGCCTTCTAATGAGTCTCCTTTCCTGCAGTCTTGCTCCACTCCACATTCTACATAGCAACCAGAAAGATTTCTTGAAATGAAATGCTAAACATAGTATTTGCTTAAAGTTCTTCTGCTATTCCTTACCCTTATGATATGTCAAATATCATATATAAACATGTATATGTGCATCAGATATATGTATTCTTGATATATATATATGTCTCCTTTTATATACATATATATATATATATATAAAACAAAGTTTACTAAACCTTCCTATATAGGGTTTTCTCCTACCATCTCTATTTCTGGGGTAGTCTTTTACTACTCTCTACTTTGTTATTTACTCACAAGTCCCACTAGGCTGTTTTCAGTTCTCCACTCTCTCTAACCTCAAGATCTTCTTATATAAGCTATTCCCTCTGTCTGAAATACACATCCACACACACACACCACTTTTTCCCCTTCCCCTTCTGTTTTAAAATATACTGCATCAATAGAAGATTTGAGGTACAGTAAGGCCAACAAATCAGGAGATGATGACTTTTGAAAAGAGAGTTTGTTACTCACAGTTCCCACAAGGAAGGTAGGTACATGACTCTTATAGAGTTGTTATGAAGATCAAATAAATGAAGTATAAAACACAGTCCTGTTTGAGTACCTATTTACATGTTTATCATTCACTAAAGATACCTCTTCTTTGAATTGCATATTCATCTTTTCTGGTTTTTTTCTATGATTTGTCTTTTTCTTATTGATTTGTAGGAGTTCTGTGTCTATAGGAGGTACCAAACAATTGTTACTTTCAGTTGCAAATATATTCTCCCTATCTATAGCATTATCTTAACACTTTGTATATGCATCTTTTGTTGTAGAAAATCAGTTGCAAAAGGTCTTACTTAAGAAATCCTTTATCATCTTGTATATAAAGAAAATCTCCCATATTGACTATAAATTTAAAATTTTTGCTGTTCCTATTCAAGTGCTTTGTTTGTGTGTGACATGAGGAAGATTTTTAATTTTTTACATAAGTTATTTTCCTTCAGATTTGTGATACCACTTCTATAGTATATTGTTTACATACGTCTATGAGTCTGTTTCTGGATTCCTATTAGACTTAATTATAGGAATTCTGTTCCTTCCAATTAAGCTTAGTAATTATGTCATTCAAATAAAACCTAGCACTATGGATTTGCCTATTTCTCCTTGTTCAATATATTTTGAGCACATATTATCAAGCACCTATATGTTTAGAATTATTATATCTGCCTCATGAACTATTTCTTTTAGCAAGGTATTAATCCTTTTTATCACTAATTAATGTCTTTCAATCTTAAAATCTCTTATATCTGATACTATTATGCTACACTGACTTTCTTATGGTTCTTTTTACAACATACCTTATCTTCATTTTCAACATTCATATGTCCTTACAGGTTAGATTTTTCTCCTAAAACAAGAAGACAGCTAGATTACATTTTCAAATGCATTCTGACCATCTTTGCCTTTAACTAGAGAGTTTAGTCAGTTTCAATTTATTGTGATGATAGTTACATTTGGATTTATTTCCTCCATATTATCTTATGTTCTTCATCCTGGTTTTTCTAATGCTTTTTTCTACTATCTTGCCTTCTCTTGTATGACTGTATTTTCTTCAGTTTTTTTTCGTTTACTAATTTACAAGTTCTACATTCCATTTATCTTATTTTAGTGATTATTCTTAAAAAATTCTTACAAACAAGGAGAGTTGGTTTAATCCACTACCCTTCTTCCAAATAATACAGGAAACTTGGAACTGTTATTCACGTATTACTGATGTTTTAGTTCAACCTTATTTGTAACACCTGCAAATAAATCACTGTAATTATACTGTCAATATCATTTTATTAATTTTTTTAAGTAAACATCTTATTTTGGAATAATTTTAACTTTACAGAAAGACAGTACAGAACGTTTCTACATACACTTCACCTAGCTTCCCCTAATGTTAACATCTTACATAACTATGGCACATCTGTCAAAACTAAGAGATTAACATTGGTACATTATTAGACTCTGATTTACTTCGTTTTCACCAGTTCTTCCACTAATGTCCTTTTTTTCCATTTCAGGATCCAACCCAATATACCACATTACATTTAGGGTGTTTTTTTTTTTTAACATCTTTATTGCAGTGTAATTGCTTTACAATGGTGTGTTAGTTTCTGCTGCATAACAAAGCGAATCAGCTATAGGTATATATATATCCCCATATCTCCTCCCTCTTGAGCCTCCCTCCCACCCTCCCTATCCCACCTCTGTAGCTGGTCACAAAGCACAAAGTTGATCTCCCTGAGTCATGCAGCTGCTTCCCACTAGCTATCTATTTTACATTTGGTAGTGTATATAGGTCAATGTTACTCTCTCACTTCGTCCCAGCTTACTCTTCCCCCTCCCCGTGTCCTCAAGTCCATTCTCTATGTCTCTGTCTTTATTCCTGTCCTGCCCCTAGGTTCTTCAGAACCTTTGTTGTTTTTTGTTTTTTTTTTAGATTCCATATATATGTGTTAGCATACGGTATTTGTTTTCCTCTTTCTGACTTACTTCACTCTGCATGACAGACTGGGTCCATCCACCTCACTATAAATAACCCAATTTTGTTTCTTTTTATGGCTGAGTAATATTCCATTGTACATATGTGCCACATCTTCTTTATCCATTCATCTGTCGATAGACACTTAGGTTGCTTCCATGTCCTGGCTATTGTAAGTAGTGCTGCAATGAACACTGTGGTACATGACACTTTTTGAATTATGGTTTTCTCAGGGTATATGCCCAGTAGTGGGATTACTGGGTCACATGGTAGTTCTATTTTTACTTTTTTAAGGAACTTCCATACTGTGCTCCACAGAGGCTGTATCAGTTTACATTACCACCAACAGAGAAAGAGTGTTCCCTTTTCTCCACACCCTCTCCACCATTTATTGTTTATAAACTTTTTTATGATGCCATTCTGACCAGTGTGAGGTGATACCTCATTGTAGTTTCGATTTGCATTTCTCTAATGATTAGTGATGTTGAACATCTTTTCATGTCTTTGTTGGTAATCTATATATCTTCTTTGGAGAAATTTCTATTTAGGTCTTCTGCCCATTTTTGGATTGGGTTGTCATTTTTTGACATTGAGCTGCATGAGCTGCTTGCATATTTTGGAGATTAATCCTTTGTCAGTTGCTTCATTTTCAAATATCTTCTCCCATTCTGAAGGTTGTCTTTTCATCTCCTTTATGGTTTCCTTTGCTGTGCAAAAGGTTTGAAGTTTCATTAGGTCCCATTTGTTTATTTTTGTTTTTATTTCCATTTCTCTAGCAGTGGGGTCAAAAAGGATCTTGCTATGATTTATGACAAAGAGTGCTCTGCCTATGTTTTCCTCTAAGAGTTTAATAGAGTCTGGCCTTACATTTAGGTCTTTAATCCATTTTGAGTTTATTTTTGTATACGGTGTTAGGAAGTGTTCTAATTTCATTTCTTTACGTGTAGCTGTCCAGTTTTCCCAGCACCACTTATTGAAGAGGCTGTCTTTTCTCCATTGCATATTTTTGCCTCCTTTATCAAAAATAAGGTGACCATATGTGCGTGGGTTTATCTCTGGGCTTTCTATCCTGCTCCACTGATCTATATTTCTGTTTTTGTTCCAGTACCATACTGTAGTATTGTATGATTGATTACTGTAGCTTTGTAGTATAGTATGAAGTCCAGGAGCCTCATTCTTCCAGCTCTGTTTTTCTCTCTCAAGATTGCTTTGGCTATTCGGGGTCTTTTGTTTTTCCATACAAATTGTGAAATTTTTTGTTGTAGTTCTGTGAAGAATGCCATTGGTAGTTTGATAGGGATTGTATTGAATCTGTAGATTGTTTTCGGTAGTATAGTCATTTTCACAATGTTGATTCTTCCAATCCAAGAACATGGTATATCTCTCCATCTGTTTGTATCATCCTTCTTTCATCAGTGTCTTACAGTTTTCTGCACACAGATCTTTTGTCTCCTTGGGTAGGTTTATTCCTAGGTATTTTATTCTTTTTGTTGCAATGGTAAATGGGAGTGTTTCCTTAATTTCTCTTTCAGATATTTCACCATTAGTGTATAGGAATGCAAGAGATTTCTGTGCATTACTTTTGTATCCTGCTACTCTACCAAATTCATTGATTAGCTCTAGTAGTTTTCTGGTAGCATCTTTAGGATTCTCTATGTATAGTATCATGTCATCTGCAAACAGTGACAATTTTACTTCTTCTTTTCCGGTTTGGATTCCTTTTCTTTTTCTTCTATGATTGCTGTGGCTAAAACTTCCAAAACTATGTTGAATAATAGTGGTGAGAGTGGGCAACCTTGTCTTGCTCCTGATCTCAGAGGAAATGGTTTCAGTTTTTCACCATTGAGAACGGTGTTGATGTGGGTTTGTCGTATATGGCCTTTATTATGTTGAGGTAAGTTCCCTCTATGCCTACTTTCTGGAGAGTTTTTATCATAAATAGGTGTTGAATTTTGCCAAAAGCTTTATCTGCATATATTGAGATTATCATATGGTTTATATACTTCAATTTGTTAATATGGTGTATCACATTGATTTGCATATATTGAAGAATCCTTGCATCCCGGGGATAAACCCCACTTCATCATGGTGTATGATCCATTTAATGTGCTGTTGGATTCTGTTTGCTAGTATTTTGTTGAGGATTTTTGCGTACAATGTTCATCAGAGACACTGACCTGGAATTTTCTTTTTTTGTGACATCTTTGTCTGGTTTTGGTATCAGGGTGATGGTGTCTCGTAGAATGAGTTTGGCAGTGTTCTCCCTCTGCTATAGTTTGAAGAGTTTGAGAAGGATAGGTGTTAGCTCTTCTCTAAATGTTTGATAGAATTTGCCTGTGAAGCCATCTGGTACTGGGCTTTTGTTTCTTGGAAGATTGTTAATCACAGTTTCAATTTCAGTGCTTGTGATTGGTCTGTTTATATTTTCTATTTCTACCTGGTTCAGTCTTGGAACGTTGTG
Source organism: Grampus griseus (assembly GCF_964374135.1). Classification (NCBI taxonomy): domain Eukaryota; kingdom Metazoa; phylum Chordata; class Mammalia; order Artiodactyla; family Delphinidae; genus Grampus; species Grampus griseus. The sequence continues at coordinate 58,674,181 of NC_138997.1, forward strand.
CTTTTCTAAGAATTTGCCCATTTCTTCCTGGTTGTCCATTTTATTGGCATAGAGTTGCTTGTAGTAATCTCTCATGATCCTTTGTATTTCTGCAGTGTCAGTTGTTACTTCTCCTTTTTCATTTCTAATTCTGTTGATTTGAGTCTTCTCCCTTTTTTTCTTGATGAGTCTAGCTAATGGCTTAACAATATTCTTTTTCTTCTCAAAGAACCAGCTTTTTGTTTTACTGATCTTTGCTACCGTTTCCTTCATTTCTTTTTCATTTTTTTCTGATTTGATATTTATGATTTCTTTCCTTCTGCTAACTTTGGGGGTTTTTTGTTCTTCTCTAATTGCTTTAGGTATAACTTTAGGTTGTTTATTTGAGATGTTTGTTTCTTGAGGTACAATTGTATTGCTATAAACTTCTACCTTTGAACTACTTTGCTGCATCCCATAGGTTTGGGGCAGTCGTGTTTTCATTGTCATTTGTTTCTAGGTATTTTTTGATTTCCTCTTTGATTTCTTAGTGATCTCTAGGTTATTTAGTAGTGTATTGTTTAGCCTCCATGTGTTTGCATTTTTTTAACAGTTTTTTTCATGTAATTGATATCTAGTCTCATAGCGTTGTGGTCGGAAAAGATACTTGATACGATTTCACTTTTCTTAAATTTACCAAGGCTTGGTTTGTGACCCAAGATATGATCTATCCTGGAGAATGTTCCAAGAGCACTTGAGAAAAATGTGTATTCTGTTGTTTTTGGATGGAATGTCCTCTAAATGAGAATTAAGTCCATCTTGTTTAATGGATCATTTAAAGCTTGTGTTTTATTTATTTTCATTTTGGATGATCTTTACATTGGTGAAAGTGGGGTGTTAAAGTCCCCATTATGATTGTGTTACTATTGATTTCCCCTTTTATGGCTGTTAGCATTTACCTTATGTATTGAGGTGCTTCTATGTTGGGTGCATAAATATTTACAATTGTTATATCTTCTTCTTGGATCGATCCCTTGATCATTATGTAGTGTTCTTTTTTGTCTCTTGTAATAGTCTTTATTTTAAAGTCTATTTTGTCTGATATAAGAATTGCTACTCCAGTTTTCTTTTCATTTCCATTTGCATGTAATATCTTTTTCCATCCCCTCACACTCAGTCTGTATGTGTCCGTAGGTTAAGTGGGTCTCTTGTAGACAGCATATATACAGGTCTTGTTTTTGTATCCATTCAGCCAGTCTATTTCTTTTGGTTGGAGCATTTAATCCATTTGCATTTAAGGTAATTATTGATATGTATGTTCCTATTACCATTTTCTTAATTGTTTTGGGTGTGTTTTTGTAGGTCTTTTCCTTCTCTTGTGTTTCCTGCCCAGAGAAGTTCCTTCAGCATTTGTTGTAAAGCTGGTTTGGTGGTGCTGAATTCTCTTACCTTTTGCTTGTCTGTAAATGTTTTAATTTCTCTGTCAAATCTGAATGAGATCCTTGCTGGGTAGAGTAATCTTGGTTGTAGGTTTTTCCCCTTCATCACTTTAAATATGTCCTGCTACTCCCTTTGGGCTTGCAGAGTTTCTGCTGAAAGATCAGCTGTTAACCTTAGGGGGATTCCCTTGTATGTTATTTGTTGCTTTTCCCTTGCTGCCCTTAATATTTTTTCTTTGTATTTAATTTTTGAAAGTTTGATTAATATGTTTCAGAGTGTTTCTCCTTGGATTTATCCTGTATGGGACTCTCTGCAGTTCCTGGATTGATTGACTATTTCCTTTCCCATGTTAGGGAAGTTTTTGTCTATAATCCCTTCAAATATTTTCTCAGACCCTTTCTTTTTCTCTTCTTCTTCTGAGACCCCTATAATTTGAATGTTAGTGTGTTTAATATTGTCCCAGAGGTCTCTGAGACTGGCCTTAATTCTTTTTATTCTTTTTTTTTTTTTATTTTGCTCTGCAGCAGTTACTTCCACTCTTTTATCTTCCAGGTCACTTACCCATTCTTCTGCTTCAGTTATTGTGCTATTGATTCCTTCTAGAGTATTTTTAATTTCAGTAATTGTGTTGTTAATCACTGCTTGTTTGCCCCTTAGTTCTTCTAGATCCTTATTAAATGTTTCTTGTATTTTCTCCATTCTGTTTCCAAGATTTTGAATCATCTTTACTATCATTACTCTGAATTCTTTTTCAGGTAGACTGCCTATTTCATAATCATTTATTTGTTCTATAGGTTTTTACCTTGTTCCTTCATCTGTAACATATTTTTTGTCATTTCTTTTTGTTGTTGTTGTTTTTTTGATGGGTGGTGCTGTTTTCCTGTTTTTCTAGTTGTTTGGCCTCAGACCTCCAGCACTGGAGTTTGCAGACAGTTGGATATAGCTGGGGTTGGTGCTAAGATGAGGAACTCTGGGAGATCTCACTCCGATTAATATTCCCTGTGGTCTGAGGTTCTCTGTTAGTCCAGCGGTTTGGACTCAGAGCTACCACCACAGGAGTCTGGGCCTGACCTCTGGCCTGGGAACCAAGTTCCCACAAGCTTTGTGGCACAGTAGAAAAAAAAAAAAAGCGAGAAAAAAGAAAAAAAGGAGCAGTACAATATCAAAGAATAAAAAACAAAATAAAATCAGAAAGATAAAAAATATATTAGGAAAAATAAAACTATAATGGGAACAACTGCAACAAGGTAAAATAAGACCACAACAGAAAAAAGGAAACAAAAAGTGGGCGGGGGAAGTAAGCCAGACGGAGAGAACAATAACAAAGCTTAAAGAATAAGATAAAAGTTTGAAAAATATAATATTTGTTAGGAACAATAAAAATATAAAAGAATCAACAACAATGAATCAACAAGGTAAATCAGAACCCCAATCTAAAAGAGGAAAAAAGAAAAAAAAAAAAAAGCCTTGGCTATGGGGGTGGAGTTTAGGTGGGGTGGAACTTAGGCAGGGGCGGCGTTCAGTGTGGGGCAGGACCTAGGCGGGTGGGGTGTGACGTTTTTGCGTGGGGCGGGACCTAGGCTCAGGACCCACGTAGCTGGAAAAAGTCCTGGGGGCGGGGCCTAGGCAGGGCAGAATTCAAGCATGGGGGGCACAGGGGGTCTCTGCTTAGGACCTCTGTGGAAGGGGAGAAGCAGCACGTGGAAAGGAGGGTCTCCAGAGTGTGGGGTTCCAGAGTTTAGAGGTAGGCCCCTGGGTGAGGGTGTGTGGGTAGGGTTTAGGCCCAGTGCGTTGGAGGGGGTCTCAGAGGGGGTCTCCCAGTGTAGAGGTGAGGCCCTGGATGGGGGTGTAGGAGCAGGGCTTGGGCTCTGCGCAGCAGGAGGGAGGCTCCGAGGGCAGAGGATTAGGCCGGGGAGCCCAACAGGCTCCCCAGCTGCTCAGCTGACAGGGGAAGCACTGGCTGTGTTCCCTTCTGTTCCTTCACACCACTCCCCAACCATCTCCCTCAGGGTCTCCCCCATTGCCACTGGACCCCTAACCATGGGTGGGTCCTGCTGGATGTAGGAACTCCTCCCCTCCCCCAGCCACCCCTCAGGGGTTCCAGTCCCATAGGTCTGGCCTTTACTTTTGCTCCCCCTTCCCTCCCTCCCACTCCCTCAGGACCACATGGCTAAAGGGGGCCTCCGTGGGCAGAGGATCAGGCTTGGGATCTCAGCAGGTTCCTGGGGGCCCAAGTGGGCATGGGAAACCTGGCCATGCTCCCTTTTGATCCTCTGCCCTCCCAATCGTTCCCCAATTTCCTCCTTTTCCCCTCCCCCAGCCGCCCCTCAGGGGCACCAGTCCCGTCCTGCCTCCACTTCTCCTCCCCCTTCACTCCCCCCAGGCCCCACGTCCTACCCAGTGCCTGGGGGTTCCTACCGTCCCCTTAGGTGTCCACAGTACCCCACCAGTGCCTGGTAGGTGCCCCAGTTGTACGAGACGCAAATTCCACGTCCTCCTAGTATGCCATCTTGACTCCGCCCCCGTCAACGTCTTTTTAGATTACCAGTTTACCATTTTCTTTGTTTCCTATGTCTTCCTGTACCTAACAACCAACCTTCTTCTGGGTTCAATTTCCTTCTTACTGAAGTACTTCCTTCATAAATTCTTTAACAAGAGTACATGAACAATAAACTACACTTTTGTTTAGTTTTGTTTTTGTTGTGTTGCATGAAAGGTCCTTATTTTAGCCTCATTCTTGAATAATACTTTAGTGTGGATATAAAATTCCAAGTTGATAGCAATTTTCTCTCAGCATTTTGAAAATACAATTATATACTGCCTTTTATCACTGCTATTAAGAAATTGTCCTTCACTCAAAACTTTCTTTGGTAGCTAGTTTTTTCTCTACTGTTTGAAAATCTTCCATTTGCCTTTGGAGTTCAGAGTTTTATTATGATGTATCTGTGTGTTTGTGTTGTTTTATTGAGTATGCTTCAGACTCATCTCGATCTGAGGCTTAATGTCTTTATTAATTCCGGATAATTCTCAATATCTCTTGTAATACTGCTGCTCCTTTATTTTTCTGTGCTCTTCTTTAACATTTCACTAAGTAAACTTTGAGATGTCTCCTGTCTCTTAGCCTCTATTTGATCTTTTTCATACCTTTATCTATGTTACATTCTGTGTGATTTCATCTCTTTCAGTTAACCAGTTTCTCTTCAACTTTGTCTACTATTCTGTGTAACTCATCCATCAAGTTTTCATTTCAATTAAAAAGTATGTTTGACTATGTTTACCTGTCTGTTTTGAAAAAGTACTATACTTTTCTCATATTTATAATTCCCCTTTAATGTCATTTGTCATTTCAAATTTACTTACCTGAATATCTGTTAATTTTATTATGTGGACTTTTTGAGGATGCTCTTCTTATTCTGATTCTAGCTCATGATGTATTGTTTACCATTGAGGTTGTATGCTTATCTTTAATCTCACTTTGTAATTGGGATGCTATGCAGTCTGGATTTAATATACATACCTCCAAAGCATTTGCTTCTATCAGATACTCTAGGAGGATTGGCATCACATGGACCATTTTTTGGTTAATTTCTTAGATTAAAGTGTCTGGGACCATGCAGGTGGTATTAATGTAAATCCAAAACTTTCATGAAGTCAGGTTCATGATTATGAATTCTCAGGAGAACCTTTTTTCCATCCAGACCTGGACCTCTGAGACAACTAAACTTTTTTTCTTTTATGATGTGAGTTCTTCTTCTTTCTAAACTATGCTTTCACTGAATGCCTAGTTCTTTGAGAAACCTAGCCTTATTCTGGAACCTCATGTCCGTCTCCCTATTTTTTACTAGCCCATGACCTCATCTCCAGTATCTATTAATGCTGAAACACAAAACAATTGCAATTCTAATGCTTACCATGTAATATTCATATTCTTTTATTTTTAGTCTTCTAAGATTTCCCTTATTTTCACAGGAGCCCAACTTTGCATTTCAAATAGAATTTATTATATTTTCGCTAGCATTTCTGGTTGTTTTATATGAAAAGCTTCTTTAAATTATTTAGGTTTTCACGTTGCTAGAAATGTAAGATGTAATTATTTATTCAGTGTCTGCTTCTTCATCTAAACTGCCCTATTCATGAGAATGGCAACTGTGAATCTTGGTCATAGCTAATTTCTGAAACTAAGAATAACGCCCAGCACAAAAAAGGTGCTTATTTAGTATTTATCTAGTAAATATTAAATTAATATCTGGGGTGAATATTATGGCAAAATTAGCAATTGAGATGAGAGGAGGCAGCCTAGAATATGAGAGCATCAAAACCAAATGTGCCTAATGCACATTCATTTTCAGAAAAGGAGAGCGCCAATATTAGGTGGAGGAAGTGATTTACATGGTAATTTACATGGAAGGAAATGGATATTATATCGATTTTAGAGAATTATAACCTTTAGCCAAATTATCAAGGTTCTTGTGAGAAATATCAACAGTTAATCGAAACAGAGATAAAAATCTTAACGTATGACTACAGAAGTTAAAATGTGCTTTTGTAGCCAGATAAGGGGGTGTAGGTACCAGAAAATTAACTTGAGCCTATAAGTCACATAAACTTGGAAGTTCATCTCTTTATAAGTTTGTTTAATGAGATGAGTGGGGTTTTTTGAAGATTTGTGAAGTCTAACCATAGCTAATACTTACAGCATACTTACTGTATGCTATGTACTCTTCCCAAAAGTCTTACATTTGTTAATTCATATAATCTTCATAATAACCCATTTTAATGTGAGGATACAGGTACAGAAAGATTAAGAAACAAAAAACTTACCTAAAGTCCAATAGTAAATAGCAGAGCTCGTGTTCAAACTCTGCCATTCTGACTTTAAAACAAGCTATCCTGAATGGTGGGTACAGTGTACTATGCACTGAAATCTAGTGTTTGTGGGGTAGCAATGTGATATATCATTACATACAGAAACACTGTTATGTGAATCTGTTCTAATGTTAAATTTCTTAAGTAATGTTTTTAATGCTTAATCAAGAAGAGTATATAAAAAGAACGACAGAAAATTATCATAATTATACATTTTAAAAAATATCTTTATGGTTTTTCAGGCAAAGTGGTAGTGATGTGATAGGAGATACTGTCATGAAATTTAAATTCGCCAGGAATAGCAATGAACCATCAGTGAAAAGGAAAATTCAGTCTGTTTTACAGCAAATGCCGAATAACCCTGGAAACTTGACAATGAACGCAATTGGCTTAAAACGCAAGTATCATTTTTTTAGCCATTTCATTTCAATATATCTCTCTACCAGTTCTAATTCATGTTTCAATTTAATGAGAGACTGACTTTTTCCCTTGGAATTAAACTTTATGAAAACAATGTATTATGACGCTAACTATAATATATAGCTCTCCAATATAAAATATTCTAAAGTTTTAAAGAATCATTTAGCATTCATTTAGTAAGTTTTATTTGCTAAAAATTCTTTATTATTTTTCCCTCTCCACCCTCCTTGTAAGGGATGTTGCTGTCAGATGTTCAATTTGTAGGTATGTTATAAGAATGGTAAATAGCTGTTCGAGGTCAGAGAACAATTTAATTAAGGATCTATCTCCCTGAGAACAGAGCATGCAATTGGAAGGTGTCTGGTAAATACTCGTAGAATAAAGAAGGAAATTAGAAGATTTAACAATATCCCTACCTCCTCTCTGAAAATCCTCTCTACTTCTGCCTAGAATGGAATCTACTTCCATTGTTTTTCATCCCTATTGCTATCACTCTGGTCTAAGCCAACATCATTTCTTACTTGAACTACAGCACTAGCCTCCAAGCTACTCTGCTTCTATACTTTCTTGGCCCTTTCCAATGTATTGTACACATACTGATCAAGGAAATATTTTAAAATATAAATACAATCTTACTTAAAAGCTCCCATGGCTTCCCACAAAACAAAACAAAAATAAAAACAAAACATAAACACCACATGTAAGAAGAATACCATATTTCCTGGCTTACCCAGGACAGTCCTGGGTTCATGCCAATTGTCCAAGAACCATTATTAATATTAGCCTTTACGTTTTCTGGTTTGGACAATAAATGATATGGTGATCTCATCTAAAGCACTGTATGATCTGGTTCATACTTACCCCTCTAGCCATTTATTATACCATTCTCTTCCTCATGCACCACAATCTGGCCACACCTTCACTTTCTCTGTTTGCAAAAATTCTCTCCCTCTTGCCTCAGGGCCTTTGCATACATTATTCCAGTTTCTTATAACACAGGTTAGATCACCCCCTTGCATCTGTCAAGTATCATCTGAATCATTTCTTTCTAATGTAAGTCTTTTCTAACTTCCAGTACTAAATTATTTACCTCTGTCATACACACCTTCATTTTCCTTCACAGCGTTTATCACAATTGAAACTATAATATTATTTCTGTGTCTTCATCCTACTCTGTAAGTTTTCTAAAAAGGACCAGTCTGCCTTGTTCATCCTACTGTCCTTCTACTACCCAGTGTCTAGCACATAATAAGTACTCCATTAATATTTTTGCATGACTTTAAAAAAAAAAGGAATTACTTAATATATGCATAGAATTTAAGGACACTCCTTCAACTCTGTCATGTACTGCTAGCTTAAGAAACCATGATTCCCCTCATAATAAGCTCACAATTAAGGGATTTTGGTGGCTCCCACATTGGACTGGTAGTTAATCAGCAAATACCTGTTATAGTTTTACTAGTTGTTAAAATATTGAAATTCTTTCCTATCTGTTGGTAAATAACCACTGCACCAGGCCTACAAAGTGCCTCCCCAACCCCTCCAAATTCTCCCATCCCTCTCCTCCCCTTGCAACTACAGCATTAATGCTTAGCACAGCAAGGACTTCCAAGACACTGATCCAGCTCCATGGGTGGCTGTGTCCTTCCTGACTAGCTGCTGCTCATGCATTACAGTTTGTTAATCCTCACAACAACCACGTGTTATAGATCCTTCTATTGTCCCCACTCAGAAAAGAGAGATAATTGCCCAGGGCATACAGGCAGCATGTAGGGGAGCCAGTATTGAAATAAAGTCTTTCTTGCTCAAAGAATGAAAAGGAATGGTCAGCTCTTTTTATTTCCTTTCTCCAAAAGGATGTTTTGCCTCCTCTAACACTTACAAAGCAGGTGTGATACCCAAGCCCTGTGAAACTTCTGGCAGCAAAAAAGTTTGTTTAAGTTGACTTTAGAGAACATGAACACCTGTCTGAGAGGTTTAGATTTATCTTATAGGAAATAAGAAGCTGATTTCTCATTAAAAGATTTCAAGCAGAGAAGAATATACTCTGATATGATCTACATTTTTAGAAATGTCAGTCTGGTAAAGTAGAGGTGGATGCATTAAAAAGGGAAAAAGTGGAGGCAGGGAATAGGTGTCAAATGATGAAAGTATGAACTAAAGTAGTAGCCAAAGGGAGGGGGAAGATGGTGCTAATGCGAAGGATCGTTAGAGGGTAGAAGGTACAAAATCTGGAAAGCAATAAGATGTAGGAAATGATGAGAAAGGAGGAGTTAGAGACCATTTCAGATTTCTAGCTATTGGTGGAAGTGGTGTCATTTACTAAAGGAGGAAATATACGTAGCAAATTTGGAGTAAAATTTGGTGACATTGAGTTTGAGATGGCTGTAGCACATGCAGAGAAAACTGTTCTATAAGTAGACATTAAACTGGAATATACAAACTGTCACCATCTGGCACCAACATATTTTCCTTTCTGTGCTCTCCCACCACTTCCCTACATGCAACACCTGTATTAGCTCTACTGACTTTATTGCTTCACAAACATCTTACACCTCCATGCATTTGTGCCCACTATATCTCTCATCTGGAATGCCTTTTCACCTTTTGCCTGCCTGAAAAACTCCTTTTAGGTATTCAAAATACAACTCAAATGTTATTTTCATCATGATAACATCTGTGAACCAGAATCACTAGTAACTCTCTCCTTTATCCTCTCTACTTCACACTTAAATTTATTTGAATGATTTCTTGATCAATTTCTACCTATAAATTATGTGATGGCAGACCCCCTATATTTTGTTATACCTGCAGTACTACAAATAGTATCAGTAAAGTAACACAGATATAGTTATATGTACATAAATATATATTAGAAAAAAATGAAAAATTAACTTCCCTTATAGCATTTACGACATTGTATCTCCATGACTATGTTGCTGTCTTCCCAAGTAAACTGAGTGACTTGAGAGCAGAAATATCTTTTAAATAACTTTTAACTATCTTTTAAGCATTTGATGAGAAATTAAAGCACAAACTTTAATGTGCAAACAATAAATTGAGGGAATATTATAAATAGTTTTCTGAAGCCCATGACTCAGATTCTTTCACCGGTTCTGATGGAGTCAAGGAGTCTATTATAGCAGTCCTCTAAATGATTCTGATTATGGTTGTCTGAGGACTACACGTTAAGAAATTAAGGTCAAATGGTATATAGTCCTTTTTGTATTGATCTTACTCTCTCTCTCTTTTTTAACACCAGAAATAACTCACAAGGATGCAGAAGATATTTTAACTAAAGGTAAGCTTTTAAATTACTTTGTAAATGTGGTTTACCAAAATAAAAAGAGTAAATGTTCAAGTGATTTGTAGTCTTTGCCAAGGCAGTGTCTATTGAGATGGTATCTTTATTCTTAGTTCACTCATGTGGGTTGTTGTTGAGATAAGATATTGCTGATTCTGTTGGCCTATGAAGTAATGTTTAAGTTTTCCCCTCCTTTTAGAAGGAAGAAGTAGCAATGCCATTCCACCACTCTGTATCAAGTTTGGTCTCATTAAGGTTTTCTTGGCAGCTTTGGGAAGTTTTTCCTGCCCTGGTTCCATGGCAGCATTTCAGTAGACTTGCAAATTATGTTTAGTTGCATCATTTATATGCCTTCTCCTAACCACCAGAATAGCTTGCTTTGTTGTGGATTTAAGTTAATCATAAACTATAATAAAAAAAATTACAAAAAGCAATATGAGTTTTATGTCTATAACATATTAGAAAAGTCACTGCTTTCCAATGTCCTTAGGTATACTCTCAGGCTAGGATAGCAGAAATATAGCCCTTAGAAAACAGCAGTTTACTTCTCTGGCTAATAAAAGGTAGTTAGAAATTAGTTCAATATATCTTGATAGCTGGCCTATCTCACATACTTAAGTGATGTTATAAGTTAATGCTTCTTCCTCTGTGGGTGTTTTTCAACTTCACTATATATTTAATTCATGCTTCTTTTTCATTAAAATGTGCTTATATAATTTACTAGAGAATTTGGTTGGAGAATGTAGCAAAGGAACCTATATTCCATGTATATTCTTACTGGAAGTCTAGTCCTCCTCTATCTGGGAGATCTGTTAGAAAAAATACCTTTGGATGGTGTCCTATTGAAGCAATGTCACTACTTCAGAGCTGGTCCAGCAATAGAAACTGTTGGTGGTGATTTACCTCTAATTTCTCAGTAATAGACTAAACAAGAGAAAATAAACCATGGGAGTGGGAGTTAAGAGGAGTTGAGTGATCCAGCCCACTCCAGCCCGTTTCAGCTTTGACCATTAGAGAGTCATGGGCTCTCTTAAAATATTTAAATAAACCTCATCTAGATACTTAGAAACCTTCAGTTACCCTCAAGAATATTCTGTGGACCTAAAGTAACTCTTTTTCCAGGGCACATTTGGTAAGATAGAGTCAGTTGCAGATGTGGACTGAACTGTCCACAATGAACTGAATTACCACTATAGAGTCTTCATGATGAGAGCAGTTTCCCTCCAACTTCATTGTGCACATGAATCACTTGTTAAAATACAGCTTCTAGTAAGTTCTGAGAACATAATGCCCAGCTTGGTGACTAGTTAGTAATATGGTATTGTACACTTGAAAGTTGCTGAGAGTAGATCATAAGTATTCCCGTCACACTTACACACACACAAAAAAAAGAGAACTATGTGAGGTGTTAGATGTGTTAAATATCTTGAACTTGGCAATCATTCTACAATGTATATGTATATGTATATCAAATCATCGCACTGTATACTTTAAATATATATACATTGTATCAATATTTGTCAATTATTCCTTAATAAAGTTGGAGGAAAAAAAATGCAGCTTTTGATTTGTTCCCTGATGTGAGTCTGAGAGTCAACATTTTTTTTTCTGTCATCGCTGTTCATCTTTACCGTGGGACAACTGACAAATAAAATTACAAGATATTTAAAGTGTACAATGTCATGATTTGATACATGTATACATTATGAAAAGATTCCCCTCATCCAGCTAATTAACACATTCATCACCTCACGTATTTATCACCTCCCTCCTTTTTTATTTTTTTAGCGAGAACTCAGCAAATTTGCTACTCTCAGCAAATTTCAATTATACAATACACTGTTGTCAACTATAGTCACTATGTTATACATTAGATTCTCAGACCTTACTCATCTTACAGCTGAAAGTTTATACCCTTTTACCAAACTCTCCCTATTCCTCCGACCCGCTGGCCACCACTTTCTACTGTTTCTAGGAGTTCAACTTTAATTTGCACATATAGGTCATACCATGCAGTATTTGTCTTTGTCTGGAAAATTCCCTTAGCACAATACCCTACAGTTACATCCATGTTGCTGCAAGTGACAGGATTTCCTTCTTTTTTAAGGCTGAATAACATTCCTGTGTGTGTGTGCATGCTTGTGTGCATGCTTATGTGCACATATATACCACTATTTCTTGATCCACTCATCTACTGACAGACACTTAGGTTGTTTCTACACAGAGCCAACATTTCTAACAAGTTCCTAGGGGAGGCCCGTGCTGCAGATCCACAGACCACACTCTGAGTAGCAAGGCTACTGAGAAGATGGAAATTTCCCAGGGAACCTGTGGCCTGAACTGGTGCCTCCAGCACTGACCTATCTTAACCCCCACTCATGAGGAATTCCAGAGAACTCTGAAGCTGCTCCAGAATTTGAAACCTCCATGCCAATTAAGTTCAGCAATGTTCTCTAAAATGCAGTCTATAGGCAACAGTCACATAAGTACTCTAAAAATATAACATATTGATCATGCTTTTGGAAAGCCTAGCATGTCGTGGGAAAGAATACATAAGAGACATAAAAGTCATAAATGATGGTGAAATTCTTAAAGCATCTGCCAAGTGTAAGAATCATGATCTTCTCAGCACATTAATTCCCTTTTCCCATTAGAATGTGGGGTCCGTCCAGACCTAATATCATTGTCTGCTGAGAGAATCATAGGAGGCACTAAAGCTAAGGAAGGAGACTGGCCATGGCAAGTCAGTTTACAGTGGGATAATCTTCACCACTGCGGAGGTGTCTTCATCAGTAAAGAGTGGATCCTGACAGCAGCTCACTGCTTCAAAAGGTAAGACCACAGTTAACTACCCATCTTGGCATACCTTAGTTGTCTCAATTAATAGTTACATCTGTGTTAGAGGGTATCAATCAATCACACTTTATGCATAAAAAAACTGATCATTAGCGATATTAAATAACTTGCCCTGAATAACACTGCCAATATGCAACACAGCCAAGATTCAAATCTAAATTCAACTGGTTCCAAAACCATGCTCTTATTCATTTGCTGAAAGAAAGGAAAGGAAGGGATGGAGGGAGGGAGGCTGACAGGGAAGAAAGAAGAGTATCTTTTACAATCTTCACTATAAAGACCCTGAGGCAAAAGAAGTTTAATATAAAAATTCATGTATTTTCTTGTTGTCAAATATTTTTTCTTTAGAATTTTTAACTAGCATTTACTCCTTTGCAAGCTACTGTATCTCATGAAAGTATCTCCTGGATATATAATTTCTATTTTCCGTATAACTCCACTATCTAAACTCCACAAAACCCTCAAATTATTTGGTTACATTTTGCTTTTATTCAACCTTAAAAGCATGTTGCATTAATCAACCTTCCAATTCATAGATCCTTATTTTCATCAGTTTGTACAAGACCTTTCTCTCCTTTTTTTCTCCTGTCATACCTGTATTCCACTACTACTACCTTCCCTGCCCCCATAGGCCTCACACAAATATTTGACATGTCTTTAAATATGCAGTTACCTGCAAAACCTTTGGGGGGGGGGTGTGTGTCTTTAATTTATATAAGTGGCATTGTGTATAAGTCTCATATTTCCTTACTGTTTTTGCTCAATCCTGGGAATTTTAATCTGGTCCACCACTGCATCCACCATACCCCTTCATCCAGCTAGGTTGCTCCAACTTCCCACTGCCACAAAGAACAGCACATATACACTTTCTCTCATGCCTTCATATGTGCCTCTCTATAAACCTTCAAGAATTTCTCTGACATACATACCCAGAAGTATATATACAGTGTGCTAAATACACTACAATGCTTTCCAGAATTTTACATCTTCACATGTAATGCAAAAGAGTTCAAACTTCTTTCTCACCAACACAATACTATTCTTTTTCAATTTTTTGTCATTCTTATGAATATACATTAGATGCCCATTATTGTTATAATTTTCATTTCTCTGCTTATTAGTGAGTTTGAGTATCTTTTCATATGTCTACTGGCTGTTTGGGCTTCTCCCATGAAATGCCTATTAATATTTTTTGCTCATTGTATAATGGTTTCTCCCTCCATTTATTGCTGGTTTACAGACTTCTGTATATTCTACAAAAATTTTAGATATTAAACATTGCAAGTCTTTTCTCATTCATCTGATAAATATGTCTATGGTACAGTTAATTTTGTTTTCAGTTTTTTTATGTCTTTTAACTTTATTTTTTATTCTACATACTTTTTATTGAAGTATAGTTGATACACAATATTATATACTATAGGTGTACAGTATAGTAATTCACAATTTTTAAAGGTTATACTCCATTTATTATAAAATGTTGGCTATATTCCCTGCATTGTACCATATCCTTGTAGCTTATTTATTTTATATATAATAGTTTGTACCTCTTAATCCCCTAGACCTATCTTGCCCCTACCCCCTCTCTCTCCCTCTAGTAACCATTAGTTTGTTCTCTATACATGATACACTTAATTTTGATCTCATGAAATTCATCCATTCTTAACTGTATGGTTTGTATTTTGGGAGTTTGGCTAAAAAGTCCCTATTCCTAGGTCAGCAAGATAATGCCTTATATTTTTTTTATATTAGTGCTCTCTCTCTCTTTCTCTCTCTCTCTCTCTCTCTCTCTCTCTCTCTCTCTCTCTGTATGAATACATACACACACACACACACCCCAAAATCTTCAAGAAGCATCACACTTAGTACAGAAAAATCATTCGTCAAGTAGTAAGACAAGGAGCCCCTTATCATCACTACTATTTAAATGGAACTTCTGGCTAAAGGAAAGGAAAAAAATAATAGTTGGAAGGAAAGAGTTAAAACTAAAGTGAACATTATTTCAGACTTCTTAGTTGCTTGAATGGAAGGATGTAGAAAAGGGAGAAATCAAAGAAAAGTTTTGTGTTATACTAGTGTTCATCAAAGTGTCAGTATATCCTTATTGGAATAATGGAACACCAGGACGTTCATCACCCCAAGATATGTTTTCTAAAATATTTCTGTTTCTTTAGACAAATGATCACTCATTGTACCAGTAAAGAATTAAAGAAATAGATCACAAAGAAATGTTGGTCGAATACTTCCTAGATTGGGGGTGGAGGGGACAAACACAAAAACCAAATATTTGAAATTCTCACAAGTTCTCTATTCAAATAACATGTTTTCATATTTTTAGCCGCTCTGATACTCTTCAATGGACTGTCACCTTTGGTATTTCCACAATATTTCCTAAAGAGAAAAGAAGAATAAGGACTATTTTAATCCATAACAATTATAACCCTGAAACTCATGAAAATGATATTGCACTTCTACAACTTGATAGAGAAGTCACCTTTACCAGAAATATCCGTACAGTGTGCCTCCCAGATGCTAGCCAGAATATTCTACCTGGTTCCCCTGCTTATGTAACAGGATGGGGCTCTCAAAGATACAGCGGTGAGTATCTCAGGAAAAAATAAAACAAAAACAACAGCAATATCTCCTGGTACTTGCTAGTACGCATTTTTTTTAAATTAAGGAACACCTGAAGGGTAGGTTCTATGGACAGAACCATGCTACAGTCTGGTCATCCTAAGATCTAACTAGAGTTCCTTCAGCAAATCAAAGCAATGTCCCTAGAAACTATACAGAATTCTCACACACAGTAATACGAAAATGTAAAAGCAAGTGATACAGAAACATGAGTTCTTCCATGACCCAGAGACTCTACAGACTTGAATGGCTCCCCTATAAAGAAAATTTTAAAAATTTATAAGAGGATTTAGATAGGTATTCTCTACGGGTTTTAAGGTATTCTGAAGTGAAAGAAATCCTGCCTTCAGAACAAGAAACTCTGTGTGTACATAAGTATTGTTCACACTTATTTATGAAGCAAATAAAATGAGAAAAAGAAATAAGGGTGACATGAAAGAGCAAATATAGCCAAGGGGAAAATGAGTATCAGCTAGGGAGTGGAAGGATAGCATTAACAATATCCATGGGTTTCTAACTATTTTGTAGATCATGTCTCCAAGAAACAAAACAAAGGCTGAATTGTCCTAGAAAATATTTCATTGTGTTTTCATGGCCCAAAGTAATCTGGTGTAGTAAATAAAATCTGTGCCAATCACAAAAACGGCAGTGCCATATTGAAGGAATATCAATATAAAATAAATTCATTCTTTAGTCGTGGAACAAGATTTGTTTCTCTTTTGTTACTATATTAAAGGTTAGTTAATATTTAATTTTCTAATTCTAAGTTAGTCAGTGGATATTTCAAAATCTACTAGTCAATTTTAAGTAAGCAGATTTTTTCCCCCTCTTAAGGTCTAAGGGGCACTGTATCACAAACCTAAAGCAAAAAAAGAAAAAAACCAATCTATGTAAAGGGGTAATCCATCTCTACTATGGAAATCTTTGCTGAGAAAAAACTACTAGTACATTTTCAATAGCCTTCTTTGCTGAATAAGAGATAATGTTTGGAGTACAATTATTCCTTCCTATATTCACCATAGAATCATTAAGTTATCTACCCTGAAGTCCATTTTCATTCTGCTTTTATACTTAACAGGCAGCCAAGTTCCAGATCTACAACAAGCACGGGTCAATATAATAAGTAATAATGAATGTAATAAACCATCTAGTTATAATGGAGCCATCCTGCCTGGAATGCTATGTGCTGGACTATCTCAAGGTGGAGTAGATGCATGCCAGGTAAGTTCAAGACAATGTTATCCACGTCATCAGCCAAGTTTATAAGCACTTACTAGCATGTCTTATTGTGATAGACAGAGAGGTATCATTATAATATACAGCCCTGATCCTCTAAAAATGTATGGTCTAGATTTTACAGATTCTTATATGAAGTTGATCTATCATGAAACACTGATTCTGAGAAGCCAAGTTGCGAAGTGGTTAACTATCAAGTTCAAGAACGAGACAGACCCGGGTTTGAATTCCTTAACCTCTATTACCAATCCTTTCATCTATAAAATCGGGATAAGAATAGTATCTAACTTTTTAGGTACCACTAAAGATTAGATGGAGATTAAATATGTCAGGCACGCACTAAGCAAGAAAGCTCAGCTATCTCAACTATTTCTACTGTTGTCAACCTAGACCATGATCACTGACATCAATAACTTTCACCTCAACCTTCTACTATGAAGACTTAAATAAATCACTCATCTAAGAGTTGTAGATAATTGATTTTAAAAATATAAATAACACCTGAATATCAGCACCTTGAAGATAAAAAATTTATACAAAGAGCTTAGTTACCTGAGTCACCATAGCTCCCATAATTGTTAAATAGCACTAATGAAGGAAAAAAAAAACTATTTAGATCTACTTTGTAATTTTCAACCAAATATAAAAACACTAACAATAAATATGAATTCTTACTCCAATGTAATAAGATTTTTTTTTGGAAGGTATGTTGCTATTTATTTATTTATTTTTAATAGATCTTTACTGTAGCATAATTGCTTCACAATACTGTGTTAGTTTCTGTTGCATAACAAAGAGAGAGAATCAGCCATATGCATACACGTGTCCCCATATCCCTTCCCTCTTGAGCCTCCCTCCCATCTTACCTATCCCACCCTTCTAGGTCATCGCAAAGCACAGAGCCGGTCTCCCTGTGCTATGCTGCTGCTTCCTACCAGCCAACTATTTTACATCTGGTAGTGTACATATGTCGATGTTACTCTCACTTCGGCCCAGCTTCGCCCTCCCACCCCATGTCATCCATTCTCTTTGCCTCTTTATTCCTGCCCTGCAACTAGGTTCACCAGTACTTTTTTTTTTTTTTAGATTCCATATATATGCATTAGCATACAGTATTTGTTTTTCTCTTAGAATAAGATTTTAATCCTAAATTTTTAATTAAACTATCTAAACAACTGATGTGGTTATATTTTTTAATAGATTTTATTCCTATGTCTAAAACCCAACCCCATACAGTAACAGCAACAACTACTTAGTATCCAAAATTACATTTTTGGAATTAAGAAAAATCAATCTGTTTTTTTTTTTTTTTTGGTACGCGGGCCTCTCACTGTTGTGGCCTCTCCTGTTGCGGAGCACAGGCTCCGGATGCGCAGGCTCAGCAGCCATGGCTCACGGGCCCAGCCGCTCCGTGGCATGTGGGATCTTCCCAGACCAGGGCACGAACCCGTGTCCCCTGCATTGGCAGGCGGACTCTCAACCACTGTGCCACCAGGGAAGCCCCAATCTGTTTTCTTGATGAATCTGCTACTGCTTTCCTGACTGAATCATAAGCAGAAAAATGAGGTTTATTCTTTCCTTAAACATTGCTGACTTTTATATTTCGTGCTTACATTCTTGAAAAAGAGGATAAGTAGTAGTTCTTACATAGTTTTGGCAAAGACCCCAATCCATTTCCCCAAAATGAAACATTTTTCTTGACTACAAGCTGTGTGGGGGTGGAGGGGAATTGTTTATCAATTTTCAAGACACTGTTAATTACCCACTGGTTTTTATTCACTTTAAGTGGAGATGTCTTGATGGTAGGGAATGCTTCTTGTTCCCCTTCCCATTTTCTTCTTTTCTATTGCTAGCCCTGTAACAACAAATTCTCAACTTTCATAGTAGTTTTACAAAGAATTCACCAATCAAGTAAGCAACAAACCTTTACACGATAATTTCAGATCTACTAAGAGCATTAATTAGAACTGACTTAAGGATATACATGAGATATAAAAGGGTGTTTATTCATGCTTTACTCATGATACACTTTACCTTCTGCATATACAGATTCTGCTCTTCCTCCAAGCTCAGTTCAGGCCATAACTCACCAAGAAACTTTCCTGTGTGTTCCACTCTGGGTCTCACTGATTTTCAGCTGAAATATTATATATAATACATAGAGTTTATGCCTCAAAAGAATAGCACTTTACATAAGAGCTTATGAGATCCTGTTTGTTTTTGTTCATTTATTTTTTTTAATTGCATTATTTACTTTTTATGTGCCAGACTCTGTGCTTACACAGTATCACCTGAACTCAGCAAGTCTATGGTCTAGAAGAGAGACCACAGGCTCAGATATCTGCCCAATCAGGCAGTGAAGCTGATATAGGAAAAATTACATGTCCCACTTAGTTTAATATTTGCTTGCCCACTCTTGGTAAGACATTATGCAAAGAAATCTCTTACTATAGAAGAAGTAGAAGAAAAACACAATGATGGGAGAGTGCTGAGAACTGGTAAACTGGAGCACATGTGCAACATCTAAAGGAGGCAGATGCCAATCACCTCCATGCAGTGCTTGCTATCAAGCTGGTAATTCAGACACTAACCCTTCTGCCCATCTAAACCAGTAATTAAGTAGGCATGGAAGAACTAGCTACTATTAAGAGCAGTCAAATGAACAGCAAACTATTCTAGAAGCATACTTGGTAATAACAGCTGAGTTTTATTAGTACTATTTACCAGGCTATACTCAGATTGCTACGCATGTTAAACTCATTTAAACACATTAAAATATTATTTACAGATGAGGAAGCTGAGGTACAAAGGGCTATTAAGTAGCTTACTGAAAATCATATAGCTAGTAAGTAGAGGATTCAAACCTATGCTAACTCCAGAACCCACAGACTTAACCCATTATACAGCATGTAAGATATCCTAATTTTTCTCCCCAAATAGATTATTACATGCACAGATATTTAGTTGGTTGGCTTATTATTATAATTTGCTGGTAAATATTTCATACGGAGTGTTTTACTCATTGCCATATAAATTTCTATTATTCACCAAAAGAATACTTTTTGATACACTGTATATCAAACACCATGCACTGTGCTATGAATAGGAAGATAAGTGAGATTTCTAAAAACTTATTCATTCAACAGACATTTTCTTAGCATTTCCTTTGGGCTAGAGGCTTAGCATATAGCAGTGTCCAGAATATGTATGCCCCCTTCCCTTATGGACCTTACAGTAAAGCCTGAAAAACAGACACTGAACAAGTATCATAAATGCAATGAGAGTTGCAGAAATGTGCAGCTGCTACAACTAGGGGAGCTAATCCAGTGGGAGTAAGTTCAAACAGGCACACAAATGTGCACGTACAAAATAATGAAGCAGCAGTGAAAGTACCCACAGGATGTGGGAATGCAGGCAGTGAAAAACTAATCTAGCCCAAAGCTGGAAGCGGTGACCGTGGGGAGGAAAGGTGCAGGTGAGGGATAGCACCCTGAAGGAGGTGAGCCTGGAATGAGTAGCACACTGGTGGAGTCTGGAAAATATGCTTCTCATCTTCTCACAGTTGCTGAAGGAGCAACACGTGTACTTGGAAGATTTTGTTAATTTTTGCATGACTTGGTATTTAGTATTTCAACAGGAAATGTCAGACTAACTTTACTGTTATACTGGATGTGACTTCTACTGCCATAGAAGTAAACTCAATACTTTGGCATTGTTTTCACATTTAAATAATCAATCTTTCTGTTTCCTTCAGGGGGACTCTGGTGGCCCACTAGTACAAGAAGACGCACGGCAGCTCTGGTTCCTCGTAGGGATAGTAAGCTGGGGGTATCAGTGTGCTCTGCCAGATAAGCCAGGGGTGTATACTCTAGTGACAGCCTACCGTGAATGGATACACGAACAAGCTGGGATCTAGTGCAATAAATAACATCTCTGTTGCAGAGTCTGAATGCAGTTGTGCCTGTCTAAAATTCTAAAACTTTTCAGCTGCAAAAAGAAACAAAGTGCTCTATTTTAACATTCTGTTACATAAATACTAAAGATTAAATACTATTTAACTTTTAGCTGTTACTATGGGTTTTATATTTTCTCAAGAAAATTATATGAATGTTGCATAGTAATGTGCCGGGGGAACACTGTAAACTAGTTATAGAGGTAACAATTATACTCTACTTGTGATAACATAAATGCTAGTAGTGAGAGAAACAGATACCCTGAGAGTGGAAACTAAAGGAAACTGGGAAGAGTTGGTTTGCAAAAAAAACCCAAAAAGTTAAATAGCTTAATTTCAATAAAATTATCTTAATGAAGAAACTTTTCTCTCTCTCCTTCTTTCTCTTTCTCTTTCTCCCTCTCTCCTGCCCTCCCTCCCTTAAACACACACACACACACACACATGCACACACACACCAAAAGAACACAAATAAAATTTAACATTTAATGGCACAGCAATTTATACAGTCTGAATTATGATTGTTACTGAATTTTTACGGGATTCTAGCAGAGTTAAAGTTTGCTTATGCATGATCATCTATGTGTCAGAACTTCCTCATTCTAAAAGCTAACTTATGACACCTGGGTATCAGAACAACTACATGCATTGTGATGAAAACGTCTTGTATTTCCTCATGTAAAATTGTGAAGAGACCTACACTGAAATCACTTACTTTACAGAAGTTGAAAATTTAACCAACTCTGTGAAATGTACAAATAAATCATTGGTATACCTTACTTCAAATAAACTATTTTAAAATCATTTCTCTGCCTAAATATTTACGGAAGTTATGACTTACGAAGGACAATCCAAAACAATTTATTTAACTGGTTCTCAAACAATAGAACGGCCAACTAGATTCTGAAGGCTTGGCACTTTCTGCTGCCTTATAATCAAGCTCTGTAACTAAAGCAAGCGTCCAGCTTGAAACTCCCTGGTTGCACCCTGTGAGGACAATATTAAACTGGCCATTCACAGTAAGCCTCAGGGGAGTGTGTTTGTGTATGGGTGTGTTGGTGTGTTTGTATGTGTGTGCATGTGCCTTCACATAATCATAAACATACTAGTTTATTTCTACACATTGAAAGCTATATAAAGGAACGTACTTATTTAGCAGAAAATAGAGCAAATTCAATTATTTATTGAAAATAAAATAGTAAATATTCATAGTTTTATGAAAAGATATTTGAACACCAGAAGAACACCTGTTTTAAGAGATTTTTTTTAATGTTCTGATGAGATCTGTCTTCTTGATAGCTAAGTAACTCCATGAAAGCAATTTTGAATATTTATGGAAGGCGTGGTGATTCATAAATCTTTTCAGTTCTTAAAAAAATCATTCTGGAAACTCTGGAAGAAACATTGTAGAACCTTAATTCAGTGCCAGGAAGAGTTATTAATACGAGGGAGAATCCTTTTCATCATAGAGAAAACACACAGATGAACCAATTTTTTTAAATGGCAAACAAAGTGAATATTTGATGTTGAAACTAAATACTCCTGAGTTTAAAATAGTCAACAGAGCTAATAAAAAGGGAATTATTCAAGAAAGTTTAGAGCAAGCAATTGACTGTTTCACTCCTGGGAAGTCTTAATTACAGAGTGTAGATCATTCATTTGGCAAATTTATTGAGCCCTATATATTTCAGGCTCTCTACTATACTACTCTCTACTATACACTAATAAAACTAAGATAAACAAGACGTAGTCCCTGCCTTTAAGACACTCAATATATTGTATGACAGAAATATAATATAATGGAGGCAATGATAAAGAGTAGGATATTTATTATAGGATAACAAAAAAAGGGGGTAGTTCTAGAAGACTCAGGGAAAATATCTTATAATAATATCAAAAGTGAGTCTTCCAGACCATCAATTTGCCATGAACAATACTAATTACTGTGTGGTTAGAGAGAAGGGAGCTAAGAACTCCTAAGGTTATTTATTTAAATATGTCACAAGCTCTAATTTATACAATTCAATTCCTATTTTCCTATTTGCTAAACATTAATTTTCAAACAGAGCCAAAATACAATTTTTTATGTCCACATAATCCAAATCTCAAAATCCAGTCCATTCTGCTTCTGATCAGTTTAATTAATCTCCTTTGGGGAAAACAGATCATCCCCACTTCCCTACATTTCTAGTGATTCATTTCTGTAAGAATCAGCTGTCTTTTGAAGGAACAGTTTTCTTATCATGAGAGATAATTAAGCAGAAGCTGGATAATAACCTGAAGAAATGTTTTAGAAGATTTCTGCAATGGGTCAGGCTTAAAAGCAGATTATTTCCATGGTGATTTCCAGACTAAGATTCTACCCATGATAAGCAAATAGTTTTGAGGGAGCATAACATCTGAGAAAAAGAAGAATTTCAGCATATTAGGATATCTGTTTGTTTAATCTGGTTCACAACCATGAAACAAATCATCAAGAGCAAAGAAATCAAACTGATCAAAATTCAAATTAAGCAGAAAACCATTCTGGAGAAAAAGAGAACTGAATGAAATGAGAAATTAATTCAAAAAGCAGACAGAGCTCAGGCATTTTCCTACCTCCAATCATACAACTTAGACTGAAATTACTTATGCAATAAAAATCTGTTGATATAGTATTAATAAAGGTTTTCTCCCTGCAAAATTCATCCATCTAACCATTCATTTTTTTACCCATTCATTTGTTTATCAATAGCTTTTGAGCACTGACAATTTGCCAGGCACTATTGTAGGCTAGCCAAGTCAACTTCAAGGAAAGAACAAGAAAGGCAGAGGAAGAAGCAAGTGTAAAAGTCCTGAGGTGACTACAAGTTTGTGGGTTTGAGGAACAGTAAGAAGTCAATGCGGCTAGAGCAAAACTAATATAAGAGAGACTAGTGTTTGAAGAGGTTGAAGAAATAACCGTGGGGGCCATCTAAAGAAGTTTTGATTTTATTCTAAATGTGGAGGCAAAATTCTGAAGGGAAATTATATGATCAATTTTCTATTTTCTAAAGATTAAACTGGTGAAACCAAGGTTAATCATCAGTTAGATCCATTAAACCTGTAACCTGCCTTCACTAATCAAGCTCCCTTTAATTGTTACTACAAAAACGTGCATGCCCTCCAAGTGGCATGTAACCTTAAACAATAAGATGTTTGCCCAAGTTGTGTCCAGTTCAAGCTCCAGCCAATTAAGACTGGTTGGGACCACTGACCCTCCAACTGCGCATGCCTGAATGACCACTTGGTGACTTTTTAATGTCAGAGGGCTAGGTGTTCTCGCACCCTCAGAACATGCCAACCCCACCATTTTCTGACCATGAGTTCTGTGAAGAAGCCTGTAGCTTAGTTACACTTGTGCAGCACCATGATTACCTCACCTTTTTCTTATTTCCAATCATCTTTCCCCATGCTCCCCACACCTCAGACCACCCTGCTTCTTTATCCCATAAATATCCCAAGCCTCTCCCTCCTCCCTTTGGGGAGGCCGATTTGAGATTTTGTTCTCCCATCTCCTCACTTGGCTGTCTCATGAATATGAAACAGTCCCCCTAAAGCTGAGTTCCTCTGCTGAGTTTATGATTAACCTCTCTATCCAAAACTTGTTCCCTTTTTTGCCCCATACCTATTCCCCCTCAAGATTGAGAAGTATCAAAGAAAACGGAGGATTGACACTGAGAAGGACCCTATGGGGTCCTCCTAGCACAAAAGTCTTACCATGTCCCCTCTGTTTCTTGCTCATAGGCCTTCCCTGATTTCCAAAGAGCAGATTCAAACAGTTACTAATTAGGGAGGTTAGGGAATACAGAAACAAAGAAAAGCAGCGAAGAGAAAACTGTGCAGTGATAAAGTAGAATACTAGTTCCTCCTCAAAGTATATACACAACAATCTGATACTTTTCTTTGAGTTCCTTGACAGGAACTAAAGCCCTCACCCAGGTGGAGGTTGGTAACTTCAGGCTGAGCATAAGCACATTGACCCCAGACCACTTAGAACCAGAAGGCTGATGACTGAGATTCATGGACCACCACCCTGCTACCTTACCACCAACCAATCATGCATCCTGCAGCCCTCCCCCTAAGTTTGTCTTTAAAAATTCTTCCCAGAGCTTCCCTGGTGGTGCAGTGGTTGAGAATCTGCCTGCTAATGCAGGGGACGTGGGTTCAAGCCCTGGTCTGGGAGGATCCCACATGCCGTGGAGCAACTAGGCCCATGAGCCACAACTACTGAGCCTGCGTGTCTGGAGCCTGTGCTCCACAACAAGAGAGGCCGTGATAGTGAGAGGCCCACGCACCGCGATGAAGAGTGGCCCCCGCTTGCCACAACTAGAGAAAGCCCTCGCACAGAAACAAAGATGCAGCACAGCAAAAATAAATAAATTTTAAAAAAAAATTCTTCCCAGAAGACTATTGGGGAATTTGGGTGTTTGGGGCATGAGCCTCCCATACTCCTTGCTTGGCCCTTGCAATAAACCTTTCTCTGCCTCAAATTCCAATGTGTCAGCTTGTTTGGTCTCACTGTGCATCAGGCACACAAACTTGAGTTCAACAACAAATACACCCTTTCTCTGCTGCAACCCTCTGCAGTCTCAACGTTTGACTTGCTGTGCATCAGGCAAATGAACTTGGTTTGGTAACACTGGCTACCCTAAAGAGAAAGAGCTACAAGAGGACAAAAGAAGGGAGATGAGTCAGAAGACTAATGCAGTAATCCAGGGAAAAGATGGGACTGACTTGGATTAAGGAGCTAACAAGATGGTGAAGATGGTGACAAATAGTGGAATTCAGAAAATATTTGTAGGGAGAAACAATAGGAATTTCTAATAGACTAGATTTAGGGACTGAGGGAAAGGAAGAGATCTAGGTTGACTCAAATTTTGGGCCTGAACCACTGAGACAGGAAATTTGGGAGGAGCAAGTTTGGGGTGTGGAGAAACTATAACAGTTTCTTTCTGAATCTGTTACGTTTGAAATTTGCAAGCAATAAGGTGAGGTAAACAACTATGAACGCACATCTGTAGCTCAGGGGAGGGATTGAGACCTGAAATATCTATCTGATGGCATTTACAATTTCAGGGAAGTAGGAGACAAAAGCCATATTGGATGACTAGAAGAGGGAGTGGGAAATGTAGCTTTTAGAAAATATAAGGAAATATCTTAATGATCAAGATATATTTTGATATCTAAAGAAGATGAGTGATTTTAGTATCAGAACAAAACGGGATTTAAAGGAAAGTTAAATTTGATTTTATTAAAATTAAGAACTTTCTATTCAAAAGACACTATTAAAGAATAAAAAGGTAAAATGAGAGTGAGAAGATATTTGCAATACACATGACAAATACCTTGTATCTAGAATGTGTAGGGAATGTGTACAGATCAAAAGGAAAAAGATAACTCAATAGAAAAATGGACAAATGATTGGAACAGGCATATCAGAACAAAAGAGAAATTTAAATGGCCAATAAATGTAAGACAAGGGGCTCAAGCTTATTAGAAATAAGGAAATGTAAAATAAAGCCACTGTAATATATCACAACTACACACTTACCAATGGATAAAAATGGAAAGTCTGAGGATATCAACCACTGGTAAGGATGGAAGAGTGTAAATTGCTTTAACTTGGGAAAAAAAATTGGCATTATCAAATAAAGGATATCATATGCATATCCTATGATCTAGCAATTCTACTCCAAAGTGAATACTCTAGAAATGGGTGCACATGTGCAGGAATATTCAAAGCAGCATTATTCTTCATAGCCAAACAGTGGAACAACCAAATGTCCATCAACAATAAAATGAATAAATAAATCTTGTTATATTCATACAATGGAATACAATACAGCAACAAAAATGAATGGACTAGAGTCACACCTAACAACAAGGCTGAACTTTAAAAAACACAAAGTTAAACAAAAGAAGCCAGTCACTAAAGAATGCATACTATACTATTTGTTTAAAGGTCTACATTGTTTAGGAATTCATTCTTACTCATTAAAAGCTATTTTTTTAAAAAAGCAAGTAATTTATTACCAAAAAATACAAGACAATATTTACCTTTAGAGGAGAAAGGTGGAATTGTAATCACAAAGGGAAAGGCTGGTTTGTTAGTAAACTTCAATGGATATATGCTTTATAGCAAGCCATTAAGTTGTACGTTTATGTTTTACATGCTTTCCCGTATGTGTATTGTTTCTCACATCTCTGATGCAGAACATCTGTGGGCATTCCAAACATGGTGAGGGGAAGCAATCTATAATTCTCAGGTCATTCAGGAAAGAATCTTTGAAGGAAATATATGAAACTCTTTTTTTAAGGTATATATCATGACAGCAGAAAAAAAGCATTTTCTTTCTGTTCATGATCCACACTAATCTTTTAAAACTTGTTTTTATTTGAATTTTAAAGATCTAGCAGGATCGCCTATTAGTGTTAACATTGTTACTATACTTAAACATTTCTAATGTGCATGGTACTATTCAAATATTCGATTCTATTTCTTCCACAATTAGTTAATTTTCCTAAACTATAAGTTTTTGAGGGTAAAATAAAAAGATACATAAAATCCCATTTTTCAACAAGAGGCCAGATCAAATGATTCAGAGTTAAATTATTCATGTTAAATGATTCAGGTTAAATAATTGTACTTGAAATAATAAAAATGGTTTAATAAAAGGTTGTGCGTTTTGTTTGTTTGTAAACAGAAGATTTCTTGAACATTTCAAACAGCTTGTACTAATACACCCCTTCCTTAAAATCTCACCGAACTCCTTATTATAATAAAAATGTTCTTCTGTTGTGGGCCTTAACTCTTAAAAGAGTGGACAATCCCAGCGACTTGATACATCCTCTGAACTCCCCCTAACCACTGCCTCCAATAAAACTCCCTTGATGGAAGGAAAGAAAACTAAAGCTTCCATACATATCAATGCAATGAAAGCAGATGCTGAGAGGAAAAGTACAAAAGGTACTGGTAAAATCTTCTGGGTTTCAAGTGAGTCAGCCAGAAGTAGTGTTCTATTACAGTTTTTAAACTACTGTAGCTTTTTCTGAATTTTTAAACTTCCTTTCTAGTTCTAATGCTGTCCTAACTCAACACCTCTCATACTCATATGGGCCACTTGAAAAAAACCCTGCTTTTTGCTCCTTTTGTGATGATTTTATGCATCCTCACAGGGTAATTTCACTGACATTCTGTCGTCCTGAACAGGCTTAGGATGCAACCTTGTTTCTTTTCAACCTTAAATATATCACCTTCTCTCTACTTTTCACAGAGCAATTTTATGAGAAAGATATAAATTTGAATGAACTGTCAAAATCATAAGCAATAAAAATAGGATTATAAAGAACTCATCAACACTAGCTCCAAAGATATTTATACCACACACTTGGACGAATTAAAAAAATAAAACACTTTAAAATTATCCTACAGATGTTAAAGTCTATATAATTATATTATTCTGGTTAAAAAAAAGAAATCTCCATTTGGTTTGTAGCACTTATCAGAACAAGAAAACTTTCTTCTTCTAAAACTCTGAAGATTTTTACAATCCCTTCTCTAGAACTTTTCTCTATAGAAGACTTGTCAAGCATGTCTTATATAAATCTACTGTAACTTCATTATTTTTCCAAACCTGGCTCAGGAAACATCAATTGCAAAATGAAATGCCCTTAACTTTAGGGCAACACTTACCCATGGTGTCGCCGGCAAAGCCCACTGGGGTCCCTGGGAAAAATTCGATGGAACCTAGGTGATAAGGTCTACTTTCTTTTGTGCTTAGTCTAGTTTCACTTGTCTATAGAAGCTGCGTGCAGAAGTCTTGCACCTAACACGCTGGGTTAGCACTCCCAGCATAGAAACGCCGTGCCGGACACTTCGGCGGCTGTATGCAGAAGCACCACACACAACACGCCAGTCCAAGATGGCGGCAGAGGTCTGTGTTTATAGCGGCTGCGCCCGCCCGGCACTGTGATCTGGGCGTGAGCAGCACAGCTCCGCCCACCTCGCGAGAACTGCGCCCACCTGAGAGAACTCTGCCAGCTTATGAGAATCCTATAAAGCAGCCCTGATGCCGGCCTGTCAGGGAGAACCGTTTACTCTAGAGCTGGAGCTCGAAACTCTCTGTTCTTGGATCCTAGAATAGCGCTTTCCTTTGCTTCTGAACCAAACTCCGTCTCATTATGTTGGTAAGACATCGGTCAGGAGGACCCTTGTTGGGGCCTGACTCCAAAGGGTCAGTAGCAATGGCGTGAGATTGAAACGAAGACTTCCTTTCTAGATACCCAGATGTAAGTGTGACTTTCATTTCTCTGTAGGTTCATATAATCTGTTAGATAAATGCCAGCTTAGAGATATAATTGTAGGGCTCAACTCAAGGCAAATTTTAAGGAAATTAGAATAACTCTTGCAGAGAAGGACCCCTCTAATTAGAGGGATTCTTCTACCCTGACTCAAAAATAAGATTTTTTTTATTATACTCTTCTAAAATACGTTCTTAAATTTTAAAACTAAAATTGAAAATTTTTAAATAATAATTTAAAATTGGACCAAATAAACAGGCTCATAAATGAGACAAAGAAAAAGGAGGAATAAGAGATAGAGGGCCTATAGTCTATGACAATATTCTCCAGGATAATGTTTGCCTCAAGCAGACTTGATATCCAACACTTAAAATATTTACTAATATGTGAGTATATATTTCAAATTACATACATATGGAAAAGTTTAATAGGATCCTACATTTTGACATATTGGATTTTAATTGTTCAAATAAGTTTTTAACATTTAAGAAAGCAAGATGTGTGTATGTATATTTACAGGTTAGGTTTCGTATAGAACTCAATAATAGTGAATGATATAATCATTGGGACTGAGGAAACAAAAATATATAGCAATTAACCTTATGACCAGTTTATGTCACAGGTTTCTCATGAGATTTACACAATCACACAGCAGATGTACACAGACTTTCCACAAAATTCTTTTCAATAGACTCTCAACCACTGAGCCACCAGGGAAGCCCCAAGTACTTTTTAAAGATTGAAATATCTTTATGTTTTATCCTTTGTGATTTTTCAAACTTTCCCTTCATTAAATGTCTGTTTGAAAACTAGACAGAAAAGTGCATAACTTGTATTTTATACTTATTTTTAAAAGAGATCCAGTTTAAAGCAGAAACTAACACACCATTGTAAAGCAATTATACTCCAATAAAGATTTTTTTTTAAAAAAAAGAGAGAGATCCATTTTAAAATTTCACCTGAAATGTTAAAAATGGCTATACATGGGGGCTTCCCTGGTGGCGCAGTGGTTGAGAGTCCGCCTGCCAATGCAGGGGACACGGGTTCGTGCCCCGGTCCGGGAAGATCCCACATGCCGTGGAGGGGCTGGGCCCGTGAGCCATGGCCGCTGAGCCTGCGCGTCTTGAGCCTGTGCTCTGCAACGGGAGAGGCCACAACAGTGAGAGACCCGCGTACTCCAAAAAAAACAAAAAATGGCTATACATGAATAAGTCATAATTTTTTTTAATATACACTTTACAGGAATGTATTGTGTAAACGTTATAATAATGGAAAAGAATGAAAAGCTTTAAAAAAAAATCAGTGACTGGTAATAATATCAATTTTCACTTTCTCATATTCTCTTCCAGTTCTCATCCAAATATATGTATAATTTTACATTTTGGTTCCCAAACTGGCCCCTGTACACAGAAGGAAAGGACAGACTGAAGCAAGAGGCAGACCACCTCAGACTGGTAGGTGGCAATTTTAGTAAACAAGAGAACTCACACTCCAGGCTTGTCTTGGGTGGCCACAAGAAGAGCAAATCTCCACTCCTGTCCACCAAAATCTTTAAAGTTTACAGTATTTAGAGGCCTTAACTGAGCTCAGTCACATATACAGTCCAGATGATCTCAGCAACACATTGCTCTCTCAAGGCTGCGTCCTTGAAAATGGCTCCCACTATGGGAATAGTGGGAAGAACATACATCCCAAGGACAGGAGAGGGGCGAGGAGCCTCCAGTTGCCCAGGTCCAGCTTGTGAGTCAGCTGGCAGTCATGTCCTTTCCATGACCTCCTCCAACAATACAGAACAATTTTGTATTCTGCCTTATTCACTTTATATTTTATCTTTAACATTAGTTTATGCTGTTTCATGATAATTATCAAAAGGTTTTAGGTTTTCACTTACTTTATATGTCAATGTGTCCATTAATATTTACTTAAAAATTAGTTTTTAAATAATTCTCATCTAAATCCAATGATTGATTAGTTGATTTTTAATGATAGCTTTTAAAGTGGACACTTAGATTTATAATAATAAAAAAAGAGATACTTTTTGAAAGTGTTCTAGTGTACATCATCACAAATGTTAGATATATAGAGAAGACACTTTCAAACACATAAAATTATGGCCTTTAAAAAGAAACTTAGAGTTGTAACTTCCATATAGCCCCTTTCTATGGAATCTTTCTTATATATAATTTTTTAAAGCTATGACCCTATGTTTTTCCTTGATACTCATTGCTTAAAAACTAATGCTTTTATGAAAACCCCCATTTTTTGCTTTTTAAAAAATTTTTAGTGAAGTATAGCTGCTGTACAATATTATATAAGTTACAGGTGTACAATATAGTGATTCACAATTTTTTAATTAATTTTTATTGGAGTATGGTTGCTTTACATATTCACAATTTTTAAAAAGGTTATACTCCATTTATAGTTACTATAAAATATTGGCTATATTTTCTGTGTTGTACAATATATCCTTGCAGCTTATTTTACACATAATAGTTTTTACCTCTTAATCCCCTACCCCTGAATTGCCCCTCCCCCCTTTCCTCTCCTCGTTGATAACCACTAGTTTGTTCTCTAATCTGTGAGTCTAATTCTTTTTTGTTATATCCACTAGTTTTTTTTTGTTTGTTTTTGTTTGTTTTTTTTTTTGGCGGTACGCGGGCCTCTCACTGTTGTGGCCTCTCCTGTTGCGGAGCACAGGCTCCGGACGCGCAGGCTCAGTGGCTCTGGCTCACGGACCTAGCCGCTCCGCGGCACGTGGGATCTTCCCGGACCAGGACACGAGCCCGTGTCCCCTGCATCGGCAGGCGGACTCTCAACCACTGTGCCACCAGGGAAGCCCTGTTGTATTTTTTATATTCCACATGTAGGTGATATCATACAGTATTTATCTTTCCCTGTCTGACTTATTTCACTTAGCATAATACCCTCCAAATCCATCCATGTTGTTGTAAATGGCAAAATTTCATTCTTTTTTACGGCTGAGTAGTGTTCCATTGTATATACATAACCCATCTTCTTTTCCATGCATCTGTTGATGGATACTTAGGTTGCTTCCGTATCTTGACAGTTGTAAATAATGCTACTATGAACATTGGGGTGCATGAATCTTTTCAAATTAGTGTGAAAACCCCTTTTAGTATAACTTAAAATCTGCCTTTTAAAGCTCATACTCAAACGTGCTTCTTTAGCTGGTATGATATTTTCTTGCCATAAACTCAAGTATACCCCCCAGAAAAGTAATTTTCTTAATTATTTCTCTTTCAAACTCCCATTCTGCCTAATGACTGCAGCTGTACACTCTATTTTTGGTAGATTTAGCCAATTCAGGCTTTTCTTAGGCAGTCTGGGGTTTTCTCAAGTGAGTTACCATACTCCTCCCTGTTCTCTAAGTTCCAGGTGACCCAGCTTACATAGTATCAAAGCACTGGGTTGAGGGGGCTGATCTACAGTCATAATCTGTCCAGACTGTCACCTCACTGGCGCAATCTACAGGTCAGTCAGCTTTCTCACACGTTCATTTCTACACAGTGCTTAGAAGCATAGAATAAATAGACTATTATCCCCCACTCTTCTCAGTCACCATCACACTCATCAAGCCTACCTCAGGATCTCACTGCCTCAATACACTGTGAAGTCTCTCTATTCAAGGGCTTAAGCACCATGATGGCACAAAGAACTCAGGAAGGTGCAAGATCCCATGACTTTATGAACTTCAAATGATTAAGCAGTATATTTTGAGAAGCTCACATGGAAAAAGTAGGGACTGACCTAATCTTAAGGGATGAATAGATTTACATAGACAAGTGAGTAAGAAGAGCATACTAGATATTTTGAAGAAAAGTACAAAAGCCTAGCCTAGAATGCTCAAATAAATATAATTAAAGTAGAAATTGTTAAAGAATGCAAATGTTTCTGATCCAGGTCCTGTTAATAATTGATACGAGAACCACCGTTATGGTTTTTCATTCTGCTACAAATATCATTACTCTGATGACCTTTACCTTTACATGTTTGGGAGGAAAAAAAGAGGGGAAGCACAGTTTAGAACAATGATTCTACTTGACCGTATAAGTTTGAATCTCTTTAACAAAGACTGTTACCCAAGGAAGCCTTCTCTCCCAGCATAACTGGATTTTCCCTTACTACGGGTCCCTGGCCTCTGGCAAATTCATTTTCTTCCAAGTGGCTAAACATTAGAATGTGTCAAATCTAGTCTCCACAGCACTATCTAAACTTGCTGCTAAGAACAAGAATGCTATCTAAAAATTTGAAAAATTACTGGTTAAACCCATGTATACTTTTAATAAAAAATCAACACCCTTTGGGTTTCAGGGAATGAAAAATTCTTTAATGAGTGCTAGTATTAGGGTAGCAGTAAAAATTTCAGGGAGGAATTCAGAAAGGATGATATGAGTCGAAGGAGACAAGTGTTATGTGTTGGAGAGCATTCAGATTCTGGTGGAGGGTGAGAACTTGGAGAGCCATTGGTCTTCCACCAAAAAGCAATAAAGAAACTGCCACACTCTAGGGAATAAGAAGGGCAGCTGCTCTCTTTAGATTCACAAAATGCAAAACTAAATAAAGGCTGAATGTCCTTCTCAAACCATGTAAACATTGTTTCCTCAGTCACAACAACTGAGAGTTTTAACCTGGGTCATATGATTATTATTTATGGAACAGCATATATACAGCTCATGTTTTACTAATGTACAAATAGGAAATTCTCAGAAAGTACTTTGAAGATGAAAAGTTGTATGAGTGCTAAGTATTATCATTACACCATTATCATAAAACACATAAAAGTCACAGTATCTTGTAAGCTAAATGGGTGGAGAATGACTGTGCTGCACAGCACTCGGGGAGATGATGGCAAAGGGACAACCTCTGTGGAGAGAGCAGGCATGGACACCACCACAGAACAGGTGGGCTTAATGGGCTGGGCAGCAGGAGGGCTTGCCCTTGCTCCTCAGGGAAATTTTCTGAAGGGACCAAATTCATTGAAGTAGCTTCATTTGTATTTTATAGTCTCAAAAAATGAACTTTATATGGAAGAAGGAACAATGTATATTCTAAATAAAAGAAAAATAAAAATGATTGATAAAATTTAATCATTAGAGTCTGTTTTGCTTGTTAGTTTTTGTGAGAAATATTTCCATCACAATTAAAACATTCATGAGAAGTATATGTATAAATTGCTGAAATTTCTGAAGTAAAATTGGGGCATTCTACTTTTTAAAAGATAATTTCACTTTGAAAATTGAAAGAACACAAGATAGTTATATGTATCTATTCTTGATGTGTGTTGATACAGAGACATTAATATTTATGTTTATAATATGCTATTTTACCTATAGGAAGTGGTACATAAAAGTTTAGGTGTTAATGTTAATCATTGAAACATCACAGTGCTTCACTGCTATACATTTTTACTGGTGTGATTTAATATTTCAGTTGGAAACAAGAAGAAAAAAAATTTATTTCTTTCCATTAGCAGTGCCACATGCTTAGATAGCAACTGGCCCGAAAGTTAAAGAAATGTGCTGACTGGTTCCATGGCACACAGATGGACAAATAATTTTTGACTCTTAAGCTAATCAAATTAGCACACAAAGATAAATGTTCACGTACAAATTATGGTCCTTCCTGTCACTCCAAAATGCACACCTTGATAGACATATTGGGCCTGACCCATGTTTTTAACAATTTTTAAACAACTTTTCTGGTTTTGATCTTGCCAACATCTAGATTCTAGGTGAACAGTTTAATATTGGGCAGAATATAACTTATTCAATAATCAGTCACTTTATACATTCACATAAATATTTAACTATAAGAGTACCCCTGAAATCTTTTCCATTAAATGGTGACTGTTAATCCCTATGATTTAATTAACAAAAATTCTAGTAAAAAATGTTTGGCCTTGTCTCTAATTAATGTGTTTTATTTCCACGTCAACTTGCTCAGTTCGTTAGGCTTCATAAATGATATATGAGAAATAATATATAGACAGACCCTGATTTCATACATTCAAGGAAATAATTTTTATGTAAAACCCATCAGCAAGCCACACTTTCTAAAACTGCTAAATCAATCTCAATATCATTATTACACCTTACCATTATTACATCTTACCTTTATCACACCTGAATGGCTTCAAGATACACTTGGTGAATAAATAAAACTTTGGAAAATTAAGGCATGTTGCAGAAATAAAAACAGGTTTTTCTATTCCTCATGTCAACTCCCACCTAAGACCCAATTTCTGTTGAATAAGTAGTCTATTTTTCAACTGACAATCACATAATAACACTTTGAGAAAGTGGAATTTAAATGTCTCACATTGTTCTTAGAGAATAAAGAATCTGGATATTTACAAAGTTTAATTTTTCTTTTCAATTTAGGGATACACACACACACACACACACACACACACACACACAGCACTCACACAGAGGATAACTACTTTCCAAATCAATAAAATCCTTTGTAAGTAGGAAGAACATCTGCATCTTTGAAAACTCAGGTGAGAATGACAGAAATACACACTTAGTTCATTTGCCTTTAGAATTAAGTTTTATTCACTAACCATAATTTTGCATTTGTGAATCAAGATAGTTAAGTCACTGTAGTGATCTTAGATTTTGGCTGTAAG
This sequence comes from Grampus griseus, assembly GCF_964374135.1. NCBI lineage: Eukaryota > Metazoa > Chordata > Mammalia > Artiodactyla > Delphinidae > Grampus > Grampus griseus. The sequence continues at coordinate 58,709,821 of NC_138997.1, forward strand.
CTAAGTAAGAGTTGCAAGTTAGAGTGCCCTATATGATTTACTTTTCCTTCAGGAGACCAGGAAAGAATCCTAATCCAAATTGAACCCTAACCCTAAATATGCTGCTGATAACCAAAGGAGAAATCTCTACCTAGAATGTTTGTCTTCCCTAGATTTGAAAGGTTCTAAAGAGAAAATATTGTCCTACAATTTCCACTTTTTTTAAATAAGGAAACAGGAATGGGTGGTTTGCAAAATCCCTGCCATCTCCAAAGGGCCATGCATCTCTCATTTTAGGAAATTTACACTGAAGAGAAGTTTGAAGACAAACAATCTCCCTAGTAAACAAGTTGTTGTTTACAAGAATCACTTTTTTGTCACCTTATAGACAAATAAGGAGAAACAATAAATTAAATGTATCTGAATCTATAGGTTAAACTGTTGTAAAATTGACAATATAAATTTTTTTTGATCTACAAAAGCAGCATCTTTATATAGCTCAATCTGTTAGAAAAACACAGTTGAGATAAATAGAAAATATACTCCAAGTATTTGCCACATCAAATTTCACACTCCATTTATCACATTTTCATTGAAGTTTATTCCATGGCAAGCTGTATTGAAGAAAACATAGAGATATATACCTTTGGGTATGGAAGAGGTTGCTTTAGTATAATATACTAATCTACAAGAATTTAAGTTATGAGGGTTTTACCATATCATTTAGTCTTTTCTTTTTCCAAAAACTTTATATTATACACTGTTCTAGATTCAGTAAGTGAATTGGTCCAATTGAAAAGTGTTTTCCTCTAAACTTTTACATAGTGAGGTGTCCTTTAGGGTTTTTTATTTTATTATAGATCAAAAGAGTTCATGAACATCATACTTCCATGGAAATATTGAGATATTAATTTTTATGTGCAGGATGCAAACATAACTTTGACAAACAATATTTAAATAGTCAAAGTCAGTTTTCTTTTTAAGTAAAAGGAAATTTCTAAAAAGCTTAAGATTTGGAAATGTATCTGCTCTGGGGATCTAGTAAATATTTCTTCAGGGAATATTACCTTTCCGGGAATGACTGTTAACTAAAAACTAAATTTTCTGATAGATATTTGACTCTGTTTGCAAATAAAATCAAACTAACATTAAGTGTTTTTAAACCAATCAACATTTAGCATAGTCATTTCAGTGAAATGTTGATATATATATCAGATACATTTTTCACACACACAAACATACAAGCATACCTGGAATATTGTATGTATGGGTATATACTATATAAAATATATAATATAAATAAAATATGTATATTATGTTAGTAATATAAATATGAAATATTTATATTAATATATATAAACCAAACATAAAATACAAAAATATGTTATGGACTGAACTGTGTCCCCTCAAAATTCATATATTGAAGTCCTGACCTAATACCTCAAAATGTGATTGTATTTGGAGATAGGGTCTCCAAAGACACCTTAGGTTATGAGGAGGTCATTAGGTGGGCCCTAATCCAATGTAACTTGTGTCTTTATAAGAAGAGGAAACTAGGACACAGACATGTATAAAGAGAAGACTATGTATAGACATAAGGAGAAAAATTCATCTATAAGCCAAAGAGAGAGGCCTCAGAAGAAACCAAACCTGCTGAAACCTTGATCTCAGACTTCTAGCCTCCAGATGACTTCTGAAGGCTGTTTTGATTAAAGCATTAAAAAGGCAGACTTGAGTCCTAAAATACTCATAGTTACTTTAAAGCTAAATAGCCTAAATATACCAGTAAAAGACATATATTAACAGAATGGATTGAAAAACATAATCCAGTCATATGTTGTCTACAAGAAACTCACTTCAAATATAACAATATAGGCAGATTAACTGTAAAAGAATGGCAAAAAGGCCTATCATGTAATATTATTTAAAACATTACTCAAAGGAAAGCAGGAGTGGCTAAATTAATATCAGATAAAGAAGTAGACTTCAGAGCAAAGAAAATTACCAGAATGGGACATTGTATAATGATAAAAGAGTCAATCAACCAAGACGACATACCAACCCTAAAAGTGTATGTACCAAACAGAGAAGCAAAATATGTGAAGAAAAGAAACTGAAAGGAGAAATTCAAAAGTCAAAATTACAGTTGTAGACTTCAACACCTCTCTCTCAATTGTTGAATATCTATGCAGAAAAACAAGATATAGAATAAACAATGCCAACATCAACAGGAGCTAGTCGACATTCATAGAAAACTCCAACAACAGCAGGACACATTCTTTTTAAGGACCCATAGAACATATGCCAAGATATATTCAGTGCCATAAAACAAACCTCAACAAATTTAAAAGAATTTAAAAATCATATATAGCGTGTCTTTCAACCACAGTGGAGTTCAACTAGAAGTCAATAAGGAAAAGGAGTATCTCAAAACACTTGGAAACTCAACAACACATTTCTAAGTAATCCAGAACTCGAAGAGAAATTCTAAAAGGGTGTTTTAAAAATACATGGAATGAAAATGAAAAGAAAACACATGAAATTTGTACGACACAGCTAAAACAGTGGTGAGATGGAAATTTATAGCATTAAAAGCATGCATTAGAAAAGAGAAAAAGTCTCAAATCAATAATTTAGGCTCCCAGGGAGCTTCCCTGGTGATGTATTGTTTAACAATCCACCTGCCAATGCAGGGGATGTGGGTCTGAGCCCTTGTCCAGGAAGATCCCACATGCCACGGAGCAGCTAAGCCCGTACACCACAACTACTGAGCCTGCGCTCTAGAGCCCACGAGCCACAACTACTGAGCCCACATGCTGCAGCTACTGAAGCCTGCACACCTAGAGCCCGTGCTTCACAAGAGAAGCCACTGCAATGAGAAGCCCACACACCGCAACTAAGAGTAGCCCCCACTCCCCGCAACTAGAGAAAGCCCGTGTGCAGCAATGAAGACCCAACGCAGCCAAAAATAAACAAAATAAATAAATTTTTTATAATAATAATTTAAGTTCCCACTGCAAGAACTTAGAAAAAGAAGAGTAAAGGAAACCCAAAGCAAGCAGAAAGATGGAAATAACAAAGATAAGCACAGAAATTAATGAGATGAAAAAAGAAAACAATGGTTCTTAGAAAAAAATCAATAAAATTAGCAAATCTCTGGAAAACTGACAAAGGAAAAGAAGAAAAAACAGAAATTACCAATATCAGGAATGAAACGGGATATAGGTACATGTAGACATCAAAAGGATAAGGGAATACTACCAACAACTCTACACACATAAATTTGACAATTTAGACAAAATGGACCAATTCTTTGAAAAACACAAACTATCCCAACTCAAACAATATGAAATAAATCATTGGAATAGACTCATAGTTATTAAGGAAATTGAAATTGCAATTTAAAAACACACACACACACAAAATCCAGTGAGGTTTATGCCAGAGGTGCAAGGCTGGTTCAATATTTTTTTTAAAAGCAATATAATCCACCATATTAACAAACTAAAGTAGAAACGTTACATATCATTGGATGTAAAAAGGTATTTGACAAGATTCAACACTGTTTCATGACAAAAACTCTAGGGAAAATAGGAATAGAGAGAAACTCTCAACTTGAAAAAAAATCTACAAAAAACTTAAAATAATGGTGAAAGACTAAATGCTGTCCCACTAATATCAGGCACAAGACAAAAATGTCCACTCTCATGACTCTTTTTTTTTATTTTTGCAGTACACGGGCCTCTCACTGCTGTGGCCTCTCCCGTTGCGGAGCACAGGCTCCGGACGCACAGCCTCAGCAGCCATGGCTTACGGGCCCAGCCACTCCGTGGCATGTGGGATCTTCCCGGACCGGGAGCATGAACCCGTGTCCCCTGCATCGGCAGGCGGACTCTCAACCACTGCGCCACCAGGGAAGCCCATGACTCTTATTTAACATAGTGATGAAGTTCTGGTCAGAGCAATCAGATAAGTAAAGAAAATTAAAAGCTTACAGATTGGATAGTAAGAAATAAAACTGAGCCTATTTGCCAATAGGACCAATAGGACATGATTGTCTACATAGAAAATCCCAAGGAATCTGAAAAAAAATAAAAGGCTACTTCCTAGAACTAAAAAGTGAGCCCAACAAGTCACAGGATGCAAGATAAACTGCAAAAATTAATCGTATTTCTATATAATAGCAATGAACAATGGACTTCTAAATCAAAACATAATACTATTTACAATTGCTTAAAAAAAAGAGCGAGAGAAAGAACTTAAGTGTAAATCTAACAAAATATTTATAGGATTTGTATGCTTAAAACTGCACAACACTGATGAAAGAAATCAAAGACGAGCTAATTAAATGGAAAGACATGCTATGTGGATTAGAAGACTCAGCATAGTAAAGACGTTAATTATCTCCAAATTGATATAGTGTTTTACAGCAAAGCCTATCAAAATCAAAGCAAGATTTTTATTTAGATATACACAAGATTATCTAAAGTTTATGTGGAAAAGCAAAGAAACTAGAAAGCTAAAAAAATTTTCACAAAGAAGATAGTGTGGGAGGAATAGTTCTACCTGATTTTAAGACTTACTATATAACTACAGTAATGGAGACTGTGTGGTATTGGAGGAAAAAAAGACACATAGATCAATGGAACAGAAGAGAACTCAGAAATAGACCCATATAAATATGCCCAACTGATTTTTTGACCAGAATACAAAAGCAATACAATGGAGGAAAGATAGACTTTTCAGCAAATGGGGCTGGAGCAACTAGCAATCCGAAGGAACAAATTAACCTCAATCTAAGTTTCTTACCTCATGTAAAAATTAATTCTAAATGGATCATAGCATAAAATGTACAAAATTTTTATGAAAAAATATAAGACAATCTAGGTCAAGGCAGACTTCTTAGATTTGACACCAAAAGTGTCGTCCATGAGAGAAAAATTTGAGAAATTCACCTTCATCAAAATTAAAAACTTTTGCTTTGTGAAAAGACTGTTAGGAAGGTGAAAAGACAAGCTACAAACTGGGGGGGAATTATTTGCAAAACACAGATTCTACAAAGGACTAGTATCTAGAATAAACAAAGAATTCTCAAAACTCAACAGTTAAAAAGAACAATCCAATTATTAAACAGACAAAAGATATAAACAGACATTTCAGAGGATAGGCATATAACAAATTAGCACACATGTAAAGATGTTCAACACCATTAGTCAATGCAAATTAAAACTACGGGGTACCTCTCTATACCTATCAAAATTGTTAAAATTAAAAATCATGATAAATGTTGACATGGATGCAGAGGAACTGGATCACTTATGCATTGCTGGTGGAAATATAAAATGTTGCATCCACTCTGGAAAACAGTTTGGCAGTTTCTTAAAATTTAAACATACAACTACCATATGTCTCAGCAATTACACCTCCAGACATTTATTCCAAACAAATGAGGACATGTTTGTGCAAAAACATCTATGTATATAGCACCTTTATTCCTAACAGCCAAGAAGTGGAGATAGTCCAGATGTCCTTCAGTGAGTAAATGATTAAACAAACTATAGTACATCTATACTATGACTTACTTCTTAACATAACTGTTTTAAAAAAGAACTATTGATACATGCAACAACCTGAATGAATTGACAAAGAATTTTGCTGAGTGAAAAAGCAAAATCCAAAAAGGTTTCATATTTATATAACATTCTTGAAATTATAGAAAAGGAGAACAAATTAGTGGTTACCAGGGTTAAGGAGGGCAATGGTACTGGAGGCAAGTGAATGTGACTATAAAAAAGGGCAACATGAAGAACGCTTGTGATGGAAATCTTGGTATCTTAGTTTCTTGGTTAGTTTTCTTGGCTGTATCAATGTAAATATCCTGGTTATGATATCATATATAGTTTTGCAATTTGTTACCATTGGGGGAAACTGGGTAAAATATATGAGGGATCTCTCTGTATTATTTCTTATTACTGCATGAGAGTCTAATTGTCACAAAATGTTAATTTTTTTTTTAATTTATTTATTTTTGGCTGTGTTGGATCTTCGCTGCTGCACACAGGCTTTCTCTAGGGGCAGCGAGCAGGGGCTACTTTTCGTTGCAGTGCGAGGGCTTGTTGTGGTGGCCTCTCCTGTTGCAGAGCATGGGCTCTAGGCACGCGGGCTTCAGTAGTTGTGGCATGCAGGCTCAGTAGCTGTGGCTTGCAGGCTCTAGAGTGCAGGCTCAGTAGCTGTGGCACACAGGATTAGTTGCTCTGCAGCATGTGGGATCTTCCCAAACCAGGGATCCAACTGGTGTCCCCTGCATTGGCAGGCAGATTCTTAACCACTGCGCCACCAGGGAAGTCCACAACATTTTAATTTAAAATATTTGAAAAATATACAAACTTCTCTTAGTAGAACATTCTGACACAACTGACCCAGTACTTTCAATAAGTCAATGTCACAAAAAAATTAAAAAGGAAAGCAGAGTATGAAAGGTATTCTAGATTAAAAGAGACATAAGAGAAATAATAACCAAATGCAATGTGAGGGTTTTGATCTGATTTGTGTTCAACAACAACAACAAAATTTGTAAAAGACATTTTGAGGACATTTTAAGTACAAAAAGGGATGTTTGAATATGAACTTGGTATTAGAGTATATTAAAGAATTATTGCTAATTTCATTAGAGATGATCATTTTTTAAATGCCCTTATTTTTTAGATGGAAAAAATCTAAAATGATTTTTCCATTGTGAATATCATAAGGCAATTATTTTCCTGGAACTATTTTTAAATGCTTCAGAAAAATAGATGAAATCTTGCAAAATGTTCAACTTTTAAATCTATGTGATTGATAAACAAAAGTTTATTAAGCTATTTTCTCTACTTTTATGTATATTTAAAATTTTCCATAATAAAATAAAATTTCTCTTGATCCCATTTCCTTCACCATGTATATATTCCCATTTCTTTACACCCCTTTTTCAGCAAAATCTTTGAAAGAGTGGTCAGTGGTCACTGTCTCTAGCTCCTCTACTTCCATTCTCTTTCAAACCATCTCTAACCATTCTCATGCCCCTTCCACTCCTAAAATTTCTTGCATCAAGGTCACCAATTACCTCCATAATGCTAATCCAATGATCAATTTTCAGTGCTCATTTGCTCATCTTGTTTATGAGCCATCAGCAACATCTGACACAGTTGATCCCCTTCACAAATCTTGGTACCCTTCTATGGGCTCCCAGGACACCACTTTTTCTTGGTTTTCCTCCTACCCTCACTGGTTGCTTCCTCTCAGTGTCCTTTGCTTGGTCTTCCTCTTCTCCCTGATCTCTTAATATGGGAGTGTCCCAGTGATCATCTCTTGGTCTTCTTCTCTAGCTACACTTGCTCCCTTGGTAATCTCATCTAGTCCCAGAGCATAATCTCTATGTTGAAGAATGCAAATTGTACATCACCAGCCCAGACCTCTATCCAAAATTCCAGACTTGTATATCCAACCTGCATCTTCACTTGGATGAATGACTAGTGAACATCTAAAACATAAAACTGAAATAATAATCATCCCCTCAAAACCTGCTATATCAGCAACCTTCCCATCTCAGATGAAGACAACTCCCTCCCTCAAGTCCTCAAGCTAAAGAACTGGAAACCATCTTTGACACCTCTTTTCCATTCACATTCCACCAATTCATCAGGAACTCCTATCAACTCTGTATTCAAAATATATCCAAACTTCAAACACTTTTCATTTCCTCCACCTCCACCACTCTGGTCCAAGCCAACATCATCTTGTGCTTCAATGATTAGAATCAATTCTTATCTTGTCACTCTGCTTCCACCCTTGTACTGTATAATTTACTTTCCAAAAAGCAGTCAGAGGGATCACATTAAGAAATTAGGCCAAATCATCATAGTCTTCCACTCAAAGACTTCCAAAGCTCACATTTAACTCAGAGGGAAAAAACCAAAGTTATTACAATGACCCACACGTCTCTATATGATCTGGGCCCTCGTAACACCAAGAAGTACTCTTACTACATTACTCCTCATTCACAGTGCCCTCCTAATATGCCCCTCCTTCAGGGCCTTCGTAGGGTCATTCCCTCTGCCAGGAACATCCCAGATACCTGTATGGCTAACACCATTGCCTGTTTCAAGTCTGCTCAGATTTTACCTTCTCAATAGGTCTAATCTGACCACTCTGTTTAATATCGCATCCTGCCACCACCACCACCACCTCTCACACACACCCCACATTCCTGATCTTCTTTACCTAGCTCTACTTTTCCTACAGCATTTATTACCTTTTTACCAGTTATGTATTTTATTCATTAATTATACTTCATTTGTTGTCTATCTCCGCTCAGTAAAATGTAATCTCCATAACAAAAGAGATTTTTATTCCTACAACTATGCCTAGTAGGTCATCTATAAAAATTTGCTGAATGAATAAAGTTTGATTTTAGTATATTATTCATACATGCTGAAAAATAAGCAGGTCAAATATTAATTCACTACTTCTGCTTGTTGTTCTACAAGCTAAGCAGTCCACTGAGTCCATAATTAATGTAAAACAAAATATACTTCTACACTTAACATCAAGTCCATATGTATTTCTTAAAGTATCCTATATTTTGCTCATATTAACACTTGCATCCCTGTCCTTTCTGCTCAAAAGAACAGATTCAAACACAAAAATGAAAATCACAAGCTGTGGAAGATTACCCTGTGTATCTTAATGATGGTCATCACCATAGTAGTCTTCAGACTCATTGTTTATTTTGTCACTTATGCTGAGTACTCAATATGTCTTTCTAATCACACAGAAATATTGGTTCCATTATTGGGAAAATTAGGAATTTTGAGAATGAGGGAAGAGAAGAAGTCAGACAATATTATTAGGCAGAGAAAATGTCTTATGGTTAATAACATTTAACGAGATTGTTCTTTAGCAAACTTTGGTTTAGGGCACTCTAAACCCAAAGATTTAGTGTACTCTTTTTAAAATTTCTGATAAAGATTTAGGTTCTTGGAAAATATGAGTGAAGCAAGTAGTCATTCTCCCTACCTTAGCTAAACTTATAACTATCTGAAGAGATAATCAATGAGTTAACAAACATTAAAAGTCTATAATATGGGATTCTAAGCTTTCTTCTTCCAAAGCCTATAATTTTTTCTCTATACAAAGTTTTCTTCTGATAAAATTCTTATTAAAAAGTAGAGTATTCCCTATTATTGAGGAATAAAATTTAAAAGGTCAGTAAAAACTTTTATATATATTTTCCATACAAGAAAAATTCTGGGGTTCTCATATTGATTTTCCTTAAAAACAGCTCTATGTGCCAAGTTCTCTGTCCTATTCTTCTTACTATCTTTTTTTTTAATCTTTATTGAGGTCTAATTGCTTTACATTGTTGTGTGAGTTGCTGCTGTATAACAAAGTGAATTAGCTGTACATATACATATATCCCCATATGCCCTCCCTCTTGCATCTCCCTCCCACTCTTCTTATCCCCACCCCTCTAGGTGGGCACAAAGCACAGAGATCATTTCCCTGTGCTATGCTGCTGCGTCCCACTAGCTATCTATTTTACATTTGGTAATGTATATATGTCCATGCCACTCTCTCGCTTCGTCTCAGCTAACACTTAGCTTTCCCCATGTCCTCAAGTCCATTCTCTACGTCTGCATCTTTATTCCTGTCCTAACCCTAGGTTCTTCAAAACCAATTTTTTTTTTTTAGATTCCATATATATGTGTTAGCATATGGTATTTGTTTTTCTCTTTCTCACTAACTTCACTCTGTATGACAGACTGGGTCCATCCACCTCACTACAAATAACCCAATTTTGTTTCTTTTTATGGCTGAGTAATATTCCATTGTACATATGTGCCACATCTTCTTTATCCATTCATCTGTCAATGGACGTTTAGGGTGCTTCTATGTCCTGGCTATTGTAAACAGTGCTGCAATGAACATTGTGGTACATGACACTTTTCGAATTATGGTTTTCTCAGGGTATATGCCCAGTAGTGGGATTGCAGGGTCATGTGGTAGTTCTATTTTAAGCTTTTTAAAGAATCTCCATACTTTTCTCCATAGTGGCTGTATCAATTTACATTCCCAGCAACAGACCAAAAGGGTTCCCTTTTCACCACACACTGTCCAGGATATATTGTTTGTAGATTTTATGATGATGGCCATTCTGACCGGTGTGAGGTGATACCTCATTGTAGTTTTCTTTGTTTTTCTCATTGTAGTTTTGATTTACATTTTTCTAATGATTGGTGATGTTGAGCATCCTTTCATGTGTTTCTTGGCAATCTGTATGTCTTCTTTGGAGAAATGTCTATTTAAGCCTTCTGCCCATTTTTGGATTGGATTGTTTGGTTTTTTTTAAATTGAGCTGCAAAAGCTGCTTGTATATTTTGAAGATTAATCCTTTGTCACTTGCTATGTTTGCAAATATTTTCTTGCATTCTGAGGGTTGTCTTTTCATCTTGTTTATGGTTTTCTTTGCTGTACAAAAGCTTTTAAGTTTCATTAGACCCCATTTGTTTATTTTTGTTTTTATTTCCATTTCTCTAGGAGGTGGATCAAAAAGGATCTTGCTGTGATTTATGTCATAGTGTGTTCTGCCTATATTTTTCTCTAAGAGTTTTATACTTTCTGGCCTTACATTTAGTTCTTTAATCCATTTTGAGTTTATTTTTGTGTATGGTGTTAAGGAGTGTTCTAATGTCATTCTTTTACATGTAGCCATCCAGTTTTCCCAGCACCACTTTTTGAAGAGGCTTCTTTTCTCCATTGTATATTCTTGCCTCCTTTATCAAAGATAAGGTGACCATAAGTGCGTGGGTTTATCTCTGGGCTTTCTATCCTGTTCCATTGATCTATATTTCTGTTTTTGTACCAGTACCATACTGTCTTGATAACTGTAGCTTTGTAGTATAGTCTGAAGTCAGGGAGCCTGATTCCGCCAGCTCCATCTTTCGTTCTCAAGGTTGCTTTGGTTATTCGGGGTCTTTTACGCTTCCATACAAATTGTGAAATTTTTTGTTCTAGTTCTGTGAAAAATGCCAGTGGTAGTTTGATCGGGATTGCATTGAATCTGTAGATTGCTTTGGGTACTAGAGTCATTTTCACAATGTTGATTCTTTCAATCCAAGAACATGGTATATCTCTCCATCTATTTGTATCATCTTTAATTTCTTTCATCAGTGTCTTATAGTTTTCTGCATACAGGTATTTTGTCTCCTTAGGGAGGTTTATTCCTAGATATTTTATTATTTTTGTTGCAATGGTAAATGGGAGTGTTTTCGTAATATCACTTTCAGTTTTTTCATCATTAGTGTGTAGGAATGCCACAGATTTCTGTGCATTAATTTTGTATCCTCCTACTTTACCAAATTCATTGATTAGCTCTAGTAGTTTTCTGGTAGCATCTTTAGGATTCTCTATGTATAGTATCATGTCATCTGCGGACAGTGACAGCTTTACTTCTTCTTTTCCAACTTGGATTCCTTTTATTTCTTTTTCTTCTCTGATGGCTGTGGCTAAAACTTACAAAACTATGTTGAATAATAGTGGTGACAGTGGGCAACCTTGTCTTGTTCCTGATCTTAGAGGAAATGTTTTCAGTTTTTCACCATTGAGGATGATGTTGGCTGTGGGTTTGTCATTTATGGCCTTTATTATGTTGAGTAAGGTTCCCCCTATGCCTCCTTTCTGCCGGGTTCTTATCATAAATGGGTGTTGAATTTTGTTGAAAGCTTTCTCTGCATCTATTAAGATGATCATATGGTTTTTCTCCTTCAGTTTGTTAATATGGTGTATCACATTGATTTATTTGCGTATATTGAAGACTCCTTGCATTCCTGGAATAAACACCACTTGATCATGGTGTATGATCCTTTTAATGTGCTGTTGGATTCTCTTTGCTAGTATTTTGCTGAGTATTTTTGCATCTATGTTCATCAGTGATATTGGCCTGTAGTTTTCTTTCTTTGTGACATCTTTGTCTGGTTTTGGTATCAGGGTGATGGTGGCCTCGTAGAATGAGTTTGGGAGTGTTCCTCCCTCTGATATATTTTGGAAGAGTGTGAGAAGGATAGGTGTTATCTCTTCTCTAAATGTTTGATAGAAGTCGCCTGTGAAGCCATCTGGTCCTGGGCTTTTGTTTTTTGGAAGGTTTTAATCACAGTTCAATTTCAGTGCTTGTGATTGGTCTGTTCATATTTTCTATTTCTTCCTGGTTCAGTCTCGGCAGGTTGTGCATTTCTAAGAATTTGTCCAGTTCTTCCAGGTTGTCCATTTTATTGGCATAGAGTTGCTTGTAGTAATCTCTCATGATCCTTTGTATTTCTGCAGTGTCAGTTGTTACTTCTTTTTCATTTCTAATTCTGTTGATTTGAGTCTTCTCCAATTTTTTGTTGATGAGTCTGGCTAATGGTTTATCACTTTTGTTTATCTTCTCAAAGAACCAGCATTTAATTTTATTGATCTTTGCTATCGTTTCCTTCATTTCTTTTTCATTTACTTCTGATCTGATCTTTATGATTTCTTTCCTTCTGCTAACTTTGGGGGTTTTTTGTTCTTCTTTCTCTAATTTCTTTGCAATGTTAAGTTGTTTATTTGAGATGTTCCCTGTTTCTTAAGGTATTGCTATTAACTTCCCTCTTAGAACTGCTTTTGCTGCATCCCATAGGTTTTTGGTCATTGTGTTTTCATTGTCATTTGTTTCTAGGTATTTTTTGATTTCCTCTTTGATGATCTCTTGGTTATTAATTAGTGTATTGTTTAGCCTCCATGTGTTTGTATTTTTTACAGATCTTTTCCTGTAATTGATATCTAGTCTATAGCGTTGTGGTCGGAAAAGATACTTGATACGATTTCAATTCTCTTAAATTTACCAAGGCTTGATTTGTGACCCAAGATATGATCTATCCTGGAGAATTTTCCATGAGCACTTGAGAAAAAGTGTATTCTGTTGTTTTTGGATGGAATGTCCTATAAATATCAATTAAGTCCATCTTGTTTAATGTATCATTTAAAGCTTGTGTTTCCTTAATTTATTTTCAATTTGGATGATCTTTCCACTGGTGAAAGTGGGGTGTTAAAGTCCCCTACTATGATTGTGTTACTGTCGATTTCCCCTTTTATGGCTGTTAGTATTTCCCTTATGTATTGAGGTGCTCCTATGTTGGTGCATAAATATTACAATTGTTATGTCTTCTTCTTGGATCGATCCCTTGATCATTCTGTAGTGTCCTTCTTTGTGTCTTGTAATAGTCTTTATTTTAAAGTCTATTTTGTCTCATATAAGAATTGCTACTCCAGCTTTTGATTTCTTTTGATTTCCATTAGCATGGAATATCTTTTTCCATCCCCTCACTTTCAGTTTGTATGTGTCCCTAGGTCTAAAGTGGGTCTCTTGTAGACAGCAGATATACAGGTCTTGTTTTTGTATCCATTCAGCCAGTCTGTGTCTTTTGGTGGGAGCATTTAATCCATTTACATTTAAGGTAATTATCGATATGTATGTTCCTATTCCCATTTTCTTAATTGTTTTGGGTTTATTATTGTAGGTCTTTTCTGTTTCTTGTTCCTTTAACATTTGAGAAGTTAAAGAACATAGAGAAGTTCCTTTAACATTTGTTGTAAAGCTGGTTTGGTGGTGCTGAACTCTCTCAGCTTTTGCTTGTCTGTAAAGGTTTTAATTTCTCCATTAAATCTTAATGAGATCCTTGCTCGGTAGAGTAATCTTGGTTGTAGGTTTTCTCCTTCATCACTTTAAATATGTCCTGCCACTCCCTTCTGGCTTGCAGAGTTTCTTCTGAAAGATCAGCTGTTAACCTTATGGGGATTCCCATATGTGTTACTGGTTGTTTTTCCCTTCCTGCTTTTAATATGTGTTCTTTGTACTGAATTTTTGGTAGTTTGATTTATATGTGTCTTGGCATGTTTCTCCTTGGATTTATCCTGTATGGGACTCTCTGTGCTTCCTGTGCTTGATTAAGTATTTTCTTTCCCATATTAGGGAAGTTTTCAACTATAATCTCTTCAAATATTTTCTCAGTCCCTTTCTTTTTCTCTTCTTCTTCTGGGACCCCTATAATTCGAATGTTGGTGGTTTAATGTTGTCCCACAGGTCTTTGAGACTGTCCTCAGTTCTTTTCATTCTTTTTTCTTTATTCTGCTCTGCAGTAGTTATTTCCACTATTTTATCTTCCAGGTCACTTATCTGTCCTTCTGCCTCAGTTAGTCTGCTATTGATCCCTTCTAGAGTAGTTTTAATTTCATTTATTGTGTTGTTCCTCATTGCTTGTTTCCTCTTTAGTTCTTCTAAGTCCTTGTTAAGTGTATCTTGCATTTTCTCTATTCTATTTCCAAGATTTTGGATCATCTTTACTGTCATTATTCTGAATTCTTTTTCAGGTAGACTGCCTATTTCCTCTTCATTTGTTAGGTCTGGGGGGCTTTTACCTTGCTCCTTCATCTGCTGTGTGTTTTTCTGTCTTCTCATTTTGCTTATCTTACTGTGTTTGGGGTCTCCTTTTCGCAGGCTGCAAGTTCGTATTTCCCGTTGTTTTTGGTGTCTGTCCCCAGTGGCTAAGGTTTGTTCAGTGGGTTGTGTAGGCTTCCTGTTGGAGGGGACTAGTGCCTGTATTCTGGTGGATGAGGCTGGATCTTGTCTTTCTGTTGCACAGGTCCACGTCTGGTGGTGTGTTTTCGGGTATCTGTGGCCTTATTATGATTTTAGGCAGCCTCTCTACTAATGGATGGGGCTGTGTTCCTGTCTTGCTAGTTTTTGGCATAGGGTGTCCAGCACTGTAGCTTGCTGGTCGTTGAGTGAAGCTGGGTCTTGGTGTTGAAATGGAGATCTCTGGGAGATTTTCACCATTTGATATTATGTGGAGCTGGGAGGTCTCTTGTGGACCAGTGTCCTAAACTCAGCTCTCCCAACTCAGAGGCACAGGCCTGATACCTGGCCAGAGCACCAAGAGACTCTCATCCACACAGGTGAGGATAAAAGGGAGAAAGAATAGAAAGAAAGAAAGTGAATAAAATAAAATAAAGTAAAATAAAATAGTTATTAAAATAAAATATAAAAAATAATTAAGAGAAAATTTTAAAAAGTAAACAAAAAACGGACGGACAGAACCCTAGGACAAATGGTGAAAGCAAAGCTACACAGACAAAATCACACACAGAAGCATACACATACACACTCACAAAAAGAGAAAAAGGGGAAAAAATAATATATCTTTGGTCCTAAAGTCCACCTCCTCAATTTGGGATGATTCGTTGTCTATTCAGGTATTCCACAGATGCAGGGTACATCAACTTGATTGTGGAGCTTTAATCCGCTGCTTCTGAGGCTGCTGGGAGAGATTTCCCTTTCTCTTCTTTGTTTGCACAGCTCCCGGGGTTCAGTTTTGGATTTGGCCCCGCCTCTGCGTGTAGGTCGCCTGAGGGCGTCTGTTCTTTGCTCAGACAGGACGGGGTTAAAGGAGCAGCTGATTCAGGGGCTCTGGCTCCCTCAGGCCAGGGGTAGGGAGGGGTACGGATGCTGGGCGAGCCTGTGGCAGCAGAGACCAGCATGACTTTGCACCAGCCTGATGCGCACCGTGTTCTCCCAGGTACCTTGTCCCTGGATCACGGGACCCTGGCATTGGTGGGCTGCACAGGCTCCCGGGAGGGGAGGTGTGGATAGTGACCTGTGCTTGCACACAGGCTTCTTGGTGGCTGCAGCAGCCTTAGCATTTCATGTACATCTCTGGGGTCCGCGCTGATAGCCACGGCTCGCACCGCTCTCTGGAGCTCCTTTAAGTAGCGCTCTTAATCCCCTCTCCTCGCGCAACAGGAAACAAAGAGGGAAGAAAAGGTCTCTTGCGTCTTCGGCAGTTCCAGACCTTTTCCCGGACTCCCTCCCGGCTAGCCGTGGTGCACAAGCCCCCTTCAGGCTGTGTTCACTCAGCCAACCCTCTCCCTGGGATCCGACCTTGAATCCCAAGCCTCAGCTCCCAGCCCCCGCCCATCCCGGCGGGTGAGCAGACAAGCTTCTCGGGCTGGTGAGTGCTGGTCAGCACCGATCCTCTGTGAGGGAATCTCTCCGCTTTGCCCTCTGCACGCCTGTGGCTGCACTCTCCTCCATGGCTCTGAAGCTTCCCCCCTCTGCCACCTGCAGTCTCCGCCCGTGAAGGGGCTTCTAGTGTGTGGAAACCTTTCCTCCTTCACAGCTCCCTCCCACTGGTGCAGGTCCCGTCCCTATTCTTTTGTCTCTGCTTTTTCTTTTTTCTTTTGCCCTAGCCAGGTACGTGGGGAGTTTCTTGCCTTTTTGGAGGTCTGAGGTCTTCTGCCAGCATTCAGTAGGTGTTCTGTAGGAGTTGTTCCACGTGTAGATGTATTTCTGATACATCTGTGGGGTGGAAGGTGATCTCCGCATCTTACTCTTCCACCATCTTGTCCCGGCCCGACGTCCCCACGACTGTCGCGGCCTCGGCCGCCGGGGCCCCTCCAAAGCCGGCAGCCTCAGTGAGGCCCCCCTCGCCTCGGGCTCCGGGGCAATTCCGTGACGGCGGAGGGAACAGACCCTGAGCCGGGTGTTCCAGCTCTGCGGGCTCCATTCTGCCCATTACCATTTTAAGATTTTCTAGTTCACTATTCTAGACACCAAACCTGGAAGCTACTAGCCATATCCTCAAAATAACTACTCTTTCGCTTGGGCCAGTAACTAGTTAAACAAAGACAGCTAGACAACCAAAGCACAGCACAGATATTCACTCCACAAAACCTACCTTTTTATACTTCACATGACTCTATGTAATAATAATGTTGTGTTATCTATTTGGTTAACTTTTTAAGAGAAGATAGATAAATAGATAGATGGATAGCCTTCCTCTTTCTCCCATTCTATCTGAAATTGCATACAGATTCAACCCAACAAGCCATTCATTGGGTGACTAGTGTGTACTTAATGGCAGGTAGTAGGCTAGGTGCTATAATGGGAGTAATGGAGTAATGAAGGAGAGTTTCTAGAACATCACACTAGCCCTTGCCTTAAAGTGCTCAGCATCTAGAGCAGGGTCAGCACACTTTTCTGTAAAGGATCAGACAGTATACATTTTCCTCTCCGTGGGCCATAGTAGTCTCTATCACAACTTGAGTCTAATGTTGTAATGCTAAAGTAGCCAATATGTAAATAAGTGAATGTAGTTAATTTCCAATAAAACTTTATTCATGGACACTGAAATTTGAACTTCATGTAATTTTCACATGTCACAAAATATTATTATTTTGACTTTTTTTCAACTTTTAAAAAATGTAGAAACCTTCTCAGGCACAGGCCATACAAAACTAGGCAGCAAGCTAGATTACACAGTTTGCTGATCCCTGATCTAGATTAATAAAATTTAACCCTGACTGCACCTTAGAATCACCTGGAAAGTTTTTTTCAAACACTACTAGTACAAAAGCCCCACTCAAAGATGCTGTCTGGAGTGGAAATTTTAACTTTAAAAGCTCCCCAGGTGGTTCTAACGTTCAGCCAAGATTTGAGAACCACTGATCTAGGGGGAAACAGATACATATATTTATAAGATTCAGACACAAATATGTTCAGAAGTCAGTGACTCAGGTTCAGTATGTCACTTCAAGATGTCAGAGACCCAGGCTCCTTCAATCTTGCTATGCTACCATGACCTATATTGCCCAGATCATCTCAATATTCAAAGTGACTGTGCCAGTTCTGACCATCACGTTCACATTCCAGGCAGACAGAAGGCAGAATAGGAAGAAGAGCATGGCTTCTATTAAGAAAACATGTCATAAATTGCACATACCACTTTCCATTTCATTCCACTTGTCAGAACTTAAATGTACTCCATCACTCCTAGATGGAACAAACAGAGACAGGAAAACATAGTTTTTATTTTGGGATAGAATCTGCTCAGTTAAAAATCACAAACTGTATCACTATAGGAAAAGAGAAGAAAGAATATCAAGAAGTAGCACACAATTTCATCCTCAGGAGGTTAAAATTCTCTTGCAGTAGGTTAGGATGTGAGTAATTGATGAGGAAATGAACAGATGAGATTTCCAGGAAAGTTTCTGGATAGGCATGGAGAAAGTTAATCTATCTTGCTGATTTTCTCACTACCATAGTTCAGGATATTTCAAATACTCCTGTGCCAACTGTAAATGGAAATTGTTAATCCCAAAATAGCAACTTCACTTTCAAGGAATAGGAAATGAAAGGGAAAGCATTAGAGTCAAGGCAAAAATAATTTCTTCTCAAATTCAAATTTATTTTCTTTTTTTTCTTGCTTCTTAGCCAAAGGCCAAAATGGTAAATATGTGAGGTACTTTTTCTAGACTGTCTCTTCAGGGCCAAGTTTAATGTTAACTAATAGATTTTGTAAAAGGCATCTCTTTGACTCTCTAGAGGCACATTTGGGAGATCCTGGCCTGGAGAACTACTTTCAACAAGTCTTTTTTTTTTTCTTTTTTTCTTTTTTTTTTTTTGCGGTACGCGGGCCTCTCACTGTTGTGGCCTCTCCCGTTGCGGAGCACAGGCTCCGGACACGCAGGCTTACTGGCCATGGCTCATGGGCCCAGCCGCTCCACGGCATGTGGGATCTTCCCGGATCGGGGCACGAACCCGTGTCCCCTGCATCGGCAGGAGGACTCTCAACCACTGTGCCACCAGGGAAGCCCAACAAGTCTTAAATGTTGAGAATAGAAGCCAAGGACCAAGCTGAGGGTATTTAAAGTGATTCATCTTCTAAGATAATAGCAGACAAAAGTGAGAGCAATTGGTGGCCACCAGAATGCAGTTTTGAGCAAGTAAGTCACCATGTGTGAGAAAGATCTAGGTGTGGAAACATCTAGGGACAAGTGTACTGATACTGTTATCAGTTAATTATAAGCCCACAATATATGTATGGTCCTGACCACAGAAAGAATTCTATGGGGCAAGAATTCTCACAGGACAAGTGGTATTGTAAAAGAAAATTCAACATAAAACCATTTCCTTGAACACCATTTTTAGATTACTTTTCAGTAGTTTTGAAAAGATACAAAGAGTAGGGGAGGGAATCTGCCGCATGAACCAAGTGAATGAAGTTAACATCAGCTGTAATGGGACAAACTGATAGTCAGGTGCCTAATGTTTGCTGAAGGACATATAACTGCTGTGATATTTACTGGCCAGAAAAATAAGCAAATCATAATCTAAATCTAGTCATGAAAAACATCAGTGTTATTCAAATGTCAAACCACATAGAGTGCCCATATTCCTCAATCTCTAATACAGTAGTGTCTTTAAATAATCTTTCTTTAGCATTCTAGAGAGGCAGCGTCTCCTAATTACTCTTATCTTTCAGAAATTTCTGCATTATTCTGGGCCATAAATGCCATCCTGTTTAGATGTGCATTTTCTTATTTATTTATTTATTTTTTATTGTAATTTTTTTTGGCTGCTTTGGGTCTTTGTTGCTGTGCATGGACTTTCTCTAGTTGCAGCAAGTGGGGGCTACTCTTCGTTACAGTGCACGGGCTTCTCATTGCGGTGGCTTCTCTTGTTGCGGAGCATGGGCTCTAGGCACACGGGCTTCAGTAGTTGTAGCTCAGAAGCTCTAGAGTGCAGGCTCAGTAGTTGTGGCACAGTGGCTTACCTCCTCCATGGCATGTCGTATCTTCCCGGACCAGGGCTCAAACCCGTGTTCCTGCATTGGCAGGCGATTCTTAACCACTGTGCCACCAGGGAAGCCCTAGATGTGCATTTTCTTAATCCTGATCTACATAGAGCTGACAGACCATCCATATGGGAACTAAACACTACACTTCCCTTCTTCACTGATATCCCAGGTCCCCACTTCATCCTACATATGAATCTTAGCTATCAATAACTTTCCAAAGTGATCTGTCACAAAGGGAACATTATCTGTAGTTTCAGGTCATTACTTCATGGTGGCAAGTGCTCAAGGCCCATCAGAAGTCTGAATGGAGAAAACAAAGAAGGATCTGGGATACAAGGGAGAAGTGTTCTTAAGAGTTAACCTTGACTGTCACAAGAAAGAAGAAAAAAAAGGTAGTTGAAAAAAACTTGTTAGGCAGAAACACCAGAAGTACAGAAGTAAAATTTTGCATGTTCTAAAACCATGGCATTTCAAGAAGTAAGGAGGACATAGCCCCTGACCCAAGACAGGACATTTACCTGAGAACCTGCCATTTCTTCCTCTTCTGCTTCCTCCTCTAGGTTTCTTCCTCAGGTGAGATTATGTGGAGAAATCACGTCAGCATCTTGAGAATATGCCTTTAAAGGCTTCGGCACAGATCCTTTACCTGCTACCAATGTGGCCATGGGCAGAAGGGCCTTGAAACTTAGGAAAGTCAACCCTTCCTCGTCTCAGGAGAGATTCAGGAACAATGAGCTCCTACCTGGAGAACAAACTTTGAGCTTCTCCTTTCTTGTCTTCGATGACCCTCCCTTCCCACAGATGCCCCTAAATTTTGCTACACAATAGCTAATGTGGGCTCCACCACCCTGCCTCTACCAAACCCATGTAGAATAGACCCTGTTACCTCCCCTTGGACAAAAGCCTGGACTCAACTCTCATAAATATACTCAGGAGCCCACATACTTAACCCTGGCCTCATTAGAATCACCTGGAGCACTTAATTAAAGCAACATTGATGTTCTCACCCAGACCAATGAACAGAATCTGTGGGAGAGGACCCAAGATTTGATAGTTCTCAAAAATCCACATGTGATCTTTGTTGAAAGCCCAGGCTGAGAGCCACTTATGTAAACCTTGCTTCTCAAGCTTTAATGTGCATAAAAATCGCTTGGATGGATGTTAACTAGACTTATTGTGGTGATCATTTTGCAATATGTACATATATTGAATCATTATGTTGTACACCTGAAACTAATATAAAGTTATATGTCAATTATATCTCAATTGTAAAAACCACTTGGAAAGCAAATAAAAATAAATAAATAAAGATACAAAGAGAAGAATTGGTCAGGATCTAGTCCTCCCTGGAGCTCTTAGCCCTAGCCCAGAATGTGACCTGGATTATTTGAAAAACATGACTCTTATAGGGAGGAAAAACCAATCAAAATAACACTCAGAAGAGATCCTAGATCATAATTTTTCCTTTTCTCTGCTCAAGGTCCAGGTTACATTTGAAGGAGAGAAACTAATCCTTTAGTATAATAGCCTGTTAGTTCCTCTGAATACCAACAGTAGCACCTAATTTATCACTACAGCTTCCAATTCAGGACTCAGTGCTCTAACAGGATAACAGAGCTAAGGAATGGCTTTCCTTTCTAGTGTTTAAAATTTGTTTAGTACTCCAACAAGTTAATAAAGCCTAATACTGTCTTAATGCCCTAGATTTTCAGCCCTGATATCCTAATAGAAAATTAAGGTCATATAGTATTTATAAATAAAAATATATAATAACAAAAATATTATGTTCCTTTGGAATTTTCTTCTTCCAGCTTTATTGAGATATAATTGACATATAACATTGTGTAAGTTGAAGACATACAATGAGTTGATTTGATATATATTGCAAAATTGTTACCACCATACACTTGTATATTGCAAAATGATTATCATAATATGCTTATGTGTATATTTTTCTAATAGATCTTTTTTGGAGTATAATTGCTTCACAATACTGTGTTAGTTTCTGTTGCACAACAAAGTGAATCAGCCATATGCAAACACATGTCCCCATATCCCCTTCCTCTTGAACCTCCCTCCCATCCTCCCTATCCCACCCCTCTAAGTCATTGCAAAGCACTGAGCTGATCTCCCTGTGCTATGCTGCTGCTTCCCACCAGCCAACTATTTTACATTCGGTAGTGTATATGTGTCGATGCTACACTCACTTCGCCTCAGCTTCCCCCTCCCACCCCGTGTCCTCAAGTCCATTCTTTATGTCTACCTCTTTATTCCTGCCCTGCAACTAGGTTCATCAGTACCATTTTTTTTTTTTTAGATTCCATATACATCCGTTAGCATACAGTATTTGTTTTTCTTTTTCTGACTCACTTCACTCTGTATGACAGACTCTAGGTCCATCCACCTCACTACAAATAACTCAATTTTGTTTGTTTTTATGGCTGAGTAATATTCCATTGTATATATGTGCCACATCTTCTTTATCCATTCATCTGTCAATGGACATTTAGGTTGGTTCCATGTCCTACCTATTGCAAATAGTGCTGCAATGAACATTGTGGTACATGTCTCCTTTTGAATTATCGTTTTCGAGGTATCACCTCATGCCAGTCAGAATCAAAAAATCTAGAAACAATAAATGCTGGAAAGAGTGTGGTGAAAAGGGAACCCTCCTGCATTGTTGGTGGGAATGTATATTGATCCAACTACTATGGAAAACAGTATGGAAGTTCCTTACAAAACTAAGAATAGAACTACCATATGACCCAGCAATCCCACTACTATGCTTATATATTATTTCAGATGTTTCATTGTTAGTATATAGAAACACAACTAATTTTGTGTCCAGCAGCTTTACTGACTCAATTAGTTCTAACAGTTTTTTGGAAGAGTCTATAAGATTTTCTATACATAAGGTCATCAATGTGCAAATAACAACTTTCCTTCTTTCTTCCTAGGTTGGATGCCTTTTAATTCTTTCTCTTGCCTTTGCTCCAGCTAGGATTTCCAGCACTATATTGAATAGGAGTGGTGAGAGTGGGCACCCTTATCTTGTTCCTGACCTTGGAGGAAAATCTTTCAACCTTTCACTCTTGATTATCATGTTGACTGTGGGTTTGTCATATATGGTCTTTATTATGTTGAGGTTTGTTCCCTTTAGACCCAACGGGTTTTTACAACATGAAAGGTTTTGTATTTTGTCAAAAGCTTTACTGATCTATTGAGATGATCATATGATTTTTATCTGTCATTCTATTAAAATGGTATATCAGGGGCTTCCTTGGTGGCGCAGTGGTTGAGAGTCCACCTGCCGATGCAGGGAACACGGGTTCATGCCCCAGTCCGGGAAGATCCCACATGCCGCGGAGTGGATAGGCCCATGAGCCATGGTCGCTAGGCCTGCGCGTCCGGAGCCTGTGCTTCACAACGGGAGAGGACACATCAGTGAGAGGCCCGCATACCGCAAAAAAAAAAAAAAAAAAAGGTATATCAAATTTATTGATTTGTATATATTGATCCATCCTTGGATTCCAGGGATAAATCTCGATTGTGGTGTATGATCCTTTTAATGTGTTGTTAAATTCAGTTTGCTAGCATTTTGTTGAGGATTTTTGTACCATATTCATCAAGGATATTGATCTATAGTTTTATTGTAGTGTCCTTATCTGGTTTTGGTCAGGGTAATACTGGTCTTGTAAAATGAGTTTAGAAGTGTTCCCTTCTCCTCCTACACTATTGGTGGGAGTGCGAATTAGTACAGCCACTATGGAAAATAGTATCGAGGTTCCTTAAAAAACTAAAAATAGAGCTACCATATGATCCAGCAATCCCACTCCTGGACATATATCCAGAAAAAAAACACAATTCGAAAAGATACATGCACTCCAATGTTCATTGCAGCGCTATTTACAATAGCCAAGACATGGAAGCAACCTAAATGTCCATCAACAGAGGAATGGATAAAGAAGATGTGGTACATATATACAATGGAATATTACTCAGCCATAAAAAAGAACAAGGGCTTCCCTGGTGGCACAGTGGTTGAGAGTCTGCCTGCTGATGCAGGGGACACGGGTTCGTGCCCCAGTCCAGGAAGATACCACATGCCGCAGAGCGGCTAGGCCCATGAGCCATGGCCACTGAGCCTGTGCGTCTGGAGCCTGTGCTCCACAATGGGAGAGGCCACAACAGTGAGAGGCCCGCGTACCACAAAAAAAAAAAAAAAAAAAAAAAAAAAAAAAAAGAACAAAATAATGACATTTGCAGCAACACAGATGGACCTAGAGGTTGTCATACTGAGCAAAGTAAGTCAGACAGAGAAAGACAAATATCATATGATATTGCTTATATGTGGAATATTAAAAAAAGGCTACAAATGAACTTATCTACAAAACAGAAATAGAGTTACAAATGTAGAAGATAAACTTATGGTTACCCGGGGGTGAGGGTGGGGGGAGGGATAAATTGGAAGATTGGGATTGACACATACACACTACTATATATAGAATAGATAACTAATAAGGACCAACTGTTTAGCACAGGGAACTCTGCTCAATGCTCTGTAATGGCTTATATGGGAAAAGAATCTAAAAAAGAGTGGATACACATATATATATATATATATGTATAACAGATTCACTTTGCTCTACACCTGAAACTAACACAACATTGTAAATCAACTATACTCCAATAAAATTTTCTTTTTAAAAAAAGTGTTCCCTTCACTTCTATTTTTTAGATAATTTTGAGAAGGATTAACATTAATTCCTTAAATGTTTGGTAGAATTCACCAGGGAAACCATCTGGTTCTGGGCTTTTCTGTTTCGGGAGGTTTTTGATTATTGATTCAAACCCCTAACTCATTGTTGGTCTGTTCAGATTTTCTGTTTCTTCATGATTTAGTCTTGGCTGGTTGTATATTTCTAGGAATTTATCCGTTTCTTCTAGGTTATTCAATTATTTGGTGTATAATTATTCATAGTAATCTCTTATGATCCTTTGCATGCCTGAGGTATCAGTTGTAAAGTTTCCTCTTTCATTTCTGATTTTGAGTCTTCTCTCTTTTTTCTCAGTTAGTCTAGCTAAAGTGTTTTTAATCTTGTTTATCTTTTCAAAAAACCTTGATCTTGACTATTGTTTTTCTGGTCTCTGTTTCATTTATTTCTCTGATTTGGTTATTTCCTTCCTTCTGGTAACTTTGGGCTTAGTTTGTTCTTCTTTTCCTAGTTCCTTGAGGTGTAAATTTAGAGTTTTTATTTGAGATCTTTCTTTTGTCTTCATGTCAGTGTTTATCACTGTAAAATTCCCTCCTAGAACTGTTTTTGAAGCAACCCATAGATTTTGGTATGTTGTGTTTCCATTTTAATTTGTTTCAAGATATTTTTCAATTTCTTCTTTGATCCATTGGTTGTTCAGGGGTGTGTTGTTTAATTTCCACATATTTGTGAATTTTCCAGCTTTATTTCTGTTACTGATTTCTACTTTCATACCATTATGGTAAGAAAAGATAGTTAGTTGATTTCAATCTTCTTAAATTTTCTAAGATTTGTTTTGTGACCTGTCATATGCTTTATCCTGGAGAATATTCTGTGTAAACTTGAGAAAATGTGTATTCTGCTGCTGTTGGATAGAATGTTCTACAGAAGTCTGTTAAGTCAATTTCTCTAAAGTATGATTCAAGTTCAACGTTTCTTTGTTGACTTTCTCTCTGGATGATCTATCCATTATTGAAAATGAGGTATTGAAGTCCCCTACAATTACTGCATTCTTGTCTATTTCTCCCTTCAGATCTGTTAGTATTTGCTTAATATATTTAGATGCTCTGATGTTGGGTACATATATATTTATGATTGTTATGTCTTCTTGATGAATTGACCCCTTTATCATTGCATAATAATAGGTCATATTATATTATTTAATATGTATATAATATTATATAATGAACTTCTTTGTCTCTTAATACTATTTTTAACTTAAAGTCTATTTTGTCTGATATATGTATAGCTACTCCAGCCTGAGTATTATTATTTTTGTCATCTTTGCCAATACAATCCAAGAAAAATGCTATGTCCTTTTTTGTTTGTTTTTTTAAGTTATTTGTGACTGTATAGGAAAGATTTTTTAGATAATTAACTGTAGCCACTCACATGAAGAATTTTATCAGAATGTTACAAAATGGTTTACATTCTTGGGCAAGGTTATAATTTAATAGACATGTCAAAGTTATTTCCACAATCGCTAGGTATTAAGACTATTTAAATGTTAAGTTACTTGAAATTTAATCAGAGTATTCTATTTCACATTATTCCTTAAGAATGAAAGGAGTTACACAATAAGCAAAGTCAGAACTATTTTTTCTTTTTTCTCCTTCTCAGGAAAAACACTTTTTACTATCACATGAGCTTTAAAGTCAGTAATATTGACTATGACAGCAAGTTCAAAAAACCATATTCACAAGAATATATGGACATAACTAAAAAGATAGTATCTTTGGTAAGATGAAATTCTTTTCTTAGCATTGTTTTTTTAAAATGCTATGCTCTTTAAAATGCCAGAATCCTAGCACTCACCTTCCAAGTTGGAAATGATTGATAATTTGATATTATTTCTTACCACTACCTCAGTTCTAGATAAGTATAGTGAGCCCTTTCAGAAAGTCAGTTAAAATACATGTATGGGAGGAAAAATGTAAGAGGGACACATTTTGAAACATCTAAGAAATGCCTGACATGTGATAGACAGTGATAGACAGTCAAAGAATATTTCTAATGTATTAATAAATTGAATGAATAAAACTTACTCTACCTCCAAGATACCTGACCAAAGCTATGCTGTTTCTGCTCCTAACTTAAACAGTCCTTCAAGGAAGAGAAATGGCCAGTGTAGAAGAGAACATACAGCCCAAAATAAAAATCTTCTTGTTGATCCTCAGTGTATGTAAAATTTTTAAATGTCTACTTAAGAATATGCTTGTTATAATTTAAACTTTACTTGACTAAAGACCTAGTGAAAAGTCTTGACTGCCCCTTGGACATAAACTTCCTTTATCATAGATACCACTCTAACTAACTCAAATAATTCTATCAATCAAACCAAATTCTGCCAAGAGCAATGGTGTCATCATTCATCTCCCGTTTCCCTGAGCAGATTCCTGACAGGACATTTTCAGACCTAACTGTCTCTGAGTAAAGCTTGTAGTTTTTCCACAGCCTTCCACTACCTCCAGTTTCTAATAAATCCAAAGACTTTAAAAGTTTTGGTGTGCTTTTACCATTAGAATAAGAGTTAGCATATAGAAAATGAAGAAAGAAAATTCCCACTTTTAATTTAGCTTTATGATAAAGAAGGAAATGACAAGGAAGCAGTATAACACAAGGACTAATAAATAGTAGACTTTGGACTCAGAGTTCTTGTTCAATTCTGTGTGTAGCCATTTACTACCTGTATGATTCAGGCAAGTTATTTAATCTTCCCACACCTCAGTTTCTTCAACTAAAAATGAGATGACAAATACCTATACCATGGAAATGTTCTTGGCATGACATAAGGTTAAATATGTCATAATCTTAACAGAAGTCTTATGATTCTGTAAACCCTTAAAATAAGGATGGTCTAAAACAATTACCTAAAATAAGAGTGCCAATAGACTTAATAAATTATAAGTATATAACAAAGCTCATATGTAAAATAAATAAAATTAAAATAACTCCAAATATGCCCACAGTAAGAAATTCACCTTTTCTGCTATAAATTCAAATCAACACGTTCAAACCAATTAACCTATGTTTACTTCGCAAATGAATATTCCAAAACTATCAGTCTGATCTATTATCATATCATCTTGGTCAATCAACCACCAATCCTGACATCTTCCTTCAGGCTCCTTTAGCAGTCCTCATTCCCAATTTGTAAGTCACCTGTATTAAAACAATCACCAAATATTTCTCATACTTTTTCATTTACATGGGTCAGAATGCCTGCTTTTACATGCCTTTCCTTCTATTTTCATTTAATTCAATGCTCCTTATATTATAATTGTTACCGTATACACAACATTCAAAAGTACAACACTGGTGATGATAGCATGTACCAAATGGACTTGTGAATCATTCATCAAACTTACCTATTAGTCATTATTATAATGCACACAGCCTGTTTTTCTTCTGATTTCCATTAAATAATTCTTGTGATGATTCACTCTAAAAGGAGAAAAGGAATTAAATAAAGAGAGCTGCTGCTTTACTATGAATCATAGTTTTTTTTTCACTACAGAGAATACACCTTCATAGGGAACATTTTCATGTTTTAGATATATGGTTTTCTAGTGGGAAACTCAAAAGAAATCTCTGTTATTTCTTTCTTTCTTTTTTTTGTAGCTCTCCAGCAGATATGATGTCCAACTACAGTGAATATAAATTCTAAAATTTAGGAGTGAGGTAATACCTTAACAACAAAAATTAGCTTTACTAATTGTCAGGACTGGTCTAAGCACTTTATATATTAAGTTATTTGATTCTCCTGATATCCCCATTTTCCATATGAGGAAACTGAGGCATGAAGAGGTTAATTTACCCAAAGTCATAATGCAAGTATGCTTCCTTCTACTTTATGATTTATTGTCCTATAATTAATGAGCATGCAAACATAAAATCTCAAGCACATTTCCAATTACATCAATTTTCACATGACAGGTCAAATATTCCAAAATGTTTAACCAAATACTATGTGGTTTTCACATATAAATGCAGTGGATTATAGATGACCAAAATGATACCTGATATG
Source organism: Grampus griseus (assembly GCF_964374135.1). Lineage (NCBI taxonomy): Eukaryota > Metazoa > Chordata > Mammalia > Artiodactyla > Delphinidae > Grampus > Grampus griseus. Next base: position 58,738,269 of record NC_138997.1, read on the forward strand.
TGTAAGATATCTAAGATTACCCATAAGAAACAGGTCAGCCAAGCTTATACATCAAACCACTTACCAGAGTATCCAAGAGCAGGGGGCATCTCTGGTCATTATATAACCAGGGTATTCATCAAATAACAAATTTTCTGCTGAGCCAACCTAAACCTGGTATGGGCATATGCACCTTTAAACTTATGTCTCTCTGTGCAGCCTACCAAATGACAGATTATCTATGGAATTCATCAGGATTAGAAGTATGTAATTTTTAAAAGGTAACAAAGTGAAGGATAATATGCAGGATTCCTGTCCTATCTAATATGAGTAAAAATTATGCCAGTGTTCATTCAGTTTCATGCCCTTCAAAACTTATAAGAAAACTAAATTCAAGATTACTGTACTCTCCAATATAGGCTATTGAAAAAAATGCTGATCTGACATATTAAATGAAAATCATTGTGCGTTAAATTTTTAACCATGAAGGAATTGAGAATATCCCAGGTTTATCAAAAAAAATGCAACCAACATTATGGAGATATTATTCATATTTCAAATGGTATGAAGAAAACTTAAAACATTACTGATGTGCTAGTTTTCTACAATTGGAAAATAAGGAGAGAAGAAATATTAGATGCTCAGGACAGGATGTCTGCAGACATGGTTATGGAGGGTGGGAATGGTAATAATGAACACTAACATAATTCTAAGTGAGTTTCTGAAACTTGGCACTTAGTTTCAGGTCAAATATCTAACAACCCTTTTCCTACAGGGTGTACCAAGAGACTGAGCTTCTTAAAAACAAGGATTGCATGAGTGCTACTGGGGAAACTTCTATAAATCCACCTTACAGCTTCTTGGAACACCCTAAGCCTGAAGTTACTGTTCACTCTAAGGATGGTTCTACATCTTCCATATATCCACACCTTATTAAACACATATTATGTGCTAAAGCTGGGTGTCTGAGTTCATTTTGAAGCTTATTTTTTTCAAGTATCATTTAGCAGGCATCATTTTTGGTCTTCAGTCTAGTCTCTTTCCCTGGTTTTGGTTCATAGTATTCCCATTCTCCCACTCACCTAGTCACCATATCTTAAAGTCAATTTTGACCCCTCCTTCTCCATTATCTAACCATTATCTCCATTATCTAAACATTATCTCAATTATCTAACCATTCACCAAATTTTATTAATTATTTCTTCAAAGTATTTCTAGCCTGACTTCCAAAGCAAGATTGCTGATTAAAAGCAAGCATTTATCCCTCTCTGTCTCTCCTCAAATCTCACTGAAATGACAGAAGACAAATAAAAACAATACAATGTGTCTTACAATGGTGGAAATGTTGCCACCCAAAAGACTAAAAGAGTGAGAAGTTTCTGGAAGATAAAAAGTAGAGCTCCACTAAGAATAAAATCTCAGCAGCACAGTTGCTGACAAACTCCAGAGCCCTGGAGGTAAAATACCAGCCTCCAAGAAAGTGAGTCTTCCCAACAGAAGCTTCAAATAAACTCAAGATCAGAGAAAGCAAAGGTTGAAAGGAAGTCATAGTGGGTAACTAATTAATTAACATAAGGTATTAATTATTCCAACAGGAAGTAATATATTGTAAATTAATTAAAGGACTGAATCAAACATTCTACTGGAAGTCTATACCAATGCAATTACAAAAAGAAAAGGGAGTAATATGTGTACATTGAAAAGAATGAGGGGAAAAGGTCATTATATACTGACAATATTACTAGATACTTAAAATATTCAAAAGACTTAGTTGAAAAATTACTAGAAATAATAACAGTTTTGCAATGTGGCCAAATACCAGACCAACAGACAAAAAGTAATAGTTTTCTTAATCAGCAAAAATAACAAAATATAAACATTGTTTTTAAATTCCATTTAATAGCAACAAAAACTATAAGATATACATGAATAAAACTAACATAAATTGTACGGAAGACTCATTATTTTAATTATATCAATTCTGTTCAAATTAATGATAAATCCAGTACAATAGTTTATGATAAAGACGCAATTTCAAATTCAATAGTGTTGGGCCAATCAGCTAGCCATCTGGAAAACATAGGAAGTGATATTATTTGTGTTTCTGGTGTAATCACTCAATTACATAAGTAGTTAGCTTGTGCAAGATTCTGTTTACTTATCTGAAGAATAGGACTGGTTAAGATTATTTATAAGGTGGTTTATAGATTTAAATTCCATGAATCTGTGGATTTATTACTATCAATTCTAGGATGCTATTATCTAACCACTCCAACTCAAAATGTTGTCTTCCATCTCTGAATACCTACAGAAAACACAATCTATGGTAATAATTTTGTCACTTACTGTGTCTTCTCTTTGTAGCTACAGGTAAGCTCCCTGTACCTCTTGCCCCAGTCATCTCCTTATATTCAAATAATATTTGAAAAAAAGGAGAAGAAAAAGTCAGGGGGAAGGGAGTTAGGAAGGAGTGAGAAAGAAAAATGATGAAACAGCTTAAAGAGGAAAAGGCAGATTTACGGATCAGCAGAAAATTTCTGCAGCCTAACAGAGTTGACAACAGTTGAATTATTCTGAGCATATAAGTAGCTATATTTTTCTCTCTTTTCATAGGATTTTCTTTTCCACAGGAAACAAGATACTGGAATACTATTGCTCTTCTAGAGTGCAGTACAGTATTTCATTGTCTTTTCTTCAGAGATATCAGTAGCTAGCTCACACATTCTCATCTAAAAATGTTGCTCTTGACTCTGTGTTCTCCTCTAGCATCATTTTCCTGCTCTCCTTCTCAGTAAAATTGTTGAAAAAGTTAGATATGCTTGCTGTTTCCACCTCCTTTGTCACCTGTTCTCACTTTAACCCAGTCCAGCTGGAATTTCTCTCTCCCGCACGCATTCAACTACTCTCATAGAGGTCACCAAATACCTCACTGTTGCCAAATCCGATGGTCACTTCTTACTTGAACTTCTCACCATTACTTACGTTCCTTCCTGAAACTTTTCTCTTTTTCGTTTACAAGATACCTCCTTCTCCATATTTTCTTCTTCACTAACTGCTTTTCCCAGCTGCCTTTGCTGTTTCCTTATCATCTGTAGATCTCTAAATATAGGTGGTCCCCTCTGCACTGTCCAGAGTCTTCCTTCCTTCTCCATCTTTTCCCCTCCTTTTATCTTCTCCTCTCTTCTCTATCTGTACTCCCTCTACTTCATACTTTGTATGTGTGTGTGTGTGTGTGTGTGTGTGTGTGTGTGTGTGTTTATTTTTTGCTCCAGATTTCTTTGCCTTTTGGCCCTTTGGTTGCTTGCTCAAACTTCATCATCCCAAATCTGTTGCTTGATATATGTTTTCAGATTCTAAACTCTGGCTTTCCTGTACTTACCCCTTAGAATTATTTAACAAGCCCTTATATAGCTTTTATTTATTAGAACAGTGTCTGTCACTATTCTAAGCATATGACATATTATCTCACTTAATCATCATAACAGCTCATAAGCAGCATATAATTACTGTCCCCATTCACAAAAGGTTTGACAACACATATGAAATATTGACAACCAGTGAATCTCATCCAAGCCTTAGGGGATCCAGGGTAATTTCTGGGGGACAGTCACATAAGCATGGAGTGTCCACATGACTCTCCTTAACTACTTAGTCTGCAGCCCCTCCACAGGTGAAACTGTTATACCATGACCCAGGGCCCCAGGCAAGTAAAAAGCAGGCATCCCCCACAGGCATCCAGCACAGTGTTAACATAAACCATCTGGTGTGGCCCAAAGCCCCAGGTATACAAACACACTCTTCTCAAGCAGGACATTCCAAGGGCTTAAAGGTTATCCCTCAGAAGCTGGTCAAGGGTCACTCCTTCCTTTGGAATGTACAGGGATTAAACACCCTAAGCCTACTGAGTTAACTCTTTACTGCACATATAGCTTCTAAAACTTATGCATCTCACAAGAAAATTAGCATTGTTATTTGAGGAAGAGGGTTGGGGCCCTAGAATGATGATGAATGCATCATGAGCATCAACAGTGGAAGCATGTGGTAGAGGGGGATAAATGAATCTTGGTATTAAGGAGCTAGAATCCAGTGTGTGGGAGATTCTTCCAGTCATCAGACATGTAAAATTTTTTAAAGGCTTCAGTTTTTGTTTTTGTTTTTTTAGGTATAATTGACATTAACATTGTCAACATTGTGTTGGTTCCAGGTATACAACATAATGATTCCATCTACATGTATATTGTGAAATGACCACAATAGGTCTGGTTAACATCCATCAGTACACATTATTTCAGTACATGATCAAATGGAAGTTCCCTTGTACTAGGAACATATTTGATAAGGCAGTATGTAAAATCATAAATATACCATTACATTTTTTTCTCTTATAATGGAAATCATACAAACTAAAATATATCAGAATTTCTGTGTTTTAGGACTCAAACCTATGGTACTTAAACAGTTAGTACACATGTTCATACATGAAATAAGCCTAGATCTTCCCTAAACTACATTTTTCCAAATAAAATTTTAATGTTAATTTGAAAAATAGATAAAATGCCATCCTTGTTGTATTCTAAGTCCGTATATAATCTAGGATCTATTTTTTTGATTCTATATTGTGTTCCACATTAATTGTATAGCATTTCTTTCTCATAACTTCATAATCAACCGTCTTTTTTTTTTTTGTCAAATGTGCATTCCTTTAATTTTTAAAAATATACACAGGAGAAGCCATGGGTTTTATATAAGAATATACACATTACCAAAGCATCTCTTATCGTTTTCCAAAACTCTATCAGTCTGAGCTTTATAAATTAAATATATCAGAACCTTTTTAGTTAAAATGATATCTGTGAAACTACTGGATATGCTAGACTTTTCTCAAGATCAAATGAACAGGGAATGTGAATATGGTTTGTGCTAAATAAAGTTTAGTGTTAGCTTTATTGCCTATAGTCTATAAGATGCAACTTTATTGTGCCTTTGCAAACAGGATAATTTTCTTTAAAAAACTGATCAAAATTTTCCATACATATAGCTCTATATGATAGATTACTGTGCAACACCATTGTTATGTAATTACAGAAATACCATAGAACCTAAGAGCACAGGGTAAGCAAAAGAAAAACAATCCTGAGCTATCTGAACAAGATGATTTGATGAATCCTTTTAGTGTAAGTTTAGAAAACATGGAAGAGGGGAAAAAAATACGTGCACACTACAGCCAGGAGCAAAATAGTCAACAGTCTTTCATCCCTTTATTTACAAGTACTATTCTTTTAAATAATAGATAACTAGGTTCTGGTTTTGAATGCAATTTCATAGATTCTTTAATGACAAAGTTTTATCTATTCTCATTAATTGTAGCAGGTAATATACTTGATTTTATTTCTCCATCTTTCTTTAAGTAAATAACATTTTATTTTTTTACTTTCTTATCCTTATTCTTGCTGAGTTTCACTGTTTTTCATTCTATATTTTTCCACTTGAAAATTTCAATGTACTTAGTTAATAGTTAACATCCATCCTGAAACTCAAAGTTAGATGAATATTTTTCTTTATTAAAAAAAATTATTAGTCCTATCAAAACATTATTTTCCTTACCTAAATGCCAACCCAAGGACAGGAGGCCTTTAACATACTTTCATTTTTATCCTCTCCTCACATTCCCATTCCCCACTCCTGATAAGGCTTTTTAACACTTGTTTCCCCTCCCTCTCCTGCCCTCCTTTCCTATTCCTAATAGGTGAAATAGCACCTCAAGTTCTAATGTTAGGCTGTTTCTTAAAGTTTGTTGCTTCTGCTGCAAGCATTTCCATTATACATTCATTGTATTGTACACACCCCCCTCAGGTTTCATTGCTCAACATTTGTTTCCTCTCCTCTTCACCTCCCCCTCTATTGAGACCTCAATTCTGTTTTATATCTTGCGTTCCTAGAATCCTGAGTCATGTATTCTCCTCAGCTGTGATATGTGAATGCTATATTACTGAATTCTTGAATATCCATAAATAACTTTCTTTTACTCTAACGAGAAATTATACCTTGACTGAGAATAGGATTGTTAAATTGTCAGCTTTTTCTCTCAGAGTATGAGGATATTATTCCACCAGCTTCCACCTTCAAATGTTACAGATGAAATGATTCTATTTCTTCTGACAACATATTTTTACTTCAGTATTAAAGTTTGTAGCTAAAATTCGAAAATATTCCCCTGATGCATCAAATATGCCTGAAACTCAGTCTATCCCTTTAAATCTGTAGATTTTGATCTTTATTTAATTCAGAACCACCTCCTCCTCCTACTTATTTTACTATTATTATTATTTTTTCCCTCTATCTCTTTCTCTCTTCAAGATCCTATTATTTACAGCCACTTCTGGGATCATGATCTAAGTGTTTTGTTTCTCTTCCCTCATTGTTTTCTTCTTTTTAAATTTTACTGTTTAAAGTATTTATTCTTTTTGGCCTTACAGGTCACAAATTTGGATCTCAAGAATGACACTCATCTTTTTAAATTGACCCACTAAATTTTTAACTTGAAAATTGTGCTTTTTAGTACCACATAGTCTTTTTTTGATGTACCTGAATGTTCTTATGTGTGCTTTCTTGCCATTGTTGTTAGGTTGCTGTTTTCTCCAGAAGTTCTCTTTTGATGAGCACCTAATCTGTTATTTCCTTTCTCTGGCTGCTGGGTTTCTTTACTTGTATTATCATTTTTCCTTGTTGGTTTATTCGGGCCACTGTCTTGTTACTGGAGACAATCCTACAAGGTAGAGCATGAGCTATTCTTAAATCCTGTAGTCTGAATGTGGGCAGCAGGCCTTCTGCATCTCCAAACCAAGGACCCAGGAGGAAGTCTTCCAGCTCCCCATGTTCTGCCCAGTACTAGCCTAGCATCAGGAGAAAGGAGGCTTCAGCCCCCTTTTCAGTTCCTTCTTGGCTTCTGTGGAGCCATGGAAACACACTCACATGGTTCAATGTCGACCTTATCCCTGGGTATTCAAGCACCTCTCTTGACCAAGATCTTCCCAGGGCCTGTTTTGATTCTATCCTTGCACAAGACTCATACTATTTTCTAGGTTCTTCCTTGACCTGTGGAAAAGAAATTCCTCATCACCTTCCTGTTTCTAGGACTCCCATAAAACCCAATTCCACCTGGCCCCAGGAGTGGCAGATTGGAATAGAGAATAGAAGAAAAATACAGTATAGTTAAGTTACCATCTTGTCAGGATTCCTCCATTCACTATATTTAGGAATAACATCCAAACTTATTACCATGGCCAAATAGGCTGTCTGTAATCACATTGCTATCTACCTGGGCAACCTCAGCTTACACACTCTCCCTTACTCATTTTACTTGAGTCACAGCAACTTTGCTTCTATCCCTCAAATATACTAATCTCATTTTTACCTAGGATTATATCACTTGCTGTTCACTCCTTATAGAATATTCTTCTCCCCTTGATAGTCAACTTTACATCTTTCAGGTCTCAATCAAATGTCATCTCTTGAAAGAGATCTTATTTTATCATTCAAGTACTATTCCCTAAATCACTCCATCACATCATTTTACATTTTTCATATCACCTAACACTATCTCAGATTATCATATTTATATATTTATTTCTTGGTCTGCTTATTATCTGTCTCCTTCATTGAATCTCCAAGAAAGTATGGATCTATCTAATTTGTTAGTAGTTTTATTTCAATAGATATTTATTGAATAAATGAACATATTCCAATTGCTTTGGAGCAAGAGGAAAAATATAAATTAAATCTTTGCAATTCCAAAAATGAGTCACTGTTTCTGAAGGACTATCTTTGCCAAAGTAAAAGCTATGGACAGTGCAACATTTTGTCTTGTCCTCTGTGAAGGTCCTGCTGTGAGAAATCATCATTAGGTTAAGATCAAGAACAGCTGAGAAAATTACTCTTATGTGAGATTTCTCTGAGAGATTTCTACATATCCTGCTTTGAACCCGTCGGTAGCATGTAACTGAAAGATCAGGGAAAATGGTTTGCAGTCCAGAGGTGAAAAGCAGGCTGCCATAGTACAAAAAAAAAAAAAATAGAGAGAAATATTTCCTCCTTCTCGGGACACTTCTGCTTAGTTTTATGGCATTGATGTTCAATGGAGGCTGAACATGGAAGACAAACTCTATTCGTTGGACCTTTGAATTTATCTCTCTAAAATGAATATTCTTCCCTATCATGCTGTTAGGAAGCAAATATTATTGCCTCACCTTGCCACACAATTTATTGATTTAAGGATATTTGAGAATTAATTGAGCTAGTATAAAGGTAATTTTCAAAAAAAAACACACACGTTTAACCCACATTGCGTCTCTTTCTTAAATGAGATCTGGGGAAATTTTAACACTATGTATTTGATGATATTAAGGAGTTATTTGATCCCTAGGATGTGGATAATAGTAGAATGAAACTGGTTTGGTCCTTGATTGATAACTGCTGAAGATGAATGATGGGTACATGGGGTACATTATACTATTCTATTTATTTTCATGTATATTTGAAGTTCTTCACAGCGAAAACTTTAAAATTAAAAAATTAAAAGCGTAAGTTATTCATTTTACTGTTTAACAGATAAATGAAACATTTCATGGATCCAGACTGAGAAGACAGTATGTCAAATCTCATGTTGCCCCAGTAAGGTATGTAAAACAGCCTGAGAGGTGCAGAGAATAAACTTTTCCTTTGCCTTCATATCTCATATTCAACAGAATATCTTTGCATAGTATATAATCGAAAGGTTAAATTTGAGGCTTCAAAACCACTAGCATTTTCAAATGTGAAAAAATGTATTCAAGGTCCGTTGGAAAATTATTAAACCAGCAAGAGTTCCAGCTGATGGTGAGTATCAGGTAAAGGTTAAATGGGGTTGTTTTTTATTTGAAGGCACAAAGTCAAAAAGCAAATCTAAAATCAGATAATTTCAACGTAAGAATGGATAAGATAGGAGAGCCACATATAAAATGTCTGACCCAGGAGTGGCACACTAGTAGATAATGTGCCAAATCTTGCTTAGAATTGTGGATTAAATGTAAAAGTTTGAAAATTTCACATAAAAGCAGGATTCTCAGAATGCGTTAAAAAAAAATCAAAAGATCTAACAACATGTGACCCACATTCCCACACAGTAACAATATTCTGACACTGAAGCTTCACTGTTTGCAGCAGGCCCTAACACTCACACAAATGTATACATATGTATTTACACCCAACCAGCTTCACTCTTTTACCTTACCTTCCTAATTCTATGGTTATTTTCTAGCAGCAAAGATGTTTATCCAAACACTGGTGAGGAAGAGGTAACCTGCAATAGATATGGAAAAATAATAGCCACAATCTCAAATAGAAAAGCTAATATGCTTTGGAATATACCCCCTCCTAAAACTAGAACTTGTGCTATTTAATTTTCTTGGTTCCTTTTTAAATAATCCATGCTCTCAACCAGAACCCCCAGAGAACTTATATTAACTCATTTAACCTGATAGCAACCCTGTATGGTATATACATATTAGTTTCTCATTTTACAGAGGAGATTGAAGCAAAGTTAGATTAAGTGACTTGCCAAGGTCACATATTTAATAAGTAAAAAACTGTAGTCTGGGCTTCCCTGGTGGCACAGTGGTTGAGAGTCTGCCTGCCGATGCAGGGGACATGGGTTCGTGCCCCAGTCCGGGAAGATCCCACATGCCGCGGAGTGGCTGGGCCCATGACCCATGGCCGCTGAGCCTGCGCGTCTGGAGCCTGTGCTCCGCAACGGGAGAGGCCACAACAGTGAGAGGCCCGCGTACCGAAAAAAAAAAAAAAACAAACAAACTGTAGTCTGAACCCAAGCAATCATATCTAGATTATTGCATCAACTTGTCTAATCTTCAGCTTTCACACTTGCTCCACTATTATACAAACTGCATGCAGCATCAAAATGAATTAGAAGAGGCCATCATCCCCTTCCTTAATATCCTCTGGCAGTTTCCCACAAATTCCACACTTCTTACATAGTGCACATAACCTTACCTGGAATGGCCCTGCTTCTCTCTGACCTCATCTCATACCCTCATCCTCATTCAACACTTATATCCATACAGATTGCTATTATTCCCCCAATAAACATGATAAAATTGTTCCCACCACCGGGCTGTCAAAGCACAAATTGCACCATACAAAATTGAACAGACAAGGAAGATATTGTTCAAGGCTTTTGCAACAGGGTAGATGGTTGAATATGAATGTGAAATGGTGAATCTAGAGTACAAACTCAGTTCCTGTGAATCTAAATCACACTCTCTTTGCTGTTCACCATGTCAATAAAGTGCCGTTTCCACTCCCTTCGGAGGAACTAGAAAACTGCCAGGAGCTCTGCTTAGCAAAGGATAGAATGACTCCACTAAGAATGATAGAGGCTTAGTAATAAAAGCATAATTTCTTTGTCTGTTTCTGTTCTGCAGCCGAGCCAAAGGAAAAGTGATAACACATGTTGTGCTTAAGTTTAAATCCTGTTATATGAATAATGAAGCAAAATTTTGGGATAGGATCGAAACCATTTTACATCAGAAGCTAAAGGGCAAAACTGGGTATTTATGTATAGATTCTTCTTCATTTAGATTTTCAGGTAAGCTTTTTATGTATGGTACAGAATGATTTTCATCTTTTAATTTGAATATGGTGTTTTGCTGTACAAATGAAAACAATACTTCTCTCTTTAAATATCATTTCATACATAATGGTAATTATTTTTAACCACTGTTAAAGTAATCAAGGTCTCTGTTAATCAATTTTTTGATATAGAATCATGCTTGTATTCTTGAAATTAAACTTTATTTAATGATAGATTTTTTTCAAATAAAGCAATCATGGTCCCAAATAACATTTCTTTGCAAAACAAGGCAGCCTTAAGCTCGAACACTTATGGTTTGTTCTGTGGGTCATGATTTCTCTCTCAGTTCTTTTGGATGTCTTAAGAATCTAGACTCCCAAATTCAAGAACTGAGTTTGGATATCTTTAACATCAAACTTATTTCTTGATAGGCCTTTAATGGATTTCATCTCTCTCTTATATCCAATCTAATTCTTATTATTGGTCACATAACAATATTGTGAAAGATGGCTTCTAAAAGATAGTGACACATGTCCTCCATTCCCAGGATAATCAGTGTCTCCCTGATCTTGATAAATGTATAGCCAATGCCTGGCACATCTAAGCTAGGCTATCAGTTCTCTGCTACAACAAATTTGATCAAGGGCAGAAAAGTATCCTATCCCTACAGGAAGGACTAAAGGACTAAAGGTTTATGAAAAAAAAAATCTAGTCCAAGTGTTCATTTGTCTGGAACATCAAAAGGATCAAAAAGCAAAACCTGAACGTGCTTCTCCTGGATAAAAATCCATCATGTTGTTGAAATGTGACTCTCCTCGGGTTATATTAGACGCTTTGTCTTAGAACCTTCCTTCTCACACAGCTACGTGTGATTACCTTAAAAAAACACGGAGAAATAAAGCAGTTCTCTGATTTACAGAGAATCAACCACCAAAGATATATTTTTGGAAACTCATCTGCTAAAACCATGAACTCACATAGTAAAGAAACAGCATTATATTCCTGGTATTCCTCCAAACTTTAAGAACATTATGTAGGATCCCAGGAAAACAGACTTTCTGGGAGGTATTTCCTAGGTTTATGGTTTTCCTCAGTAGTTTTATTTATTATAATGCCATCCAACAAGTTTATGGAGAGCAGTGACTGATAAGTGTAATACTCTTAAGTACATGCAGTGCTTTGGTAATGTCTTAGCCTCTACCTGTTCCCTAGAAACTCCTTATCTCTCCTCCTTCACTTCTCATCAGAAGCTAGACGTCTCATGAAACTGACTGGGCATTCACAGGTGCAAGATCAAACTCAGAAGCCGACTGGGCCAGGCCTCCAAAACCACAATGAAGTGAGTTAACACAAAGCTCACATTTAAGACAGCTCTTAAAGAGATTATGAACCTTCGTTAGTCAACACATAAATGGGTCTCTGGCTTAGGGATTTATGAAAGCTTATTTAGGTAGCCAAGGTTGCTGTCACAGCATCTTATTGAATAGCCTGACCTTCTTATGCTGCCTGGTTAGTTTGGTTGCTTAGCGCCTGCTCCTAAGTATGTCAAGGTTGTGGATTTCACTTTCATACAAGCTGCTAACATAGAGGAAAAAGACATCACTGGCCAGTGCTATTAGTTACAATGAATGCCTGAATACAATACCAGTGTTCCCATATGATTATGCCTAGAAAGAGGGCATATAGAATAATGATATGCATAAACTGTGTATCATTGGTGCATAATAGAGATGTTCCAGATGCATAGAAGAGAAGTTTCATTAGAACAAAAGCCACCTAGGACTTTAGAGCTTAATTCCCTTACAGAACCCCAACTGAGGAAGGCTGATGGCAAGTTTGGCACATGTACGCTGCTAGTAGGCACTGCTATCCCCAGATTTAAGATGCAAAGAGTGCTTCAATTATTAAGACCTGTGAACATAATATGCAATTTAATTTTCCACTCACTCTTGAATTCCAGGGAAATGACACTGCTACTATCTTCCTAGGTACTAGCAATCAGTATTTACAGTGTATTCTTCGGTGAGAGATAAGTATTTTCTCCATCAATTCTAAACTTACTAGATCAGAGAATTTTCAAATTGACTACCAGGCATAAAGCCTAGAAAAAACATTGATGGAATAGTTTTCCTCTGCCCATAATAGAATATTTTCCAGAAAAATCTCTCAAATGGCAAATTTCTTAACCTAATACCATTGAGTTCAGTGGTGAAAGTTTTTATGCATTCCCAAACCCCTGAATTTATATTCACTTATACTTTATCCTTAAACAATATCACATTATTTTAAAAATAGAGATGATAACCTCAATAGTTAAGATTAGTTAACACAATCAATACTTTATAAATTATTTCCTTTATAAATTATAAGATCATGCTTACATGATCTTGTTATTTTATAGCTTAACAGGCAGAACATACATGTGATACTTAATGTTTATGCAAACTTTAATGCAAAAAAAAACAGAACATACATGTGATACTTAATGTTGTGCAAACTTTAATGCAAAAAAAGAAAGAAAAGAACAAGTAAAGCAATGCAAGTGATATCCCACCAAACAAGTTGACCTCACAGCATGATGCACTTGACTGTCACTGCCGTAAACTATCAAGCCAGCAGCTAAGAAGAAAATGTAATGCTAGACTAGATCTACCAACTACACAACTGCAAGGATGACCACATGGTGTTTCTCTCCTGGAAGCTTTGGAAGGAAAAATCTAAGTCATTCTTTGTAAAAACAAAGAAATGCCTCATAAGCTGAAGTGAGGGTTTTAATGAAATGCCTTATAAAGTTGAATGCTCATAACTTTAATGGGCATACTTAAGGATATGACTGTACCTTGTTTTAAAAAATATTTATTATTTCCTACAGAAAAATGCCTTGTACCTGCTGCTACACTTAATCATTTACTGATTAAGCATGAAAAATAGTTTAAATACTTATGCTAAATCATAACTGGTTAAAGTAAAAACTCAAATTATGTGACAGTAATAGAAATTCATACACAAGGATGACGGTCCTGACCCACTGTTAAGGGTTTCACAAGAAAAGGAATGAAGCTCTGGCCTAGCACTCATTTGTGTGTCGCTGGGCAACACTGAGATATAAATGATGCTAGTAGAACACAGCTTTTTCATGTGACTTGATCCTGAGACACTGCATGGCTTCATTTGTACCATGTTTTAACCAACTTTAACCAATCATTCTTTGATAACTTCTAGAGGACATTTTGTTAAAGTATACTGTTTCCCAGAGACATGTTCTCTTTCTTTAAGTATTTTTCAAATGCAAGCTTGAAATATATATATTATTGAATGATACAGCTATTAGACACAGTCCAGATACTTTAAGAGAATTTAAAAATTATTAATAGTCATTGCATTAAAGGACTTGCTATCAATAGGGCACACAACACATACTGTCACAGAATTATCTGTAAAACAAGAATGTTCTTCCAAATGAATAATCCTTATTTTCTAATCTCTATAAAAGGAAAAACATTATAATTTATATTGGTTATTTTTGATAGACAGGCACTAATTTTAAATGCTTAACACTAAGACACTCCATGTAGTGGGCCAATTCAGTTACTTGCCTGGACTACCTGCTACATCCATGTAGAATGACTGAGACTCGATCAAAATAGGCTTAGTAGACCAGACCCCAACAGATTTTATTTAGTGGAGTTCTAGATTCATCTTGCCAATTTAGATCCAGGATACCTGAAATGAATCCTGAACTTTTTTTTTTTAACATCTTTATTGGAGTATAATTGCTTTACAATGGTGTGTTAGTTTCTGCTTTATAACAAAGTGAATCAGCTATACATATACATATATCCCCATATCTCCTCCTTCTTGCATCTCCCTCCCACCCTCCCTATCCCACCCCTCTAGGTGTTCACAAAGCACAGAGCTGATATCCCTGTGTTATGCAGCTTCTTCTCACTAGGTATTTTACATTTGGTAGTGTATATATGTCCATGTCACACTCTCACTTTGTCCCACCTTACCCTTCCCACTCCCCATGCCCTGAACTCCATTCTCAATGTCTGCATCATTATTCCTGTCCTGCCCTTAGGTTCTTCAGAACCTTTTCTTTTTTCCTTAGATTCCATATATATGTGTTAGCATATGGTATTTGTTGTTCTCTTTCTGACTTACTTCACTCTGTATAACAAACTCTAGGTCCATCCACCTGACTACAAACAACTCAATTTCATTTCTTTTTATGGCTGAGTAATATTCCATAGTATATACGTGCCAAATCTTCTTTATCCATTCATCTGTTAATGGACACTTAGGTTGCTTCCATGTCCTGGCTATTGTAAGTAGTGCTGCAATGAACATTGTGGTACATGACTCTTCTTGAATTATGGTTTTCTCAGGGTATATGCCAAGTAGTGGGACTGCTGGGTCATATGGTAGTTCTATTTTTAGTTTTTTAGGAACCTCCATACTGTTCTCCATAGTGGCTGTATCAATTTGCATTCCCACCAACAGTGCAAGAGGGTTCTCTTTTCTCCACACCCTCTCCAGGATTTGTTTGTAGATTTTTTGATGATGGCCATTCTGACCACTGTGAGATCATATCTCATTGTAGTTTTGATTTGCATTTCTCTAATGATTGGTGATGTTGAGCATCCTTTCATGTGTTTGTTGGCAACCTGTATATCTTCTTTGGAGAAATGTGTATTTAGGTCTTCTGCCCAGTTTTGGATTGGGTTGTTTGTTTTTTTGATATTGAGCTCCATGAGCTGCTTGTAAATTTTGGAGATTAATCCTTTGTCAGTTGCTTCACTTGCAAATATTTTCTCCCATTCTGAGGGTTGTCTTTTCATCTTGTTTATGGTTTCCTTTGCTGTGCAAAAGCTTTGAAGTTTCATTAGGTCCCATTTGTTTATTTCCGTTTCTCTAGGATGTGGGTAAAAATGTCCTTGCTGTGATTTATGTCATAGAGTGTTCTGCCTATGTTTTCCTCTAGAGTTTTATAGTGTCTGGCCTTACATTTAGGTCTTTAATCCATTGTGAGTTTATTTTTGTGTATGGTGTTAGGAAGTGTTCTAATTTCATTCTTTTACATGGAGCTGTCCAGTTTTCCCAGCACCACTAATTGAAGAGGATGTCTTTTCTCCATTGTATATTCTTGCCTCCTTTATCAAAAATAAGGTGACCATATGTGCATGGGTTTATCTCTGGGCTTTCTATCCTGCTCCATTGATCTATATTTCTAGTTTTGTGCCAGTACCATACTATTTTTTTTAACATCTTTATTGGAGTATAATTGCTGTACAATGGTGTGTTACTTTCTGAGTTATAACAAAGTGAATCAGCTATACATACACATATATCTCCATATCTCCTCCCTTTTGCGTCTCCCTCCCTCCCACCATCCCTATCCCACCCCTCTAGGTGATCACAAAGCACTGAGCTGATCTCCCTAGGCTATGCAGCTGCTTCCCACTAGCTATCTATTTTACATTTGGTAGTGTATACATGTCCATGACACTCTCTCACTTTATCCCAGCTTACCATCCCCCTTCCCATGTCCTCAAGTCCATTCTCTAGTAAGTCTACATCTTTATTCCCATCCTGCTCCTAGGTTCTTCATGACCATTTTTTCTTTTGTTTTGCTTTTTTAGATTCCATATGTATGTTTTAGCATACAGTATTTGTTTTTCTCTTTCTAACTTACTTCACTCTGTATGACAGACTCTAGGTCCATCCACCTCATAACAAGTAACTCAATTTCGTTTCTTTTCATGGCTGAGTAATATTCCATTGTGTATATGTGCCACATCTTCTTTATCCATTCATCTGTTGATGGACACTTAGGTTGCTTCCATGTCCTGGCTATTGTAAATAGACCTGCAATGAACTTTGTAGTACATGACTCTTTTTTTTTTTTTTTTTTGTGGTACGCGGGCCTCCCACTGCCGCGGCCTCTCCCATTGCGGAGCACAGGCTCCGGACGCGCAGGCTCTGGACACGCAGGCTCAGCGGCCATGGCCCACAGGCCCAGCCGCTCCGCTTCATGTGGGATCCTCCCGGACCGGGGCACGAACCCGCGTTCCCCGCATCAGCAGGCAGACTCCCAACCACTGCGCCACCAGGGAAGCCCCATGACTCTTTTTGAATTATGGTTTTCTCAGGGTATATGCCCAGTAGTGGGATTGCTGGGTCGTATGGTAGTTCTATTTTTAGTTTTTTAAGGAACCGCCATACTGTTCTCCATAGTGGCCATATCAATTTACATTCCCACCAGCAGTGCAAGAGGGTTCCCTTTTCTCCACACCCTCTCCAGGATTTATTGTTTGTAGATTTTTTGATGATGGCTGCTCTGAACACTGTGAGATGATATCTAATTGTAGTTTGTTTTTTTGTTTTTTTGTTTTTTCTGTAGGCGGGCATCTCACTGCCCCGGCCTCTCCCGTCACGGAGCACAGGCTCCAGACGTGCAGACCCAGCGGCCACGGCTCATGGGTCTAGCCGCTCCGCGGCACATGGAATCCTCCCAGATTGGGGCACGAACCCGTGTCCCCCGCATCGGCAGGCGGATTCCCAACCACTGTGCCACCAGGGAAGCCCTCTCATTGGAGTTTTGATTTGCATTTCTCAAGTGATTAATGATATTGGGAATGCTTTCATGTGTTTGTTGGCAATCTGTATATCTTCTTTGGAGAAATATCTGTTTAGGTCTTCTGCCCTTATCTGGATTAAGTTGGTTGTTTTTTTGATAATGAGCTGCATGAGCTGCTTGTAAATTTTGGAGATTAATACTTGGTCAGTTGCTTCATTTGCAAATATTTTCTCCCATTCTGAGGGTTGTCTTTTTGTATTGTTTATGTTTTCCTTTGCTGTGCAAAAGCTTTTAAGTTTCATTAGGTCCCATTTGTTTACTTTTGGTTTTCCTTCCATTTCTCTAGGAGGTGGGTCAAAAAGGATCTTGCTGTGATTTATGTCATAGAATGTTCTGCCTATGATTTCCTCTAAGATCAGGAACAAGACAAGGATGTCCACTCTCAGCACTATTATTCAACATAGTTTTGGAAGTCCTAGCCGCAGCAAACAAAGAAGAAAAAGAAATAAAAGGAATCCAAACTGGAAAAGAAGAAGTAAAACTGTCACTGTTTGCAGATGACATGATACTATACATAGAGGATCCTAAAGATGCCACCAGAAAATTACTAGAGCTAATCAATAAATTTGATAAAGTTGCAGGATACAAAATTAATGCACAGAAATCTCTTGCATTCATATACACTAATGAAGAAAAATCTGAAAGTGAAATTAAGAAAACACTCCCATTTACCATTGCAACAAAAAGAATAAAATATCTAGGAATAAACCTACCTAGGGAGGAAAAAGACGTGTATGCAGAAAATTTTAAGACACTGATGAAAGAAATTAAAGATGATACAAACAGATGGAGACATATACCATGTTCTTGGAATGGAAGAATCAATATTGTGAAAATGACTCTACTACCCAAAGCAATCTACAGATTCAATGCAATCCCTATCAAATTACCAATGGCATTTTTTATGGAACTAGAACAAAAAATCTTAAAATTTGTATGGAGACACAAAAGACCCCGAATAGCCAAAGCAGTCTTGAGGGATAAAAATGGAGCTAGAGGAATCAGGCTCCCTGACTTCAGACTATACTACAAAGGTACAGTAATCAAGACAATATGGTACTGGCACAAAAACAGAAACATAGATCAATGGAACAAGATAGAAAGCCCAGAGATAAACCCACTCACCTATGGTCAACTAATCTATGACAAAGGAGGCAACAGTATACAATGGAGAAAAGACAGTCTTTCAATAAGTGGTGCTGAGAAAACTGGGCAGCTACATGTAAAAGATTGAAATTAGAACACTCCCTAACACCATACACAAAAATCAACACAAAATGGATCAGAGACCTAAATTTAAGACCGGACACTATAAAACTCTTAGAGGAAAACATAGGAAGAACACTCTTTGACATAAATCACAGCAAGATCTTTTTTGATCCACATCCTAGAGTAATGGAAATAAAAATAAACAAATGTGACCTAATGAAATTTCAAAGCTTTTGCACAGCAAAGGGAACCATAAACAAGATAAAAAGACAACCCTCAGAATGGGAGAAAATACTTGCAAACGAATCAACGGACAAATGATTAATCTCCAAAATATATAAACAGCTCATGCAGCTCTATATTAAAAAAACAAACAACCCAATCCAAAAATGGGTAGAAGACCTAAATAGACATTTCTCCATAGTAGACATACACAAGGCCAAGAAGCACATGAAAAGTTGCTCAACATCACTAATTATTAGAGAAATGCAAATCAAAACTACAATGAGGTATCACCTCACACCAGTTAGAATGGGTATTGTCAGAAAATCTACAAACAACAAATGCTGGAGAGAGTGTGGAGAAAAGGGAACCCTCTTGCACTGTTGGTGGGAATGTAAATTGATACAGCCACTATGGAGGACAGTATGGAGGTTCCTTAAAAAACTAAAAATAGAATTACCAGAGCTTCAAGATAGTGGAAGAGTAAGACGCGGAGATCACCTTCCTCCCCACAGAATATCAGAAATACATCTACACTTGGAATTGCTCCTATAGAACACCTACTGAACACTGCCAGAAGACTTCAGACCTCCCAAAAGGCAAGAAACTCCCCACGTACCTGGCTAGGGCAAAAGAAAAAACAGAGACAAAAGAATAGGGACAGGACCTGCACCAGTGGGAGGGAGCTGTGAAGGAGGAAAGGTTTCCACACACTAGAAGCCCCTTCACAGGCGCAGACTGCAGGTGGCAGAGGGGGGAAGCTTCAGAGCCACAGAGCAGAGTGTAGCAACAGGGGTGCGGAGGGCAAAGTGGAGAGATTCCCGCACAGAGGAGAGGATCGGTGCCGACCGGCACTCACCAGCCCGAGAGGCTTGTCTGCTCACCCGCCAGGGCCGGGGCTGTCACAAAGAAAGAAAACTACAGGCCAATATCACTGATGAACATAGATGCAAAATTCCTCAACAAAATGCTGGCAAACAGAATCCAACAGCACATTAAAAGGATCAGACACCATGATCAACTGGGGTTTATTCATGGAATGCAAGTATTCTTCAATATACACAAATCAATCAATGTGATACACAATATTAACAAATTGAAGGAGAAAAGCCATATGATCATCTCAATTGATGCAGAGAAAGCTTTCAACAAAATTCAACACCCATTTATGATAAAAACCCTGCAGAAAGTAGACATAGAGAGAACTTTTATCAACGTAATAAAGGCCATATATGACAAACCCACAGCCAACATCATCCTCAATGGTGAAAAACTGAAACCATTTCCAATAAGATCAGGAAAAGACAAGGTTGCCCACTGTCACCACTATTATTCAACACAGTTTTGGAAGTCTTAGCCAAGGCAATCAGAGAAGAAAAGGAAATAAAAGGAATCCAAATCGGAAAAGAAGAAGTAAAGCTGTCACTGCAGATGACATGATACTATACATAGAGAATCCTAAAGATGCTACCAGAAAAGTACTAGAGCTAATCAATGAATTTGTAAAGTAGCAGGATACAAAATTAATGCACAGAAATCTCTGGCATTCCTATACACTAATGATGAAAATCTGAAATCAAGATAACACTCCCATTTACCATTGCAACAAAAAGAATAAAATATCTAGGAATAAATCTACCTAAGGAGACAAAAGACCTATATGCAGAAAATTATAAGACACTGATGAAAGAAATTAAAGATGATGCAAATAGATGAAGAGGTATACCATGTTCTTGGATTGGAAGAATCAACATTGTGAAAAAGACTCTACTACCCAAAGCAATCTACAGATTTAATGCAATCCCTATCAAACTACCAATGGCATTCTTCACAGAACTACAACAAAAAATTTCACAATTTGTATGGAAACACAAAAGACCCCGAATAGCCAAAGCAATCTGGAGAATGAAAAATGGAGCTGGAGGAATCAGGCTCCCCGACTTCAGACTATACTGCAAAGTTACAGTAATCAAGAGAGTATGGTAGTGGCACAAAAACAGAAATAAAGATCAATGGAACAGGATAGGAAGCCCAGATATAAACCCATGCGCATATGGTCACCTTATCTTTGATAAAGGAGGCAAGAATATACAGGGGAGAAAAGACAGACTCTTCAATAAGTGGTGCTGGGAAAACTGGACAGGTACTTGTAAAAGTATGAAATTAGAACACTCCCTAACCCCACACACAAATGTAAACTCAAAATGGATTAAAGACCTAAATGTAAGGCCAGACACTATGAAACTCTTAGAGGAAAACATAGGCAGCACACTCTATGACATAAATCAGAGCAAGATTCTTTTTGACCCACCTCCTAGAGAAATGGAAATAAAAACAAAAATAAACAAATGGGACCTAATGAAACTTAAAAGCTTTTGCACAGCAAAGGAAACCATAAACAAGATCAAAAGACAACCCTCAGAATGGGAGAAAATATTTGCAAATGACAAAGGATTAATCACCAAAATTTACAAGTAGCTCATGCAGCTCAACTCAACAAAACAAACAACCCAATCCAATAATGGGCAGAAGACCTAAATACACATTTCTGCAAAGAAGATATACAGATTGCCAACAAACACATGAAAGAATGCTCAACATCATTAATCATTAGAGAAATGCAACTAAAAACTACAATGAGATATCATTTCACACCAGTCAGAATGGCCATCATCAAAAAAATCTAGAAACAATAAATGCTGGAGAGGGTGTGGAGAAAAGGGAACACTCTTGCACTTTTGGTGGGAATGTAAATTGATACAGCCACTATGGAGAACATTATGGAGGTTCCTTAAAAAACCAAAAATAGAACTGCCATATGACCCAGGAATCCCACTACTGGGCATATACCCTGAGAAAACCATAATTCAAAAAGATCATGTACCAAAAGTTTCATTGCAGCTCTATTTACAATAGCCAGGACATGGAAGCAACCTAAGTGTCCATCAACAGATGAATGGATAAAGAAGATGTGGCACGTATATACAATGGAATATTACTCAGCCTTAAAAAGAACCGTAATTGAGTTATTTGTAGTGAGGTGGATGGACCTAGAGTCTGTCATACAGAGTGAAGTAAGTCAGAAAGAGAAAAACAAATACCGTATGCTAACACATATATATAGAATCTAAGAAAAAAAAAAAGGTCATGAAGAACATAGGGGCAAGACAGGAATAAAGACAGAGACCTACTAGAGAATGGACTTGAGGATATGGGAGGGGGAAGGGTAAGCTGTGACAAAGTGAGAGAATGGTATGGACATATATACACTACCAAACGTAAAATAGATAGCTAGTGGGAAGCAGCCGGATAGCACAGGGAGATCAGCTCGGTGCTGTGTGACCACCTAGAGGGGTGGGATATGGAGGGTGGGAGGGAGGGAACTGCAAGAGAGAAGAGATATGGGAAAATATGTATATGTATAACTGATTCACTTTGTTATAAAGCAGAAACTAACACACCATTGTACAGCAATTATACTCCAATAAAGATGTTAAAAAATAATAATAATAATAAAATTAAATTTAAAAAGACATAGACGTAGAGAATGGACTTGAGAACACGGGAAGGGGTAGGGTAAGATGAGATGAAATGAGAGAGTGGCATGGACATATATACACTACCAAATGTAAAATAGATGGCTAGTGGGAAGCAGCCGCACAGCACAGGGTGATCAGCTTGGTGCTTTGTGACCACCTAGAGAGGTGGGATAGGGAGGGTGGGAGGGAGATACAAGAGGGAGGAAATATGGGGATATATGTATATGTATAACTGATTCACTTTGTTATACAGCAGAAACTAACACACCACTGTAAAGCAATTATACTCCAATAAAGATGTTAAATTAAAAATAATTTATAAAAGGAAGGACACACAAACTTCCAGAGCAGTGACTCAGTCGAAAACAATGACAGCTTAAGTCATTTCCCCATTCGTGGTACCTGTCTTCCACCTAACCAAGTGATATTTACTGTATTAAGCTTTGAAATAATACAACTATTAAATGTAAGTTCTAGCTCAAAAACATTTCTTCTCTTTAGAAAGTCATGCATTGCTAATGCACATATGTGGAATCTTAAAAAACGGTACTGATGAACCTAGTGGCAGGGCAGGAATAAAGACGCAGATGTAGAGAACAGAATTGAGGACACTGGGTGAGAAGGGGAAGCTGGGACGAAGTAAGAGAGTAGCATTGACATATGTACTCTACCAAATGTAAAATAGGTAGCTAGTGGGAAGCAGCCGCGTAGCACAGGGAGATCAGCTCGGTGCTTTGTGACCACCTAGAGGGGTGGGATAGGGAGGGTGAGAGGGAGGCTGAAGAGGGAGGGGATAAGGGGATATATGTATACATATAGGTGATTCACTTTGTTGTACAACAGAAACTAACACAACATTGTAAAGCAATTATACTCCAATAAAGATGTATTAAAAAATACAAAAGTAAATTAGGTACTGAGGCCATATCAGAATAAAGCTGTAACTTTTGTAGTGTTAATCATACCTTAAAAAAAAAAAAGTCATGCATCAGTTAAGAAAACCTCAAAGGAAGAAGAAAGTCTGTGAACAAAGTACGGTTTCTAAATAATTAGTTTTTAAGATATAGGAATTAACATTTTTCCAGTAGAGTCATAGTAGTTTAATTATTTCCCAAAATCTTGATATGGTTTGATACATTTTACCAACCACACAAAGCTCAAAATCAAACTCTACTGATATCATGTTGAATAAAAATTAGCCTCTGGAAAGCAGACATAAAGGATTAGACAGAAATATGCCATCAGTTTAAGTAGGTGTGGCACATATTTACTCCTAGTCCTTCTGACTGCTGAATTGCTCCTGCCTTTTTGTTCAGACAGGTTGACTTTCTGGTAAAGGATTCTTTTGTCTCTCTGATTTTTTGTGCAACCTAATACAAGAGTGTGTAATTGTAATTGGCATACATAACTGGATACTCCCTCCTGGATTTATAGAAATCCAAGAACATAATAAAAATGAACCTACTTTGACATTTACAGTATTTAAGTTATAGAGTAACTGGTGATTTCTTTTTGAAGAGAAACTCATAAGTCGAAATGGCTACTGGATTTACAGTTCTCTGCATCTGAAACTTGGGACATAATTGTAATTCACTTACCCTCTCCTCACACACTTTGCACATGAATTAAACAGGTTTGCCATTCTCCATAGATGTGGGGCCCATACCAAAATTATCAGGAGTAAATCTCACTCTATAATATTCCCTAGATGTCTAGGAATGAGTAGACAATGTTGAAGTGTACCCTCTTCTTAAAATATATTTTTATCCAAAATGAATAAGAAATGGAATGGCATGCTTAATTGAATGTTCTGAATAATTGAAATTTACTGCACAAAATGTATTTATTTTTAAATGAGCAAAATGCACACAACACCGAGAAATGCACTAACTATAAAATTTATGTACTCTCTCCTAACTACAAGCATTATTTGTTCTGGTATGTAGTTATTTGAGTGTCTTAATCTGTTTCCTCAAAAGCAGAGGCTGAGACAGAGACTTGCATTCAGTAGTTGATTTGAGAAAGAGTAAAGGACAGAAATAGTAAAATGGGGAGAGGAAGTTGGTCATCACTAGCGGCAACTCTAGCTCCATCTGGTAGGACCTTACTAATTGTATTTCAGAACTGTGTTCCCCTGTGACTAAAGGGGGAAGCATTTGTCCATCAGCTCTCAGCCAATTCTGGCTCCAACAGTTACCTCCCACATCTCCTATTGTCCATCTTGGAATGTCCGGTGGGTTCCTTCTAGCAGAAAGTGAGAAGTCCTAGGTGCTGACTTGAGAAGGGCATTTGTTACTCTTGAGTAGAGAAGATCCAGATCTGTGTGGACTAGGTCACCATACTGTGACTGGGATAAGATGGGCCAAGAGTATTTAAAATGGCATTAAAAAGTGTCAAATGCATTTAGTATCTGGTGGTTTGTATTCAAGATGTGGTGAAAGATTACCATTTTTCATATATTTTAGTACTTTCTAGAACCCAGACCTCTTTTTTAAATATCTTGTGATGGGGAACTTGAGAGTCTTTTTAGAAACAGAATAATAAATACTAAGATTTTATTACTCTCTATGCTAATCTATGAACATAGAAATTACATAGTCAGGATTGAATAAAATGATTATGCCTAAAGAATAATGTGTTCTCCAAAACCAAATAATTAATATGAATTAATATTAAAACAAAATGTGTTCATAAATGTAACTATTTCCCTTTTCTTCCCCCTTGACTTTTAGACATTGCAATGCCAACAGCAGAAAATCCTCTCAATACATGTAAGTTCACTAATAAAGAGTTATTTTCTAGTAAGAAATTCCTTAGATGGAAAAAAAAAACCAACCCTCCACTTGAGAGTCAATGTGGTATCCGTAAAGGTGTAATGGGAACCTTTCTTCTGGAAACTCGTATGAAGGTGACTGTAGATGGTCTTTGACTGATATCATGGATTTAAAATGAGGAACACATTATCTCATGCCATGATGGCAGAGGGGATCTAAGGACTGCAGTGATAATTAAGAACTTAGACTCTAAAACTAGCTACACATTAGTTTTGAGCCCCAGATCTAGCACTTCCTAACTGGATGAATTTACACAGGTTATTTAACTTCTCAAACCTTCCGTTCCAAGCTATTGTGATGATAAAAGAAGGTACAAGTAAAGTACTTAAAAGAGTATATGCTCATGATAAGCACTCAAAAGATGTCAGCCCTTTGCATTTTCTACTCTGCCGATGAAAACTTCAGGCCTAGGAACTCACTGTGGAATTCTGATCCTAGAAGCCAAGTTTAAGTCAGCTGCCTTACATGCAAGCAGCTGCTTGCTGGCCAAGGCATTCTGTTTCTACTCTCCCACTAGCCGCTTTGGGAAATGTGATCCCCAAGGTTGCTAGAACCTGGAGCACACTGTCAGGAGAAGCACTCCTCTTATCTGAGGTTGATTGGAGCAACTGGATTAGAGGAATTGCTCTCCAGAGCCAGGTGACACCGACCCCAATGGCTCTTGCTATCCCTCAGTCACATCACGGTTATTTCTGAGCAACCTGGCCAAAACTTAAACACAAATCTGTATTAGATTGTTTTTCTCTGTGATATATTTTGACTGAACAACGCTTAAGCAACTAATAAGACGTTTTTAAGTCAATTATTCCAGTTAAAATCTTCAGTGCTGATATGATCAAAATCCACAATTAGGAATTTGTCAGGTTGGTAGAGAGAGGTAGTCAACACAGAAATAAAAGCAGTGGTAAGAAAGAGATTAGCCAATTTGTCCATCCCCCCATCTGGGACACTAAACAAACATCCAGACCAGTATCCTGAATTTGCCTTGGTTTATCTGAGATTTTAATTTAAATAAGAAGGGAGAAGGGAGAGGTAGGCAAGAAAAATCGAACAGTGTTGAAGAGAATAGAGTTCGGCATGTGACGTAAAGTATATTAAAGTGCAGTAATAGGATAAACAACAAGGTCCTACTGTATAGCACAAGGAACTATATTCAATATCATGTGATAAACCATAATGGAAAAGAATATGAAAAAGAATATATATATATATATAAAACTGAGTCACTTTGCTGTACGGCAGAAATTAACACAACATTGTAAATCAACTATACTTTGATAAAAAAATTTTTTTAATGCAGTAATAGCTGATGGAGTAGAAGTTAGAAATGTAGCGAGACTGTAAGAGCTTGGTAGATTATCTGATTTTTCGGTAAGTATCACCCAGAGAGTCTTCATTTTATTCCTTAAATCCTTGAAATTTGTCAGATGACCTCTTTCGACATAACAAAAGCTCTAAGGTGCCAGGTAAGATTTTGGCAGAGGTAATAACAAGGTAGTACTGCAGAGGTGGTGGCTAAAAGCTTAACAGACATAACAATCATGAGTAAATAAAAACTCAGAATAAAGATTGGTGCATGGATATAAATTAGATTAAAATTCTGAGTAACAGCAGAAACAGAGAAGTACAGTCACCCAGGGGAGGTTCTCCTAGCCCACAGATTATCATCTTTGTTTTTACATTCCTCTGAAGGAAGTTGAGTAAAAGCCAACTTCCTTTAGGAGTTGTCCAAACAGAAAGGAAGATCAGGAAGAACGCTTATATCTTCACATTCTGCATTATTTTCTTTATACTCTGTAGCGTTCCTGATAAGGGAGTGGATAGAAAGAGGGAAAGAAAAGGGAGTCACACTTAGTGAGTCAGTGTGAGTGCTGTCTCATTCAAATTCAGTGATGTTTATCAAGAGGATGCCTTAACAACTGAAGTTTGGGTTTCATCAAAGAGAACAGTCTAGAATCAGAAGCAATATACAAACTTAGGGATTTCAAAGGGCTAGTGAAGGTTTTTTAAAAGTCTACATGTCCCTCCCCTGTGCTTCTAATCCTTTCCACCCTCAGGAGAGAATACCTCAAGATACATCTTGTCACATATAACAAACAACATCTCTGTGAAGCAATTGACCATCTAACCTTTCCAATTAATTTAAATATTCTCATTCTTGATACAAACATCTTTCTTTAATTCAGAGTTTCTCAACCCTAACTACTGCTTTGGGCCAGATAATTCTTTGTTTCAGGGACAGTCCCATGCATTATAGAATTTTTAGCAGGATTACTGGCCTCTACCCACTAGATACCAGTAGCCCAATACTGCCCCCCTCCCAGTTATGACAACCAAAAATGTCTCCAGATATTGCCAAATTACTCCTGGGGATGGGAGGTGGTATGCAAAATTGACACTGACTGAGACCACTACCTTAATCTACGCCCACTGCATTGATTTTGGCAAATTTTATTCACTCTCCAAATTCTTAGGAACAAACCTAATACAGAAGAGGGTTTTGCAGTCAAATATTTTTATTTTAAGATGTCTCATGGATTACACTATATAGACTTCATTTCTACAAACATTTGAGAACTTGTTTGCGCTCCTTTTATGTGATGCGTTCTCTCCAGTAGGTTCTGGAGATACCTTTTTATTTAAAGATACGATTCTTGCCCTCTAAAAATACTTATTAGTGAGGCTGACGATCTCTAGCAAAAGGTACCATAAACTGTTAAGGGACAAGCTCAGTGCTTTAGTTGGAGTAAGACGAGATAGTCACGAGAATCAGAGAGAGGGTCAGATGGATAGAATAATAATGAAGTTACACTATTACTGTAGATTTGCTTTAAAGACTTAAGAGTCTAGCAGTTTCTCTGGATCTAAATAGACACTAAAGCACAGTCCTGATACAGAGAAGCATATAACTTTGGGAAAAGTGTTGGCTATCTTCATGTGTTTTTCCTTTTATCCAAGTATTGTTTGTTGTAACTTGAATGCAAATACATTTCTGTCTACTCTGTCTCTCATCAATATCTCATTCACATTGACATTCATTCACACTTTCTTATGAATGTTTAATAGCAATTATTGCTTTAAACAAGTGTTCACAAAATTAAAAAGCACACATTTCCCCATGCAACTTTGTAATTTGTTATGCAATTATCTTCCAAATTTAAACATTTAATTCCACCTACCTCTTTCAACAGGTCATAGCAAGGCCGAACCACGCACAAAAAGATGTATGTGAGTGATGAGGATGGGGGAGGAAGATGTCAATCTATTTTGAATGAATTCTCAGGAAATCTCATGTCATTAGTAAATTAGTCCTGACTTTTCCAAGACTGTGTTTTTTCTCAGTTAAAAGTTAACAGTGACCCATATTATAGGAAGGTTGTTTACTATAGGAATGCATGCATAAGTGGTATCAATATTATATGCTAATGACTCGATTTTGAAAAGGCTGAGGACAGCACACAATAACTCCCGAAGGGGAATGGCCCTGGCAAGCTAGCCTTCAACAGAACAATGTCCACCAATGTGGAGCCACTCTGATTAGTAACAGCTGGCTTGTCACTGCTGCTCACTGTTTCTTAAAGTAAGCTCTGGACCACTTAAAGGCCTCAAATTCACTCAAGTACCTAAAAGTCTAGTACATATCTTTCAAGAATATAGTCATACAACTATGCTTCCAGCTGTACAATATTGTGAGGTATAGCTCAAAATTACTCAATGAATTATCAGTAATATATATATATATATATATATATTTTCAGACTAGAGCAGGGTTGTCAACAGTGGCACTACTTTTTGGACCAAATAATTCTTTGTGGTGGGGGACTAGCCTGTGCATTATAGCATGTTTAGGAGCATCCTTGTCCTCTAAACACCAAATGTCAGTGTCTAGAGGACAAGACTGACAACCAAAAGTGTCTCTAGACATTAGCAAATGTCTCTTGGAAGACAAAATAGCTCTCAGTTGAGAATCACTAAGCTAAATCTACTTAATCAATTTTATAAGGAAATTATAAATCCCAAATTGAATATGGGTCTTCTATTCCTTTCTCATCATTATTACATTTGGTCATATTTACTTAATCATAAGTATTTGAATCCATCCTGCATCCTCCCATATATGTTATATCTCTACTTGAAATGATTATTTCTTTAAAGGATATATTATTACACTAAAAGTTTACTTTTTTTATACCTAAAAGTTTTTTACCCTTTTGTTTGATGGTTCATTTCACTAATTTCTGTTGGTTCTATATAGCACTTATTATTTTTATATGTAAACAAAAATCCCTCCCAAACTTGAGAGTTTTAAAATGTTCCGGCAGTACTACTTTCAGTGCTTAATGTACAATCCTTGATTAACAAGTAATAGTAAAAGTTGGAAATATTTTCTATTTATAGTTTTTAATGCATATAAAAGAGGATTTAAAAAAAAGAGGATTTAGACTATTTCCTTAATTTCTACAAGTTCACTCTGTCCCATATTCTTGCCCACTTCTTATTATCTTGTGTTATTATATTTATCTTTCTAAATCCCCTTGAGTCTTTTCTGTACAAAAAAGAATAAAATGTAGTTTACATGAATTATCCTTTAAAATAGAGCTTATTGAGTTATTCCAAGTCTATTCATGTTATCATTATTTTAACTTTTTTCTTACATATAGCTTTGCTTTTGTATGCTTATATGCACTATGAGAATTCAAAACTTATCTAGTTCTTTAAAAAATATAAGATATTAATTCCTACAACTCCAATATACAGGACTTTTAATAAATAAATTCATTTTCTTTAGGGCCAGGGATCCCAAAGAATGGAATGTTAGTTTGAGGCTTCTTTTAAGTGATCCACAAATACAGCAAAGTGTCAAGGATATTATAATTCATGAAAACTACCACTACACCAGCAGCACACGATAATGACATTGCTCTTGTGCATCTGTCTTCACCAGTATTATACACAAGCAACATCCGAAGAGCATGTCTTCCAGAAGCTTCTTATGCATTCCCACCCAGTTCCGATGTGGTGGTCACTGGATAGGGAACATTAAAGTCTGATGGTGAGTTCCTAACCTTCCATCGTTACATGGTTTGAGTTTTAGGAGTCAAAAAAAATACTCAGAATTACAATTAAACCTGAGAAATACTCTCTCTCTCTGGGTCATTTTAAAGGAGGTAATGTGCAATGGGTTGAAAATCATCCTCAACAACATTCATATAGAAACTACAATTTCATAGAACTGTTTACCTTAATTTCCCTTAAGAATGGCAGTTTTTACAGAAATGATTATTTGAATAAGTAATTCATTTTCCTCCATTTCATTTATTCATTCACTCATTCAATAAACATTTATTTTGATTACGACCTTTATTCCAAGTACTGTCCTAGGTCGTTTGGATATATTAATGAATAAAATAGGCAAATATTCCTGCCCTTACAAAGCTTACATTCTTAGCAAAGAAAGACAGACAATAATCACGAGATACAATAAATAAGTAGATTACATAGCATATTTTATGCAGGTAAGTACCATAGCAAAAGTAAGAACTACAAGGGGATTTGGACATTTGTGATAGGGTAAAATGAGTAGCTCTCTGTGACAAAGCAATACTTGAGCAAAGACCATTTAAACCATGACCCTAATAATGTAAAGATTTAGTGGCTGTTTGTGTTCATAAATGCATTTGAAAGCAGAAAAAAATAAACCACAAAATTCCAAGACTCAGAATTGTAGTCACAAACAGTAGAAAATCTAAAAATGATCATAAAATGTATATTTCTGGAATATGAATTTTTTGTTTTGTTTTCTAAACCATACAGGTAATAAATATAAACTTCCAAAACAATTCAAAAGTAAAAACGATCCCATCACACATGGATGGACACACTAAGTATTTCTAAATATGATGATTTTTAACAATAGCTTGGTGTATTCATAACATTACTTCTTTGTTATTAAGAAAGCACACAAATACAAGTTTAATTAAAACATGTTTTACATTGATTTGGAAATTTTACATAGTGTTAGATACTAATAACCTAGCCAGAGAGATTAATATTGACTTTAGCAAATGTTATATATATATTTTTTCCTTTAGGAACAAATCCTAATATACCCCAGAAAGGATTAGTGAAGATTATAGATAATAAGGCCTGCAACAGTAAAGTGGTATATGGTGGTGCAATCAAACCCGGAATGTTGTGTGCCCGGTTCCTGAAGGGAAGTGTGGATGCCTGCCAGGTAAATCTGCTTATTCCATTTTCAAAAAGGTTTTTTTCATGTTTTTTAATTTCCAATTAACCTGTTCAATTGTCTCAAAAGACTGATAATTTTTAAAGATTTACGTTAGCCAAAGTACCTGATTAAAATTATATTGCTATCTGATAGGTCTCATTAAAGTACTATAGAGCTAAAGCACCCTTATTGTTATAAGAAGCTTTGAATGGGAGTGGGGATGAGACTCAACTTGGAATAAGCAATGAAGAGATGAAATTGAACATTTGTGACTTTAGTTCAACTGGCCCTCTTTGACTGGGAATCACAACTGGGTCCAACAACAAACCTATGGATCATGGAGCTTTCTTGATTTAGGGTGGCTCCAACATCCTAAATGTTTTATTTATTTGACAAACCTTATATAGCATCTTCATGCCCATCCTAGAACTACTAAAGTATTACTGTAAGTTATCTAAGCAGGCAGAATCAGTGATAAATCCAGAAGGACCCTTATTTTATTCATTCAATTCAATTTACTCATTATTCTTGTACTCTAGGAGCTAGAAGACATGCAAACAAGCACTTGTAATACATAATTATCATTTCTTATTACAGATTCCCATTTCGCAACTGTCCCATTAAACCTATTCTCCAAAGTCATGACAAACTTAAATTCTTGTTTCTCTCAATTTTCTCGCAGTCCATCACTCTCAAACCCATGACTCTCTTCTAAATTTGTGCAGCCTAGAGCCCATGTTTTATTATTTCAACCACTCTATTGACAGCCCCTCAATGATTTCACCATCTTCTAATTCCCCCACACCCATCCTAATCTCCAAACACATAGCAATCTATTTACCTTATTTGCTTTTACATGCGATCTCCTGAGCACAGCTAAAGCCTTGTGTCATGTAGTTACAGCTGGGTCCTTAACACACTGTAGAATCCTTTAATGCATCTTTTATGGTGCTATGTCAAACTTTTATTATGTTCTTTGAATGTATCCCACCACGCCCTTATATTCCTTAGCAAATGACATTTCCTACTACTAACTAGAAAAAAAAAATGACAGCAACTACTCCTTTAATTTCTTTCCTTCCTGATTGAATAGTAGAAGAAACTTGTTCATCCTCAGCTTAGAAGGTAAGGATAAGTACAAATATAAATCTATTAGGAAGAAAAGAAAAGCTAATCTCTTACATTGTGTTCTTTATCCACTCTGTTTTCATCTACACAGGTATTTGAACTTTTCATTAATTTTGAACTTTTCCCATATTTTCCAAACTTCCACTCTAATACAGTCTTCCACATATTCTGCAAACATTATTAGATCTCTCCTTTAATATATCCTACTCTGTCTTTCTTATTCCCTCCTTGGTCAAATCTTTAAAAAATAGTTTACAACAATGTTTCACATTCTCAATTTATTCACTCACTGACCCATTGCTTGCAGACGTTTGCTCTACTAGTCCATTGAAAGTATTCTAGCCAAGATTACTAATGATTTTCTAACTGCCAGATTCAATACACGCAGAGTGTCAGATGAACTAGAAGCAAGAAAGCTAGAGATAGTGGGCTCTATTAAAATATTTTGCCTGTGAAAGGTAATAAGGGCTTCAACTAAGACACAGTAAGAATGAAAAGACCATAAGACAGTTGAGTGACCAGGACTGTGAGACTGATTAGATACGAGGAAGAAGAAAATGGAGTTATACCTGCTAACTCTATATTATTCCCTGAGCAACTGGAGAGAGGGTATATAGGAGAAAGAGCAGGTTTAAGGAGGGTAAAAGTTCAGTTTGGGGTTTGCTAAATTTGAGATGCCTGTGGAATATCCAGGTACATATGTCCATTATATCATTGTAAATAAAAACCTTGAGCTCAGGAAAGAGTTTGTCTAGAGATATATACCTAAAAGTCATTGTCATCTGGGTGGTAGTTAAATTCATGAGTATGGATACAATAGCTCAGATAAAGTATATAAAATAAGAAGCAGCTAAGTAACAGAACTCAGGTATACATGCTTTTAAAGGGCTAACAGTAAGAGATAAGAAAGATCAGAAAGACAGAAAAGCATAAAAAATTGGTCTCAGGGGGGTCCAGGGATCAGAAAAAAAGGGGATGGTTAGTGACACATGACATCAAGAGGTCAAGTAAGATAAGTGCTGGAAAGTGTCTATCAAATTCAACAATTGCTTATTGGTAAAGTTTGGAAAGGTGCACTGGTGGAAAAACCATTTAGAAGTAAGCTGAGTAAAAGATTTTTAGTTTGCTATAGTCTCGTTTATGTTTGCTTTTATTGCCCTTGCCTGAGGAGACATATCCAAAACAATATTGCTAAGATCAATGTCAAAGAGGTTACCGCCTATGTTTTCTTCTAGGAGTTTTATGGTTTCAGGTCTTACATTTAAGTCTTTAACCCATTTTGAGTTTATTTTTGTATATAATGTAAGAAAATGGTTCAGCTTCATTCTTTTGCATGTAGCTGTCCAGTTTCCACAGAACCATTTATTAAAGAGACTGTCTTTTCCCCATTGCATACTATTCTTGCCACATGAAAAGATGCTCAACATCAGTAATCATTAGAGAAATGCAAATCAAAACCGTAATGAGATATCACCTCACACCTGTCATAACGGCAATTATGAAAAAGACAAGAAACAAGTGATGGAGAGAATGTGAAGACAAGGAAACACTTGTGCACTGTTGGTGGGAATGTAAATTGGTGCAGCCATTTTGGAAAACAGTATGGAGGTTCCTCAAAAACTTAAAAATAGAACTACCATATGACATGGAAGCAACATAAGTGTCCATCAATAGGTGAATAGATAAAGAAGATGTGGTGTACACACACACACACACACACACACACACACACACACACACTGGAATATTATTCAGCCATAAAAAAGAATGAAATCTTGCCATTTGCAGCAACATGGATGGACCTGAAGGGTATTGTGCTAAGTGTAATAAGCCAGACAGAACAACAATTACCATATGATTTCACTTATATGTGGAATCTGAAAAACAAAACAGAAGCAGACTTATAGGAACAGAGAACAATCTGGTGGTTACCAGAGGGGAGGGCGTGGGGGAACAGATGAAATAGGTGAAGGAGATTAAGAGATACAAAATTCCAACTATAAAATAAATAAGGTTGTAACGTACACATAGGAAATGTAGTCAATAATATTGTAACAACTTTGTACGGTGCCAGATGGTACCTGGACTTACAGTAGTGATCATTTCATAATGTATAAAAAATCAAATCACTATGTTATACACCTGAAACATATAATACTGTATGTTAATCATAATTTAATTTTAAAATAAAAAAAGAAGTAAGTGGAGAATGGAATGAGAAACTGGAAACTTCAGTATAGACTACTACTTCAAGTCACTTAGCTATGAGAGAAAGATAATTAGGGCAATAGAGGAGGTCTTAAAATCCAGAAAGTTTGTCATTTTTCACGCAGGCAAGACCAAAAACAAACGAACAAAAAAATGTATATGCCTGGAGAGAAATGACAGTGGAGGAAATGAAGACATATTAGGAAAAAACAAATACACAAAGCAATTATTCATAGAACAAGGTCCTTGATTCAAAGAACAGATGGGGGGATTAACCTTGGAAAGAACCAAATACATCCATTTGTCTGAAAAGGAGAGTAAATACAGATGTAGGCTGATGTAGTTGAGCTGGGAAATCAAAAGGGCCTTCCGAGTGTATAAACAATCCCCTGCCGAATCACATGGACTCCACAAGATCCCAATATTGGTGGGTTTTTGGCTAGTGAGTTGCAATAATACAGACTATAAAAATTTTTCAGGAAAATCTGTCTACCTGTTTTCTTTCTAGTCTTTGTACCAACGCTAATCCCTTCTCTATTTATGGCTTCCTCACCTTGAGTGACGCACAACAGCATGATAATCGTTGATAGATCCCTTGACGTATGCTGATGACTGTTGATTTGTCCCTATTTCTCTTTCATGTGAAAGTGAGGTAGAAGACAGTTCTCACATATACACATACAATAGTAAAATTATCCTCAGACACATGGGCTATATTTCATTATTAGGCTTAAATACACTATGTCAATAACACCATATTACATGTCTCCAATCTCTTAAAATTCCTCAACAATACAAATTATCAAACAGAATAAATAATATGAAAATGTTGCTTCTAATTTACTTTCCTTTTGCCCATATAGAAAAATTCTAGATGATGGCATATATATCTATAAAATTCACTGTTATGCCTCATGCCAACTTGCCAAATAAGCAGATCAGTTGGCTTTTATCTGGAATACGATTTCATCAGGGTGCTTTCCGAGACTGCAGTCCACCACTATCTCTATAGCAGTTTTCCCTTCTCTTTTCATCACTGACATTCCTACAGCTACCAATAATAGCCTTCATTATGATATAATTTTTTTCAAGGACCCAAAGAATAATTGCATTAATAATAGTAGCTAATATTCATAGACCACTTACTATGTGCCAGGCACACTTTACATGTATTATTACATTGAACTCTCACCATAGTCCTGTGAGGATTGTCCCCTTGTAAACTTAATTTTATAAATAAGGAAACTGAGGTAAGGAGAAGTCAAGATCAGAGAGTTTATAATTAGCTGAGCTGGGATTCAAAATCGGACAACTGAATTCCAGAGCCCACACTTATAACAACTATGCTATGTTATGTAATATAGTTGTAACTAAGTATCTGCCTAACATAGTATTCTAAAATGAAATATTTGTCATAAAATTTGGGGATGAGTTAATAGAGTATGTTTATTATTTGATTGGTTTTAAAATATTTTGATATACCTTGAGTTATAAATATAGCAGAATTAATATTTCTATATTTTTATTGTCTAGAAATTAAGAATAAACAAAAAACTGTATGCATTTTGGCCAGAATTCTTTGGTTGCAAGAGACAGAAACTCAATTAATAGTAGCTTAAGTGAAAAGAAGAAATATATTGACTCATTTAATTAAAAATATAAGGATCTACAAATGGCAGAGTTGAGGCTAGATCCAGGAGCTCAAACAATGTCTTGATCTCTAGCCACATCTTAACTTTCCTCTCCTCTGTCTTCATTCATGGCCAGATACTACCTACTAAGGTGGTAAAGACAGGCCTATTGGCTCTAGACTTAGATTTTCCTT
The DNA here is from genome assembly GCF_964374135.1 of Grampus griseus. NCBI lineage: Eukaryota > Metazoa > Chordata > Mammalia > Artiodactyla > Delphinidae > Grampus > Grampus griseus. Next base: position 58,774,706 of record NC_138997.1, read on the forward strand.
AGTGGTAGGCTAACAGTCCCTCAAAAACAGAGCCCTCCTACCCATTGCCTTGAGTAAAGAAAAAAGTCCTGAGATGCCTATGATTGGCCCAGGGAACCACTCATGGTGGAGGAGGTGGGGCCTTTTACTGATAGCTTCTCAGGTCAGGGAAGGGCTTTTCCAGAAAAAGAATGCTGGTAGACCAAAAAAAAAAAGTTGTTCATTATCCAGTGGAAAATGTACTATCTTCTGAATCAATATAATGTTATTCAAAATCATATTACTTCACAACAGAGATTCTATGTTTTCGTGTGTTTATTGTCTTAATCAGATTTTCCATAAAACAATGTCACACTATGCATATCTTGATATCTTGGAAAAAAGCAAGATGGACTAATACTTTAAGGCATAGTACTCCTCTTTATCTAATTTCCTTGTGTATAGCAGGTATATAAAATTCCTGTGGGGGGAAAAAGTACAAAACACTCAATATTTATGTTTAGAAAATAATTTGACATGAAAACAGCTACATTGTTAGCACATTTAAGAAGTATGCCAGTTCCAAATAAGGATGGTTTAAGTGAACTAATCTGCATGATAGTATACTATGTGATCATAGACTCTCTTTCCCTCTCTACAAGAGAGACAAAACAATAGGTAATGTCAATGATAATGGTGCCTCCCCATCTGGCACCAGTGTCTTAACTACTGAGTCTCTTCAGATTCAGGCATTTCTTCTATAAATAGTATCTGGCAAGAGTTCATGATGAGAACTTCGAAATAATAGTGAAAACTCAATACACTGAATATAAATAAATTATTACCAAGTTTATTAAATAGGTAAGTTCAATATTACACAGATAACACTACAAGTAAGTACTGTTTGTTGAAGTGCACTTTTTCTTTCTGGCCATATCTACACCGTATTACTCCATCCTTCAAGACACTGTGCATAGGTAAAGCCCAGACTTCTTAGTATATAATATAGATTTTCCTGATCTGATGGCTGCTTCATCTTTTCCACTCCTGTTCTCAGATTCCCTTTTCCAGCCACATTGAATATCCTAACATTGTATTTGAGCATGTTGTTCCAGCTTCTGAGAATGCCCTCCCCATCCATCTACTTCATCCCCCAATCACCTTTTTGCCTTTGTCATAAGTTCTCTTTCTCTTTCTTTCTCCTTTCCTTCCTTCCTTCATTTCTTTTTCTTCCTTTCTTTTTTCTTTCTCTTTCTCTTTCCTTCCTTTCTTTCTTTCTTTTGTTATCTTCCTTTACTTCCTTTTTCTTACTTTGATGGACTAATACATATTGGAAGAAGTTTCAACCAAGATGAATCTTGGAAAGAGAAAGGGAAAGAAATAGAACAGAAAGATACAATGAAGCTTTTATGCGTCAGTTTTTCTTTCCCTAAATGTAGAAGGCAAGGGAAAAATATACCTCAGTGTAATCAGATTTTACCGTGAACATTTTTTCCTTTATTCTTTAGGTTGCTGACCCACATACAATAGCTTTTCAGATTTATAAAATCTATCCAATGGTTACCTTGTTTTGTTTTGTCTCAAGCATATGGCCTCGATCAGATTAACTGGCATGATATATATGCAAAGTCTTTTGAGTTTTTCAGAATAATAAATTGTTATAATCAAGACTGTTTGATTTTAAGGAACCTACTATAGCTAATGCAGTAGGTACAAAATTTATGTTCACAAGTTTCAGATGTGAAAAAAAATGCCTTCAATATTCTATATAAAATCAAAATAGCTTCAAGTTCAACAAATATATTTTAATGTATTGTGAACTTCTAGATTAAAACACTATTATTTTTAATGTTATGAACATTTTCATTGTAATACAGTTTAAATTATTTGGAAGTTCTAGTGGGAATTTTAATTTTTCTTTATTCTATTTGACATCAATTCTTATTTATAGTTGATCTTTATTATTTGCAAATATATCTATTTGCTAAAATTTCTTTCAAACCCCAAAATCATATTCATAGTGATTTTGTGATTATTCCCAGGCATGTACATGCACAGAATAGGGAAATACTTGAGTTGCCCATGGTGCAATTTCCCAGCCAAGGATGAAAAAGGCAATGCTCTGCCTCCTTGTTTCAGCTCTCATATTCCAAGCTAGCATCCTTTTCATGTTTATTTAGTACCACATTTTTCATGGTATGTATAGTACCATGTTTGTGCTTTTTGTTGGTGATTTCACTGTTAAAACGGCCCCCCAAGCATACTGCTGAAGTCCTGTCCAGTGTTCCTAAGCACAAGAAGGCTGTGATGTGCCTTATGGAGAAAATGGATGTGTTATATGGGCTTTGTCAGGCAAAAGTGATAGTGCTCTGCCCATGAGTTCAATGTCAATGACTCAAAACCATGGTATACCCAGAAAAAGGAAGAGGAAATTTTCTGATCTGTACATGAGGCTGCTTCGGAGAGTGCTAAGGTGAAATCTATAGTTTGTGATGAAACCACAGAAAACATGCACAAGTGGTGAAACTTGTGGATTCATGAGATGAGGGCTAATTTTTTAAAGTAGAGTGGACAGCACTGTTATGAGACTGAAAGCCAAAGAAACTTATGGTTACCGGTTTGCACATTTTGAAAGGTGATATAGTGTGAAAAATGTCACACTTGCAGGTGAGGTAATTTCTGCAAATCAGGCATCGCATCTTGGGAAGAATTTTTTAATGAAGTATAGTTGATTTACAATATTATATTACAGAATTTTAAAAATATCTGCTCTGTGTTATACAGGAAAAGGGTTATGTGGAGGAGCAGGTGTTCAACACTGATGAGTTTGGGCTTGTTTTACAAAGACATTGGCAAATGAATCTGTATGATGCAAATGATGTTTTTGGCTTGGAGAAACCTAACCCTGTATCTTCACGAGGAGCAACGGTTCAGTATTCACTAACTCAGAATTCATGGCAACTCTGTAGAACAGAATTACCACAAATAATGAGTAGCATGAACTGTATACTTATGCTATATTTCTGCTTAAAAATGCATTGTTACATTTTTCTAAAAAACACATGCCTCTTGATTTCTGATTCATCTATTCCTCCCACTAATTTTTCTAAAGTAGTTTATTTCAGGACCAAAATAATCCATTTGAAAATATTTATAGATCCTTCAGAAAGGCACTTAAGAAGCCAGATTTCATGTCCTGCAGTATAATATTTCATCCAAGTCTAGAAGTATTGAGAAAAGCCAGTATTTCTGGGCATGTGGTAACAACCAAAGGGGAACCCAGGTAAGCAACTGGTCTAAGCTGCTCAAGACCCAGGAGCCAGCACAGCAGGAACTGAGGAGGCACATAAGGTAAATCCAGTCCTCTTGTCTAATCTTCTGTAGTACCAAATAGGTTCCTTCAGGGCCTGGTTGATGCCATATTCACGTTTTGGCTCCGGACGCGCAGGCTCAGCGGCCATGGCTCACGGGCCCAGCCGCTCCCCAGCACGTGGGATCTTCCCGGACCGGGGCACGAACCCGTGTCCCCTGCATTGGCAAGCGGACTCTCAACCACTGCGCCACGAGGGAAGCCTACCCATATTCACGTTTTAATCACCTGCTAAGGCCAAGAGAGTATATATAGCAGGTATTTAGTAATTATTTATTAAATAAATGAATATAAGACAGAACAAACAAATAAATGAACCAACAAGAATGGACCATCTAAATTAAAATAGCCACCTTTATTCTTAACATTATTCCTTCTTTGGCTGCCACAGAAGCAAACTAGTTGACATAAGACAAATCAAGCTGGTGATTTAATAAATTCCAATCTAAGTCATACCAGTATTAGTAAACAACATCATCAAGCACTCATCATGAAAGTTAAAGCAACAACACAGAGAAAGTTTCTAAGTGACCCTAATGTGAAACAATCAGATTGCATATAAAGGGATATAAACAAATATTCATATTATATATAAACATACATAGATGTGGTTACAGCATTTATACAGTATTCTCTCCAATACCTAGTCACCTTATGCAATATGCACAATAATGGCAGGTATAATATTTAGACAATTATGAAATCAAGGCAATAACAGAAAAAATAGTTAATGATTTTACTCTAACTTAAGCATGGATAATCTGACTGTTAAAACTGGTAAATTTGAATGCAGCCCAATTTGTATCAGATCAAATTGATTCTAACTGTTAAGGCATTAATTTGGTGTTTCGTGGAGGATGGTTTTAAATAAATCTATTTATCTAGTGTTTGAATGCTCAGCAGTTTGCGATTGAAAAGAAAACAAACGTTTTTGAGAAATATATTAGTTTCTTAAAACAACAAAGTGTAACTGGATCAAGTTCTTTTTTTAGTATTTTTCTTCTTTTTCATTTTGCATCTATTGACATGTAATAGTTTTTAGAAAATCTCTTCATTAGAGTTATTTGAACACTATCATAAGTGAATTTTAAATATAAAATTAAGTTTCAAACGTCCTTCTTCACTTAAGAAAAATGTGGTGGAAACCAGGCCATCTGCTGAGATACTACAGTTACATTTGGCCCTCAGAAAGTGTTTGCTCACTTTAGCACTCTGTTGGATTATAAGCCCACAAAACAAGTTCACCTTGATCTTTCACTTTAAATATAAAGTATCTCAGGGACAAATTTTGACGTAAATATAAACCCATGACGTTTCTCTTTAAAGAAGGCTGAAATAAAACAGGACTTTGAGTGCAATTACAATTAAAACATCAGAAGTGCCAGAAACACAAGTTTTGAAGCTATATCAGCCGTGAAGGATGGCAAACAGTGCCTCTCCTGAACAGAATCAAAATCACTGCTCAGCAATCAACAGCAGCATCCCGCTGACACAGGGCAACCTCCCCACACTGACCTTATCTGGAAAGATTCGAGTGACAGTTACTTTCTTCCTTTTTCTACTCTCCACAACTTTCAATGCTTCTTTCTTGTTGAAACTTCAGAAGTGGACTCAAAGGAAAGAGAAAGGGAAAAAACTCTCAAGAATGAAAGTGCTTTTAAAACATTTGACCTTAGCCAACCTGTTGGAGACTCTGATTGTCATGCCACTGGACGGAATGTGGAACATCACTGTGCAATGGTATGCTGGAGAACTCCTCTGCAAAGTCCTCAGCTATCTGAAGCTTTTCTCCATGTACGCCCCCGCCTTCGTGATGGTGGTGATCAGCCTGGACCGCTCTCTGGCCATCACGAGGCCCCTAGCTGTGAAAAGCAACAACAAGCTCGGACAGCTCATGATTGGCTTGGCCTGGCTCCTCAGTAGCATCTTTGCTGGACCACAGGTAAACCAGTATCATAAACATTTTAGGACATGGAGATCACAGATTGCCTATATAAACTTGAATGAAGGTCTTGTCAAAGGCAGTATTGTATTATCTCTAAGAGCTTGGGTTCTGGAAGTCAGAGTGTGGAATTTAATCCTGGCTCTACTCTGTTACCTTGGGCAAATGTCTTAACCCCTCTGGGTTTCAGTTCCTTCATTTATAAAATGGAGGTAATGCCTACTTTATGCACCTTTTGTGATGATTAAATGAATAGTGTGTTAAAGTGTCTATCATAATCCCTGGTACCTAGTAAATGCTCCCTGAAAATGTAGCTATTCTCAAATTTGACCACATCCCCATTCTATTCTTCCATCTACTTTTCCTTTCACTCAGGTTGACATGGTAAATTGAGAGAACCTTTAGGAACAATGAAATTTGCATAGGTAGAAAGTACGTATACCTTGTTTTACTTGGGGCTTCTTGAGTCTTCTGTCATTGCAGCTTAGAGAGAACTATACTTGATTAGTATGTTGTTTTGCAGTTTGCAGCTATGTGCGATTGAATAAAGGGGAAATGTGGGAAATCTCAGACTTTTGGAAATTTGAACATTTCCCTGAGGTTGACTTGAGCTTTTCTGGAGGTAGGCTAGACTGTAACATGCTGTTAGAAAAACTATAAGACTGTTGCTTCAGGCAAGGCCCTCTCCTATAGAAAGCAGATATCTCTCCAGACTGTCTTCGTCAGAGGCAACCTGATTGACTGACCTGCAGAATCTGCCTTTTCAACAGTCAGATCTCTGAAGAAAAGGACACATTCTTGAAAAGGACAAAGATCCTTTAATAACAGATGAACAAGTTGGCTCTATGCTTGTAAATGTACTCTACGGTGAACCCAGGGTACAAGGATGTGTCAAGAAGTAAAGTCAGAGTTTACTGTGATTCTCCAAAAACTTGTCACTACAAATGGAAATTTATCTAGACATTCTAAACTGGCCAGGTGGCATAAAAACAACAAACAAACAAAAACTGTCACACAGGACTCACTAAATAGTGCAAGACATTAAAACCTTCTGGCAACTGTTTGAGCTGGATGGATCATTTTGATGAGGGGCTGCATAATTACTGAGTACTTGTAGGGCATCAGGGATTGTGCTGCGGAAAGGCAGAGACGGAGAGGTGGTCTAACCTAGTTCTTCCCCTTTCCATCTCCTCCTTGCATCCCAGATTTGACTCACCAGTGTTTTGACCTGGCATTCTCCTAAGCTTCCACTCCGTTCCTCCTCTCAGGCCTCTTTTATAACAGGAAGCGTGGCTCTTTCTTGCCAAGTGTTCACATCAGTGTTTGCTAGCTAGTTCCTCTTGTTAAGTGGCCACATCCTAACAGACGTTTTGGTCAAGGTTGCAGGAAAAGGACTGAAGATAGACTGTTAAGGTAGTTTTCCATCTAGCCTATGGGTCAGGTTCACTCCAGTTAAGTCTTAGGCCACAGTGAAATTTTGGGGATTCGTTGTTGTTTCTTTTCTCCTTTTCCATCTGTGTGGTATATTTTTAAACAGAATTTTATTTTTATTTTTTTAACATTTTTTTGGAGTATAATTACTTTACAATGGTGTGTTAGTTTCTGCTTTATAACAAAGTGAATCAGTTATACATATACATATGTCCCCATATCTCTTCCCTCTTGCATCTCCCTCCCTCTCATCCTCCCTATCCCACCCCTCTAGGTGGTCACAAAGCACCAAGCTGATCTCCCTGTGCTATGCGGCTGCTTCCCACTAGCTATCTATTTTACATTTGGTAGTGTATATATGTCCATATATACTAGAGAAATGGAAATAAAAACAAACAAATGAGACCTAATGAAACTTAAAAGCTTTTGCACAGCAAAGGAAACTATAAACAAGATGAAAAGACAACCCTCAGAATGGGAGAAAATATTTGCAAATGAAGCAACTGACAAAGGATTAATCTCCAAACTTTATGAGCAGCTAATGCAGCTCAATACCAATAAAACAAACAACCCAATCCAAAAAATGGGCAGAAGACCTAAATAGACATTTCTTCAAAGAAGATATACAGATTGCCAACAAACACATGAAAGAATGCTCATCATCACTAATCCTTAGAGAAATGCAAATCAAAACTACAATGAGATATCACCTCACACCGGTCAGAATGGCCATCATCAAAAACAATAAATGCTGGAGAGGGTGTGGAGAAAAGGGAACCCTCTTGCACTGTTGGTGGGAATGTAAATTGATACAGCCACTATGGAGAACAGTATGGAGGTTCCTTAAAAAACTAAAAACAGAACTACCATGTGACCCAGCAATCCCACTACTGAGCATATACCCTGAGAAAACCATAATTCAAAAAGAGTCATGTACCACAATGTTCATTGCAGCTCTATTTACAATAGCCAGGACACATAAGCAGAATCTTACTTTTAAAATAAAAGTTATTTATAAGATGATACCTTAATTACACTCCTGCAATATAGTCATTATTTTATTGTATAGTTCTAGTTACCTGTATTTTATTAATAAAATTGACAAGGTGGCTGTGGCAGAATGCTGGGTGTCACAGGGAACATACATAGCTATTCCCTGAAATTTTCCCTTTTAATTCCAACTGTGGCCCTTTTCCATGTGCCTTCACTTTAGCTATTTGCCTTAAAATCTACAGTCTTGCTCTCCAGGGTAGTAAATAAAAAGCAACACTTGGCATTCTTTTATGTTTAAAAAAACAGTATTTTATTTATAATAAAATCTGAATATTTATAATTTATAATAAAATCTGAATTTATTATTAATTTATAATAAAATCTGAATATTTGTAACCCTCAAAAAATTTTTTTTCTCTCTTCCTAGTGCATTTTCTTGCACTAGAAAGCTAGATATCTAAATTCTCCCGCCAATTCCTCACTTAACATTTTTTTGTACATCAGTGTGTGTTTTATTGAAGAAGAAATGGGAAAAACCAAAATGCTTTCATTCCCCTGGAAAAAAAGCATATTACAATTATTCTCACAGTGACTGCATATACAAGAATTAGTTTAGCAAATATGTCACTTAAAATGAGGTTGCTTAGCAAAGGCTTATGTTCTGAAATTTTCCATTGTACTTCTTTAAAGTAGGAGTGCTGTGTATTGTCCAGTTTTCTTAGAAAAGATAAACACAAGTTAGGTTCCCAACACTGAGCCCGGTACTGATGAAACAAAGAAACAGCCCTCAAAGAAAGTGTCATTCAGTTGTAGAGACAAAACTTACATAAAATGAATATAACTATGTACCAAAAAGTTTTTAAATGTACTAGAAGTGTAAGAAGAGAGAGAGAGAGATGAACAAGAGTTGAAATGGTGAAGGAAGGTTTTAGGGTAAAAGAAGGATGAACTGAGTTTTTAAAGATGAATGATTTTTGGATGGAAAAAGTAAGCCAAGGTTCACATATATTTCTCAGCAAAGGTTGAAAAGTGATTAATTTTCATAGGAGACTTGTTTGGCTGAAGTGAAAGACTGAGAGTTGAGAGTAGCAGGAAATTAGATTTGGTGGTTACTGTCTTTCCTTTAACCTCATGGCACATTATTTCTTTGTCAGAAAACATTATGATTATGTATTTGTTTGTCTTTTCCATTATGGTGTTTGCTCTTACAACAGTGAAGACTGTTATGTTCAACTTAATATTCACAGTACACAATGAGATACCCAACAAAAATAGAAATTTTAAATGTTTGGATACTCCCGTTTCTCTCCAGATCAAGTAGACCTTTCACCTTTTACAAAAAAAAGAAAGAAAGAAAGAAAAAAAAGTTTGGATAAATGAATCAATCATTGGGGGTGGAATGGATGTATATAACAGAAGACACCAATATCCAGGGGAAATTCTGAAAATAATGCAGAAGCCATATAGCCTTCATGAGTCCTGTGCAAGGAGTAAAATTTTTTTTTTGCTTTTTTTTTCTTATTTCCAGTTTTATTGAGAAATAATTGATATACATCACTGTATAAGTTTAAGGGATACAGCATGATAGTTTGATTTACATATATTGTGAAATGATTACCACAATAGGTTCCGCTAACATCCATCATCTCATATTGATACAGTAAAAAGAAAAAAAAATTTTCTCCTTGTGATGAGAATGCTTAGGATTTACTCTCAACAACTTTTCTAGACATCATACATCAGTGTTAACTGTAGCCATCATGTTGTACATTATTAAAATGATTTTTAACAAAAATCTTTTGAGAAAATTACATAAACCAAATAGAGTGGAGAGAGGCAAAGAAGCCTTTTCAGGTCATCTGGTGATGAGGTAGTTAGGTTGGAGGTTAGGATGGTGTTAGAGGAGGTTGATAGTATTTATGAGGGACTTTTCAACCAAAAAAACAAAGCTTGGCAACAAATTGGATTTAGGGGGGTTAGTAATAGACCAAAGTAAAATAAAGTTCCAATATTTTTAGCCAAGGAGTTTTAAAATCATTGGAAATAGACAGGTAGGTTGGGAACAGAAGGGTTTGTTTGTTTGTCTGCCTGTCTGTTTGTTTGAAGGGGGAGAGAAGGCAGGCTAGTAAAAGAGCTATTTGGAAAGCATTTGGTAATTTGGGATATTGATGCAAATGGAAGTCTAAACAAAAGTCTAAATAAGTCAATTTGTGATAATAACAAACACAAACCCAGAATTTCACTTTCTTTTAAAGGACTCTCCCAGAGACTATAAATAAAATATTGATGTATTAATTCAATTATTTTCATCTAAGTATATCACAGCAATAACAGAAAGAAAATGCCAAATACTTATCTGTCTTGATGTAATGAAAAGAAAATATGAAATTAATTTTCGAATTGTTTAGGAATTTCATGTAATAGGCTGAGCTCAAATACATTACTCTACCTGAGAGATTTGTGTGAATGTGGGCCACAGAAAATGGTAGTACTCTTTCATTTTGTAAAACAAATGACCCATTTTTGATTTCAGCAACACTTTAAATTTATAAAGCACTTTGCTGAAGTTTCCTGAAAAACCACACAGTCAGAATCTTATTTGGTATTTACATTGACTCTGTGAGGTACATAAAAGCTGTGTTATTGTCCCCATTTCACATATAAGAGAACATACAAAGAGAACCTTGGAAAGCAATGTCCTTCAAACTTTTTTGACAGTAACAGAAAGATATACATACTACATGAAGACTTTGTCTCTCTCACACACTTATAACTGAGAAAAGTTTTCATAAAATAAATATTCTACTCTGTTCCATTTCATTTTTTAATGCTGATTACAACCAACTGATGGGTACAACCCGCAGTTTGAAAAGCACTGGTTTAAAGGGATTAATTGTTTGCCCAATGCCACTTGGCCTGTTGGACTCCTGTCTCTTCACTAAGTCCAGTTTATCTTTTTATAATAGCTCTCTGCTCTCTCTCTGAATAAAAGAAGTTTCAACCCTGTGATTAATGTTATGTGTATTTGTTGGGGAAGACAAGAGGTAGGGAGGGCTTTTTATTTCCAGACCATGGGATACAGAGTGAGTACACCTCACGCTTCACAATGCTCCACGAAGAAGCCCATTGACAAAGGCGCATCCTGTCGTGGCCAATTTACATTGAAAGGATGACTTTTATCTTCATCTTTTGGTGCATATATTGATATTCTATCACTTGAGTAATTCATACCTAAGTTGAATGAAGAAATAAGCTAACGAGCTAGTTGTCACATTGCCAGGAATCTAAGAATTTATGACATTTTGCTAGAGCTCAGAATGACCAAATTTCAAACTGACCACCTTGTTTTTCCACCTCCTAATAACCTCAGTGTTCTGTGATGATTTGGGGATATATTTTCAGAAGTTTTAGCATAGTGTGGCCAAAATGTCATACTTTTTGCTAGTAATGGAATTTTCTTTTAAAACGGAATTCTATGTGGAGCTTCAGTAAATGAAACAGATATAAGTGGACTTGCTCTGGTCAAATAGGGATAAAGGAGCCCCAGTCCTCTGCTTGGTCATAGTCTCTGAAGACCTCAGATCCCATTGCAAGTCTGAAAGGCAATGGGATAGTCAAAATAGCATGAATACTGGATTTAAACAAAGCTGGTTTCAGATCTCAATGCTGTCTCTTACCAGCTATCTGAGTAAATTAGTTAACTAAGTTTAAAAGGGTAATTGTAAAGAATTACAATTCTTTTGTAATTTTCAATTGTAACAAGTAAGATATATAAAATCATCCAGTACAAGACTATACTTAAACACTCAATGTTCATTCTTTCCTCTTTTCCTATCTTCATTACTTCCTTCATAACAGGGTTTTTGAAGTCAGGAGAAAAAAATAATAAGGAAATATGAGTATGAAAATCTAATAATTATTTAAGAAACAGCAAAGAAAATTGCTTATATAAAGATTACTTCATATTTCTCAAATTATGACATTTATTCTGACTGATAAGTAAATTTGGCCAATATACTCCCTAGTCACCAAGCTGTCCTACTCACTCTGAAAGCTCTATATGCCAGAGCACAATGATTCCACTCTTGGAAGTATCGTGTCTAAAAGCAGGATAAGAAAGGAAGAAAGAGAGGAAGGGTGAGGAAGAAAAGGAAGGGAAAAGAAAGGGAAGGGAAGGGCAGGGGAGAGGAGAGGAGTGGAGGGGAGGCAAGGCAACAAACAGAATCTGAAAGGATTTAAAACCGGCTATGGTTAGGCTAGTAAGTGCATGTTAAGAAGAAAATATTTCCTGAATTAGATGTGTCCATATCTAATTTAAAATAATAAGGTTTGCAATGACAGTCACCTAAGACCACAAGAACTCCAGAGCAGCAAATTATTTGCAGATAGAGTTCACATCATTAGTTTATCTGTGTTACTAGGGTGAATTACATGTTGACAGCTTTTTAATTCTATAGGTAACCCAGGCCTGCAGGGAAGATATGGACATCCCTCAGTGTCCTGGGGGATTGGTTCGTGGATATCCTCCCTCTCCCCCTACCCCACCCCGTGGCTGCAGATAATAAATTTCCCAGATGCTCAAGTCCCTTATATAAAATGGCATAGTATTTGCATGTAACCTACGCACATCCTCCCATATACTTTAAATCTAGATTACTTATAATACCTAATACAGTGTAAATGCTAGGTAAGTAATTGTAAATACAATGTAAGTGTTATGTAAATAGTTGCTGGAGCTTGGCAAATTCAAGTTTTGCTTTCTGGAACTTTCTGAAATTTTTTTTCCAAATATTTTTCCATCTGCAGTTGGTTGAATCTGCAGATGTGGAACCCACAGATTTGGAGGGTCTGTTGTATATGAGCAATCCTTTATTCTTTGGTGTAAAGACATGTGGTCTGAATAAATGTGGAGGCTTGCCTGTTACACACAGAATTTACAGGGCTAGGATGCACTTCTGAACTTGACAAGCAGTTTAAATTCAATAAATACTCGTTACACATGTACAATATGCCCAAAACAGTACTGGAACATAGTAATAGCATGCTAATAGCAAAAATAACAATAATGATGATGATTTTGATAAATAATAGTTATTCAGTACATAAATATGTGCCAGGAACTGTGCTAAATGCTTCTGTGGGTTTTCTTTTAATATTTATTTATTTAGCTGTGCCAGGTCTTAGTTGAGGCATGAGGGATCTTCTTTGCCGCCTGTGGGATCTTTAGTTGCAGCATGCGGAATCTAGTTCGAACGTGGGCTCCTTGCATTGGGAGTGCAGAGTCTTAACCACTGGACCACCAGGAAAGTCCCTCTTCTGTATTGTGTTTTTGTTTTGACCTGTTTTGTTTTTTTTCAACCATGCTGCACGGCTTGAGGGGTCTCAGCTCCCCAAGCAGGGATTGCATCTAGGCCGCAGCAGTGAAAGCCCAGAATCCTAACCACTAGGCCACCAGGGAACTCCCTTCTGTGTTCATTACTTCAGGTAAGGCTCCCAATAACCGTATAAATTAGATACAATTATTATCTTTATTTTATTCATGAATAAACTAAGATTATGAATGTGATGTAACATGGCCAAGATTACCATCTAGTAAGTGGAGATGTCAGTACATCCAATTAGCTCCATACCCAGAGTTTTTAATGACTACAATATATTGCACTATACAATATTGTCTATTTTCTTTCTTTCTGTAGGAGGCTGAAGAAGAAAAAGACAGGAAAATCTTAAGGTGAGAATAGATAGTTAAGAGATATCAGAGGGACGGACTTCCCTGGTGGCTCAGTGGTTAAGAATCCGCCTGTCGATGCAGGGGACAAGGTTTGATCCCTGGTCCAGGAAGATCCTACATGCCGCGGAGCAACTAAGCCTATGTGCCACAACTACTGAAGCCAGTGCACCTAGAGCCCATGCTCTGCAACAAGAGAAGCCACCGCAATGAGAAGCCCGCGCACCACAACAAAGAGTAGCCCCCACTTGCCACAGCTAGAGAAAAGCCTGTGCGCAGCAACGAAAACCCAAAGCAGACAAAAAGTAATTAATTAAAAAAAAAGACTCTTACAAATTATTAAAAAAAGAAGAGAGAGAGAGATCAGAGGGTCTTCCCTGGCAGTGCAACAGTTAAGACTCTGTGCTCCCAATGCAGGGGGCACAGGTTCAATCCCTGGTCAGGGAACTAAGATCTCACATGCCCCATGGCACGGCCAAAAAACACAGACACACACACACACATATATATCATATATATGAGATACATATTTATAAGTTGTGTGCCTCTAAATTTTTATTTTAATAATGATTATAATTTACATAGTGTTGTGTGCCAGGCACTACTCTAAGTGTAAGTATTCACTTGTTATTGTCATGACAGCTCCTAGAGGCAGATACTATTAATATCTCCCTTTTATAGATGAGAGGAACCTGAAGCACATCATCTAAAGTTAATCACCTTTGGAAGAGATTAGGTCATGTTGTCACTAGCGTGGGTAAGGTGAAGGTTAAAAATAATATGCTATGAGGAATAGCATCTGCAAGGACTGTAAATATGGAAAACAGATTGCTATTGTTGAGGGCAAAATAAAGCAAACACTGATGAGAACTGGGGCCAGGCATGAGAGTAAAGAAACATAAAGAAATTTTAAAAATATGATCCAAGGACAAAAGAACCACAGGAAGTAAAGTGGAACCTTATATTAATCATTCAAATGAACATGGCCTTGGAGCTGAAAATAAACGGAACCAAGCCTAAAACATTAATTTATGGACAAGTAAGATTCTGAATTTTCATAACACGATACTTCTCCTTGGGAACTTATCATAGTCTATCTTGTATTACAGATGTCACATACATGCTATATCTCCCCTACCAAAAATTTAATTCCCTGATGGCAGGATATATGAAGGTCATCTTTTACAACAGAGTGTGCCTAGTATAGTTTTTTGACCAAGGAGTTGCTTTAAAAAGTAACATTTGTTACATAAATAAAGATGACAACCAAATTCAAATCATAGTACTATAAAGTCAATTTTATTGAAAGTTTCATCGTTATAACTTAAAAACGTGAAATATTAAAGTGAAAATGTGACGCAGTGCAGAGCAGAAAATCAAATTCGGGTCATCTGGTTCCAAGGCTGATTGGAGAGGTAGAGAGAAAAAGATTTTTAAGAAATATAGGACTCTCCGATTCTATGCGAAGGAACTCTTCCAAGGATTTCAACTCACAACACCTGTTGAGTCAAATTCAAACTGAACTTTAAAGGTCAGTTTGCAAAGAAGTATGGAAAAACTGAAAGGGTCACTTTGTAATGTGGAAAAAGTTGGTCTGGATCATAAAATAGAATTAGCTGAATGTATGTCGTTTCGACTTAAGGTAGATAATATGATCATTGGCGTCCTCTAGTGGATTGATTTTAAAATTCTTTTTTGCCCTAGACGCTGAAAAGATCTGAAACTGAAAATCAACATTTTAACTACAAATAAAAGAAATAGGTTTATATTTTGTATTATACTTACTTACATTTTATTACATTTGTATATATTTTATTATATTTTACATTTAGTAAAATTTTTCTACTCTACAAGCAAAGAGGAAAAACAGTATTTTTTTTAAGGCATAATCTACTCCCACTCCAGCCCTCCCCAAAAGGAAAGAAATTCTGGGCCTATTAAGTTAATTAAATGTAATTTAAATTTACTAATTTAATCAAAACTAATGAAAATGTATACTCTCCCTCATTTGCTTAAAAAATTCTGTAACATTTTTGCTTGAATTAACTTGCTATCAGTTTTTAAGTGCTTGGGCACTCTTTTCATTTTAATGTTTCATGGTAAAACGAAGTTTTTCAGTAGAAAATCTTGGAAATGACGAAGTCAGAAATGTGCTTGATGGATGGGGAAAGGATAAATAAATGTCCACTAAAACTTGTTTTTGAAAACCACTTGCAACGTTTCCTTAATAGTTAACTCAACTTGTTCTTTTTTTAACATAATTTCACATTTAGAGAAAGGTTGCAAGAATCATACAAAGATTTCTAGGATACCTTTCCCTTGATTCCCCAAATATTAACATTTTACTACATTTGTTTATTTGCCTTATTCTCTCTCTTGTGTACATTTTTTTCTGGATTGTTTAAAAGTAAGTTCAGACATGACGTCCCTTTCAATACTTCATTGTGTTTTTTCTAGCACATAACCACAGTACTAATTATCAAAATCAGGAAATTATCACTAATACAGTGCTATTTTTTATCTATATACCTTATCCATATCTCACTCGCTGTCTCAATAATATCCCTTTTAGCAAAAGAAAATCCAAGATTATGCGAGGGATTCAGTTGCCATGTCTTTTTAGTCTCCTTTAAACTGGAACCATTCCTTGGTCTTCCTTTGAATTTCATGATGCTAACATTTTTGAAGAGTGCAGGCCAATTATTTTGTAGAATGCCCCTCAATTTGAGTTTGTCTGATGTTTGCTCGTGGGTAGATTCAGGTTATGCACTTGTCGACTGAAAAAAAATGTACAGCCTAAAAGTTGAGAATTATGTTTTATTCAGTAGATTTTCTGAGGATGTAAGCCCAGAAGACAGCCTCTCAGATAACTCTGAGGGAATATTCCCAAGAAGCAAGGGAGGAGCCAGGATGTATAGGTTGTTTTGCAACAAAAAACAGGTAGTCGGAACATCAAAAGATTATTGTTAATTAAAGAAAAATGATATATCTCAAGTTAATGAATTTAGTGCTTTTCTAAGTATGGGAAGGTGCAAGAGTCCAGACTTATTGAAATCATCCCTTTGAAATGCACCTTAACTATCTAGAGCCAGTATCCTGCCTTCTTCCATCCTGAATGCCCTCAGTGTGCACAGTCGGGGGTGGCTGCAGGGGCTATGGCTTGATGGCCACAACATTCTTTGGTTACTGATATGGTAGGTGACATTCTTCATCCACACACTTTTAGCAAAAAATACCTAAGAGGTGACATAGCAGCACATTCTAGAAGGAAGCAGAAACTGTCAATTGGTCCCATTATTGGCAATGTTAATTATTTGGTTATTTCTTGACTAGTAAAGTTATTATTTTATAATAACGTTATAATGACATGTATCCTGCAGGTAGATACTTTGAGATGATATAAATAAACTACTCTCCTCAAACTTACACCCATATTTTTACCATCCATTGGTGATTCTTGCCTGAATCAATTATTATTATAGTGATTACAAAATGGTAATCACTACTTCCACTATACCTTTTACATTTATTAATTGACTTTCTACAGTAAAGAGCTTTTTCCTCTCCCCATTTATTTGTCGTTGTTGGTTTGTAATTTATATCAGCATGGAGTCATGGTTTCTTTCTTTATTCGATAGTTTATCATTGTTTTCTATCAGTGTTTGTTTGTTTTCATGCTTAAATTATCCCAGATTTGGCCAACTGAAGCTCTTTCAAGCTGGTGCCTGAACATTTTTCACATGCTCCATCATTCTCTGGGCATTTCCTGACTTTTCAGCACAACAGCTGTTCCAAGGACATATTGTACTTTGCTTTCCCCAGCCTTGGGATCACCCATTTCTCCAGTTAGGTCTGGTTCCTTCTGATAGAGAATGATACTTAGAAAACAAGATCTGGGTGCTGGAGTGCTGAGTGTGCTCATTGCTACTCAGATGTCATTATTCCTAGGCTCTCTCCATAGGCAGAGCTGGAATAAATGTATTTATGTGTACACACGCAAACACACACACACACACACACACACACACACACACACAAGTTACCCTTACTCTTTTTTTACAATTGTACAGCACCCAATTGTGTGGCCAACTGTAGTTTATTCAGTTACTATTCAATGAATTGTTATTTAGATTATTTTCAATGTTTTTCAGTTATAAGCAATGCATCAATGGATAATCTTGTGCATATGTATTTTCATATAATGGAAGTAGGGGTGTATCTTCAGGGTAAATTCCTGAATGTCAGATTGCTGAGTCAAAGGTAAATGCATATGTAGTTATGCTAGTTATTGCCAAATTCCCCTCCTTAATGGTTGTACCAATTTGCATTCCCATTAGCAATGTATGAGTCCCTGTTTCCCTACAGCCTTACCATGAAAGTGTGCTATTTTTTTTTTTAATTTTGCCAATCTTGATAGTGGAAGATGGCATATCATTGTAGCCTTAATTGATTGGCACTGCTCTCATAAGTGAGGTTGAACGTCTTTTCATATGATTAAGGGCCACTGTTATATCTTTTCTGTGAACTGTCTGTTCATGTTTTATGACCATTTTAATGAGATTTTGTCTCAAAAATAAAATCTAAATTTGTATTTTGAGGGTATATTCTAAATACCAGACACAGTTTTATGTGCTGAGGATATAACAATAAAATCACTTGCAAAATCACTCGCAAAAAGTTTACTCAGCATAATAGCATCTGAAATTGAAATACAAACAAGGTTTAAATCTTTGGTTGATGATTGTGCTGCGAGGTTGAAATAATTGCAAAAGAAATCCAAAATCCTACAGATCCATTCACATTACCCAAACATATTTTAAGTAAAAATCCACTTATAACTTTTTGTAGAAATGCCAAAAGAATATCAAGATACTTAGCAGTTGCTTTGGGCAACAACATGTTAGAAGGTTAGCAGAATACAGAAGAGAAAACTTGCAAGAAAACTTGCAAATACTGTTTGAAAATAAGCAACATCACTTTTTTAAAAATTTTCTTATACAGTTATACATCTTCAGGATGATCCATTTAGAAGATGACTCTGGACAGACAGAAGGTTTCTCTCAATGTGTAACACACTGCAGTTTTCCACAATGGTGGCATCAAGCCTTTTATAACTTTTTCACCTTCACCTGCCTCTTCATCATCCCTCTTCTCATCATGTTGATCTGCAATGCAAAGATCATCTTCACCCTGACAAGCGTCCTTCATCAGGATCCCCACAGTACGTATTCCTTAGATTTGGTGTTAATTGGGGGTAGACAGCTTTTAACAGCAATACTCAAAGCACAGAAGCAAAGTGGCACTTACGATGCGCTAGATACTGTTCTAAGCAGTTTACGTATATTAATTAACTCTTTTAATATTCAGAATCAACCCATGAGGCAATACTTTTATTATCCCCAATTTAGATATGAGGTAATTTAATACTCCCAATATTATAAATTTGCAGCATGAAATTAAAAATGAAAGGACAGTTACTCCAATTACCCGATAGAAGCATCGGCAACTTGTTCCTGCTGGTCCATCACAAAGCTCTATCAAACACCTAATGTCTAGAATGTAGCAAAGTACAACTCGTTAAATGGTAGCCAATAGACTTGTTAAAGTTAAGCTTTTCTGTATCACATTCAAATCTCCTGTACCCACAAAATGTATCCACACACTATGCACATTTGTATGTTGAGTATGTGAACTTGAACGTGTAATTGACTATTTCATCTTTAACTTCACAGATGCAGTTGTGCCTTTTTGCTTTAAGAATCTGGTGCATTCTCAAATACTAAAATTTATGAATTTTTAAAATTTTATATTGTAGTATAGTTGATTAACAATGCTGTGTTAGTTTCAGATGTATAGCAAAGTGATTCAGTTATACATATACATGTATCTATTCTTTTTCAAATTCTTTTCCCATTTAGGTTATTACAGAGTATTGAGCACAGTTCCCTGTGCTACATAGCAGGTCCTTGTTGGTTATCTATTTTTTTTGTTTTTAATTGGGGTATAGTTGCTTTACAATGTTGTGTTAATTTCTCCTGTACAGTGAAGTGAATCAGCAATATGTATACATATATCCTCTCTTTTTTGGATTTCCTTCCCATTTAGGATACCACAGAGCATTGAGTAGAGTTCCCTGTGCTACACAGCAGGTTCTCATTAGTTATCTATTTTATACATATTAGTGTATATATGTCAATCCCAGTCTCCCAATTCATTTCACCTTGGTGTCCATACATTTCTTCTGTACAGCTGGGTCTCTATTTCTGCCTTGCAAATAGGTTCATCTGCACCATCTTTCTAGATTCCACATATATGCATTAATATACAATATTTGTTTTTCTTTGTCTGACTTACTTCACTCTGTATGACAGTCTCTAGGTCCATCCACGTCTCTGCAAATGATCCAATTTCATTCCTTTTTATGGCTGAGTAATATTCCATTGTGTGTATATATATATATATATATATATATATATATATACTATATCTTCTTTATCCATTCATCTGTCAATGGACATTTAGGTTGCTTTCATGTCCTGGCTATTATAAATAGTGCTGCAATAAACATTGGGGTGCTTGTGTCTTTTAAAATTATGGCTTTCTCCGGGTATATGCCCAGTAGTGGGATTGCTGGGTCACATGGTACTTCTATTTTTAGTTTTTAAGGAACCTCCACTGTTCTCCATAGTGGCTCTATCAATTTACATTCCCACCAATAGTGCAAGGGGGTTCCCTTTTCTCCACACCCTCTCCAGCACTTATTGTTTGTAGATTTTTTTGATGATGGCAATTCTGACCAATGTGAGGTGATACCTCATTGTAGTTTTGATTAGCATTTCTCTAATAATTAGTGACATTGAGCATCTTTTTCATGTGCCTCTTGGTCATCTGTATGTCTTCTTTGGAGAAATGTCTGTTTGGGTCTTCCTCTCATTTTTTGATTGGGTTGTTCGTTTTCTGATATTGAGCTGCATGAGCTGTTTGTATATTTTGGAGATTAATCCCTTGTCAGTTGCTTCATTTGCAAATATTTTCTCCCATTCTGAGGGTTGTCTTTTGGTCTTGTCTATTGTTTCCTTTGCTGTGCAAAAGCTTTTAAGTTTCATTAGGTCCCATTTGTATATTTTTGTTTTTATTTTCATTACTCTAGGAGGTGGGCCAAAAAAGATCTTGCTGTAATTTATGTCAAAGAGTGTTCTTCCTAATTTTCCTCTAAGAGCTTTATATTGTCCACTCACATTTAGGTCTTTAATCCATTTTGAATTTATTTTTGTGTATGGTGTTAGGGAATATCTATTTTAAATATAGCAGTGTGTACATGTCAATCCCAAACTCCCAATCTATCCCTTCCCCCTACCCTTCCACTATGATAACCATAAGGTTGTTCTCTAAGTTTGTGAGTCTGTTTCTATTTTGTAGATAACTTCAATTGTTTCAGGTTTTTTTAGAATCCACATATAAGCAATATCATATGATATTTGTCTTTCTCTGTCTGACTTACTTCACTTAGTATGATAATCTCCAGGTCCATCCATGTTGCTGCAAATGGCATTATTTTATTTTTTTAATGGCTAATATTCCACTGTACATATGTACCACATCTTCTTTATCCATTCATCTGTCGATGGACATTTAGGTAGCTTCCATGTCTTGGCTATTGTAAACAGCACTGCAATGAATATCGGGGTGCATGTATCCTTTTGAACCATGTTTTTCTCTGGATATATGCCCAGGAGTGGGACTGCTGGATCATATGGTAGTTCTATTTTTAGTTTTCTAAGGAACCTCCATACTCTTCTCCATAGTGGCTGTTTACATTTACATTCCCACCAGCAGTGCAAGAGGGTTCCCTTTTCTCCACACCCTCTCCAGCATTTATTATTTGTAGACTGATGATGGCCATTCTGACTGGTGTGAGGTGATATTTCATTGTAGTTCTGATTTGCATTTCTCTGATAATTAGCCATGTTGAGCATCTTTTCATGTGCCTCATGGCTATCTGTATGTCTTCTTTGGAGAAATGTTTATTTAGGTATTCTGACCAGTTTGTGAGCGGTCATTTGTTTTTTTGATGTTGAGCCACATGAGCTGCTTGTAAATTTTAGAGATTAATCCCTTGTTGGTTGCATCATTTGCAAAAATTTTCTCCCATTCTGAGGTTTGTCTTTTCATTTTGTTTATGGTTTCCTTTGCTGTGCAAAAGCCTTTGAGTTATTTAGGTCCCATTTGGTTATTTTGTTTTTATTTACATTACTCTAGGAGATGGACTGAAAAAGATATTGCTGTGATTTACATAAAAGAGTGTTCTGCCTATGTTTTCCTCTAGGAGTTTTAAAGTATCTGGCCTTACATTTAGGTATGTAATCCATTTTGAGTTTATTTTTGTGTATAGTGTTAGAGAATGTTCTGAGTTCATTCTTTCACATGTGGCGGTCCAATTTTCCCAGCACCACTTATTGAAGAGACTAACTTTTCTCCACTGTATACTCTTGCCTCCTTTGTCATAGATTAACTGACCAAAGGTGTGTGGGTTTATTTTTGGCCTTTCTATCCTGTTCCATTGATCTATATGTCTGTTTTTGTTCCCATACCAGGTTTTGATTACTGTACCTTTGTAGAATACTCTTAAGTCAGGGAGCCTGATTCCTCCAGCTCTGTTTTTCTTTCTCAAGATTGCTTTGGTTATTCTGGGTATTTTTGTTTTCCATACAAATTTTAAAATTTTTTGTTCTAGTTCTGTGAAAAATGCCATTGGTACATTGATAGGGATTGCACTGAATCTGTAGATTGCCTTGGGTAGTAGAGTCATTTTGACTATACTGATTCTTCCAGTCCAAGAACACGGTATATCTGTCCATCTGTTTGTGTCATCTTTGATTCGTTTCAGCAGTGTCTAATAGTTTTCAGAGTACAGTTTTTTTGCCTCTTTAGGTAGGTTTATTTCTAGGTATTTTATTCTTTTTTATGCTATGGTAAATGGGATTCTTTCTTTAATTTCTCTTTCTGAAATTTCATTGTTAGTTTATAGAAATTCAACAGATTTCTGTGTATTAATTTTTTAACATGTTTATTAGAGTATAATTGCTTTACATTGGTGTGTTAGTTTCTGCTACATAACAAAGTGAATCAGTTATACATATACATGTCTCCCCATATTTCCTCCCTCTTGCGTCTCCCTCCCACACTCCCTATCCCACCGCTCTAGGTGGTCACAAAGCACCGAGCAGATATCCCTGTGCTATACAGCTGCTTCCCACTAGCTATCTATTTTACATTTGGTAGCATATATATGTCCATGCCACTCTCTCACTTCGTCCCAGCTTACCCTTCCCATACCCCATGTCCTCAAGTCCATTCTCTACATCTTCATCTTTATTCCTGTCCTACCCTTAGGTTCATCAGAATCATTTTTTTTCTTAGATTCCATATATATGTGTTAGCATACAGTATTTGTTTTTCTCTTTCTGACTTACGTCACTCTGTATGACAGACTCTAGGTCCATCCACCTCACTACAAAAACTCGATTTCATTTCTCCTTATGGTTGAGTAATATTCCATTGTATATATGTGCCACATCTTCTTTATCCATTCATCTGTCGATGGACTCTTAGGTTGCTTCCATGTCCTGGCTATTGTAAATAGAGCTGCAATGAACATTGTGGTACATGACTCTTTTTGAATTATAGTTTTCTAACGGTATATGCCCAGTAGTGGGATTGCTGGGTCACATGGTAGTTCTATTTTTAGTTTTTTAAGGAACCTCCACAGTGTTCTACATAGTGGCTGTATCAATTTACATTCCCACCAACAATGCAAGAGGTTTCCCTTTTCTCCACACCCTCTCCAGCATTTATTGTTTGTAGATTTTTTGATGATGGCCATTCTGACTGCTGTGAGGTGATACCTCATTGTAGTTTTGATTTGCATTTCTCTAATGATTGGTGATGTTGAGCATCCTTTCATGTGTTTGTTGGCAATCCGTATATCTTCTTTGAAGAAATGTCTATTTAGGTCTTCTGCCCATTTTTGGATTGGGTTATTTGTTTCATTGATATTGAGCTGCATGAGCTGCTTATAAATTTTGGAGATTAATCCTTTGTCAGTTGCTTCATTTGTAAATATTTTCTCCAATTCTGAGTGTTGTCTTTTCTTATTGTTTATGGTTTCCTTTGCTGGGCAAAAGCTTTTAAGTTTCATTAGGTCCCATTTGTTTATTTTTGCTTTTATTTCCATTACTCTAGGAGGTGGATCCAAAAAGATCTTGCTGTGGTTTATGTCAAAGAGTGTTCTTCCTATGTTTTCCTCTAAGAGTTTTATAGTGTCAGGTCTTACATTTAGGTCTCTAATCCATTTTGAATTTATTTTTCTGTATGGTGTTAGGGAGCGTTCCAATGTCATTCTTTTACATGTAACTGTCCAGATCTCCCAGCATCACTTATTGAAGAGACTGTCTCTTCTCCATTGTATATCCTTGCCTCCTTTGTCATAGGTTAGTTGACCATAGGTGCATGGGTTTATCTCTGGGCTTTCTATCCTTTTCCATTGATCTATATTTCTGTTTCTGTGCCAGTACCATATTGTCTTGATTACTGTAGCTTTGTAGTAAAGTCTGAAGTCAGCGAGTCTGATTCCTCCACCTCCGCTTTTTTCCTTCAAGACTTCTTTGGCTATTCGGGGTCTTTTGTGTCTCCATACAAATTGTGAAATTTTTTGTTCTCGTTCTGTGAAAAATGCCATTGGTAGTTTCATAGGGATGGCATTGAATCTGTAGATTGCTTTGTGTGGTATAGTCATTTTCATAATATTGATTCTTCCAATCCAAGAACATGGTATATCTCTCCATCTGTTTGTATCATCTGTAATTTCTTTCATCAGTGTCTTATAGTTTTCTGCATACAGGTCTTCTGTCTCCTTAGGTAGGCCTATTCCTGGGTATTTTATTATTTTTGTTGCAACGGTAAAGAGAAGTGTTTCCTTAATTTCTCTTTCAGATTTTTCATCATTAAAGTATAGGAATGCAAGATACTTCTGTGCATTAATTTTGTATCCTGCTACTTTACCAAGTTCATTGATTAGCTCTAGTAGTTTTCTGGTAGCATCTTTAGGATTCTCTATGTAAAGTATCATGTCATCTGCAAACAGTTACACCTTTACTTGTTCTTTTCCAATTTGGATTACTTTTATTTCTTTTTCTTCTCTGATTGCTGTGGCTAAAACTTCCAAAACTATGTTGAATAATAGTGGTGAGAGTGGGCAACCTTGTTTTGTTCCTGATCTTAGAGGAAATGGTTTCAGTTTTTCAATATTGAGAAAGATGTTGGCTGTGGGTTTTTCATATATGGCCTTTATTATGTTGAGGTAAGTACCCTCGATGCCTACTTTCTGGAGGGTTTTTATCATAAATGGATGTTGAATTTTGTCAAAAGCTTTTACTGCATCTACTGAGATGATCATATGGTTTTCCTCTTTCAATTTGTTAATATGGTGTATCACATTGATTGATTTGCATATATTGAAGAATCCTTGCATTCCTGGGATAAACCCCACTTGATCATGGTGTATGATCCTTATAATTTGCTGTTGGATTCTGTTTGCTAGTGTTTTGCTAAGGATTTTTACTCTATGTTCCTCAGGGATATTGGCCTGTAGTTTTCTTTCTTTGTGACATCTTCATCTGGTTGTGGTATCAGGGTGATGGTGGCCTTGCAGAATGAGTTTGGGAGTGTTCCTCCCTCTGCTATATTTTGGAAGAGTTTGAGAAGGATAGGTGTTAGCTCTTCTCTAAATGTTTATCGAATTCTCCTGTGAAGCCATCTGGTCCTGGGCCTTTGTTTGGTAGAAGATTTTTAATCACAGTCTCAATTTCCGGGAGCTCCTCTTTCCATTGCCTGACCCCCAGGCTGGGGAGCCATACATGGGGCTCAAAACTTTCACTCCTTTGGGAGAACTTCTGTGGTATAATTACTGTCCAATTTGTGGGCTGCCAACCCAGCATATATGGGATTTGTTTTTATCACGACTGAGCCCCTCCTACCATCTCATTGAGTCTTCTTCTTTGTCTTTGGATGTAGGGTATCTTTGGGGGTAGGTCCCAGCATGTTTTGTTCAGCAGTTAGTTGTGATTTTGGTGTTTCTGTAAGAAGAGGTGAGCTCACGTTCTTCTACTCTGCCATCTTGTCCTCGTCCTTCAATGTCCTTAATGCCAACTAGGATTCTGACACCAGTTCCAATGCATGTGTTTCTTCCATATGCCAAGCTTACACTGCCTCCCACAATGGCAATGACACCTCCTATGTGGCCAGTTGGGAAAGAGGGGGAATTTATAAATTTATAAAGTAAACATGGTTATGTTGGCATGACAACAAAAAGGTAGGGAATTCAACTCAGCTCAACCTCAGTCTGTTCTCTTAAATTTATATTTTAAGAATTTGAGTAACCCCTTATTTCAAATCCATATTAGTTTGATGGAAAATTTATTTTAATAGCACTACTATCTTTAATATTTTCTATTTATTATGTAACATAGTGGAAAAATTGAAATATAAACAAGCTTTTCAAACAAATTGTCATTATTAAAAATATTAGAAATTTGCTTCCATTATATTCATCAGGTTGAATTATGATTCTGTCTTCCTTTTTGTCTATTTTGGTTTTGTAATAAAACTGGTTGTTAAACACCTACTCTTTTCTCTATCTAAAAGAACTACAACTGAATCAATCCAAGAATAATATACC
This sequence comes from Grampus griseus, assembly GCF_964374135.1. Classification (NCBI taxonomy): domain Eukaryota; kingdom Metazoa; phylum Chordata; class Mammalia; order Artiodactyla; family Delphinidae; genus Grampus; species Grampus griseus. The sequence continues at coordinate 58,800,864 of NC_138997.1, forward strand.
ACAAGCTCGACTGAGGACCCTAAAGATGACGGTTGCATTTGCCACTTCATTTACTGTCTGCTGGACTCCCTACTATGTCCTTGGAATTTGGTATTGGTTTGATCCTGAAATGGTAAACAGGGTGTCAGATCCAGTAAATCACTTCTTCTTTCTCTTTGCTTTTTTAAATCCATGCTTTGATCCACTTATATATGGATATTTCTCTCTGTAATTGTTAGACTACATAGGAAGTCACGTAAACATACACATAAACTATGTAGGACAAGGTAATGGATTTCCCCTTTTTGGAATGATAAACACAAAGCATATTCCAGCACATTTACATACAAACAAAGCAGAGTTTCAGATTACGGTATTACACTTATTCCTTTGGAAACCACATTGTCAGAAATTCAATTACTAGGAAAATTTTTTTCAGGAAAAATAATTATATATTTCCTCTTAACCATTAGCTTCTAAATTAATCTCTTCACTTTCTGAGCTCCTATAACACATTATATGGGTTTTTAAATCACTTTCTTCTTGTATAATAATATATAAATATTTAAAATAGCCATGGCCTAAGGCAAACAGATGCCAAAAAGTAACGCTGAGAAACACAGTCCTAACCTCAGCATGCCTTGGAGAGTTTTTCTCCAAAGGGGCTTAGCAGCAATTACAATCTTATGCTAAAACAATAAATACATAGAGCACAGAGATAGTATTTCCCCTGCCCATGTGATCAGTTTTCCCTTCTATGGTTTAAAAAAACAAAATGCAATGAATCAAATTTTTTCCTTGGCTTCAAAAGCATTCTGATGTTTGGAGTATTCAGCAGCCAACCCACCGTCCACTGCTCCAACCTGACAAGATTTATAAATAGTTCTCTTTCATCCCATTCTTCACTTGGTACAGGTTGTGAAGTGCCTCCATATAAAAGGGAGTTTCAGAGGGGCTCAGATTTGGACAGGGGGTTAGAACATTCCTCTTGGGCTGTGTAGTCTATGGAGTTTGTGGTAATTAAGTGTAGTAATAATAACAATGTTTTAAAATACAATCATGAAAAGATATATACTCATTATGTTTTATAAATAACATACCTTCTCTTTTAATATCAGGGATTTTTTTCTATCTTCTGATCTTTCTAAATCCATAATCCACAAATCACTAAAAAAAAAAAAAAGAAATCAAGCAAATGCACAAGCAAAAATTATTTGATATGTAAAATTAACTCTGAAAACCTCAGTTTCACTATATATAGGTCAAAGGAGACAGAAAGGTATTAGAAAAGGGAAAAGAAAAACTCTCTGTAAACGTATAACTAATACCTGCTGATGTTCACATTGAGTGGTATGGTTTCCAAAATACGTCAGCACAATACCTCTTGTAATTTAGGCCTGTTTCCACCCATTCCATGAAAAAGGGGATAGGATGATATAATAACCATTAAATAAGAAAACTGTATAAGGGAATTAAAAGAAATTCAACCACTCTTTACTTATTTTTTAAAAGACAGGGATAGGATGATATAATATCCATTAAATAAGAAAACTGTATAAGGGAATTAAAAGAAATTCAACCACTCTTTAACTTATTTTTTAAAAGAAATAGGTAAAATATTATTATATTCACATGAGGTATGTAGTGCCACACAAAAGATGAAATGTCATTTCCACACATTCCAGGCCTTGTGGAACTGTGGTTAAGTAAACTACTAATTAAACTAATGGTAGGTCTTTCCTTTCCTTATTTTTCTCTTCTCATACTTTTAGTGTTGTAGTGTGTAGTAGTTATTTTTCCACATTCTAGGTTATTTTCCAATTCTGTCTCCATTGGTCCTATTTCTGTCACTATTGAACTCCTTCCTTCTACTCTTTCATTCATATCGTCTTTTTACTAAACTCATACCTTTAATTAGCCAATCAATGCCCCAACTCTACAGTTGAATTGGGCTGGACTCAAATTTGTAATGTGCTAAAATGCTCAAAGTTAACTTTAAAGGTGTGTATACTGATACCAAGAATTTAAAGTTCACTAGATGACACAGGAATATAGATAAGTCACAACAAAACCATTCTTCTCCACCATCTCTTTATTATACGTATTCTTATTCCCAAACTGATAACAATTCTTACATATGGATTTAAAGGCAAAAATATACAAGATACAATCTAAGGGCTTTGTTAGATATGTGTTTATTGAACATATGTCAGTTTGGCTTTTACACATTCAAGAAACTGTTCTACTTAGATACACTCTTAGGCATTTTTTAATACATTAACTAAAGGGCTATTCAAAATCTTGATGCAGGTGTTTTTAAACTGTGGACCATGTGCAAAACTGTATTACAATGCAACTGCTTTACTTTTATTCCTATTTGTATTATTTTATGCATTTAAAAACATTATCCTGAGAAGGGTTTTTGGCCATACCAGACTGCCAAAGGAGCCAATGTCACAAAAAAGGTTAGGAATTCTCAACTGATTCTGTATATTCATAAAGAAGTTTATTACAATAAAAATGTATCAGAATGTATTCACCTGATACATTTATATATATATATATATATTCATAATAATGTTAATATTGAAACTGTACTGGATTGATTCAATTTGATCACTCACCATTTTCAACCTTAAAAACTCTCTTAAGGCTCAACATGTAATGAAAAACTTGGCAGGAATAAATATATTATATAAATGTTGTGGTCTGTAAATTATAATGTGGATATGGATTTATACCAAAATTAATAGTGCAAAAGGTAAATGTGGCTTTTAAGTTAAAGATACATCACTCAACATAGAGTATTTCATATTTGGTATTATAGTCATTTACTCTATTTTCAGTCATAATAAAAGATGAGGATTCCTTGTAAAAAAGGATATGTTCTGCAGAGTTAATCCAATATATCAGATAATTAAGATTCTATCTTGGATATCTCCTCTTCTATTTGGCATATAAAACTGGTTAAAAACTGGATTTCCTCTTGCTAAATTCAATTTAGTAATACATGACATGAACAAACAAAAATGAATTAAAAGATTGTGCAAATTCAATTTCAGCCTACAAAACAGAGATATCATGTCTTAAAACAAACAAACCAAAAATGTTGGAGTACTACAAACATAATCTTCCCAGCAGCATAAATCAGTGTAAATGAGTTAGAAAAAAATTTTAAGTGCCCTATCTCAGAACTTACTTGGTAGTCACAAAGAGATAATATTTATGAGCAGCTAAAATACATTTGAATTTCATCTATTTTACCTTTAGCCTAGTTTCAAATGTCAAACCAATTCTTGTTGTCTAATTACTATAAATTGTGTCCATAGGAGACTAAATAGAATAAGATTCAATTTAATTTCTAAGATTAATTGATTTAAATCTTCAATTTAATTCTTTTGGTTATTAAGTATAAAAATTAGGTATAAAACAGTAAGTCTAATTTTTTAAATTATATAATATACAAAGTGCATGCATAGGAAAAATAGAATATGTGCAAAAAGTATTGATATAGTTACCTCTGAATGATTTTTTAAATTTCTTGTGAATACCTGTATCCCAAATTTCCAGAATGAACATATATTGCTTTTCTAATGAGGAAAAGGTACAATAAATATTATATGTGTGTTTGTATGACTTTTGTGCTGTTTCTGTTAGAGTGCTTTCTGCTGTAAGCAATAGAAATGTCAGACTAGACGTGGCATGTTTTCATTTCACGTTACAGGAAGTCCAGAAGAAAGCATGCAGAGTTGGTTAGTTCAGAGCTTTGAGTCATTTTCTCTGCTTCCTCTAGGCTTTAGTGATCAGAAACTACTTGTCACCAACTAGAAGTCTCAAAGGCACAAAGAAAGGGTGGCTTCTCACTATACATCTCTCTTTCCCAGAACCCTCAGCACTTCCTCTTAGATTGGCTAGAACTGGAGCACATGACCACCTCTAAACTATCACTAGCAAAGGAGAAAGGGATTACCCTAAACACCTTAAGGGTATGTTTTATCTTATGGAGAGCAGCACTCAATTTCCCTGAACATTTAGTCACCTGATAACTTTAAAAAAATATTTAGTTCTTTTTTTCCTCTCTCTTTTTCTTTTTTTGTGAGAGCAAGAGGGGAATGTTTTGGGGATCAGAAGACAGAAGTACCTGCTACTATCACCAATTACCTTCTCAAAATAAAATCAGGACTATGTATATCACAAAATTTAACAGCACACAATTTAAACACAAAGAATAAAGGCTAAATATAGTCTTGGTACATTGTAATTACACAATAAATGTAGCCCTAAGGGAAAAGAACTTTATTATTTTTCACAATCTAAATCCGAACATTTAAACTTCTGTGGTTGGAATCTTCATCTGATGCATAGAGGGTAACTTCCACCCAATTATTGACTTTCTTTTATAACTAGTCCACTGGATAAGAAATTTGCATAAGTTTTAAAAATTCTAACTATGACTTGAGATCAAGTGAATAATTGTCAAATTAATAATTTAAAAATGTGATTAAGACTAAAAAACTAAAAACTAAAAAAAAAAAAAAAAAATGTGGTAACCTGAAGTGGATTTCCCATGAAGCTAATGAAACTTAATTTCAAAGCTCCTCATTTAGCCGCCTCATGAGCCCTGGAAAAGAAGTCTTCCCATGGGTACATGTTTTTATAAAATTCATAAAAATAAGATATTATAATTGCAATAATTAAGACTATCTCTTTTCACTTTTACTTCCCCTCTGTCACACTCATGCCTCAGATGAGGTGGTGTTGGAATGGTCATGGATAGCTTTGGGATCCAGCCAAGGGGAACTTGAATTAGGTATATATTTACATTGAATCTAGAGGGATATTTTGTGGTTCTTGGTCACTTTCATGTGTAGTTAAGTCACTGCTAACCATCACAGTAAGCATCTAGGCATAGTACTAGATAAAATATTGTTACCCCCATACAGACTTACCTGGCATAGTGACAGGAAAGTGTAGGCCCATACATATCATGATATGTAGAGGTCATATCATGATATGGAGGTGTCTAGAGTATGGCACCAGAACTATTTGAGTAGTGGAGGAAAAGTAGGGTATAAAACGTACAGAAACCGGTCTACAGAAATTATTTCACTCTTTAGCATGTCCACCCTAAAGTGATTCCCAATAAATCACACCCCTGTGATTTATTCCCAATAAATCACACCCCTGTATAAGGTACTCTTGCTTCCAACCATGCTTTACCTATGGAAAAGGTAATGGGATATCATTTCTTTGATTAAGCTATAAGGTAAAGGTGATAGGATGTTCCTCCCATGACTCTTGTTACATTATATATGATTATCTTAGCTGACTGAGCCCGAAATTCTCCTGCTGCCCTTGAAGAAGCAAACAGCCACGCTGTGAACTACTTTTGCAGAGAGTATGTGGCAGGGAATTGTGGGCAGCCTCTAGGACCTGAGGGTAGCCTCTGGTGGACAGCCAATGAGAAGTTGGGACCCTCAGTCATACAGATGCAAGGAAACGAATTCTGCCAACAACCTGATAGCCTGCAAGTGGATTTGTCCTTAGTCAAGCCTACAGAGAAGAGCACAGCCTGGCCAACATCTTGATTACAGCCTGCTGACACCCGAAACAGAAGACCCAGTCTCAAGCCTGGGCTCCACACCCACAGAAACTGTGAGATAAATGTGTGTTGTTTCAAATCACTATGCTTGTGGTAATTTATTATGCAACAATGGAAAACTAATATACTTAGCATGTAAAATTGTAAGAAAAAGATTGGGTCCTCATCAAATCCTAGTTAAAATAGAAATTCTCTCCTTTCAGAAATATACTCAACAGTGCAGCATATACAATTATAAATGCCTACATTATTTTTTCTTTTTGACTGGAAATGTAAAATTTATCAGAATTCCTGTGTTTGTAGGGTACAAAACTGTAGCAGTACTAAAGCCAGTGAGTACATCTGTTTCATGCATCTCAATGTATGCGATTAAATGTTAGGATGTCATTACTTACAAAGAATTTTGAAATTGAAAGAAAAAATTTTAAACTATCACTATATAAAACATTATATTATAAAACATTGTTATACTAAGACATAATTAGGGAGTATGAAGCCAAAATAATTTATGGGAAAAAGTACTTTAGAGTTATGTCAAGCAGTTAATGCTTAAAATTATTACTTTTTTTTTAAATTTTTTTAGATTTTGTGATGTTTGTAAAACCTTCAGGCCCCAGAAAACATGAATCCTTCTGATAGGAACTAAGCCTCTGCATTATTTCTAAGACCACTTCCCACTTTCCAAACTTATACACTCGTTCTGGTAAAAGGATTCAAATTTTATTTTCTTGCCAAATTCACTATCCCAGTGATCTCTTCAGAAAGCTAGACTTGCTAGAATGGGGTCCTGCCTTATTCCTACCATTCTAATGCCTCCTCTCCATTAGAATGGGACTGAAGTCTGCTCCTAAACCAACTTTAACTAAGGAGAACATGCTATTTTTATTTCACGCATCTCTGCTGCAAACTATATACTGGTCTGTGTACCAAAATCTCTAATGCTCCCTACTTTTACAGATTTTTAATTACTATGCTCCACACACCTAATAGGATGTATCTTGCTGCACTCTCATCCACTGCTTTCTCTATTACTAGTTGATCTCTGCAACTAGTAATTATCTATCACTAAACATGCTGAATGTGTTCTACTTTCTAGGATGCACTTACCATATTCACTGATAGCTGGTTCCTCTACAACAATTGCTTGCCCCAATAGATGTAGTTCCCAGGAATACCTTCATAAGGTCTCCAAGTCCATTGCAGATAACAATCCCATGACAATCTATTTGACAAAATGCAACCACTATCAGAACAGCACTGTCAAATTCAATAGAAAACAGATCCCAAAGAAATAGAAATGCAGAAGCTGACAAAGATTTATCAGAGGAGCGCTCTCTCAACTTCCCACTGTTAAACATTCCTAAACTATATCCTGTTCTCTGTGTTCTCCTATTACAATGGAAGACTTGTCCCTGCTCCTCTTAAAAGCCAATTCCTCTCCTTGTGTTGTGGATACCATTCTCTCTCACCTTTCAAGGACATCACTTCTTCGGATATCCCCTTGTCCTCCTATACCATCAATCTCCCCCTTTCTACTAAATCATTCCCACTGCTGTATGAAAATGCTTTTTATCTTGCATCTTAAAAAAAAATCCTCCTCAGCCATATACTCAATTTCAGCTTCACCTCCCACAATTCATTTCTCTACTGTCCCTCCCAGAAAACTTCTCAAGAGTTGTCCACACCTGATAACTCCTCTTCCTTACTTCCCTTTTAATCTTCAACACCTGTCACCTTGTAGTCTGTCCTTACTACTCCAGTGAAACTCTAGTAAAGGTCACCAAAGATCACCCTACTATGAAAACTAATGGTGATTCCTCTGTTCTTGACTTACTGTAATTTTCATCAACAGTCAAACAATTGTTCATTCTCTCTGTAAGGAGCTCAGGTGAAGGAGGACTGGGCCATATCTTGGAGAATACTGGAGTGGCAGGAGTTGAAAGAGAAAGCTTAATTTGGGAGAGAGCACAAGACAAAGAGGTGGGTTGGGAAATTGTCAAGCACCAGGGAGCTACATGGAAGCTTAATTGATGTCTGAAGGCCATCCCTCTGTCTTCAAGTGAGTAAATAAGATTGCCGTCACAGAGGAGCCCCATTGTTGTTTTTCTTATCACTATCTGGTGAATGGCCTTCCATTTTCAGATATCAGCACAATATCCCTTAGCCATTCATGAAAACAGTAATCATCCTAAAACAAGGCTGAGCCCCCATCTGAATAACTATTCTGGGTAGAAATCCAATTTTCATCAGTCTAGTATATTTTTAATTCCACTGAAAAGAGGGGGTGGTAATTCCTTAACAAATTAAGAACAAAGCCCAGCATCAATACTTGAGTGGAACAGGACAGTGATGAATTCCTATACCAATTTGCTTCCCACTTGAGACACTCCTCTTAGCTCTGTGAAACCATCCCCTCCCAGTTTTTCTCCTATCTCACTAGGAGTTCTTTCTCAGTTTCATTTTTTCCTCTTTCTATTCTACCTAATGTTTATATGGGCTCAGATCTAGGGATTCTTGGTTTATCTGTCTACCCTCTCCCCCTTGGGGATATCACCCAGTACTCTGTGTGTGTGTGTGTGTGTGTGTGTGTGTGTGTGTATGTGTATACACATATACAAACACATGCACATGTACACACACATATTTATATATATATTATTAAATTTATATATTTAGCTCAGACTTCTTTAAGCTACAAGTTCATAGATCCAAATTTATACTTGATTCCTCTTCATGTACATCTTAAACTCAATATATCTTTATTATGTTATAATGAACTCTTTATTTCTTCCCTAAATCACTTTCTCATTTATTCTTTCCATCTCAATGCTGGCACCAAAATATGCCTAACTTGTTCAAGCCAAAATCCAGGATTTATTCTTAATTTATCTCTCCATAGTATCTTATATCTAATCCATCAATAAGTTCAGTCTTCAAAACATTTTCCAAATCTATTTCTCTATTTCTATTGTCATTGACCTAGTCTAATCCAGCATCACCTCTCTCAACCTGATTAGAGCCACAAACTTCTCACCAAATTCCTCTTGCTCTGCTATAATCCATTCTCCACAATGCAGCCAGACTGCTCGTTTTAAATATAATTAAAATGTCACTAGTCTGCTTACTCTCTAATGACTCCACATCCCATTTAAAACAAAATCCAAATTTCTTATCTTGGTGTTCTTGAGCAACTTTGAATGATCAATTCTGACTTCAGGCTGAGAGGCTGTGGGACATTGCCAATGTTAACTTTTTTCCTTCTTCAGTAAAAGGATGGAATTAGTATAATATCATCATTGTCCCTAAAGAGTGACACAGCAAGACCCACACTGTGGTTCAAGGAAATATATGTGTGTGTGTATAATATATTTTTTATATATTTATAATTTTGTATATATATTTACATGTATATGCTAAGAAAAATGAAATATGTAAAACTCTGTAAAATTCTTTGAGATATTTCAGAGTGCAGATGTAATACAAGTTTGCTGCCTTAATGTTTCTATTCAGTAATGGAGAAAAATACTACCTTCATCAATCAGGATGCTTTAAGCTAGAAGAATGAGAAACCCAATTAAAAATGGCTTAAACAAAAATAAACTATTTCACATATCAAGCATTCCAGAGCTTAGCTGACTCAGAGTTCCGGGAAATTTAGGATTTTGGCATATGCACTATATGAGTTTTCTGATCTCAGGCTTGTCCATTTTGGCCAGGAAAAACCTGAAACGGCTGCAGGAGGCATCTCCTCACAGAGTAAGTCCAAAGACACAAAAGGGAATATTTCCATGATGTGTCTATTCTTATCAATAGGGAGAATCTTCTTCAGAAACCCATCCATAGGACTACCTCTCACTTATTATCCTGAACTGCCTAACATGTCAATGCCTAAACCAGTCAACTCTAAGGAGATTGGGATTTTGACTATTTTAGTCCAATCATAACTCAGTATCTAGGGTTAGGGAGAAATCTAGCCTCCCATGAAGCTCATGGCAGCCTTATGTCTGAACAAAATTGATATTCTGTTAACAAGAAAGAAGATAGATCTCTTACCAAGAAAGAAGGAGTGTGATGTCTGTCAACCTGTCTTTCAGCAATTTAAATGACTAAAAAGAAGCTGTGATTAGATGTCATCAATGACCATAATTTATGTTCAGTAGAAGTATTAAAAGTGATGGGAGCATCTCCCATTTTGAAGCAATCACCAGATCTATCCACGAAACTTGGTGGTAGGCAAATCTATTTCTTGCCTATTCCTTTCATCCAGAATTGCCCAACATTTGGAACTAAACATGAAATCTCACCAGCAGAGGGCTGAGGATTCATGCAGGTAATTTGCTGTTGTTGCCATTGTTACTTAATATTATCTTAATTGATAATAAAGAATCTTTAGAGTATGTTTATTCTAAACTTGTCATTTTACTAATTATTAAAACAGATATCTCTCTTCCTACGTTATTGGAGATGATAACCTGGACTCAGTATCTATTCCCTCACCTTTGCTTCCTGTTTCTACCACCCTGCATTAAAGCATCCCTAATCACATTGGTGAGGTTAGTGTCCAGAATAGAAACAGCTGCTGGGAACTCTATTTCCTGGAATATAAAATCCAGCGTCCCACCCAAAGCCCAGTGATAAGAGGATTGTGAGAGATGACTCTTTCAATACCTTCTTCAGTGAGAATAGTGTTATCTAGTATGTCCCCACAAGAATGTTTATAGACCTACAACGAATTGTAAGTGATGAAGGTCTCTCTAGAATGCCGTCACTGGCAAAGATGTTGCAAATAGCTGTGCCTCTAGGCACTACACCATTGAAAAGGAAATCAGTGACCTAGTGTTGAACAGGATTCAGAAGCTAGCTGACCTGAGTGTAGGTTCAGGCTTTCTTGGATTTCTGCTGGTTGGTTGTAAAGTCAGTTTCTATTTCTCATTCCTGCTGATAGTTGATTATAGGAACAGTTCTCCATTTACCCAGCTTCCTAGTTTTTCTTAGCTGTATCTGAAGTCTTCAACTTCATCTACTCTGGAGTATTACGATTGTGATTTTATATGAGATAATGGGGCTGCCTATATTTGAGTAGAAACCTTAATTACAAGCACTCAGTATACAATAACCTTAACCATATTATCAACAGTATTGTATTCTCCATCACTGCTTCCCTCAGATTTTATGATGCCTTGCACATTTATGTGACAGAATTCCGTACTAACTTTTTCTCTATCTCCATACCTACCTCCCTCTGTCCACATATATCCCAGTTATCTTTGCTAGAAAAGCCAATCACAAACATTTTCTGTACCCAAAATTACTAATTCTTTTTCTGTTACCTTGCAATGGTAAATATAAGGCATGTCTAAAGGCAGGATCCAGAGTATAACATGACATCAGAGCCAAGAGGAATGGAACCGCAAATAAACTAAGCAACAGAAACAAAAGACTAACACAAAGATCCGTGCAGTCCAGAACGCAGTAAGGAAAGCCGTACTGAAAGGAGGTTTAGAGGTAGCCCAAAGAATGAGTTAGAGGAAGCAAGTTAGAGCAGCGCAAAATTTGGTCCTAGGTCTAGCAGCGCACAGATCACCAGGGAACTTGTCAGAAATGCAAATTCTCAGCCCCTACCCAAGCATACTGAAGCATAAATGCTAGTGGGGGTCCAACAAGCTGCTTTAATAGGCAGGCCAGGAGATTCTGGTGTGTGCTGAAGTTTGATGCCTCCAGGCTAGAGGTGCTGGCTGCCAAACCAAAGATGAGAAAACAAGCTGAAGATGAGAAGGGAGATGATCTGAACGTCGTTTCAGTCAAGAAAAAAGATGTGAAATTGGATAGTATAGTTTGAGTCTATGGTGAACAGTGACTGTGGCTGAATTCATCTTTGGAGTAGGGCTCTGAGCATCCTCTTTCATAAAGGGGTTGAGGTGCCTTTATCATCCAATTAGGGCACATCCAGATGCATTTACAGCATATTGCCTAGAAAGACACAAAAACATGAAGTCCCACTTAGGGATTTTCAGGTTTGTCATCTGTTTTCTACCAATATTTGAAGAAGGTTAAACTTAGGAGCATGATTTATTATATTTTATCTCTAGTCACTGTTGCATAATCAGTTAAATCAAACAATAAAGTGCCTTGAAAAATATATTTCAATCGTTAATCTAAAATGACTTGTCTTTTTATTGCTCTATGGGCAATTTTTAAAAAATATTTCAGGAAAATGGGATATGCATATATCCTAATTCATAGACCACTTATGATGATAATTATTCACATTTTGAAAAGGTTTATTTCCTTCGCAAAGGAATTCCCTCTAGGTTCTTCTAAATAGTCTGTAATAATCAGCTTCAAGCCAGTTCAAATGTTATCACAACATCTTTGGACAAAGAAGCCTGCTTCAAAACTCAGGAGGTTGGCTGCTTTCCAACCATGTTCATGAAGGCCTGACCTCAGGACGTAGTACTTCCTATTCTTTATGACAGTCACGGAACAGGTATTCCAATTGTTGGGATCTGGGTATAATATACTAGAGAAATACTCAACGAGGGATGAAGCTAGTCATGGCTCTGTACCTGTAATGATGTGAATTTATCCAAGACATTTAAACTCTTTACCTCTTTGACTCATCCTCTATAAAGCAATAGGGTTGTATACTGAGGTGACTGCTAAATATCCTTTCTGTGCTAATAGTGAATAACTTAGGAGAATGAAGTGAAAAATGCATGTAAATAGTCTGTGTAATTATAAAACACAATATAGATGTTGTTTATTATCTTTATAATTTATGATGTGAACTATTTAATTTGCAGAAATCCAATTTGTACATAAAATTTCAGGAAGATATTCATTACAATGTACACTTACATGATGATCAAGACAGGGCAATTCTAAATGTATTGTGGTATCCTGGATTGGATCCATACAGAAAAAAGAACATTAGTGAAAAATTGGTGAAATCCAGATAAAATATGTAGCTAGTTAATAGTATTGAACCAGTATTAATTTCTTAGTTTTGACAAATGGACCACGGTTATGTAAGATGTTATCGTTAGAGGAAGCTGAGTGAAGTATATACAGAAATTGTTTTACCTTTGCAAATTTTCTGTAAATCTAAAATTACCCAAAATAAAGATTTTAAAATAAAATTATTGTACCATGCCTTGAGAATGTAACTATGCATTCATACATACATACACACATATAAACACATGCAGCACAGAGACAACAGAAATGAAGGAAATCACAGAAATCAAGCCACCATATTTTTCAGCACTACACCAAAGCAACAAAAAAGGAGCTCTCTGACGTTAGAAAAGTTTTCCTGAAACCTGTGAGAAAGTAAAAATGAGCTTGGACTAAGAAAGTAAAAATCTGCTTTGCCATTCATCAGGTATAGATAATAAACACAGATAAAGCCAGCTGTAAAGTTAACAGAAAATAGTATTTCTCCCAAGAACATGCTGTAGTGTCACCAAAAAAACCCACTATGAGTAACTGCTGCTTTTTTTACTCACAGAGAACTCTTTTCTCTAAAATCATAGATTGTCAAAAAACTTGCTCTTTGAAATCTTTCATTAAGATTGAAATATCCCATTCTTGGCTAGATGATCTGAGTTATGTGATAGAGAAACAGCCTCTACTTCCAGAACTTCAGAAAAGGGGTTTATGGACACATTCTTCACCTACTTCGACTCTGTAGCTACCAAAAAAACAGGGTCCATGTTACAGTCCAGACCTAAGGTAGGCCCCCTTACATACATCCTTCCTTTCTTTTGAGTCTATCAAAATACTACTTCGTTTTATTTCTCCTAAATTCTACACTTCCCCAAATTCCTATAATAAACCTACCTTTTCCTTTGATGAGGCATCCCATGGTGGGCTCCATGGAATGTGGCCTCCCTCCTTGCAATGAGCCAGAAACCTGACATTCTTGGAATACAGTTTTGTTTTAGATGGATGTAGTCTTATTGGACTAGGAAGCCTGCCTCATACTAAAAGTTAAAGAACAGTAATTTCACATAAAACTGGGCTGCCCAAAAATATCAAGTTCAAATACTATACAAAATTATTATCATAAAAGGGAGAATAGGGCTTCCCTGGTGGCGCAGTGGTTGAGAGTCCGCCTGCCGATGCAGGGGACACGGGTTCGTGCCCCGGTCTGGGAAGATCCCACATGCCGCGGAGCGGCTGGGCCCGTGAGCCATGGCCGCTGAGCCTGCGCGTCTGGAGCCTGTGCTCCGCAACGGGAGGCGCCACAACAGTGAGAGGCTCGCGTACGGCAAAAAAAAAAAAAAAGAGAGAGAGAGAGAATAAGGAGTATAACATCATCATTACAGATAATGAAAGCATGCCCCAAAGATGTGTCACAAACTAGATCAAAACCTAGTTACTATTTTTAAACTAGCTAAATGACATTAAGAAAATGATACAAGGTATGAAAGAACAACATGATTCAGAATTAGAAAAACACAATTCTATGGAGGGAATCCTTTCTCACTGTATACATATATCAGATCATCACATTGCACACTTTAAATATCTTACAATTTTATTTGTCAATTATATCTTGAAAAAGCTGGGAAGAAAATAGAAAAACTCAAAAGTTAAGGTGACAGAACTCAGGAGAATTAGTAATAAAGAATTAATTACACACAACAGGTTATGATTTTCCGTAAAGAACCTGAACCAATCCTTAGGTCAATGTTTTTCTCATCATTTTCGTTGTCTGATGCTCATTCTCTAGTAATTCTCCAGGAAGGGCTCATGAAAATGATAGTCTCATCAAATACTGATATCATATCAAGTGTTGATAGTAGTTTATACCCTTTGCACGTGAGAGTTAGTTTTGCTGGATATAAAATCCTTAGTGCATTCTTTGTCCCTTGAGTACCCAAAATATGTTGTTCCACTTTCTTCTGACAAAAGTTTCACTGTGAAAAGTCTAGTGATATTCCAATTTTCTTCCCCATTTTGCAAATGTAAGAATACATTTAAATCTGGGTATCTGTTATATTGTTTGTTTGAAATAATTCACACTATACTTCACCAAATCATGACATCAGTTTTAAGAACACCATTATTTTCTGTACTGATAAAAAAGAAAAAAAATACATTGCAATTTCAAGGAAGTTAAAATGTGGAAAAATGTGGGTCTTAGATAATATTCAGTATATTCATTTTCTATTGCTGTATAACAACTTACTGTAAACATAGTGGCTTAAAACAACACAAATTTATTAGCTCACAGTTCTAAGGTCATAATTGTGGGCCCATCACAGCTGGGTTCTCTGCCCAGGGCCTCACAAAGTTGAAATCAAGGTACCAGCAGACCTGTTGTGATCTGGAACTTGGGGTTTTCTTCCAAGGTCATGTAGGTGTTGACCAAATTTAGTTCCTTGCAGCTGTAGGCCAAGGTCCCCTTCTCCTTATTGGCTGGAAGCTGGAGGCCACTGTAAGCCCCTAGAGGCCATTCCCATTCCTTTCTATGTGCCCCCTTCCCTTTTCGAAGCCAGCAATGGAGATTTTCCCTCCCATCAAATTCCTCCTCACACTCTGAATCTCCTTCTCCAGGAAAAGACCAGTCTCTTTTAAAGGTAGAGGGGCAATTTACAAATAAACAAACATACACCAGAAGGTGACAAATCTCAAAAAAGAAAAATTTTAAAGTGTACACTTGATTTTCCCTCAGGCTAGAATGCTCTTCTGCTAGATATTCACAGGACTCACATCACTTAGGTTTTTAGCTCAAATGTCACTTCTTCAAAGAGGCCACCTTTGACTACTATGTCTAAAATTGTCTCTGTCCTCCTCCCCAAGTCTCTTTTCTTCACCTTATAAAGTTTTCTTCATAGTATTTACTTTCTAATGTTATTTTTCATTTATTTTCCATTTTTTTGCCTTCCCACAATGAGACTGATGAAATCAGGGATCACTATCGCTATCACCTAATCATCGTCTAGTCATTAGGCCCTAATGTTTAACAGGCATTCAATAAATATTTAAGAAGGAAAGAAACAGGGAAAAGAAATTAGGAGAGAAACTGGTGTTATTTGCGGAGCGAACTTTTCAAAGATATTTATATCTATTAATTTTAGAATAAAGAGAGAAGACGGGATTAGTCCAGTCCTAGAGCAGAACCTTGAAAGAATGGGACACAGACCAAGTTCATTTTCATGATTATGTAGAAAAGGTACACAACTTGATTGAGAGATCTGAATGATGGCATAGGTGAGCAATATGAAGTTTCCAGGTATTTGGAGATGTGCAAGTTGAAAAGAGAATAGAGGCACAAAGGATAATGCCCTTTTGCCTGGACCCTCTCTCCACACCAGAATGGGAAGAAATTCTAAGTAAAAATATCATACATTACAGATGATATAAATACATAGTGTCAAAGTATTTGTCAGTTTTTAAAATCCTACAGACATTTCTCCAAACATACACTTATTTAGAATGAAAGATAAATCGTAATATTATTGAGTCACACTAATTCTTGTTGTTTTCCAAGAAAAGTGAAAGGGGAGTCAATGGAAAGGGAATTAGATGAGAGGTCCTTACACATATGTTCAGGTACTTAATCTGGCAAGTCACACCAACCGTAAATTTCTGTCCCTCACAAATTGAAGGGGGCAACCTGGATGACATATGCCATTCATAGCTCATAAAATCACGATTCTATCAAATTTGTGACAGTGCTTGACACGTAGTAGACGTCCAAAATTATTTGTTAAACGTGTAACGTCTTAAAATGGAATCCCAGACTGGAAATCCGGAGCTACTTATTACTAGCCTTTGGGGTTTTTAAAAGTATAAAATGAAAGGGTTTCTTCTTCCTGCTATAAAACTCTTAAGGATTTTGCTACGCAATCCTATCACTTCGCTGGCCACTGGAATCCTCTGTGTTTGGTAGGTGACTCGTACCTTCAGTGTTTTGGTTCGGTTTACATCTGCCAGACGCCAGCCGCAACATTCCATTCCCTGCAATCACCTGCAGCAAAACCCACTCCACGACCACACCCAAACCGGAAGCCAGGACGCCTCTGGGCTTGACGGGAAGGCGCCGCCGGGCTGCGCGCTCCCCCAGACCCGCCCCCTCCGGTGACGTCATCGCCCGCCCCTTGACCTCACGGTCCTGCCCCCTTCCCTGCCTCCCAATATCCAGCAGCGGCTGCGTCTCAGGAGGCGATGGAGGGCTCTCAGCCGGTGGCCGCACGTCAGGGGGAAGAGGCGTCCTGCTCCTCCTGGGGGGCCGGCAGGTGAGAGGACGTGTGTGGGCGCGAAGAAGCAAGGCGTGGCGGGCAGGACCCAGAGCCCGGCTTTCTGCTTCTCCCCCTAAGGCGGGCAGGGAGTGTGCGAGAGGCCGCGGGGCTGGCCAGAGCCGGCCCTGGGCGGCTAGGGGAGCGCGCGGTGTGGGTGTGGCGGCGTGGGCTCCGGCCTCTGCGACTGCCGGCTTCGTTGAGGAAAAAGCCCACTTATCGCCCCTTTCAGCGCTTTCTCAGTTCCGGTTGGGGTTTGCCATTCCTCCTTCCTCCCAGTCACCGGACGTGGAGGGGAGGGAGGGGCTCCGGCGGGGAGTTCTGGTCCGAGTCGCTCGGTGTGAGCTTCCCAGACCTGGTGCCGGACACCTTCCCTCCTTTCGATAAAGTGAAAGCTAAGCTCTGCTGTGCGCTGTCCTCCGCTGAGATCCTCTGAAAACTATTACCAGAGGGAACTTGGTAATAATGAATCAGTGGTAGTCAGGACACTCTGAGGCCTCTGTTGACTGCACTTTAAAAAGAAAGAAAGAAAAAGAAATCCAGGAAAAAAACACGAGTTACCCATTCTTATTTCCCAGTTGGTGTTGAGGTTCACGTCTTTTCCATTCTGGCAAAAATAGAGGGGAAATGTGCGTGTAGTTCCTGTTTCAATCATTTCGTAATTAATAAAGCGGATAGTTACATTCTGCCCACTACCAGAATACAATATGCCAAAGATAAAAGTGGTGCAGATTTGATTTTGAGCTAATGTGAGTGTTCACAAACCTGTAGCATTTTCACCAGCTTCAGACTGAAGGGATGCTTTTTGGTACCATGGTATTGCCTGCCATTGCCAGCATTGCCGAATTTACTTGGGAGATATTATGTAATACAAACAAAACCTTCCCTTATTTAAAGCATTTTTGATCGCCATGTAGACCTTATCATAAGAATGATTTTTGAAATATTCCAGTAAGGCAGAACTTTATGAAAAGTAGGTGCCAGTTGTATTGTTAAGTGACAGAACTGGTTAGAATGTAATGCTCTACTCATGTTTACTTAAGAGCTTTACCCACTAGACTATTGCCCTCCATGCAAGGAAGATAGCTAGTGAAAGTATACCAGGGATAAGAAAGCTGTAATAAAAATTTTTGTTACAGTGCCAGGGTATATTGTGTATTTGTGTGTTTTTATTAGCTAGAAGCTGATATCACTTGATCATCTAATCAATATTTGATAACAGAAATAGTCACATTTTGATATTATATTTTCAAATACTTTGGCTTGTATAGCAACACCAGGCCTAGAAAATAAGTTTCCAAAACTGGATTTTGTGCTATCACGTTGTTTTTAGAATCCTGTGATTGATAATTAGAGCTTCCCAAAACCTAGAATGGATCACACTTTTGCCAAGATGATATTGATCTTAGCTGTCACCGTGGCTCAGGCCCAAATGTCCCAGCTGGTTCCCTCTGGCCAGGAACTATTTCTGTTTCCCAGTGTTTACCTATTATCATTTTTCTTTCTGTGCCATGCTGTGAAAAAATTGGAATGAACTGTGGTAAATGATACATCACTTTGTGTCTTGTTACACTAGTATGTTTAACCTTTTTTTAATTTTTAAAATTCATTTAACATATTTTTTTTTTTAGTGCTTTCTTCATGCCTACTGTGAGAGGCAATAGGCAGTATAATGTGGTTGTCAGGAGCTAGACTGATTAGATTCAGGGCTCTGCCATTTACCTGCTCTGTGACCATGGGCATATTATTTAAGTTAATCTCTGTCAGTCTCAGGTTTTTTCCTCTGTTCAATGGAGACAGTAATAGTGTCTATCTCATAAAATTGTTGAAAGGGTTAACTGAGTTAGTACATCTAAAGCACTTAAAGCAGTGTGTGACACATATTTGCTCTTGTTATTAAATGTCAGGTACTGTTTTAGGGATTTGGAATATAGTAGTGAATTCCTAATGGATCATATATTCTATAGGGGAAGGCAGATGATAGTTAATGATAATGAAAAAAATACATAATTAATGATTTGAAGAAAATACAACAGGTTAACAAGTTAGGGAGCCACTTCGTTGATTGTGTTACTAAACCAAACTTGGTCTGCTTCCCCAATGCACACCAAAGCCAATCTCCTGGCACCAGGTAATGGTGAAGAAAAGTACAGTTTATTGCAGGGCCAAGCAAAGAGAATGGGCAGCTCATGCTCAGAAGACAGAAACCCCCCATTGGCTTTCAGGGAAGGGTTTTTAAAGACAGTCTGAGGGAGAGGGTTGTGGGGTGTGTGATCCATGCTCAGTTCTCTGATTGCTTGATGGTGAGGTAACAGGGTAATGTTTTTGGAACCTCAATCATCAACCTTCTGGTTCCAGCTGATCAGCAGTTCAGCACACAGTTAACTTCGTCCACCTGGTGGGAGTTCTAGCATCTGCAAGACAACGAAAGGTCCTTGACTTTGTTTTATGACTAAACTGTTATTACTTTGACTGCTTTCCTTTGTTTCTACATTTTCTCATCACTTTGATTAAATTTGCTCTTTGGAACTCGGGGAAAGCCTAGGAGGCTAAAACTTTTGTACAAACAAGCGGGGAGGGGAAATCTGTCCCAGGGAAGGCCCCACAGGGTCCTGCTCAGTTTCAATGGGGTGATCTCAAATGGTCTGTGATGTTTGTGAAGCAATATTTTAATAGAGGCGTAAATGGTAAGAGTCAGTTTTTCAGAGATCTGAAGGAAGAACATTTGAAGCAAAGGGAATAGCGAGTATAAAAACACTGAAGTGATAGCAAGCCTGGCTTTTTGAGAACCATCAAGTAGGCCAGTGTAGTTGAAGATAGTGAGCAAGAGGGAGAGGTGTGGGCGTTGAGGTTGGACTGGTAACTGGGAGACATACATAAAGGCCCTATTATGTATGCTAAGGTGTTTGAATTTTGTTCTAATGGTAAAGAAAACTTACTGAAGGATAATTCTAAGTTAGGGAGTAATGTCTGACTACATTCTAAACGTTTTAGCCTGTTAGATGGAAAATTAATTAAAGGGAAGGGCAATAGAAATAGAATAGTTTAGGAGGCCTTTGAAGTAGTTCAGATGAGATATGATGATGGTTTGGCCTGAGATTGTATTGACTGAAATGGTGAGAAGTGATCAGATGTGAGATCCCTTTTGAAGGTAGAACTAACAGCGCTCACAGATAGAGAAAATAAGGGAACAAGTAAAGATCCTTAGATTTTTGGCCAGAACATGTGAGTAAATGGTGGCATCATTTGCTTGGTGGTCCCAAGTGAGTTGGGAAAGACTGGGGAAGAATAGATTAAGCAAGGGAAATTGAATTCTATTTGAGGCTTGTTATTTTTTTTTTGTTTTTTGTGGTACACAGGCCTCTCACTG
The DNA here is from genome assembly GCF_964374135.1 of Grampus griseus. Classification (NCBI taxonomy): domain Eukaryota; kingdom Metazoa; phylum Chordata; class Mammalia; order Artiodactyla; family Delphinidae; genus Grampus; species Grampus griseus. The sequence continues at coordinate 58,821,064 of NC_138997.1, forward strand.
TTGTGGCCTCTCCCATTGCGGAGCACAGGCTCCAGACGCGCAGGCTCCGCGGCCATGGCTCATGGGCCTAGCTGCTCCGCGGCATGTGGGATCTTCCCGGACCGGGACACGAACCCGTGTCCCCTGCATCAGCAGGCGGACTCTCAACCACTGCGCCACCAGGGAAGCCCGAGGCTTGTTATGTTTGTGATACCAGTTAGACATCAGAATAGAGATATTGTTCTGGCAGATGCATAAAATCTGGAGGGCAGAGGAAAGGTCAAACATGTAGAAATAACCTTAGATATCATTATATGGTAAATTCCGAGTGTGTATATTATAGAAGGTTTATGGGGCACTCAAATAAAATTGCTAAAATATAGATCCATCAGAATATATGTAGCATTGATAAACAACACGTGAGAATAAAGCAACCATGGGCTCTAATTTTATAATACAGGGTAGGCAGTCAGTGAATTTAATCTTGATCTATTTTTAAAATCTAAATAAAGTGGTAAATAATAAAATATATATCTGGTTTGTAAAACCTGTTTTAGTAACTAGTGAATCTGATCCCATGTATAATTGAATATGAGTATTACAGAATATGAGTATTGAATAGCCATACTGGCCCTTATAAGTTATGTTTTCTTTTTTCAGTGTGAATACAAATTTGCCCAATATGCCAACAGAATCTGTGGAGATTGATGATGCATTATACAGGTAAGAACATTATGGAAACTGAAACATTTTCCCCATTCATTGTTCTCCAGTAACGGAGTAGTTTTATTCAAAGACACCACTAGGCCTATGCAGAATTTTGTAATATATATTCTAAGAGTTCCACTCAAGTTAAAAATTCAGGTTTCTTTTTTTGGTTTTTTTTGTTTTTTTTTTTACTATAGGCTGAAAGCTTGAATAATATTTAAATCTTGGTTGTGTTAGGTTTAGGTGATATGACTAAAAATGATTTTGCTATCCACTACAAAATATACCTCTTGTTTCTGGACAGGAGTACATATTTATGTTCTTGATAGTGCAGGAGTCTCATGAAAGACAGTTCATTTCACTTTAGTTAGTTATACAGTAGCATCTAGAGACCATGTTAACTTCAGTGTGATCTCATTAACAACATTGCATGTTTGCACTGTATAGACAGTGGAGAAGTATTTTGTGATTGAAGAGCTGTGATTTGAATGGAATTTAGTGGGACTTTTTTTACCATATTTTTTCATGAAATAAAAATACTTTTTTCAAAATTAAAGAAAAATTAAAAACACATAAATTGCTGTCATTTCTAGTAGATACTTTGAGATGTTTGCATGAAAGATAGTATACTCTCAGTTTAAAAGTTTTTAGATTTCCTCTATAACTAATCATGAAAAAATAAATTTTATGTAGGTAAATTTGGAACAATAGGCTCATCATATATTTTGGATTTCTTTCTATATTTTTTTATGTGGGATGCAGAGTCAATTTTGAGCAGTTTAGGAGGAGCTGATACATACCACCTGGTATGTTGATTTCAAGTCACATTTTGCGCTATACCTTGGAAGAAGAGATAAAGACTAACTTGTTTTGCTTACGTGAAAACTGTTTCACCATGTGGTCTCCTGACTATGATTATACTTCCGAAGTCATCTTAAATTTGGACTCTTCATCTGTAATTACGATGTTCTTAATGTCCTTCTGATCATATTCTTAGGAAAACAAATGGCAGCTCCTTGAGATAACATTGGCTAATTTTTTTCATTATTTGTTACCGTCCTTGTGAAACATTTTTATATCCCTCCAATCCTATAATGACTGATTAATGAACATAATTTTCAGTAAACCAGAGATTAAATTTTCCATTTGCAAAGCTAGGTAAGTAGGCTTACAGTTCACTTGTAGTCAGTTTGCTGGACTGAAAGTAATAGAATACAGCAATTTAGGTATCATATATAGCAGTTCATATATGATCAGGTATTGCTGGATCATAAGGTAGTTCTATTTTTAATTTTTTAAGGAACCTCCATACTGTTTTCCATTGCATCTGGACCATTTTACATTCCCACCAACAGTGCACAAGAATTCCAGTTTCTCCACATTCTCACCAACACTTGTTATTTTCTCGGGTTTTATTTTTGTTTTATTATAGCCATCCTTACAGGTGTGAGGTGCTGTCTCGTTGTGTTTTTGCATTTCCCTGATGATATGTGATGTTGAGCACCTTTTCATATTCTTGTTCGCCATTTGTGTGTTGTTGTTGGAGAAATGTCTAGTCCTTGCCCATTTTTTAATTAGGTTATAGGCGGGGGGGGGGGTTGCTATTCAGTTGTAGTTTCTTATATATTTTAGACATTAAACCCCTTATCAGACACCTGGTTTGCAAATATTTTCTCGCATTCCATAGTTTGCATTTTCATTTTGCTGATTGTTTGCTTCACTATGCAGAAGATTTTGAGTCTGTGGTAGTCTCACTTGTATGTTTTTGCTTTTATTGCTGTGCTTTTGGTGTCATATCCAGGAAATCCTTGCCAAAACCAATGCTGAGAAGTTTCCCTCCTATGTTTTCTTCTAGAAGTTTTATAGTTTCAGGTCTTTTGTCTAAGTTTTTAATCCATTTTGAGTTGATTTTGTGGATGGTATAAGGTAGAGGTCTAAATTCTAATCTTTTCATCTTTTGTTTTGGAAATCCAGTTTTCCCAATGCTATTTGTTAGTCCAAACCTACCTTTTCCTCTGAGTACACTGGCCATACTAGACTACTTCTTACCATAGTTTATGCATTTACACCTGTTGTCTTTTCTTTTTAGTTTATTTTTGGCTGGGTTGGGTCTTCATTGCTGCGCAAGGGCTTTCTCTAGTTGCGGTGAGTGGGGGCTACTCTTATTGCAGTGCGTGGGCTTCTTATTGCGGTGGCTTCTCTTGTTGTGGAAAACGGGCTCTAGGCACACATGCTTCAGTAGTTGTGGCGCATGGGCCCAGTTGCTCCGCAGCATGTGGGATCTTCCTGGACCAGGGCTTGAACCCGTGCCCCTACATTGGCAGGCAGATTCCCAACCACTGCACCACCAGGGAAGTCCCCAAGTCAATACTTTAAATACTATTTATTTATTCCTAAATATTGTCATTGAAATTTGTTTAATATTTACTAGGTATACAAGTTTTTCCCAGATATGAATAATTGAATCTCAGGTTATAATTATTTGTAAACATTTAGGCTTTCCTACGAAACTGAAACTCTGTAAAATCTACAAATCTTGAATGTTAACTAAGTCTGATATTTGTACATATATTTAGGTAGGAAATATTTTTAGGACAGTTTCAATACCTACTTTAACAAAGTGGTTTGCTAAATATATTTCACTTTTTTCTTACTACTCAATCTTAAATTACCTCATAGTTACTGATCAACTAAACCTGAAATTATTCTCAGAATCTAAAGATTTCTTTTTTGGGGTGGGGGAGCACTTCTAACAGCATTCTGGGCCCCATCTCTATTTAATTTTGCATCTTTATTGCCAGCAAATTGCTGGGTGAGTTAGACAGCTAGTTAGACTTGAGCCAGTTCTGTAGATCTGCCCATTTCTTTTCCTCTGAAGATATGCCTGAGCCTGCTAATCCCAAGATTTATCTAAAGAAATGAATGAGTCCTAATTTAGGACTAAAGCCTTGGTTTTCTAACTCTGCTTTTACCAAAGAACTCTCTGTTGGAGGTAATTAAAACTAATTCAGATAGTGATACTTTGCTGTCTCTTTTTTTATGTTCCTTGCCTATAGGTTCCTGTGTAAAGATCAGTATATGAACAAGGCGTGAATATCAGAGCAGCACCAGGGCATTCTTAGCTTTCTGGATTAATACAGTCATAATAGTATCAAAGCTGTGTGTGTTCTAGTGTAATACTAGAGGAAACTTCTCTGGCTTTTGAGATAACAGTTTTTCTGGATTTGCTTCTACTCCTCTTGACTTCTTTCTGAGATTTTTCTTAGTCTGCTCTTGCTTTGCCTGCAGCATGAATGCCAGGTTCCAACTTGAGGATTTTTCTCTCAGTTCATACTCTAGTTCACATCCATTTCCATGATTTTAGCTTTCTGTCTATATTTGAGTCCCTTTCCGCAGCTTTCTTCCTCCAAGTTCAAGACCTTTGTTTTTAAATGCACACAGGATGCTGTTTTCTTGTTTGTTTGTTTTGGCTGTGTTGGGTCTTAGTTGAGGCACGCGGGATCTTTTCATGACGGCACGCAGTCTGCTCAGGTTTCTCTCTAGTTGTGATGTGCAAGTTTTCTCTCTCTAGTTGTGGCACACAGGCTCCAGGGCACATGGGCTCTGTAGATTGCAGCACATGGCCTCTCTCGTCGAGGTGAGCAAGCTCAATAGTTGTGGCATGTGGGCTTAGTTGCCCCGTGGCATGTGGGATCTTAGTTCCCCGACCAGGGATTGAACCCGCATCCCCTGCATTGGAAGGCAGATTCTTTACCACTGGACCACCAGGGAAGTCCACAAGGTGCTTTAAAGGTAAACCAGGCAGATGTTCAGCAAATAACTACCTTTTTTTTAATTGACATATAGTTGATTTACAATGTTGTGTTAGAATATCTACTTCTTAGAGAAACACTATGGTACAGTGAAATGAACATGGTCTCTGGATTTAGAGGATAATGTTCACATCCAATCCTGACATTTATATGAACCAAAACTAGTTATTTAATCTTTCTACTTCTCATGTGTAAATAAGAATAACATCTCTTAAAAATAATATCTAAGTCTTAAAGTGTTCACACAAAAACTTAATATAAAATTTTCAGCCTTAAGTAGCACTCAACACCATTGGAATCCTTTTCCTTCCCTCTTCAGATTCTCAAGCTTAATTAAATGGTGCCACACCCACTCAGTAACCTAAGCTAGAAACCTTGGTGTCATCTTAGGTTATTCCCTGTTTGTCATCTTCCAAATTAACTTTTTTTAAATCCTTTATTTTTAAACAACTCTTAATTCCAGCTCTTTCATTTTTCTCTCCCTGCATTTGGAATCTCTCAATTGAGCTATTATAATATTCTTTTATGTGTTCTCTTTAAAACTATTCTTGTCTCTAATCCATCTTTCATAAGTTATTCAAAGTTGTATTTTTGGCACTTACCTTGGAGTCCATGGCTTCTTGGCTTAAAATCCTTAAATGATTCCCTATAATCTACACTGATGAGGCCAAACTGTACAATACACATTTAAGCCCTTTTATGGATACAGCATAACAGTAGCTGACAGTTTGAACTTAGGTATTAGATATGAATTTGAATCATTCTCCATCATTTATTAGTGTATGATCTTAGGTTACTTAACCTTTAAGTCCAATCATTTCTTTCATTTATTTATTAAATATTTAATGAGAAAATGTGCACAAATTGCAAATAAATCATGAAGAATAGTACTGTACCTATGAATTCAGTAGCTTCTAATTTACCATGAGTTATGGCCATATCTTTCTTTTTAGACTCCATGTCACTTCTCACCACTTTACACTCTGACATCCTATTCTTTAGCCTTGTTCAAAATTTATGTATATATTGTCAGGGTCTAGGATTTGATTTTGCCCTATTTACAAGCTAAAAGCTAGCCTATTATTCTTTAGTGGATGCTAACATAAGGTGTGAAACATCTGGGTCAGAGACAGAGGATTTCATTACTTATAGCAAACAGCATGGGCATCAGCCTGCCCACTGTTATCAGTGGGCATAATTTGTGTGACTTAAATTTTTTTAAAGCTTTTTAGTGCAGAATATGGTTTATCTTGATCAATGTTCTGTGTGCATTTGGAAAAAATGTGTATTCTGTTATTTATTGGATTGTCCTATCAATGTCAATTAGGTCAAATCGATTAATAGTGTTGTTCAGCTCTTCTGTATCATTACTGATTTTCTGTCATTCTTTATATCAGTTACTGAGAGAGCGGTGTTGTCCATAATTTCCTGTTTGTATATTTCTTATTTCAGTTCTACCAGTTTTTGCTTCACATAGGTTGAAGCTCTGTTATTAGTGCATAAACATTTAGAATTGTTATGTCCTCTTGATGTATTGACCATTTTATCATTATGAAATGGCCCTCTGTATCCCGGTGATTTTCTTTGCTCTGAAATCTGTTTATCTGATATTAAAAGTCTGCTCTTCTCTTGCTTATTGGTAGCATATCTTTTTCCACCCTTTGACTTTCATTTGTGTATTCAAATTGGGCTCCTTATAGATAGAATATAGTCGGATTTTTCTTTTTATTCAATCTGACAGTCTTTTTTTAAAATTAATTAATTAGGCCGCATTGGGTCTTAGTTGTGGCGCGCAGGCTCTTCCTTGCAGCGTGCGGGCTTCTTTATTTGTGGCGCACAGTCTTCTCTCTAGTTGTGGCACACGGGCTTCAGAGCGCAAAGGCTCAGTAGTTGTGGCACGAGGGTTTAGTTGCCCCGCAGCTTGTAGGATCTTAGTTCCCTGACCAGGGATCAAACCCGCGTCCCCTGCATTGAAAGGTGTTTTCTTCACCACTGGACCACCAGGGAAGTCCCTGACAGTTTGTCTTTTAATGGAGTGTTTACACCATTTAAATTTTTAAAATTTATTTATTTTATTTTTGGCTGCGTTGGGTCTTCATTACTGCGCGCGGGCTTTCTCTAGTTGCAACGACAGGGGGCTACTTTTTGTTGCGGTGCGCGGGCTTCTCATTGAGGTGGCTTCTCTTGTTGCGGAGCACAGGCTCTAGGCGCGCGGGCTTCAGTAGTTGTGCCGCGCGGGCTTAGTTGCTCCGCGGCATGTGGGACCTTCCCGGACCAGGGCTCGAACCCGTGTCCCCTGCATTGGCAGGTGGATTCTTAACCACTGCGCCACCAGGGAAGCCCTACACCATTTAAATTTAATGTGGAATATTGATACTGTTTTTGCTGTTTGTTTTCTAATTGCCTAATCTGTTACTGGTGTTCCTTTTTTTCTCTCTCTTCTTTTTTTTTGTTGAATAATTGAGTATTTTAATTATATTTTATCTCCTTTAATTGGCATGTTACTCTACAGGTGTCCCTCACTACCCTTGGGGGATTGGTTCCAGGAGCCTCCATGTACACCAAAATCCATGGATGCTCAAGCCTCTTACATCAAGTGATGTAGTACAATGAGTGCAGTTGGCCCTCCATATCCTCAGATGTGAATATGGAGGGCTGACTGTATATTTATTGAAAAAAATCCACGTATAAGTGGACCCACACAGTTCAAACCTGTGTTGTTCAAGAGTCAACTGTACTTCTTTCTTTTGCCTTTTTTAGTGATTACTTTATGGTTTATAGTGTACATCTTTAATGTGTCACAGTGTATGTTCAAATCTTATTCTGTCACTTCCTGTATGACATAAGAAGGTTACAACAGTGTACTTCTGTTTTTCCTGTTCCAGGATTTGAGTTATTGTTGTCTTAACATTTTACTTCTACATATGTTACAAACTCACAGTACGTTATTGGTTTTGGCTTAAGCAGTCAATTATCATTAAAAGAGATTTTAAAAATAAAGAAAAGGGGGTTTTGTATTTATCCATAGATTTGTCATTTCTGATATTCTCTATTCCTTTGTGTAAACTAAGATTTCCATCTGGTATCATTTTCCTTCTGCCTGAGGATTTGCTATAACATTTCTTATAGTGAAGGTCTGCCAGCAATGAATTCTTTCACCTTTTGTATGTCCAATGAAGTCTTTACTTCCTTTTTTTGAAATTGAGTATAGAATTTTAGGTTGACAGTGTCTTCCTTTCAGTGTTATAAAAATGTTGTGCCGCTGCCATCTGATTTGTACTGCTTTCCTGGGAGAAAGTTGTCATTTGTACCTTTCCTCTGCATGATCTGTTTTCTCTGATTTTTTTAATATTTCCTCATCATCCCCAGTTTTAAACAATTATGATATGCCTTGGTATAGTTTTCTTTATATATCTTGTTCTTTGTTTGTATCATGGTCTGTGAGTTTATTGTGTTCCTGGAAAAATTTTAACTGTTTAGTTCTTCAGTTTTGTTTTTCTCTCCCCCTTTCTCTAGTCTCTTTCAGGGACCTCAGTTTCACATATATTAGACCAAGTGAAGTTGTCCTGCAGCTCATTTAAGGTCTGGGTTTGGGGGTTTGTTTGGTTTTTTTCCCCAGTCTTTTTTGTTTTCATCTCTGTGTTTCAATTTGTAAAGTCTATTGCCATGTCTTCAGGTTCACTTCTGCAGTGTCGAATCTGTTGTTAATTCCATTCAGAGTATTTTTTATCTTAGATTTTATAGTTTTCATCTCTAAAAGTTTTGCTGCTTCTTGAGCATATGAATTATATTTTTAATTATTTTAATGTCTGTTTACACATTCTATCATCTGTCATTTCTAAATGTGTTCTATTGTTGATTTTTCTGTTCACTGTAAGTTGTATTTTCTTGCTCTTTTGCATATCTGTAATTTTTTAGTGTATGTCAGACATTATGAATTTTACATTTTTGGTTGCTGGATAACCTTGAATTCCTTTAAATATTCTTGAGCTTTTTCAGGGACACAGATAAATTACTTGAAAACAATTTTATTTTCTCAAGGCTTACTTACTTTTAAGCTTTGTTAGGTGAGATGAGAGGAGACTCAATTCTGAGGCTACTTTTCCCCCAGTATTGATGTAATATTCTTTGGAGTATTCTATCCAGTGCTCTCTGTATTATAAGGTTTTCCATTTGGCTGGAGAGGAACATAAACTCTTTCTGACCCTTTTTAAAAACAGTGATTGTTTCACTTGCACTTGTCACCTGGTTCTTTCCCCAGCTTGAGGTTGTTTCCTCATCGTAACTTAGCTGAAGACTCAAGGAGAACCCTCTACAGATGTCTGGTGTTCTCTCTGTGCATCTTTCTGCTCACAAATTCTAGCCTTGAATTCACAGCTCGCTCTCTTCAATTCAACAAGGAGACCACCAGGCTCTTCTTGGGTTTCCCTTCCTGCACTGTCTCCTGGAAACTCTCCAGGCTAGGCAATCATAAAACTCACCTCATTTATTTTTCTCCTCTGAGATTACTGTCCTCAGTTACCTATTTTCCAGCGTCTCAAATCTGTTGTTTCATTTATATTGTCCAGTTTTCAATTGTTTAAGGCAGAAAGAGGATAAATCTGGTCCCTGTTACTTAACCAAGGCCAGAAGTGGAAGTCTTAGGTACATACTATATATCTCTTACCTGCCATTCTTTTTCATGCTTTTCTTTTTCCTAGCATAGAATGCTTTTCCTTCTTTGATTAATTTAACTCCTCTTAAGTCTTCAGATTTCAACTTGGAGGAACCTCATTTGTGAAGCTTTCCATGACCTCCACTGATAGAGATAATCACTTTCTCTTCTGTATTTCAGGTTCCCTTAGTTTCTGGTACTTCTGTATATAGTACTTAATAATGGATTATTTGATTATTTATCTCCCCCAATAACATGTCGCAGGCATCCTCCTAGGTATTTTATATATTTTATTTTAAATAATTTAATCCTCACAGTACCTCATGAGGTTGTTGCTATCTTGATCCCCACACAGTGCCAGTGCCTGCCTTGAAATAGATATTTTAATAAATTTATGAATGCCTGAAGATAATTGAAGTACATCCAGAAGATAGTGATTAGAGTGTTGAGGGGGACTCAAAATGATGCCATGTTTGGAGTTGTTTAAGGAACTGGAGATGTTTAGCCTGGAGAAACCTGGAGGAACCTGAATACCATCTTCAAATGTTTGGAGGGCTGTCACATAGAAGAGGGATTACACAAGTTCCCTATGGCCCCAAGGAGGTAAAATTAGGACTAGTGGTGAAAACTACAGGGAGATATTGTACCTTCATTAAAGGGAGAATCTTTAATAAATAGGGCTCTTTAAAAGTAGAGTAGTTAGCCTTGGAAATTTCCTTTTTACTGGGTACATTCACTGATATGTTGCACGTCTATTTAATACAGTCAGCTGTAATGTATCAATGCTGGGCTTGAAGTTACACTCTCAGCTCTTTAAATCCCATCCGGTAAGATTTAAGGGTCAATTGCAGAGTACCTGCCATTGCCTAGCACAAACTAGGCACTTACTTAGTACCCTTACCCTTGGTGGCCAGCACTGAAAAGGCAGGTAATTTAATCAACTGTTGAGAATTTGTCTGAGGTTATGTGATTCTTTGAAAACCTTGGCTCATATATCTTAATTTTATTCTTTTGTCTGGATGTTCTTTGTCATTTATAACCACGTTTGTGTCATGGCTATTCATTATTTACCTAAGTAGTCTTAAAAATAATTGATGAAGACAAGTGTGAGATGAAAAACATTTTTCTAATGTAGTTTTTGTGACTGTGAACGTAGAAAAAAGAATTCAAGCCCTCTGCTTAGTAGAGCATAAAAGTGTTGTTCTTGTGTGCCAGTTCATTTCTTTCATTAATTTAGCAAATTGGTTTTGTGTGTCTGTTATGCTCCAGGCCCTGTTAGTCAATGGGGATACAGTAGTAAATAAGGCAGGCCCTGACTTAAGGAATCTACATCTCCTAGGCAAAATAGACAAATAGTGAAAATGCACTGTGTTAATTGTTATAATAGATTGAATGTAGGGTGTTATGGATGTACACAGAAGATGATCTAACACTGTTTTAAGAAAGTTTAGGGGTATCAGGGGAAGTATCATGGGAGAAAATAATATATAATTTGAGACCTGAGGACAAGTAGGAGTTATTCAGGCATAAAATAGTGGGGAAGAGGAATATTCCAGAAAAACATCTAATAGCCAAAGAGAAAATACATTTGGAGAACTGAAAACCTTTAGTACACCTGGAACATGGAGTTTGTTGGTAGAGTGACAAAAATGAGACTGGATAGTCAAGCAGGGACTAGATTATGAACAGCTTTGTGACTAATATTAGAGTCTAGACTTTATCATAAGGGATATAGGAAACCACTGGAGTTTTTAAAGCAGGAAAATGATTTGACCAGATTTGTATTCAGAAAAGTCATTCTGTCTTTCTTAGTTGGAAGTTAATAGGTAATATGTAAAACTGAAAAATCAAGAAAAAGTACAGACATGTTATTGAGAAAGAAGGGGATAAATATTAGAGGAAATAACTAAAAGAACTGAGGGTGGTTGGTCTTAGGACTTGGGAATCAGGGTAGGGAAGAGTTAGGTCAGGAACTGATTTTTTTTCTTCCTGTAAAAGCCTTGTAGAATGATTTAACTTTCTTAATCTATGTGCAGTGTAGTACAGTGGTTAAGAATATGGATGCTAAGACCAGACTGCCTGGGTTGAATCTTGCCTCCACTATTTATAAATTGCTTAATTTCTCTATGATTAAGTTTTCCTCTCTGTAAAAATGGGAATAACAACAGAACTTATAGAATTTTTGTGAGGATTAAATGAGTTAATACAAATAAAACACTAAAACAGTGCATGGTGTGTAATAAACACTGAGTTTTAGCTGTTATTCTTACATGTCAGCACTGTTCAGGTACTAATATATAAGGAGGATAGACAAATTTACAATCGTGGGGCATTTTTTAAATGTTGCTTTTAGTAATCAAGAGAACAAGCGAACAAAAAAGTCAGAACAGGTATAGAGTTCATCAACATGATTATTAAGATTAATCTAATGCACATATAAGGAATGTTGTATCTAACAACTGTAGAGTACACATTCTTTTCAAGAACCCATGGAACATTTGTAAAATAGACCAAAGAAATTCTCAAATATCAAAGAGTGAAAATTATGTAGATAGTGATGTCTATTCACAATACATTTAAGCTAGAAGTCAACACAAAAGGTAATTGTAAAATTCCTCATAAAATTAGAAATTTAAAAATACACTTCAGATGAACCCATAAGTCAAAAAAAGAATCATGATTAAAATTGGAGAATAGTAATTTAAACTACTATGGATCAAAATTTGGGATGCTGTTTAAGATCAGTTAAAGTTCTACATGTGGGACTTCCCTGGTGACGCAGTGGTTGAGAGTCCGCCTGCCGATGCAGGGGACACGGGTTCGTGCCCCGGTCCGGGAGGATCCCACATGCCACGGAGTGGCTGGGCCCGTGAGCCATGGCCGCTGAGCCTGCGCGTCCGGAGCCTGTGCTCCGCAACGGGAGAGGCCACAGCAGTGAGACGCCCGCGTACCGCAAAAAAAAAAAAAAAAGTTCTACATGTGTATTTTAGAATAGAAAACCTAAAAATTAAGGAGTTTTTATTTCAGGAAACTCAGGGAAGAAAAATAGAAAAGTAGAATTATTAGCATAGGAAACATTTCAAAAGCCAAGTTCACAGGCAGTGGCCAAGGGCTAGTTCCCATAAGCAGGCTAAAGATCAGGTCTGCTATGTTAACTTTTTCCAGGACATTAAGGATTTGAAACTATGGGGGCTTTGATACACTGCCAGGAGGAGAGTAAATTGGTACATCCACTTTGGAAAACAGTTTGGCGTTATCTAATAGTTAACCCTGCATTTCCTCTCCTAGATATATGTGTTATAGAAACTACTACACTTGTACCATGACACATATATAAGAATACTCAGTCTCATTATTGGTAACTGTCCAAAACTGTAGAATAGGTAAATTATGGTAAATTATCACAATAGAATAGTACAGTATAATAGAATACAACATGAAATGAAAATTAATCAACAGCTACGTTGATATGAATAACTCATAAAAGTATTCAAATGATCCTGTTTATATAAAGTTCCAAAACAGACAAAACTTAAATATATTGTTTAGGAATACACAAATAAGGGTTGTAAGACTATATAATACACTGTTCCATACATACCATAGTAGATGTTCAATAAATATTTCATAAATAAATAAATCGATTTTATCTCTGAAGCAGAAATGGTGAATACCAATTTAAAAAGAAAAGTCTAATAGAGAACAGACTTGTGGTTGCCGTGGGGAAGGGATGGATTGGAAGTTTCGGATTAGCAGACACAAACATATATATAGAATGGTTAAACAACAAGGTCCTACTGTATAGCACGGGGAACTATATTCAATATCCTGTAATAAGCCATGATAGAAAAGAATATAATAAAAGAATATATATATATATGTATAACTGAATCACTTTGCTGTATAGCAGAAACTAACAACATTGTAAGTTAACTATACTTCAATAAAATAAATTTTAAAAAAACGAAGAAAAGTCTAGCTTTTATTATATATTGTAGGGAGTAAGGATGGAAATAGTAAAGATAGCTTTGTTTATAAAGTTTCTTCTTACTAAACAAGAGACCCTTTTTCAGGCTTTTATCTTGACTATCAATAGATGAAATATGGAAATTAAATAAACATCTATGTATTAAACATACATTAAACCAGCATCTGTAAATGTGCATGTGTGTCAATTCCAAAAGAAATATTTGGGCTTCCCTGGTGGCGCAGTGGTTGAGAGTCCACCTGCCGATGCAGGGGACACGGGTTCGTGCCCCGGTCTGGGAAGATCCCACATGCCACGGAGCAGCTAGGCCCGTGAGCCATGGCCGCTGAGCCTGCGCGTCCGGAGCCTGTGCTCCTCAACGGAGAGGCCACAACAGTGAGAGGTCCGCGTACCGGGGGGAAAAAAAAAAAAAAAGCCAAAAGAAATACTTGCAACCCAAGGGGCTCTGGAATTATTTATTTATACTGAACTCATCTTTCAAAATAATTCTGGTGAGAAGCCATTAGAATGCCCCATCTTCAAAAACTAGTATAGCATCAAGTTAATGAATGTTCTTTCAAATAAACTGTTACTATTGACTATTACTATATCTAACTTTTTAAAATTGCCAATGTGTATTTTTTGAAATTCTCATCCTGATACTGCCTTGTGACTGTTAGGATGGATGACTTAACAAGGTCCTTTATATAATTTATCAGCTTTTATATTTAAAATAATGTTTGAAAACTACTTAAGTCATCTAAACTCCAAGAAGGAAACCAAATTTTTGCCTGAGAAATCCTTTTCACAGTGAAAGGCTTTAAGTGGAAGTGGCAAACTCAGATGCCTGTGGTGGCCACCAAGGTAGTAAATGAGAGGAGAAGGATGGGAACTGTGGCAAATCTAGATCACATAGTCCTCCCTCTCTGAACAGGGCAACTCCTACTCAACTCTATAGCCATGAGGGAATGTGGACTGTGGTGCCAAATCTTCTAATTTTTAAAAATATGTCATATATTTGACATTAATTCAGAACTTTTAAGCACTATGCAAGTGATCCAAAACAAGTCTGTGGGCAGGATCTAGCTGCCAGGTTATTAGTTCACAAATGATTTTAAAAGGATATACAATTTTGGTAAAATAATTTTCATTGTGTTTTACATATAGTCGACAGAGGTACGTTCTTGGAGACACAGCAATGCAGAAGATGGCCAAGTCCCATGTTTTCTTAAGTGGTATGGGTGGTCTTGGTTTGGAAATTGGTAAGCAGTATTTTTATTCATAATTTTATGTGATGCTTTTGAGCAACATAATTTAAAGAATTTAATTCCTTTCCCTTGTATTATTTTCTATAAAGGAAATTAGATCCAAAACCTTGATCAGGTTCAGTTTTGATTTTGGTTGGGGGGGCAGCTGGGGCAAGAGTATTTCATACTGTTACATTCTTCCACAAGGAACCAGTAATGACTCTCCTGCTTCTCTTTTTGTGATGTTGATAGTTATTAATGATCTTTCTCTGTATCCATTAATTCATTATGGTAGAGCACACATGCACACATTCATAACAGCATGTCTGGAAGCATACACTGAAATTTTAAGAATGATTGTCTCAGTGTGGTTTGATTATGGAAAATTTTTTTTTCTTTTTGTTCATCCATGTTTTCTAAGGAACCTATATTTCTTAGGTAGTAAAAAGTTAAAATTATTCAGAGATTTAACCAAACTCCATGAAGACATATCTAATATACAATTCCTAATATTAAGCTATTCCTTTTTTTTTTTCTTCCCCCTTTATAGCAAAGAATCTTGTTCTTGCAGGGATTAAGGTGAGTAAATGTCCTTGGTAAGAAGAATTGTTTGTTTGTTACGAACTCTTTTTTTTTTCCTCTCATCCGTAGTGGTAATATTAGTTACACTTTGGCCTAATTATTGCTTCTTCATTTAGTAGCAAAATTGTCATAATTCTCTATTTTCCTCCTTTTAAAAAGCTTTTTATTACAGAAAATTTCAAAATTATCCAAAAAAAGAGAATAGTGTTAGCAAAACCCCATGTATCCATCATGCACCTGCAGTTATTAGCTCATAGACAGATTTGTTTCATGTATCTTCTTCCCATTCCCCACTGCCCCCAACTGCCAAATTATTTTAATATCAATCTCAGACATCCTATTATATCATTCTTAAATATTTTACTATAAACCTCTAAAAGATAAGGGTGCCTTTTGAAAACATAACCACAGTATCACTTCCACACCTAAAAACGTTAACAGTTTTTTAAGATCATTGTGATCTTTAAACAGAACTTAGCAACTTAAACAACAGCATTTACCTCAGTTTCTTTGGGGCAGGAATCAGGTGCAACTTAGCAGACTCCTCTGAGGATCTTTCACAAAGCTCCAGTCACCAATATTGGCAGGGCCTGCAGTCATCTTGAGGCTAGGGAAAGGATCTGCTTCCCAAACCTGCCCATGTAGTTATGGATCGGATTCAGTGGCAAGGTTGTGTCGTTCAACTTTCCCACCTCAGTCCCTTGCTGGCTATTAGTCGGAGGTCACCCTCAGTTCCTTGCCATGTGGCCCTCTTCATAGGGCAGCTCACAATATGGCAGCTTGTTCCATCGGAGTAAGCAAGCAAAAGACAAGAAAGGGAGGGGCTTCCCTGGTGGCGCAGTGGTTGAGAGTCCGCCTGCCGATGCAGGGGACACGGGTTCGTGCCCCGGTCCGGGAAGATCCCACATGCCGCGGAGCGGCTGGGCCCATGAGCCATGGCCACTGAGCCTGCGTGTCCGGAGCCTGTGCTCCGCAACGGGAGAGGCCACAACAGTGAGAGGCCCGCATACTGCAAAAAAAAAAAAGGGAATGTGCTAGCAAGATAAATCGCAGTCTTTTGTAACCTAATCTCAGAAGTGACATTCCATCACCTATGCTGTAGTCCTTAAAAGCAAGTCACTAGGAGGAGACAGGATTGCACAAAGGCCTGAATATCAGGAAGTGGGAATCATTGGGTTATCTTTGAAGCCTGCCTACCACAATCGTCAAGTATCTAGTTAGAGTCCATATTTTCCCAGTCGTCTAAAGAAAGAATTTTTCTTAAATTTGTTTTGTTCTAATCAGGATCCAAGTAAAGTCCATATACTGGACTTGGTTTCTTTGAATCAATAGGTTTCCCTTCCCTGATTCTTTTTCTTTCTTTCAGTTTACTTTTTAAAGAAATCAGGTCATTTTTCACGTGTACCTCCATCTCTGTATTTCTTATAAACTGGTCATTATATCCAGAGAATCAGATTCAGATTTGATTCTTTTGGCACTACTGCTTCACAAATGATATTGTGTTCTCCCATCAGGAGGAAATAATATTCTGTTATCTTTTTTTGTGATTATTACTACCTATTAATGATCACTGCCTAGATCATTATTTTATTGGGGCTGTGATATTCTATTTCTGTCATTTCTATTTCATTTATTAATGGGAATAATATTTTAGAAAAATTTCCATTCATCACTTGTTTGGTTTCGCTACATATAATTAGTACATGTGTAAAAGGCAAGATAAATACTTGATTTTCCCCCTTTATTTACTACTTTTCAAAATCACTGGTTTTCTCTGATCCCTCAACAGTGACAGGTGAAACTTGGGTGGTATGTGTGTATGTGAACATCATGATGGATTTAAACGTATTTGATGTGTTTTGAGTCATTGATGCTCAGATTGTTTCATCTTTGCTTTGGGGGTACTTCTTGAAGTCCTTGAGTCCTTTTGACACTACCCCAGTATTCTTTGGTTGTCACTGCCTGTAAAGTCTTACCAGTGGACAGAGCTAGAACATTCATTGTGAATGAACACTGAAATTTCTGAGTTTCAAGTTTAGGATTACAGGGTACTTACTTATTTACTTCTTAGATTTTATATTTGTCTCTCTTCTCTTACTATAAGGTTTTGGGTCTTAATGACATGAACCTGATTACTTATTTGCTTTATCCTATATTATATCCTGTTATATCTATGACATAGTTTTGGAATAACAGTTCCAGCATTATTAATAACAATATGATTATTGAAAACAGTTTAAGATAAATTGTTTTATCCTTAGTGTCCCATCTGGATTTGGCAGACAAATTAACTGCTTTCTTAAGTCACTTTAAATAATTCCTTTGTGTAATTATGCAACAAATTCAAATAGATAGTTTTGTCCATTTATTCATTTTACTTTGGATTTTTAGGGATTGCTTTTTTAATTTGATTTAGTTTTATTATTATATGAGACATATAATTCAAAGTCAAATTTATAAAGCAAAGTATATTCAGGTAAGTCTAGCATCTCTCTACCCTATTTCCTCCTTCCCTTATTAGATTGCCTTCTTTTTTTAATCTGTTTTTAAATATAAGCAAATACATACATATAGACATGCAAATCTGTATGTGTGTATGTACATATTTATCCCCACCTGCCTTTCTTAGGTAAAGTGCCATACTTCTACCTTGCTTTTTATCACATACCAGCATATCCTGGTATTACTCCATAGTGATAAATATATTTTTTCACTTATTTTTTTCATAGCTGCATGAATATATGTTGTGTTGATGTATCATACGTAATTATACCCAGTTCCTCATTGGTGGACATTTTGATTATTTTCAGTCTGTTGCTATTACACGTAGTGCTGCAGCTAAGAGTCTTGTACATATGTATTTTTGTATTATTTCCAGTGTGTCTTTGTGATAGATTCTTAAAAGTGGGATTGCTGTGTCAAAGGAGAAATGTACTTGTCATTTTGCTAAAGAATGCCAATTTTTTTTCCTTTGAGGTTTTGTGCTACTTCATATTCCCACCAGTAATGTATGAGAATGCCTGATTTACTTCACTCTCACCAATTTGGATTTATGCCATTCTGATGAATGAGAAAAGGTGTTTCATTCTTGAGCAAGGTTGAACATGCTTCAATATTTTAAAGGGCCCTATGTATTTCTTTTTCAGTATACTCTGTGTTCATGTACCTTGCCCCTTTTTCTATAAGATTTGTGGCTTGAAATATAAGTTAAAAATATATTTTCCAGTTAGTCAGTTTTCTTTCTTACTTAGAACATGACCGTTTGGAAATGTTAGTTTATGTGAATTTTTAAAATCTTTGTATATATGTTGATCTGTATAATGTGCTACTTTTCTAAACTTAAATTCTCTTACTGTTTTTTAAAGTAGTTTTTCACATAGCATAAAGGCACCCTGGTGATGTAAGTGCATGGTAATATGCCTAATTTATTCATTTTTTTAAAGTCAACTAGGGTTCAGTACTATCTGAAAAATAAAGTACATATACACACACCTACAGCAAGCATATAGTATATCTATTTGGAATTACAATATTACCATCATGTTAATTATTTTTTACTTAATTAATTGAGAATTGTTATTGATAAATGTCATAAGTGGAAAGTATTATTCTTATTGTCATCAGTATACAACTATCGTTACATGAACGTCTCTGTAACTTGGAATTACAATTTTACTGTGTTAAGTAATCAAAACACTGCTTTTAACATTTGTCTTATCTCACTTCACAGTTGACAGTTGAATAATGAAGCTATATTCAAGTTAATGTAACAGTAATCTCTACCAAAAAAATCATATACCAGCATTAAAAAATTATTTTGCGTTATAAAAAAAAATAAAGTAGTTTTTCCATGAACTTTTTTGGGTTTCCAGATGTATATAGTCATATCGTCTGTGAATGGATCTAACTTTATAACCTTTCCAATTACTAGGACTTTAATTACTTTCTATTGTCTAATTAGATAATTCTTCCAAGTCAGTGTAAATAGTATTGGAAATAGTGAGCATCCTTGTCTTACTCCTGACTTTAACAGATAGTTTTCTCTTTTTTGAAGGCACTTACAATTCATGATACAGAAGAATGCCAAGCATGGGATCTAGGAACCAACTTCTTTCTCTGTGAAGATGATGTTGTTAGTATGAGAAACAGGTGAAGATAAGATATTTTGATGTATTATCATAGGATTTTTTTTTCTTACTGTTGTAGTTACTTAGAATATTTTCTGTATCCAGAACACCAGTTCAATCATAGTTGTTTAACTCATAACCATAAATTCACTCTACTGTAGATAAGTAAGTGTTGACATTTAATTATTTATATTTGTCAAAAATTTAATACATTCACATTGCTACCTAGAAATGCATTTATTTAAGATTGTTTAAGTAGGTCTTTATTATTACTGAATCATTAAGAGCCTTAAGGAGCATTGACCTATAAGGGTACACTTTGAGATTATGTGACTTACTATGGAATATGACAGTGTGCTACATCTCAAGATTGTATAGTAAAAATAAGTTTTAACTTCTTTTATTCCTCTCCAGTTTAAATTCCCATGAAACTTTGTAACATTCACGTTCTTCTGATGTCATCAAAGTGTCCAAGTTTGAAAGATTGAGTATATTTATTGAACAAAAGAGTAGTAAAAGTCTTTTTTCTTTTTCTTTTCTTGTTTTAGGGCTGAAGCTGTACTTCAACGTATTGCAGAATTAAATCCATATGTTCATGTCACATCATCTTCTATTCCTTTAAATGAAACTACCGATCTTTCCTTCTTACATAAATACCAGGTTGGTACTCCATTTTATATTAGATGTTATTGACAGACTCCAAGGCAAATCATTATGTATTAATATAGTATAACTAATTTAACCTAGTCTGTTGAGCAGCTCAAAAAATTTCAGGTAAAAAGACTTAGACTAATACATTTCAAGTGCTTCGTTTTAGGGAAAGGGCCTAGTAACCACTCACAAAGTAAATATATTGGTCAGCTATTTTCACAGTAATGTACATGAAAAACTACCCAAATTTAGTGGTTTATAGCAACATGTATTTCTTTCTCATGCATCTGCATGTCAGTTTGAGTTCTGCTGTTCTAGGCTAAACTTGAACTCCACAATCTGGGTTCTGGTCTGTGTACCTCTCTTGGACCAAGAGGCTACCTAAGACATGGTCTCATAGCAATAGCAGAAATGCAAAGGAGTGAGTGTAACCATTCAAACACATTTTAAGCCTCTGTTTGTGTTGCTTCCATTAATAGTCTGTTGGCCAAAGCAGGTCACATGGACAAACCCAAAGTGAAGGAGCAGGAAAGCACACTATACTCTTCCTAAGGCCATGGGCAGAGAGTAATGTATAACCCAGGAACAAGGAAGTAAATAATGTGGACCAACAATTCAGTGTAAGTCAGGTAACAAAAACAAAATTTCTCAGCACCTTGAAAGTTCTAAAAGTGACTAGATTGACCCTGATTTTCCCTGTGATTAAATTATGATGTTATCCATCGTCTAGGGAAAAGCACTCCTGTGTTTCTTTAAGATCTCAATACTTCTGGCACTTGTGTGACTATATGCATGTGGGTTTTCCCGCCAACACCATCAAACAATTCTCCAACTCTCTGGACACCTAGCTTGGTGTCCTACAGTTTAATCCAGTTCTGATACTGTCTGCCTGGAGAAATAGTGTTAGATTCCACAGGTTAAGGGCTCAGTCCCACAAGAACCCACACCCTCCAACCCCTTTATGACTCCAATTTCAAGTCCAGGTTGTTACCTGTGCTTCTGAGGACTGGCTATAAATCAGAGGTTTCCACATCCCCTTCCTCAGGTTCAATTAATTTGCCAGAGCAGCGCACAGACTCAGGAAAAGAGTTTACTTACTAGATCACCAGTTTTTTGTAAAAGGCTATAACTCAAGAACTGCCAGATAGAAGAGATTCATAGGTCAAGGTATAGGGAAAGGGTTGCCAAGCTCCCATGCCCTCTCCAGGTATGCCATGTTCACAAACTTGGAAGCTCTCTTAAGCTCCTGGTTCAGGGATTTTTGTGGAGGCTTCATTATGTAAGCATGAATGAGTAACACATTGGCCGTTGGTGATTAAGTCAGTCTCCAGCCCCAGAGGTCTGGGAGATAGGGCTGAAAGTTCTGAACCTCACATCCTAAGGTTGGTTCCTCTAACAACCAGCCCCCATCCTTAGGGGCTTTCCAAAAGCCCCTCATTAACATAAACTCAGGTATGGCTGAAAGGGCTTGTTATGAATAACAAGACATTCACTTCATCTTTATCACTCTGAAGCTATTTCAGGAAATAGGACAAAACTAAATATTATAACAAAAGATGCACCTATAGCTCTTATATAGGAAATTACAAGTGTGGTAGGAGCTATGTGGCAGGAACCTTGGATGAAGACCAAAATATATATTTCTTACTATAATCATAATATCACACCCACTTAAAAATCAGTGTAGACTTCCATTCTTGACTGGATAGCTTGAAATCCATCCTGCTACAGAGATGCTTCATAGACTGTCTACAATAGAACTGCTTAATATACTTCCTTTTCAATGATTACATGAGGTCAGAATATGTAAGGGAGGTGCTCAGAGACCAAAAATGAATAGGTAGCTAACAGAAGACCAGTTAACTGTTGGCTGTGGTCATTTTCAGGGACAGGGTTTGCCTGTATCAGTAACCACATTTCTTGTGAATTAATGGTCACACAAAAACGATAAATATTTGTCTATATGTGATGGAAAAGTGTAATTGAGACATACCACCTTTTGTAACTCTCTGGAACCTCAGAAAGCTACACCCTTAACGAAAGGGTGTAGGAGAACAATCTTTGCCCATCAGAACAAGAAGCTTGTCTGTTTTCTTTTGAGCTCTGAATAAAAAAAAAAATCTTCTCTGGGAGTTCATAACAATAGGCCTGCCCTCACATAAGTTTGGAGTAAACTTTATAATCCGTTGTATTCTAAAATTTCGCAAGCTGAGAACTTAACATAAAACATAGTACTGCCCCTGTCCACCTCCCTGTGGCTGCCCGGCTGGCCGAAAAGTTTCTCCAGGTGCAGAATTCCGGTCTTCGTGACCACCAGCGCGAGTGTGCGCACCAGTCAGGAGCCAGCCTGCCCGATGGCCCGGGGAAATGGATATATCAGAAACTGAAGCAAGAAGGTACTCGGCAGAGGGTGGAATCAAGATGGTGGACTAGGAGGATGCAGAATTCGTGTCTCTGCACAACTAGGGCACCTACCAAGCACCTGTGGTGGACCACGTACATATATGAGGACGGGAGGAAGCCCCACAGACTGGGTCCTAAGCAAAGGCCCCGCCCCACGCTTGAACGTCACCCTGCCTAAGCCCCGCCCCCAAGGCCTTTTCCAGCTGTGTGGGTCCTGAGCCTAGGCCCGGCCCCATGCTCAAACGTCACCCCCTGCACCAGCCTAGGTCCCGCCCCACCCTAACCCCACGCCTGCCTAAGTTCCATCCCTGCCTAAACTCCGACCCCATAGCCACGGCTATTTTTTTTCTTCATTTTTTTCCTCTCTTCCTTTTTCCTCTTTTAGATTGAAGTTCTATCTACCTTGTTGATTCACTGTTGTTCATTCATTTATATTTTATTTTTCCTAATCTTTTATTTTTCTAATTTTATTTTATTCTTTATACTTGTTATTGTTCTCTTCTTTTGGCTTGTTCCCCTGCCCCCTGCCCCGCCCCTTTCTTTTTCTGTTATGGTTTTATTTTACCTTCTGGCAGTTGTTTCAATTATATTTTTATTTTTCCTAATATATTTTTTATCTTTCTAAATTTATTTTGTTTTTTATTCTTTGATATTGTACTGCTTTTTAATCTTTCTTTTTTTTCTTTCCTTTTTTTTTTTTTTTGCCATGCCCTGCAGCTTGCAGGATCTTGGTTCCTATTTCAGAGGTTGGGCCCGAGCTCCTGTGATGCGAGCTCTGAGTCCAAACCACTGGACTAACAGAGAACCTCAAACCCCAGGGTATATTAATCGGAGTGAGGCCTCCCGGAGGTTCTAATCTCAGCACCAAGACCCGGCTTTATCCAACTGCCTGCAAACTCCAGTGTTGGAACGCCTCAGGCCAAACAACCAGTAAGACAGGAATACAACCCCACCCAACAACAACAACAAAAAAAAATGACAAAAAAATGTGTTACAGATGAAGGAGCATGGTAAAAACCTACAATACTAAATAAATGAAGACAAAATAGGCAACCTACCTGAAAAAGAATTCAGAGTAATGATAGTAAAGATGATCCAAAATCTCAGAAATAGAATGGTGAAAATACAAGAAACATTTAACAAGAGTCTAGAAAAACTAAAGAGCAAACAAACAGTGATGAACAACACAATTACTGAAATTAAAAATACTCTAGAAGGAATCAATAGCAGAATAACTGAGACAGAAGAACAGATAAGTGAGCTGGAAGATAAAATGGTGGAAATAACTGCCAGGGAGCAAAATAAAGAAAAATGAGTGAAAAGAATTGAGGACAGTCTCAGAGACCTCTGGGACAACATTAAACACACCAACATTTGAATTATAGGGGTCCCAGAAGAAGAAGAGAAAAAGAAAGGGTCTGAGAAAATATTTGAAGACTATAGTTGAAAACTTCCCTAACATGAAAAAGGAAATAGTCAAGTCCAGGAACCTCAGAGAGTCCCATACAGGATAAACCCAAAGAGAAACACACCGAGACACATATTAATCAAACTATCAAAAATTAGGTACAAAGAAAAAATATTAAAAGCAGCAAGGGAAAAGCAACAAATAACATAGAAGGGAATCCCCATAAGGTTAACAGCTGATCTTTCAGCAGAAACTCTGCAAGCCAGAAGGGAGTGGCAGGACATATTTAAAGTGATGAAGGAGAAAAACCTACAACCAAGATTACTCTACCCAGCAAGGATCTCATTCAGTTTCAACAGAAAAATTAAAACCTTTATAGAGAAGCAAAAGGTAAGAGAATACAGCAAATCAAACCAGCTTTACAACAAATGCTAAAGGAAAGTCTCTAGGCAGGAAACACAAGAGAAGGAAAAGACCTACAATAACAAACACAGAACAATTAAGAAAATGGCAGTAGGAACATATTGATAACTACCTTAAATGTAAATGGATTAAATGCTCCAACCAAAAGATATAGACTGGCTGAATGGATACAAAAACAATATGCTGACTACCAGGGACCCACTTCAGACCTAGGAACACATACAGACTGAAAGTGAGGGGATGGAAAAAGATACTCCATGCAAATGGAAATCAAAAGAAAGCTGAGTAGCAATCCTCATATCCACAAAATAGACTTGAAAATAAGACTATTACAAGAGACAAAGAAGGACACTACATAATGATCAAGGGGTCAATCCAAGAAGATATAAGAATTGTAAATATTTATGCGCCCAGCATAGGAGCACCTCAATACATAAGCCAAATGCTAACAGCTGTAAAAGGGGAAATCAACAGTAACACAATCATAGTAGGGGATATTTATACCCCACTTTCACCAATGGACAGATCATCCAAAATGAAAATAAATAAGGAAACACAAGCTTTAAATGATACATTAAAGAAGATAGACCTAATATTTATTGGAAATTCCATCCAAAAACAACAGAATACACTTCTCAAGTGCTCATGGAACATTCTCCAGGATAGACCATATCTTGGGTCACAAATCAAGCCTTGGTAAATTTAAGAATATTGAAATTGTATCAAATGTCTTTTCGGACCACAATGGCATGAGACTAGATATCAATTACAGGAAAAAAAAAACTAAAAAATACAAACACGTGAGGAGGCTAAACAGTATGCTACTAAATAACCAAGTGACGACGACCCAAAACCTATGGGATGGAACAAAAGCAGTTCTAAGGGGAAGTTTATGGCAATACAATCCTACCTCAAGAAACAAGAAAAATCTCAAACAGCCTAACCTTACACCTAAAGCAATTAGAGGAAGAAGAAGAAAAAAACCCAAAGTTAGCAGAAGGAAAGAAATCATAAAGATCAGATCCAAAAAGAAATGAAAAAGAAGTGAAGAAAACAATAGCAAAGATCAATAAAACAAAGAGCTGGTTATTTGAGAAGATAAATAAAATTGATAAACTGTTAGCCAAACTCATCAAGAAAAAAAGGGAGAAGACTCAAATCAATAGAATTAGAAATGAAAAGGAGAAGTATCAACTGACACTGAAGAAATACAAAGGATCATGAGAGATTACTACAAGCCATTATATGCCAATAAAATGGACAACCTGGAAAAAGGAAAAATTCTTACAAAAGTAACAACCTTCCGTGACTGAACCAGGAAGAAATAGAAAATATAAACAATCTAATCACAAGCCCTGAAAATGAAATTGTGATTAAAATTTTTCCAACAAACAAAAGTTCAGGACCAGATGGCTTCACAGGTGAATTCTATCAAACATTTAGAGACGAGCTAATACCTATCCTTCTCAAACTCTTCCAAAATATAGCACAGGGAGGAACACTCCCAAACTCATTCTTTGAGGCTACCATCACCCTGATTCCAAAACCAGACAAAGATGTCACAAAAGAAGAAAACTATAGGCCATTATCACCGATGAACATAGGTGCAAAAATCCTCAAAAAATACTAGCAAAAAGAATCCAGCAGAACATTAAAAGGATCATACACGATGATCAAGTGGGGTTTATCCCAGGAATGCAAGGATTCTTCAATATATGCAAATCAATCAATGTGATAAACCATATTAACAAATTGAAGGAGAAAAACCATATGATCATCTCAATAGATGGAGAGGGCTTCCCTGGTGGCGCAGTGGTTGAGAGTCCGCCTGCCGATGCAGGGGACACGGTGTCCCGGTCCGGGAGGATCCCACATGCCGTGGAGCGGCTGGGCCCATGAGCCATGGCCACTGAGCCTGCGTGTCTGGAGCCTGTTGCTCCACAACGGGAGAGGCCACAACAGTGAGAAGCCTGCGTATCGCAAAAAAAAAAAAAAAAAGAAAAAAATAGATGGAGGAAAAGCTTTCAACAAAGTTCAACATGCATTTATGATAAAAACTCTCCAGGAAAAAAAAAAAAAAAAAAAACCTCTCCAGAAAGTGGGCATAGAGGGAACCTACCTCAACATAATAAAGACCATGTAGGACAAACCCACAGCCAACATTGATCTCAATGGTGAAACACTGGAACCATTTCCACTAAGATCAGGAACAAGAAAAGGTTGCCCACTCGCACCAGTTATTCAACTTAGTTTTGGAAATTTTAGCCACAGCTATCAGAGAAGAAAAAGAAATAACAGGAATCCAAATCGGAAAAGAAGTAAAACTGTCACTGTTTGCATATGACATGATACTATACATAGAGAATCCTAAAGATGCTACCAGAAAACTACTAGAGCTAATCAATGAATTTGGTAAAGTAGCAGGATATAAAATTAATGCACAGAAATCTCTTGCATTCCTATACGCTAATGATGAAAAATCTGAAAGAGAAATTAAGGAAACACTCCCATTCACCATTGCAACAAAAAGAATAAAATACCAGGAATAAACCTACCTAAGGAGACAAAAGACCTGTATGCAGAAAATTATAAGACACTGATGAAAGAAATTAAAAATGATACAAACAGATGGAGAGATATACCATGTTCTTGGATTGGAAGAATCAACATTGTGAAAATGACTACTTCCCAAAGCAATCTACAGATTCAGTGCAATCCCTATCAAACTACCACTGGCATTTTTCATAGAACTAGAACAAAAAAATTTCACAATTTGTATGGAAACACAAAAGACCCCGAATAGCCAAAGCAGTCTTGAGAAATAAAAACGGAGCTGGAGGAATTAGTTTCCCTGACCTCAGACTATACTACAAAGCTACAGTAATCAAGGCAGTATGGTACTGGCCAATAACAGAAATATAGATCAATGGAACAAGATAGAAAGCCTAGAGGTAAATCTATGCACATATGGTCACCTTATCTTTGATAAAGGAGGCAAGAATATACAGTGGAGAAAAGACAACCTCTTCAATAAGTGGTGCTGGGAATACTAGACAGCTGCATGTAGAAGAATGAAATTAGAACAGTTCCTAACATCATACACAAAAATAAGTTCAAAATGGATTAAAGACCTAAATATAAGGCCAGACACTATAAAATTCTTAGAGGAAAACATACGCAGAACACTCTATGATGTAAGTCACAGCAAGATCCTTTTTGACCCCACCTCTTTGAGAAATGGAAATAAAAACAATAATAAACAAATGCGACCTAATGGAACTTAAAAGCTTTTGCACAGCAAAGGAAAACATAAGACGAAAAGACAACTCTCAGAATGGGAGAAAATATTTGCAAATAAAGCAACTGACAAAGGATTAATCTCCAAAATATACAAGCAGCTCATGCAGCTCAATATCAAAAAAACAACCCTATCCCAAAATGGGCAGAAGACCTAAATAGATATTTCTGCAAAGATATACAGATTGCCAACAAACACATGAAAGGATGCTCAACATTACTAATCATTAGAGAAATGCAAATCAAAAGTACAATGAGCTATCACCTCACACTGGTGAGAATGGCCATCATCAAAAAAATCTACAGACATTAAATGTTGGAGAGGGTGTGGAGAAAAGGGAACCCTCTTGCACTGTTGGTGGGAATATAAATTGATACAGCCACTATGGAGAACAGTATGGAGGTTCCTTAAAAAACTAAAAATAGAACTACCATATGAGCCAGCAGTCCCACTACTGGGCGTATACCCTGAGAAAACCATAGTTCAAAAAGGGTCATGTACCACAGTGTTCATTGCAGCTCTATTTACACTATCCAGGACATGGAAGCACCCTAAGTGTCCCTCAACAGATGAATGGATAAAGACGTGGCACATACATACAATGGAATATTACTCAGCCATAAAAAGAAACGAAATTGAGTTGTTTGTAGTGAGGTGGATGGACCTAGTGTTTGTCATACTGAGTGAACTCTAATGTGTGACTGTAAGTCTAGTGCATCATTAACCTAAGGACCTCACCATTTGGAAGTTACAGTTTTCTCCATCAGCTTCCCTTATCCTTTTTGGTCTGGCTCTTTTCCTTAAACTGTGGAAACGTCTTTCTTTCAAGTTGCTTTTGTTGCAGAGTTAAGCAAATGGCTGTTAGCAGCTGTGGTAAAAAAAAAAATCCACAGAATACCCCAGCTGTTCATCTGCTTCTCAGAAAAATGTACTTTGTGTATTTTTTTGTAAAACAAAGCTTTTTCCAGTGTCAGTGGTGGAAATGTCACAGAAATTGAGCATTGGTAGTTCAGAATTTATAGTTTCACCAGAGAGAAAAAAAGAAAGACAAGCCAGCAAAGGTATTACCTCTGGAAAAGATTTGGTAAATATTGAAGATTCTACATCTCAACACAAGTTGGTGTCCCATTCCCTAATTCCATCTCTAGATTCATCCATAGACCATGGGCCCTTGTCAGCCAATTCATTGCCTTCTTAACTATTAAAGTAACATTTCTTTCTTACATAAGGGGTGAGAGAAGTTGGTTGATAATTTCTTTTATGCTGTTTCCAACCACTGCCCAAGTTAATGATTTCCCAGGATTATGAATAATTCAGAATGTTATTCCAGCTTTTTTAAAAAATGGTTTATATGGAAATGAATTGGTTTTCAAATAGAATTAAATCAGAATTTTGGGGCATTTTCTTCGGTTGATTCAGAATAAGATTTATGGTTGTGGTTAAATATAGGATGGTTATTATTTAAGACAGTTCCTGGTTATGTAGATGGAATATCAAATACACCTTACAAAACTGACTTGCATTAGTTACAATCTATGACTACCCAGTTGGACTGGTTTTGGTATATTCACCTTTTATAGAGAAGAGGCACTGTGGAAGACTGTCATTGATATAGTACAACTTTGGAGACAGAGAGCAGTAAGTTTAAGAAAAGTTAGGTTATCAGCCCTTAAATTTGTACCTTTTTCAAATTTTCACCCTAAACTCTTATTTCTGATTTGTATTATGGTATAGTTTTTGCCATATAGGTGTCTCTGAGTGAATTGTTGCTATGTTATTTTCATTCAAAGCATATTTTGTGAATGTCCGATCAGTAATTTTTTGTGTATAACATATTTGAGATGATTGTTATGTCTTGAAACAAGTGTGATTGAGAAAGCTGTGAAGTTGCCTTGTGATTTTTAAAGATTTTAAGTCTTGATTTTAATTCTATGCACATTATCATGTAGACTTGCCTGCATCCAGGAGATTATATTGAATAACTTCTTAAGGCCTCTTTTAGCCTAATGAGTGAATGAATTATACAGGGTTTAGAATTTGAAAAAGACAGTAAACTATCTTGTACACAATAAATATCTTCACACACACACACACACACACACACACACACACACAAAGCGTAGTACTAAGCTGGTGATATGCTGGAATGCCAGACAGAAACAGAAGATCTAGAGGCATATACCCTCAACCAGGCCACAGTATATTCTAATATGTAAAGCTCCTATGAGGTGGTGTTCATAATACAAAATAATAAGACAGGAAAAAGCAGTTCAGCATGATCAAGAGTCAGTGGATATAACAAACAATAGAATTAAACCTCCAAGAATTTCAGACAATAGAATTATTGGATAGGGACTATAAAATATAGATGTTCAAACAGACTAAATCTTACAAGAAGGGATTAAATATACAACAGGAAAATAAGACACTATTGAAAGCAATCAGGCAGATATAACCAAATAGAACTTTTAGAAATGAAAAATATAGTCCTAAAAATTAAAACAATGAATATATTAAACAGTGGATAGATACAACTGGAATAAGAATTAATAAATCTAAAGATAGAGCTGAGGAGATTCGTGAAACCACAGGGACTTCCCTGGTGGTGCAGTGGATAAGAATCCACCTTCCAGTGCAGGGGACAGGGGTTTGAGCCCTGGTCCGGGAAGATCCCACATGCTGCAGAGTATCTAAGCCCGTGCACCACAATTACTGAGCCTGTGCTCTAGAGCCCATGTGCCACAACTGCTGAGCCCGCGTGCTGCAACTACTGAAGCCCCCACGCCTAGAGCCCGTGCTCTGCAAGAAGAGAAGCTACCACAATGAGAAGCCTGCATACAGCAACAAAGAGTGACCTCTGCTTGCCACAGCTAGAGAAAGCCCACGCACAGCAACGAAGACCCAATGCAGCCAAAATAAATAAATAAATAGAATTAAATCTAAAAATAAAAACTACAGCTCACAGTAATAAGAGAATATACTAAAGAGAAATTAAAAGAAATGAGAGCTTGAATAAAAAGGTCTAATTCGTGAGATTGGACTTCTAGAAAAAGGCATATTCAAATTATGGTTGAGAATTTTCTAGCATTGATGAAACACAAATTAGACTCAGTATGTACTGGGTCTAATAGAATTTGATTTTACCCTAATTGCAAGCCAGTAAGTTAGCCTGTTACAATTTCATGGATGCTGGCAGAAAACATGAGATTCCTGGATCAGAGACTAAGGACTTTATTACTTAGAGCATGGTAAATGTGTGAGCATGATATTTGCCTTGTTTCCTCCTGCATTCCTCCAAATCCCACCTGTGCAGTGCAGAGGGCTCAGCGGATGCCTGCACATGTAGTGGGTTCCTTTAGAGGAAAGGAACATTGAGCTTGGGGAACTTGCTGTTTTATAGCAAGCAGTGAACAAGCTTGCTCTTTGTCCCAGAGGGAGACATTACCTCATTTCTCAAGTTTGCACAAGGCAAATACAATCCTGAGAAACAGCCCACGTAAAGAATGGTCAGAGCCTTGCATTCGTGGCATACCCAGTGAGAGATATATAAACAGTAAGAGATCCATGGAGGATTACCGCTCTGTAGGAATCACACCCTATTCTAAGCTAGATAAACTAAATCCATACCTGGTTATTTGTAGTGAAACTGAGTTATCCATTTCATGGAAACCAGCAGTAAGGAAAGCTCTGGACTGAGCGTGTCAACCTGCTTTTGCCACTTGATAGATAAATGACCCTAAGAAAATATTTGACCTTTATGAGTTTAAGTTAGCTATGATAAAATCTAATTTTAAAACCTTCTCTACTTATCTCACAGGGTGATGATAAAAAATTAAAGTAAGCATTGAAAATTATAATTTGCTATCTTAAATAATAGAACTTGGTGGCACTGTCATAAATAAAAGTTGTAATATTGTGAATCTGTTGAATCTCTGAAGTAAAAGTAAAAGAAAGCTCAGCCAACTAATGTATCTCTTTGAAAATGTAGTTGTTTTAAGATAGCATTTAATTAATATTTTGATGACTAAGCATCTCCATGGCAGTAACAGGTAAAATAAAATCTCCAAGGGGCTTCCCTAGTGGCGCAGTGGTTGAGAGTCCGCCTGCCAATGCAGGGGACACGGGTTCATGCCCCGGTCTGGGAGGATCCCACATACCGCTGAGCGGCTGGGCCCGTGAGCCATGGCCGCTGAGCCTGCACGTCCGGAGCCTGTGCTCCGCAACGGGAGAGGCCACAACAGTGAGAGGCCCACGTACCGGAAAAAAAAAAACCAAAATAAAAACCTCCAACCATTTGGGTTGTGTAAATGCCACATAGGATATTAAGGTTTGCTTCTAATTGTGATGATAATTGAATTTAGTGTGGGCAGGTTTTGTCCTGTATATACTATGATATTTTATGTAAGGGACTTGAGTATCTGCAGATTTTGGTATCCATAGGGAGTTCTAGAACCAATCCCCTGCAGATACCTAGAGATGGCTGTATATGTTACTTTTACTTTTGCTACTCTGTACCTCTGAAGGTATTGACCTTAAAATGGAGTACAATACGATAGTATTTTTTACCAAGGAAACAAGGTATTTTTAGCATAGTGCAAACTGAAATGCTTCTGATTTAGAAGTTGTACATTACCAAAATAATTGTTTATTTTTTAATCTTTAATTCTTGTATTCTTCTCAACAGTGTGTAGTATTGACTGAGATCAAACTATCATTGCAGAAGAAGATCAATGACTTTTGCCGTTCTCAGTGCCCTCCAGTAAAGGTAATAGTATCACTTAATAATGACACATAGTTTACCAAAGGAAAAGCACTTTCAGTATTAGAATTTATAGCTTTTCAGTGAGTTATATAAGAAACTTTTTACATGAGGACAATCAATAATACTTTTTAATTTTGGTTTTTGAAGTGTGGTCCAAGGACACTGAGGGTCCCTGAGACCCTTTCATAGGGTCTGCAAAGTCAAACTATTATAATATTACTGAAATGTTATTTGCTTTTTTCACTCTGATTCTCTTATGGGGTGCAATAGAGTTTACAAAGTCTACTTGGTATGTGGTGATATTGCTCTGACAGCTAATTGAATGTGTGTGTGTTCTTGTCTTTTAAGTGTTTCTTGGTTTTACTTTCTAACACAGTAAATATCAGTAGGTATAACCCACATAAATAAAATCTAATTGGGTCATCAGTAATTTTTAAGAATGTGAAGGGATCGTGAAACCAAAAAGAAGGAGAACTGTTGAATTGTAACAGTAGAGTAGAGGTGGCTAGACCAGTTAGGGGCTAATGCAGTAAGTAGTCCAAGTGAGAGATACTTGTGCCTTGATGGGAATAGGGAGTGTGAGAAGTCATTGAATTCGAGGTATCTTTTGTAAAAACAGACTAATGGGATTGAGAATGGATGAATAAGAGTTGTGAAGGAAAGAATGATAAAGAATGACTCCTAGATTTTTGTTCAGAGTAATTAGGTATTGTTAAGTAGTGATGACATTGAGAAGAATGGAAAGAGGTCTAGATGGGAAAAATCATAATTCATCCCCTACAACTGCATACATATTACTAACTCCACCTCCTTCGTGGGGTCCTTTGTTCCTTTGGCAAAAGGAAAATGCTGTTTGTTCCTTTGAGACAGGCACTAAACTATCATCATACTGTATAAAATAGATGTGCTGAAAATCTTTGGATTGTGATACTTACATAGCATATTTATACTCTGTATAACATTTGTGTTGTTTTACAAATTAAATTAAGTAGATGAATAAGACAGAGTAGTCAGTAAACTTAGAACAGAACACAAAAGTTTTACAAAATAGGGCTTCCCTGGCGGCGCGGTGGTTGGGAGTCCGCCTGCCGATGCAGGGGACACGGGTTCGTGTCCCGGTCCGGGAGGATCCCACGTGTCGCAGAGCGGCTGGGCCCGTGAGCCATGGCCGCTGGGCCTGCGCGTCCGGAGCCTGTGCTCCGCAACGGGAGAGGCCACAGCAGTGAGAGGACTGCGTACCGCAAAAAAAAAAAAAAAAGTTTTACAAAATAATTACACAAGGTTGTAAAGTAAAATCTTTATGTGATTGATGCGTATATTCATACTTTAAAGTTGTTTTGCAAAGAAAGAAATTGTCCTTGAGTTTGCAGCTTTTAAACTTAAAAAAAAAGCCTATAAATTTCTTCTCAGTTTTATGTCTCATAAAAAGTGCTGTAGGTACCTATTTTGATAGTAAAGGCAGTGCATGATCAAGTAGGAGGTAGTCTTCTGTTAGGTATTTCACTACCTCATATAATAGGTGGTATAAATTATTTTAATGGGCTACGTTCTTATGCCCAAATATGATTGGCTTTAGTTTTTGTTAGAAAAATATCACCTTATACAGGATCATATGTGTTACAGGTTAAGACTTTTTCTTTATTATCAGTATGTCTAAAACTAACTGAGCACAAAAATAATTTCTTTACATTTTCTTAGACTGGAGAATGTTATAAAAATCACTTTCAATAAAACATTTATGATTGTGTTTAAGAATCTGATTCTTACCTTTCATAATTTCGATGTGCACTGTTAGTACCTCAGCCCCTTTCCTGTTGACGCCACTCTGAGTTTTTAGCTGTTTTATTTTCCTTCAACTCTACCGCTTTTGGTCAATGGACACTCCATTCTTCTTTTCTAAAATGAAAGGTAAGAATTCACTGCTAGACCGTCAAACCAAGTTATCTTTCTCATATTCTGTGCTTGATTTTTAGGGCAAGGCACGAATTTTTGTTATTTAAAAATTATAGAATGTACAATGATGGTGTGCTGATGTTGCTTCTAATTTTGTTAACATTAGATATCCAGTCCGAAATACCAAAATCCTTGATTCCAAAACCAATTTACAAACAAATTATCATATTTGTGGTCACTTTATACCTCAAATAATATGCTTAATTATAAATAAAATTGTCACCAAAAGGCCTAAGATAGTTGAGGGTTTTTTTTTCTTTATATAAATGTATAAGCTTGAACTTGTTTCTTCATTTCACAGTTCATCAGTGCAGATATACATGGAATTTGGTCACGGTTGTTTTGTGATTTCGGTGACGAATTTGAAGTTTTAGATACAACAGGAGAGGAACCAAAAGAGATTTTCATTTCAAATATAACGCAAGTATGATTATATACATATATTATTGTATATGTATATGATTGATTTTTTTAAGTTGATGTGAAAACTATTTTTTAAAAGGTGATATTAGCAAAATATTGTAATATGCAGTATTTTTTATTTGTTTAAAATTGAAGTTAGAATATTAAGAGAGAGTATTCTGGATTCCATCTAACATTTTTTAACAATTGATGAACATTTGCTTATGTCATTAATTTTAATTTTGTTTTCTGTCATGTTCCTATGGGACATGAATTGTGAGTCAGTGTTTACTGAACTGTTGATTGTGTCAGATCATAGATGTACTAAGTATGTCATAAGTCACTTGGCCCAACACTCTGACTCCAGGAAGATGAACACTTAAGTCATCATAAACAAAAGCTTTTCTAATTTGTTATATTTCTAAAACATTATT
Organism: Grampus griseus; assembly: GCF_964374135.1. Classification (NCBI taxonomy): domain Eukaryota; kingdom Metazoa; phylum Chordata; class Mammalia; order Artiodactyla; family Delphinidae; genus Grampus; species Grampus griseus. The sequence goes on from NC_138997.1 coordinate 58,855,874, forward strand.
TGGAGGATGAGAAAAGTTTAAGAGTTAATTAACCTTCAAATCAAAAACTCTGAATTTTCTAACCATGTTCTCTTAATATCATGCAAGCTTAATTTTTTATTCCCTGAAAGAATTGGAGAAATTATTATAATCCATTTTTACTACTCTTTCTGTAGTTTAGCCTAAATCATTAACTTTATTTGCACTCTTAATGATCAATTTACATTAAAGCTCAAAAGAAACCAAACATAAGGAAATGATAATATACTTTGACTGAATAGTATTTGTGATTTTATCTTTATGCTTTCTTTTTAAAGCCAGTGTAATGTTGCCTTTCTCACCCCTTTTTAAGAAAAAATTCATTGAAAAGTCATTTTGTGTATCTCTTTGCTTACAGAATGGTTATTGTTCAGCCTTTTACCTTCTCTAGTTATTGTTAGTTTGTCCCTAAGAATATTATAGAGTTAGAATAAGCTCCAAGGAATCTTGTATTGCACTGATATTGTCTTTTATTGAATAGTGCAGGAAATATGAAGGTTATCATAAAAAATTAGACAAATATCATGAATGTTCCCATTTAACTTATCTGTAAATTATTTCTCCTTAAAGTCCTTATGAATTCTATTCTTGTTGAGACATTAGTAAACCCACATTACATTAATTTTATCTACATGTTTGTGATCATAATTGTATTTCTCAAACCCTTAAACAGCAAGAGAATTTTTAGAATCTACACACTTATGAAAGAGAGAATTATAATTCCATTAGGTTTTATGTAAATTAAATTATCACATTATTCAAGCAATGTGATGGATTATATGCAGTTAGGAAATTTCCTGGTGTCTGACCTATCTCATCCACCTTTTAGATGAGTTAAACCAATTCCTTCCTGTTTTTATCTTGATAAGCAGGGATACATAATATTTCTTTGCTTTAAATGTTGGATAAGCTTTAAACTACCACTTTCCTGGCTTTAAATTTCCATCCTCTGTTCTTACATTTCTTTGATCTTCAAAGTTAGACTCATCTTTTATGTACAGAGTCTGTCATTAATGACTTTGAAACTTACCATTCAGTCACTTTGAATGTTTTTATAAATCACAAGGATCTTTGCATCTGTGAAATATTTGAACTCCCTTGTGGAATCTGTTTCCCCCAAACATAGAAATTATATTTTAAACATTCATAATAAAATAAGTTTGAAAATCACATAATAAAATGATAAGTCACTATTTTGTTACAATTCTTTAAAGCATTGCTTTTAATATGGAAGGAGAAGAATGGCTTGGAATTTTGGTTATTTTGAGAATTTTATGATAATATGTTCCTTTTTGTGTGAGATTTGGAATTTGTACAAAAAAGGAATACATGGACTTGTTTTTTAGTATATTACTCTTATTTCTAGGCTAATCCTGGCATTGTCACTTGCCTTGAAAATCGTCCTCACAAACTTGAAACAGGACAATTCCTAACATTTCGAGAAATTAATGGAATGACAGGCTTAAATGGATCTACACAACAAATAACTGGTAAGTTTATGTGTTTTATTAATTCATTTATACTTATCCATTATTCAGCATGTTTACAGTTCAGACACTATACTCAGTGTCAAGAACACACCATTAGCTCAGACAGCCATGATCCAATTCTTGGCCTCAAGACATTTAATCCAAGTGAGGGGATACTAACATTCAGCAGTGATGGTATAAAGAGAGAAAAGGCGTTCTGGGAACTCTAACCTTAGCAAGGAAACCTACTCACTTTTGGTACAGCAGCAGTGGTGACAGGGTATCTTGATTAAAATTGATTGCATTGGCTTACGAAGATGATGAAAAGAATATTCTGTGCAGAGACAAACAGTAAGAAGCAAGATAGAATTCAAGGAACTTAAAGATATAATATAGCAGGGTGACAGTGGGAGTTGAGATAGCAAGAGTCTTAAGACATTTAAGAGAAAACTTTATGGTAGGTGAGCGAAGATTCTGGCACCTTATTTATTTACACATTAGGGAGTGCAAGAAGAGGAGCAGGTTTTGGAGAGAGATAATGAGTACAGTCTACGCTTGTTGGGTGAGGTGACAGTGAAGTATTCAAGTGAAGATATATGTTTTTGTCCAGTGGCTTGGATAAAGGGATGAATGGATGTTACTGCAGGCAGATTTGTGGATTTATTGGCAGGAAGCTGTAGGAATCTGTTTTGTCAGTGGACTGAGATGAAATCATGACCCAAAGGAGAGGTAAGGTGGTAAGGCCAGAGATTTGAGGAGAATAAACATTTTAAAAAATCGAAAAATCATCAGGCTTCATTTAGGATCCATTTGAAGTTGAAAATAATGAATTTATAGCAGCGTTAGTCTGCGTAGTTTGTGATTTTCCTCCAGCCATATTTAAAAGAGTTAAAGACATTGCTAGATGTCTTGTAACTCAGAGACAGCATTGTTTACACCTGTTCAGTTGAGAGTGATTCAGTTTTATCTTTAGGGCATCTAAAAGTATAATTATGTGATTAGTGTATAGACTAGTAAATGGATTACTTTTATTTTTCTTTTAATGACTACAAGATGGATCCTTAGGAGAGAGAAAAAAAAAAATCAGTCCCTGTTACGAACTCTTTATACCAGAACAACTTTGGATCTATATTTGAGAATCTTTGGGGACTTCCCTGGTGGCACAATGGTTGAGACTCTGCTCCCAGTGCAGGGGGCCAGGGTTCGATCCCTGGTCAGGGAACTAGATCCCACATGCATGCCGCAACTAAAAGTTTGCATGCCACAACTAGGGAGTCCACGAGTCACAACTAAGGAGCCCACCTGCTGCAACTAAGACCCGGCGCAACCAAATAAATAAATATTTAAAAAAAAAAATCTTTGGTAACAAAACTGTTGGATTATGTTTCCCAGACTGTATCTAAGTATGTAAAATATAGATTGAGATCACTGATATTAAAGAATTTTTATCTGTTTTTGCATAAAATTGACTCAACTAACTATTTAGGATTATCCTTTGTTGTGTTGGGGGCCATGCAATGGTGGATTGTGGTGCTGGATCTGCATCTTGAGGCTATATGTATATATTAACAGGAGAAGCCACTGGATATCAAGGAATGAAAATAAAACCCACATTTTGTACCAAAAATTCTTTGGGCAGAGAGAGAATATTTGAATAGAGTAGCAGTTTATGAAACTTTTTTTTTCTTAACATTTATTAGTTGGTACTTACTGCTCTAAAGTAATTTTCTGTTATTTGAAAAACATTTTTAAATAACTAAAACAATATATGCTTATTCTAGATATATATATGTATTTATGTTTAGGTAGAGTTAAAAATGAGTTCTAGTTCAGACCTCCCCTCTACTCCAGAAGTAACAGCAGCTAAGTTTGATGTTTACTCTGCTGACCTTTTCTGTCTACTTAATATGTAAACTTTATTTATTTAATTTAATTTTGTGAATAAGCAAATCGTTCAAAAACAATAGAAGGGGGACTTCCCTGGTGGCACAGTGGTTACGGATCCGCCTGCCAATGCAGGGGACACGGGTTCGATCCCTTATCCGGGAGGATACCACATGCCACGGAGCAACTAAGCCCATGCACCACAACTGCTGAGCCTGCACTCTAGAGCCCGCGAGCCACAACTACTGAGCCCGCATGCCACAACTAGTGAAGCCTGCACACCTGGAGCCCGTGCTCCGCAACAAGGCAAGCCACCGCAGTGAGAATCCCATGCACCGCAATGAAGAGTAGACCCACTCACCACAACTAGAGAAAGCCCATGCACAATGAAGACCCAGTGCAGCCAAAAATAAATTAATTAATTAATTAAAAAAAAAAGAAGAAGGCAAATGTTTATAGTGAAAACTTTATTGCCCACCTATGGCTCCCACTCATTCTTACCTGTCCATTATTCTTAGTTTATTGTGTGCCCTTCCAGGTTTCCTTATGCATTTTTACATGCAAGGTAACATATTATGACTAGAGCTACCCTTTGCCTTTTCATTAAATTAAACATCTAGATGGTCTTTTCACATCAGTAATTGTAGAATAGTCTCCTGTATGATTGAAAGTGGTATAGTATAAATTTGATTTGCATTTTACATTTTATGAATGAGATTAAGTATCTTAAGTTTTAGAGCTATTTCTTTTTCCTTTAATGTGAATCATCTGTCCTTTGCCCACTTTCTCACTGAGTTGTTATTTTTCCCCAGAACTCCTAATATATAGGGCATGTTTGCTGAGTTTTTTTTTTTAATATGAGTTGCAAAAATTTTTTTCTAGTTTGGCATTTGACTTTGCTTGTGATGGCTCTATGTGTATATGATGTCAAAGCTTTCAATTTTTTTCTTTTGAGTCATAATTAGGAAAAGCTTCCTTACTGCAAAGTTTTAAAGAAATTTTTCTCCTATGCTCTTATCTAATAATTTTTTTGTCATCGTTTTTGATATTTAAAACTTTTATCCATTTGGAATACTTTCCCAGATGGCTTTTTTTCCGAAAGATTTATTGAGTATCTTTTCTTTGCTGGTTTGAGGTACCACCTTAATTGTGTCCCTTGTGGGTCTGTTACTGAATAATCTATTCTGTTTGTCTGCCTGTCTATTCATGAGCCAGTATCATACTGTTTTAATTATTATGAATTATATATATAAAAAGTATCAGTATATTAATTATTGAGTCTTTATAAAGTATTTTAATATCTAATAATAAGCACCTCTCATTCCTTTTTTTTCCTTCCAAGTTTTCTTGGCCATTTTTGCTTAAGTCCTTATATTTGTATGGGAAAAATAATCTGTCTAGCTCCCCACACTTCCACCCACCACCAAATAAAATGATTTATACTGAGATCTTAATTTTGTAAACTATGAAAAATTAACATCTTTATGATGATAAACCTTCAAATTTAAATACTTATATCAGTATGTAATGGTTTTCTTTTTTCCTCCTTTTAGTGGTATCACCATTTTCTTTTAGCATTGGTGATACTAGAGAACTGGAACCTTATTTACATGGAGGGATAGCTGTTCAAGTTAAGACTCCTAAAACATTCTGCTTTGTAAGTATTTTTTTTTTCTGATTAAAAAAATGTTTCTTTACAGAAGAATGGCAGGGAGAAAAAAAGCAATAAAAATAATTCAAAGGCTGAACAGATTTTTTTTTTTAATTTGTACCCACTTTCAGGAAAATGGAATCAATCTATGGAAATAAACTGATAGCAGCAAAAAAATTTACAGCTACAATACCCATCTATATAGTTCACAAAGGAACTACTCCTTTGTGAATCATCAAAGAGTTGATTATACTTCTTATAATTACTTCCTAAGACAAAAGATATAATTAATATGTATTTGAAAGATTTAATAAGCATTGATTCAGTATATGTTCTGTTTTATTACTCAGTTATTTACATTTTTGAAGTAAAAGGAATATTTCTTTTATTTATCATATTTGTTAATCCAGGTTTTTAAATTTTTAATGTTTTGGATTTCAAGAAATAGTGTAGGGGTTTCCCTGGTGGCGCAGTGGTTGAGAGTCTGCCTGCCGATGCAGGAGACGCGGGTTCATGCCCCGGTCCAGGAGGATCCCACATGCCGTGGAGCGGCTGGGCCCGTGAGCCATGGCTGCTGAGCCTGCGCGTCTGGAGCCTGTGCTCCACAACGGGAGAGGCCACAACAGTGAGAGGCCTGCGTACCGCAAAAGAAAAAAAAAAAAAAGAAATAGTGTAATATGTTAGAAATGTTAAATAATTCCCATAAACTGGCATTGGAAGGAAAGGTAAGTATCCGTATAGAGAGAATGTAGAGGCTACTTGTATCAAGGAACCAGCGAGCCTCTTGCTGCTTAAATCCTTAGGCCACTTCTCAGCATAAGCTGTCTAATAAGTCTCTGTTTTTTCTTGCAAGTTCTCAAGGTTTTAACTTGACTGCCTTTTCTTTTCCAGAACAATTATTAACTAAAGTCCTCTACAAGGTTTTGTTCAAGCCAAAGTTAGAGCTAAACAGATTAAAATGCTACAGCTAGTCAAATCTGCTGTAGGAAGATTTGTGCATTACTTCCTCTTGCCATTTACCCCAATTTTTAATTATGCCTCAAGTAAATTTCAGATTGGGTTTGTTTTTTTGGGGGGGCAGAGGTGGTGGTGGAGTGTTGGTTGGGTTTTTTGGCCTTGGTGTGTTCTTTGCTCCACACAGAAAATTTTAACTGGGTATTTATTCAAGTTATGTCAGGCATAACGAGTCCTGATAACTTGGTATCAAAAAAATGTGGTAGCTCTTTGACTAAGATTATAGATTTTTTCAAGTATTACAAATGTTTGTACCAATTCTTCCCAAATTTACTATTTGGAGCAGGTTATCTAGTTGCATGTAACATTAAAAAAATAAAGTGTGATAATACGAAAAGGGGTAACCAGTGAATGGTAGCTGTTTTATATTTCAGTTAAAACATATTAGCCCAACCTTATTTATTTCAGACCTTTGGGAGGGAGCCATTTCTTTTAGTGCTCTGTGTAGTTTGTCAAGTAGTCATGTGCTAGCTCCGAAGTAATAGTGGATTTTTTTCTGTTGTTTGTTTTGTTTTTTTCTGTTAGGAACCATTAGAGAAGCAGATAAAACATCCAAAGTGCCTTATTGCGGATTTTAGCAAACCTGAGGTAAATAAATGCTTTGCAGGTTTGAGAAAGGCGGGTGGGGATTGGTAAGGGATTATGAAGATTTCTGTCAGACTGTCAGATTTTTTAAAAATAAAAGTTGTATTCATGTATCTAGAGCTGATGCCAAAGGATTAAAAATAGGAATTTATATAATGGAAATGTTAAAATAATAGGAAAAAGGTTTACTTTTATAATGATATACCAGGTTTGATAGTATAAAGGTGGTTTCATTAATTTATGCAAAGGTGATCATATTAAAAATTTTCTGAACCATGTAGAGTTTTATATAATACATAGTTCTTCCATAAAAACTTTGGAAGCATTTATTCTGTTTTTTTTAAATCACTGGATCAGTTTTGTAGCAGTGAATGTATTTATGATAAGTAAAGAATTATATTCGATATTAACAGTTCCCAAATTTGTAAATGTTAATAAAGAAAAAGAATTCGGTGCTCTTGTACAGACATTTTGTTTCCTTTGTTCAGTTGGTAATACTTTGTTTCATATGGATAACCTAATAAAAACTAGTCATAGAGCCTGGGCTTAAAACTTAGATCTTGGGCTTCCCTGGTGGCGCAGTGGTTGAAAGTCCACCTGCCGATGCAGGGGATGCGTGTTCGTACCCCGGTCCGGGAAGATCCCGCATGCCGCGGAGCAGCTGGGCCCGTGAGCCATGGCCGCTGAGCCTGCGTGTCCGGAGCCTGTGCTCCGCAACGGGAGAGGGAAAAAAACCTTAGATCTTTGTTTAAATATATCTTTATGACCTTGAAGTCAAGTCTCAGCTTCCTTATCTGTTATATAAAGATAATAATAGTAATAAGCTAATACATTTGTTATAATGATTAAATTAAATAATGTCTTAAAAGCATTAGCACAGTGCCTGACACATATTACACACTCAATAAATATTGACCAATTTTTAATGTTCTAAATAGGCACCTTTAGAGATTCACTCAGCCATGCTTGCCTTGGACCAGTTTCAGGAGAACTATAGTCGCAAGCCAAATACTGGGTAATGTTCTTTGTTTGAAATAACTTTTTTTTTAATTGTAATACCACTAGATACACCAAACTGTATAAACACTTCTGACCTGGTCTTTTTCCTGGTAGGAGTGGAGAGATCAATTTATAAAAATGGAGTTATACTAAATAAGAATTTTCCTATTTTGAAGTCCTCAAAAGCTATAACTTTTTAAAATAAAAAATCTGAGAATTATTAAATTATGAATCCACTATAGAATTTTTTACCTCCTGGTATTGTTGCAAAAAGTTTTTGCCATGTATATTTAAAACTAAACATTATATACTGTTCTTAGGTGAGCATGATTTTGATGTAATTTTGAAGTAATCTGTTTATAAACCAGTTACCTTAAAATCAGTAAGCACTTTGTAATCCACAGGTTTTCAACATATTTCTTAAATTTCAGTTTTGAATATGACCTACTGTTCATAGCAACTGAGAACATTGAAATTGGGGTGTTTTATTTTGAATCCTAGATGCCAACAAGATTCAGAAGAGCTGTTGAAACTAGCAACATCTATAAGTGAAACCTTGGAAGAGCAGGTGAATATTCAAAGTTATGGCCATCAAAAATTATGTAACATATAAATCTTCTATATATTACTGTTCTCTTACCCTGCAAATTCCAGTATTGCTACTTATTGACTCTGTGACAGTAAGCAAGTTACTTGACATTCTTCTACTTCAGTTTTGCAAATCTTTGCCTGATTTTTAATTAGATTGTTTTCTTCTTATTAATTGAGAGCATTCTTTATATAATCTGGAAATTAGTCCTTTATCAGACACACATGTTACAGATATTTTCTTCCAGTCTGTGGGTTGTATTTTCATTTTACTATCAATACAGTGTCTTTTGAGGAGCACAGGTTTTTAATTTTGCTGAAGTTCAGTTTATCAGTTTTTCTTTTTTATGGTGTGTGCCCTTTTTTAACTCAAAATCATAAAGCTTTTCCCCTGTATTTTCTTCTAGAAGGTTTATTGTTTTGTGAGTTTATTTTTCTATATCATACAAAGTATAGTTCGTGTACATGACTATACATTTTGAACTCACTGTGTACAGTTTTGTACTTTTTTTTTTTTTTTTTTGCTGTACGCGGGCCTCTCACCACTGTGGCCTCTCCCGTTGCGGAGCACAGGCTCCGGACGCACAGGCTCAGCGGCCGTGGCTCATGGGCCCAGCCGCCCCGCGGCATGTGGCATCCTCCCGCACCGGGGCACGAACCCGTGTCCCCTGCATCAGCAGGCGGACTCTCAACCACTGCGCCACCAGGGAAGCCCTGTACTTTTATTAATTTGTTTTTTTCTATCTTGCCAGGCATAGATCAAGGTTCATTTTTTTGTGTATGAATATCCAGTAATTCTAGCCCATTTATTGAAAAGACAGTTTTTTCTTTATTCAGTTTTTTTGGCATCTTTGTCAGAAATTTATTGACCACATATGTGTAGGACTCTTTCTGAACCCAATATTATCTTCCATTGGTTGTTTCTATCCTTTTGCTAGTACCATCCTATTTTGATTACTGTAGCTTTATAGTAAGACTTGAAATCAGGTTTAGTCACTGGTGCATTTCTCAGAAGGAGCTTAGAATTAACCGTATTCCCTGAGTTCTTAACACATTTCAAATTTTTCTGTAACCTTTATTCTTGAAAGGAGCCTGGCTGAAAGTAAAATTCAAGGCTGTTAACTTTCTTCCTTGATATCTTGCTTTGTATCTTGTAGTTGAGAAATATGATGTCGGCTTACTTTTCTTACTTTTTATAAATAATCTGGTCTTTTTGCCTTGGGGCCCTGTATATTTTTTTCTTCTGTGTAATTTGTCATCTGTGAAATCGAATAGTTTTACCAAGTTATAACTCAAGGTTGATCATTCAGTCAATTTTTCCAGGTATACCATGAGCCCATTTTGATTCATAGATTCATATTTTCTTTTATTTATTTATTTTTCCCCTTTGGGGAAGGTGGAATGGATCATTGGGGTTCTTAGTTATTAAATTTCTGATTCAAGGTGGGGTTTTCCACATCTCCAAGTGTTTGTTGATATATAATTAACTCAGTCAAATTTACTCTGCCTTGTAATTAGTTTGGGGGAGAAATTTTCAGTACTGAAATGTTTTGATTCTAATTTTCTGTCTCCTTTTTACATCTGCTTTGTTTGGTAAACTGATTTTTCTGTATATGCTTTTGGACAGGGTAAGGGTTTTTGGTGCTTTTTCAGATTTCTATTTCTAGAGCCCCTCTTCCTCTTCTCTTCCTGAAAAGGAGTTTCTTTAATAGGTGATTTTTTTTTTAACTAAAAAAATTTTTTTGGTGGATACGTGTTGATATATCTTGTGGATCTCTTTGCTTTCTGCCAAATCCTACTTAACTTCCTCTCTTACTTCCTTTTTTAGCCTTCTCTGTCAAGGGATATCTCCCCCTTTCTATTTACATCATTCTCCCCAGGGAAGTTCTTTCACCATAGCCACTGCTGAGATCTGCCAGACTTCATACATGTTCAGTATTTTTTGCACTTAGTATGGGCCTTCTGTTTTCTCAGGATGATTTTGACTGTGCTTTGTCACATTAGGCCTTTCATTCTCTTTTCTGTGGTTACACGCTTCCTGCTCTCTGTTCAGGCTTGCAGCAATATGAAGTCCAGAAATAGTTCATTTGGGGTTTGGTGTTTGTTTTTCTATTTACAGGCAATTTGAAGTTCATATTTTCTGTTTCTTAGTAATACTGAAGCCCTGCCACTGGTTTATTTCTCTTCTTGTGGATATGTATCATCTTTTGGAGACAGTGTGCAGAAATTCAGATATAGGCCTTAGTCATTATCCTAGGGTGATGAAAAACTCCCCAGATTTGGATGTTTGTTTATTAAAAAATATAAAATCTTGAAAGATAGTGTAACCTAATGGTAAGAATAGAGCTAGAGAGTTGGACTTTTTGGGTTCAGATCCTGGTTTGACCACTTACTAGCAGTAAAATCTTGAGTAAATTACTTAATCTTTCAAAGTCTCAGTTTTCTAATTTGTATGATAGAAATTATATTTCCTAGGATTATTTTGAAGATTACATGTGGACTAATAATATACAACTCAAAATAGATGCTCAATCAAATTACCTGCTTCTATTAGCATTCTTGTCATTGTTTTTAATATTATCAGTACCACCAATATCTCTGCATTCAGAAATGCCACATCTTAAATGAAATTGTAATCTGAGTTGAGTTTAGTGCTAAATAGTTGTAAAATAGTGAGATATAGAAAATTGAAATGGAGTGGGTCGAATGTGAGTAAATAGTAACTTCTTTTTGTATCATAGATATCTTTGATAATGTAATAAAAGCCTTTCTTCTTCCCCTAAATGTACATTTTACATAGAATTTCAAGAGATTAATTGAGCCCTACTTGAATCCTAGGTTAAGATTCTAGTTACTGATGTTGAAAGAATAGGAAGAGAAAGAGAAGCCAGAGCTCATGAAGAGATCTTTGTGACAAATAAGAAATTGTGCTAAAATAATGGCTCCAAAATCCAGTTCTCCATTTTTTTCTTAAAAATACTAATAAATTTTATTTTGAGAAACATCATTTCAGTTTAAGTATGATAATGAGAACTTTGTGGTGATTGGCTCTTAGATTTGTATGCAAAAGTGCTATTACTCTCAATTTTTTTCCTAAACTGCCTTTTCTAACAATGTATTGCCTCATTTTTTACAGTTTTACTTTTTATTTGCCACTTCAAGCACAAATGATAGCTCATCATTTTTTATGGGTCATTTTTTTTTTCATTTATGTAGGTGCAGGGTTTTTCCATAGTTTTCATTAAAACATGTTTTTTAAAATTCTGGTTGTTTGTCCGACATCACAGTAGATAATCCAGTTAATTCTAAATTGTTCCCTAGTGTCACATAAAGAGTCAGAAAGCAAAATTGGGCAGGTACTGGTAATGAAATATACTGCTTAAGGTAACTGACATGGAATTGGATCTTTTATTATGAGATTGGGACTTTTTTTTAGGACTTAAAAACTATTAGGGAAATTGAGTAGCTCTTTTAGAAGTTAAGGTATAATTATTTATTGAAATTTTGAGTATACCATGTGAATACTGTTAATATTATTGTCTTTCGTGGCTTGTGTTTCAGCCTGAAGTAAATTATGACATTGTGCGTTGGCTCTCTTGGACTGCCCAAGGCTTTTTACCCCCACTTGCTGCAGCAGTAGGAGGTGTTGCCAGCCAAGAAGTATTGAAAGCTGTGACAGGAAAGTTTTCTCCTTTATGCCAGTGGGTTAGTTCTCTATTTTAATATTTTTTTTGTACTTAAGGTTGAATTATTCACCCATATAATGAATGTCTGTTATGAATTATAACATAGCATTAATTAATATATTATAAAAGCAACCTTAAAATATTTTTTGATGCATGAGTCAGATGTGATGTGCCACCAAAACTTAATTCTGTAATGGAAACGGACAAGATCATTTGTTGAGGCTATTGGCATGTAACCCAGAGTTGCATTCTAGGATGTATTTCCCTCATTTGTGAGAGTGAAGGAATTATCACTCTTATATTCCTTATATATAAGGAATTTTCTTATCCTTATATTTAGTTTCCACTACTGTTAGTTTAGCAGTCACATGCTTTCAGGACTCCTGAACTGTTCCATGGAGTCTTTTGGCATCATGAATCTTCAGATTCCCTAGTTTCTATGTATAAACTTCTAAAGGTAGAAAGCATAGGAATGGTAAAAGTTTGATAACTATATAGGGTAAAAACATCACAAGATGGAAAGACCCTGGTTTCTATTACCAGAAGGAATAATTGGCAAAGTGTATCAAAGGATACTCTTCAGGCCCTTTATTTTTTTTTTAATTTTAAACATTTGAATATAACATTGATCTTGTTTATTATGTTTTAAAAAGTTTAAATTTAGCTTTAATAATTAAAATTTGTAAATTTATTATCGATGCTATTAATTAATGTTATTTTGCTGCTGGATTATTTGGTTTATTTTAACACAGTGTACAAGTTCAATTGTAAAAGTCTGGTTTAGATATAACTATTAGCAGCATGGGGAATATAAATTATGTTATTAATATAGATTCTATGTTATAATTAAATAAATAACCATTTATTCATGTTCATGGTCATGTTCACGTTTTTTAGCCATATAAGTTACTTAAAATGAAAATGAGAATGAGACTCAGGGGTTTTTTTCATTAACCTGAACTAATTCTGTTTGATATTATTTTAAATGCTGAAATTGTGGCTTCCTAGACCATTTCCTCTGTAGTGTATGTAATAATTACAGATGACATAGTTTCCAAGTTGGAAATTAAATATGGACTAGGTACTTTCCTATCAAAAGTAAACAAATTATTCAAATGTAGCTGAAATTGAATGAGCTTCCAGAAGTTTTTATGTAGTTATAAAAAATAGATTTGGAGGTGAAATTTCCTTTTGTTTGTTAATAATAGAATATATCATCTGTAAGATGGCTAAATGACATGAATCAAATTATATCTTTTTAGAGTTCCTCCAGATTTAACCATTGTTTCAATTGAAAGAATGTAAGGAATGTTTATTGCATAAGAAACAATTATATTTTTTAATCCATTATTTTACTCTGAAGCAGCATGTTTATCATTGTTTTCTTTAATGATCATTAAATAACTACAGAAGATAATTTTTCTAGCAATTTAGCTTTCTACATAGTAAGTTATGTTTTTATCTTCTACTTTAAGTTATATATTGAAGCAGCAGATATTGTCGAATCGCTAGGCAAACCTGAACGTGAAGAATTTCTCCCACGGTAATACTGACCTTTTTGTTGCTTTTTTCTTAGTTGTATGTTTATAAGGAGCAACTAGATTAAAAGAGTTTTTGTGTAAACATGCATTTGTTTTAGATGTCTTTTCTCCTTAGCTCACTTCTGCAGTCATTTCTTCTCTACTTAAGAGATTGTGTCATAATAATGCAGTATCTCTTTACCACCTTATAAATAATGAATATAAAGTGTTAAATTTATATCATGAGAATGGTTAGGTTTCAAAACATCATTCTGATTTTAGATGAAAACAATTGCTACCTGCAGCTTTTATTTATATCAGTCATTCTTTACCTTTTGGGTCACATATCTCTTTGGGAATCTGATAAAAGCTTATGAATTCATTCTCCCAGAAATACACATAACCCAAAGTTCTGCCTTCAATTTAAGTGGGTTAACAACTTCAAAGCCCAACCATAGTCTTCTCTACAAACCTTTATTAAAAATCCCTGCCTTAAAAATTTTTTTCCGGATAAACTAAAGTGACCTTCACTTAAGTCATTTGGACTTAGAATATTAAGTCAAATGGAAAAAAGAAACAACTGATTTCTTTATGAAGTTTCTTCTCTTTCAAATAAGATAATGTATCTATTAGTTTGGAAGAAACTCATTAAATTGGTACTAGCAGCAATGAAACTAATCTTAATAATGTTTTTTTATGCCATTCTATTTTCTTGGTTTATATTGTTTTTTACAGAGGAGATAGATATGATGCCTTACGAGCCTGCATTGGAGACACTTTGTGTCGGAAGCTACAAAATTTGAATATCTTTTTAGTAAGTAGGAATAATAATGAGAATAAATAGTACAGTCAAACTGCTCTTGTATATCAAGTTAATTTATTAAATGAAATTTGAGTACAGTTTCTAACATAGTAGACATTCAGGAAATGTTTAAAACAGGAATTTGTAAACTGTACCTGCAGGCCAAATCCATCCTGCTGCCTGTTTTTATAAATAAAGTTTCACGACAACACAGCCAAGCCCATTTATTCAAATATTGTCTATGGCTTCTTTCATACTATAAAGTGGAGCTGAGTAGTTGTGAAAAAGACCGTATCGCTTACAAAGATGAAAACATTCACTGTCTGGCCCTTTATAGAAGATGTTTGCCAACCCATCGTCTAGAGAATTAGTACATGTAAAGTTAAAATACGAGTATAATAGTTTTGAACATTAAATGATTTTCTAGAAATACATTAAAAATTGTGGGGTTTGGGTTTGTTTTGTTTTTTCTAACCAAATGTAGGAATATGTAGGTGGATCTGTCTTTCTTTAATGTCTTAGTGCATTGACAGGGAAGCTCTCCCCAATAGCATAAGACGACTTCTCCTGCCACTTATTTTTTTAATTATTATAATCAGTCCTAAAAGTACTACTGATTTTTATTATTCATTTTTTAAATAATATTTTGAAAATCAGCAGTATTCCTGAGCTTTTACCTGCATGTAGAATCTCTTATTAGTTTTTACTTAAAAGTCTTAGAATAGTTATATTCATCAAATGAGTTTAGAAAATTATCTATAAACAAGTAATCTTTTTAATTGTAATGTTGTACTGTTTCATGCTGTTTGTTTCCATCTTATATAAAAACTGAGTTCAAACTTTGGCTTTTGTGTGGAATATTAAAATGTCTTCTTTTTAAAGGAATTATAAATATTATGCTTTTCCTTTTATGATTTATACATTTTTTTAATTGAGACACTTATAATGATATCATGAACCATTAAATATTTTAAAGTAAAATGATTTTTAAGTTACTTTAAAAGTTCAAATTATTTTTAAAAGTATGTATTTATTGTAACAGCATTTGAAGAAACTTAAGATGAAATTGCTCTTTAGTAAGTAGATGTTTTAATTTTATTTAATCTGATACCTTTTATTTTTCTTCTCCATAGGTAGGATGTGGAGCCATAGGCTGTGAAATGTTAAAAAATTTTGCTTTGCTAGGTGTTGGCACAGGCAAAGAGAAGGGAATGGTAAGATATAAATCCTTGAGAGTTAAAAGTTTATATTTCTTTTGCTGCCCAGTTTTGAATCATATTCGACTGCATGGATCTGAAGTATTGGTTTTTGAGGATAGGGCCACTAGGCTAGAAATTGGAAGATTCTAAATATACCCTGACCATTTTTCAAAATTTATGTGACCTTGTGACAAATAACTTGAGTTCTCTGCTCCTCAGTTTCTTTCTTTAGTATTGTGAAACTGTTATCTGTACTACCTGCCTCATAATGTAATTATGAAGATCAAATGTGAAAGGGCTTTTGAAACAATAAAGCACATTAATACTGTTATTTCTATTAGATACTACTTGTTATTAAATAAATATTTAAGATGGGAGAAGCTAACATTAGAAAGTTGCAGAGTACTCAGATATTGTTTCAATTGGTGAGTATCGAAGAGTGAGTAGTGTAAACTTTGGTATACAGTATAAATTCTTAAGATGATAAATGTCAGTTAACTGGAAAGCCATGTCATATATTTAAATAAAAATGTATTTCATTGATGCTGTTTGCCTTTAAGATGTACACTACAGTGGTGACGTCATAGATTTATCATGGTGACTAATAGTAATTAAATGACTAAAATTTATTTAATAGTTCACATTTTATAGTTTATTAAACTTACTCTCACAGTTACAGGCAGATGTCCTACAGTTATATTATTCCTGCTCAGCATTTCCTAAATTGTGTTCCACAAATGACTATTAGTTCTGGTAGTTTTTAAAGTATTTCTTAAAAAAAAAATCCTTGGTTACACAAGTTTGGATATCACCTACTTTACTCCTTGGAACTTCATAATACATATCAGCATATAAAAGTCAGGAAAAGAACTATAGTAAATAAACCTACTTACTTCAGGTAACAAAACAAGGTAAGTTAATGTGGACAGATTTCTAGCCTACTGCAAGTGCATAGTCTTGCTGTATAAATTATTCTTTTTTAAAGTGTTTACATATGTAGCCAAACTAACTAGAAGGAAGGAAAGAGAAAGCCCCAGGTTCCAGGAACCAAGAGGGAAATTAATTCCCGAGCTAAAAGCTGTGGTGACTCATAAGTGTTTCTGTCTTAAATATATGTCCAATACATTAACTAGAAAGAAAGTCATTTGTAAGAAATCATAACTCAGAGCTGCACCACACTGGTGTATGGGGTCCAAAATTATACCATATAAAAACTTCAAGAAGAGAAATGAATATAACAAATTTAGGGCCATTGAAACCTCTGATTAAAACAAATGCAAAACCACATCATGGTGGTACTTACACACTGAGAGTACATAGGACTATGCAGAGAAATCAACATCCATTCAAGACAATTCACAATGAAAAATGACAGTCTACTAGAAAAAGGTACCACCTGGAAGAATCAGCCAATGAAAATAGAAGAATTAACTCTCTAAGAACTATAGATAATAGGAGTGCTACAGATAATAGAACAAACTGTAAAGTTAAAAATGACCAAAGACATAGAAAGAGGAATGGAAACATGAGGGGAAAAGGCACTGGAATTTTCACAAAAAGCCAAGGAAGAATTTTTGTATAATCAGTGAACTTAAAATTCCAATATAGCTGAAGTGAGAATTGATGAAAAGAAGATAAATACCCAAAATATAGTATAGAAAGATTCTTTTTTTTTAAAATGAAAGAGGATACATTTGCATGGTCCAACATAAGTGTAGTAGAATTTCCAGAGAGAGTAAAGATAAGGGAGAAGAAGTAATATATACCAAGGATAATGACAAGTTTCCAGAGTTGAAGAGACAAGTGTGTTCAGATTGAAAAGGTAAACTAATACCAAACAAATCAAAAGCAAAGATAAAAAGAGAGATTACTTAGTAGACTTCTCATCAGCAATAAATGCACACCTGAAGATAGAGAAGCATATCTTTATAGTGCAAGGGATTATCAACCTAGATTTCTATACCCAGCTAAATTATCTGTTAAGAGAAAAAAAAAAAAAAGATAATTGACTAGTAAAATGATGAAAGATTACTGCTTATTCTCACTGAAAGAACTATGGATTAATACAGGCAATGTGTGAAGCAAGGGTAAGTAGAGGCATTTATCAACATTCTTAGATTTAAATAAGCATTAATTTTTAAAACCTTTAATAACCTAAAATATTGACCAGTTTGGGGGTGGGCTGGTTAAGAATAAGTAAAATATTCATTGATATGGAAAACAGAAGGGAGAGTTCAAATATCCTCCAGTTGTTCAGGAGGAAGATGGAGATTTTAATTTTAGATCTTAAGTCACATGTACATGTTAAAATTTTGAATATCACCACATAAAAATAGAGATTTAACTTCCAAATCAGTTCAGTGAGGGGTTGACAGGGGCGTTGAGGGAGGATTAGAATCAAGAATACTTGATCAATCCAGTAGAAGAACAAACAAAAAAAAGTGGGTAAAAAGTAGGGTTGGGGGAGGTAGAAGAAAAAGCTTTTTAATCAGTAATCACAATAAGTATACATTGATTAAGCTTTTTCTTAAAGGACATTTTCTGTGCTTTTTTTTCCCCCCATTTCAAAGAGATACCCTCTAACACGTAATTAAAAAGAACTGTTGAAAACAAAACAAACAAAATATATATATATATATATATATACACATATCTATATATATATATACATACATATGTATATATATATATATCTGAAATGCCAGCTAAAAGAAAGTGAATGTGTTTGGGAATACAAATCAACATGTAACAGCTGGAACACACTCTGAGAATACTGCTTCTAGTGAAATCTTTTACAAATACTAGCTTAAGTGGCAAATGCATTATGAGTACTTTTTAGATTATCTTGGATCTGTTTAATCTTTCATCCTTTAGAATGGGGGTCTGCAAACTTTTTCTTAACCAGATTGTAACTGTTCTAGGCTTGTGAATCTTAAGGCTCTGTCACAGCTGCTGAGCTCTGCCATTGCAGTATGAAAACAGCCATAAAGTGGCGTGACAGTGTTCAGTAAAATTTATTTACAAAAACAGGCAGCCTGCCTGCACTGTAGTTTGTAGACCTCTGCTTTAGCAAGAGCTTTCAAATTGAAACATGCAGGCTTTCTTTCCCAATCAATTGAGATTGAGAATAAATATGTGTAGAAAGAAGAGCTAACTCCTCTATGGCTAATCCATTACGGTTCTAAAATGTGATAGTGACGTTAAACCTTTATTTTGTTATGAATAGTTAAAAACAAGTTTTGAGTAGGAGTTGCAGTTGGTTTCAGGTGTTTTGTTTGACGTGTTCGTATGCTAAACATTATCATTAAATATAAGTATAAAAACAGTAGTATTGGTAACCAGTTTTGGAGTATTTGTATTATAACTTTTACCAGCCAAATAAATTTAGAATAACTTATGAGAGTTGTTTTAGTCATTCAGAGAAAAACAAAGTAGATTTAAATTTATCTCTTATGTAATTTCAGCCATTTTTTTCCTTGGTATTAGGTTACAGTAACAGATCCTGACTTGATAGAAAAATCCAACTTGAATAGACAGTTTCTATTTCGTCCTCATCACATACAGGTGTGTTGTTATACTGTTTCAAATTTGAATCATCTATTATGTTATACAAAAAAGAAGAGAGTTTCCTTTTTATAAATAGAAAATGGAGCTTTAACAAGCATAGTATATTCTTTATTTTATTAGAATCTCTCAAATTATCAAATAATGGGAATGACAATAGAGAAAATATGTAATTATTTTTTAATATAAAAATTAGTTTTTGCATTGATTTTGGGTGTTAAAATCTGAGTTGTGAATGATGGGCAGTATTTTTTTCATTTTATAATCAAGATGTATCTATGTAATTTTAGAAACATCTTAGGATATAAAAACAGCTTCCCTAATTTGAAGTTTTTATAGATGACAAATTTGGCACTGTCTTTTTTATTAACCTTTATTACAAAACAGGTAAAATTTGAGAATTTTTTGCTCTTTTGATCTTGTTTGATTATTTAACATCCCTTTTTATTATAAAATAATGCTTATTTTCAGTCTTTTTTATGGAGGTCAAAATATTTAAGTCAGTAAAAGAAACAATTTAGTCAGTCAAGCAAATTTGCTCTTTAGAAATTTTTTTCACTTTGTTGTTCTACAACTCATTGAGAATCTTAGTAAACTAAGAAATGTCATGAACAGGAAAGTAATTAAAGCATACTTTTATATAGTTACATAGTGGCATAGTTAACCGAATGACCTCACCTATCCAAATACAAAGAACTAAGTAACAGGGTCTCCCATGAACTAAAATTTATGTGATAAGATTCATTCACAGACCTTTGTGCATTTTACTTATAAAAGAACTATTAAAGCCTGTTTGTTTTACACTTCTAACAAAGTTTACAGTTTGTATGTATGAATGCTAATAGCACTGAGAAGTAAAAACATGTCCGTCTAACAATATGAGAAGAGACAGATACCATTAAAACTAGATGCATTCGTTCAAGCTGAATGATCTATAGATACTTAGTGTCAGAGCCAGTCCTCCCAAATAAACTATGATAGCACCTGAAAGGACACCAGTGATTTAAAAATGATCACTAACTCTGAAAGAAAAGAAAGGGTACTCTTTTTATAAAACTGAAACATATATAATAATTTTTTATTTTCATCCAGAAATGGTAAAATTTTTTAAACATTTTAGTACCAAAATATTGATATTAGGTTACCATACCTCTGAGAGTTCATATTCTATAGAACTTGGATTTCTAATATTGTACTGAATGTGTTCTCATTTTTTTTCTAGGCACTTACTTGACTCAAACCTCATTACTAGGGAAAAATGTACTTTTAATTAGACTTAACTAATATTTTAAGAATTACAGAGCACTTAGCTGTAAAATAGAAGTTGTTTACATTTTTATTAATAATGTATGAATTATTAATTCTAATGTGCATTACTAAATGCAGCATGACCACAGTGAATGTAATATCCACAAATTAAAAATGAAAACTGGTCTCATTACATTATTCTTCATATAAAAAATGTTTTAAGTTCAGTCATGGTCTATTTTTCCTGTTTACCATTTATTTCTTCTGTTTTTATATGTTATTTGTTTAGAAACCTAAAAGTTATACTGCTGCTGATGCAACCCTGAAAATAAATCCTCAATTAAAGATAGATGCACACTTGAACAAAGTATGTCCAGCCACCGAGGTGATTTACAATGATGAGTTCTATACTAAGCAGGATATAATTATTACAGCATTAGATAATGTGGAAGCCAGGAGATACGTAGACAGGTATGTTCTTGAAATTCAGGTTCATAGAAATCGTCTTTCTTTTGTTTTCACTTCATTTCTCACACCTATTTATTGAAAAGTTACTGAAGTTTCTGATTATTCTTTATGTTCCTATTATAGTTCTTCTCGAACCCAAGCCTTTTGATGATTTCCCATTAGAGACAGGATAAAATTAAAAATCTTTAAAATGGCCTAAATGTTTTTCATAGAGTATCTGCCACCTGTCCACCACTCCAGCTTAAAATTTACTATTTCTCCCTGGCTCCCCTTATTCTAGCCACACATTCTTTCTTTCAGTTCTATACAGTGGGGGCATCTAACACTTTTCACCTCAGGGACTTGTACATGATCTCCTTCAACCTCAGGAAATTATGTTTATCTTGCTCTAAAGCTCCTGACCCCAAATCTGCCTACTTTTCACTTCCTTTAGTTTTTTCTCTCATCCTTTCAGTTTCAGCCTAAATGTCTTTATTCAAACAGACTTTCTTTAACCCCTGAATTCTAAATTAGATCCTCCTAAGATAATCTTTCACAGCACTCATTTTTCCTTCATAGCACTTATTTTTTATTGACATGCACATTTATTTAATATTTGTTTCCTCATTAAATCATTTATTCAGTTATTATTTATTTTCCCATCACTCTGTCCTCAGTGCCCAATACATGGCGTCATTCAGTAAATATTTGTTAAATAAGTAGATGAATAAATGACTATGATGTATACACCTTACATAATCTTTCTTATATCTTTGTATGACTCTCTAATGTTAGGGTGCTAGAGCAGATTTATTAGCAGGAAAATTTACCAGTTGAGAGTACAGTGGAAAGTTTGTAAACTTGTGCAGAGAAAGCCAAAAAAGAAACTTTAAGAAATTAAATAAAGTGTGTTGAATATAGGCATCATAAGTATTGAGAAAGAAGGTTTGGGATGAAGAAAATGTTGAAAAGGTATAGTGAGGTAGAACTTATAGTCGGAAAATAAACCAAAGAAGAAATAGAAAACAAGAAAAGAAAGGGTAACACATTAATTAAGAGTTAACCCAGAGGAAAAAAAGTTGAAGCCCAAAATTTGATAGGAGTTTGTTTTTTCTGTTTTCTTATTGAAGTATAGTTGATTTACAGTGTTGTGGCAATCTCTGCTGTACAGCAGTGACTCAGTTATACACATAGAGACATTCTTTTTTTATATTCTTTTCCATTATGGTTTATCACAGGATATTGAATATAGTTCCCTGTGCTACACATTAGGACCTTGTTGTTTATCCATTCTGTGTAGGAGTTTTAGAACAAGATAAACGTAATATGTCTTGTTCTAAAACTACCAAACTTTGGGAATGGAAGGTAGAGACAAAAATTGCTAGAGTGAGCAACAAAGTTTGTGGGAGGAAGAGGATGGTAATAATAAATGGGTTGTTTGGTGGTCATGTATCTGTTTCCTAAAGTGTTATATCCAAGAAGTGATCAACATATGAAATGGTCAGTAGAAATTGGTAAGTTGTCCTCTGCTTACATTGTTACAGCTCACTTTTATGTTTATTACCTATTTTCTTTTCACATAGCCGTTGCTTAGCAAATCTACGACCCCTCTTAGATTCTGGAACAATGGGCACTAAGGGACACACTGAAGTTATTGTACCTCATTTAACTGAATCCTATAATAGTCATGTAAGTGAACCACTTTTTTAAAGTAAATATCTCTTCTTTATATCTCATCATTTTTGTATCTCACGGTTTATTTCTCTTCATTAGTCAGCAAATTTGGTTTAGCATTCCTAATCCCTTCTGTTTTTGATCCGCCAATGATGTCTGTGCATATGTGTATAGACATTTTTTTAAATGTAGCTGAACTTATTTTTTTAATCATCAAAATTTTGTTTCCGGTCTTTCTGGAATATTATTCTTGTGTTTACTGTTTGTTTCTCAGAGCTGCTTGATTAGTTTTTAGCAACCTTTGAACTGGTGACCCACCCAAAATCTTACTGAAGACTCGGTTTCTCCATATAAGGGACCAAGCCATTTGTAACAATATATTTTATACAAATGATATAGGTGTAACTTTTTTTTTTAACCGCCACGAGTGATTTTGCGATACTGCCAACTTTGAAAATCACTGGTCTAAGAAATGTAGGCTTGGGGATTTAAAAAAAAAAAAAAAGGTCGGGCTTCCCTGGTGGTGCAGTGGTTGAGAGTCTGCCTGCCGATGCAGGGGACACGGGTTCTTGCCCCGGTCCGGGAAGATCCCACGTGCCGCAGAGCGGCTGGGCCCGTGAGCCATGGCCGCTGAGCCTGCGCGTCCAGAGCCTGTGCTCCGCAATGGGAGAGACCACAACAGTGAGAGGCCCATGTACCGCAAAAAATAAATTAATTAATTAATTTTTAAAATTTTTTAAAAAAGGTCAACCCAAGTTGTAAAATTGAAAGAAGAATATTATTTTACAAGCATAAATATCCCTTTATTTAATGGATATGTTTGGTTTAGAAAATTTTTTAAATTTTAATAAAATTTGTTTTCCCCTTTACTCTCATGCAATCAGAAGTTTATGTAGTGAAAACACTATAATAGACAAAATTGATAAGTTTGATTTGAAGGAAATTAGGTGGAGAAAATCATGATATGCTGGGATCATACTAGAAGATTTTCAAAGTAGGGGATGTTACAAAATTCCGAAAGTTCCCTTGATTCTCTCATTCTACCACATCTTCCCCTTCTCCGATATGTATATTCTCTAACTTCATACTCAGAAAAACTAGAATTGAATACTCCATCTGGCTTTCCTTTTTGGTTTATAAAATATTCCGTGGTATTTTATAGATCAACACACTAAAATAAAATCTCTAAGTAAAAAGAGACAAAGTGAGTTGTTTTAGATTGGGTAAGCCAATAAGACTAAATGTACCAAATGTACCCTTTAAGAGAATATGGATTTCTTCAATGGTACTTTTTCATATGACACAACATAGACATTTGCCATTTATTTAATACACAATTTCTGCAAGAAACTATACCAAGCATCAAGAACATATGATTCCTGCTTACAAATATTTTTTTCTGCCTGGAGAAAGAAACGGTATGTGGGCACTATATTGGGAATTCTTGAATTATTTTTCAAAATGCAGAATATTTAAAGTGTTAAATGTCACCTTGATACTTGGAGAAAACAAAATAGGTAATTATATATGATAGTCTGCTATATGAGTACTACATGGTACCAAAGGAGTGCACAGATAATAAGTGACAATAGAATTTGTGTTTGTTGTTACATTTCTGTAAACACGTGGGTTAAGTGTCAAAAGAGTAAACTTTTCCTCTT
This sequence comes from Grampus griseus, assembly GCF_964374135.1. Classification (NCBI taxonomy): domain Eukaryota; kingdom Metazoa; phylum Chordata; class Mammalia; order Artiodactyla; family Delphinidae; genus Grampus; species Grampus griseus. The sequence goes on from NC_138997.1 coordinate 58,879,883, forward strand.
AATGTGTAGGAGAAAGAAGATAAAAAATGTTGGATTTGTTTTATTTTTGAATTTTGTTTTTTAATGGTCTTAAAACACTCAAGTAAATTCATTCCATAAAAAATTGTCATTGCTTCTCTTAACTGTTGTCATATTTTATAAAATAGCGGGATCCCCCAGAAGAAGAAATACCATTTTGTACCCTAAAGTCCTTTCCAGCTGCTATTGAACACACTATACAATGGGCAAGAGATAAGGTAATAAAGATATTTTTTAAGAAATTTTTCTTTGAAGTAGAAAAGATGATATATTCAACTTTTTTTTTAATTTTTGAATTTTATTTTATTTTTTTCTATAGCAGGTTCTTATTAGTCATCAATGTTATACACATCAGTGTATACATGTCAATCCCAATTGCCCAATTCATCAGATATTTCCAACTTATAAACATACTTTTATTTGTAATGTGTTTTCCTCTTTTCCCTTATAGTTTGAAAGTTCCTTTTGCTACAAGCCTTCGTTGTTTAACAAATTTTGGCAAACCTATCCATCTGCAGAAGAAGTCTTAAAGGTAAAAAACAATACACTTTTTTTTTTAATTGTGTAGTTGATTTCCAATGTTGTGGTAATTTCTGCTGTACAGCAAAATGATTCAGTTATATGTATATACATTCTTTTTCATATTATTTTCCATTATGGTTTATCACAGGATTTTGAATTTAGTTCCTTGTCTTATACAGTAGAACCTTGTCGTTTATCCATTCTGTATATAGTAGTTTGCATCTGCTAACCCCAACACTTTATGTCAGTGTAATCTTATTTTCAAGTTGCCTATAAATAGTTTACCTCCTTAAACAGAGATTATACATTAATATTGTATATAGTAAGTATATGAGGAATCTCGAAGTTAGCAGGTCACAAATAACCCTTCATTTTTAATTTGGTCAAACTATATGGAGTTGCAAATATATTACCATGTTTGACTCACAGAACAGCAATTCATATGGTTCAACCTGATAAGGATTTGATAAATGATAAGAGAGCTACAAATAATAAAACAGATTGTTAAGCTCTTTGGAAAAAACTGAAGTAAGTTTTAGTGAAAATTTCAGGAGTAGGAATGGTCTCAGATTTATTAGTCTCATGGTGAGGGCAACTTCAAAGCTGTTTTTTCACTTTCCTTTAATCCTACACTAAAAAGGCCAGCTTTTTAGTGTAAAATATTATTCATAGCACTTCGTATAGTAAGTACATACATAGTACTAACTTACCACTAGCAAGACATGAGGATAACTTGGGAGATAAGAAACTTTAGAGTTAACATTTTACATACTGTCTTTTCCCATTTCCCCTCCAGAAAAGAAAAGAAAGAGGGAAAGTAGAAAGACGGGGACAGGGAGCTTGAGGTGAAAATAATAAAATCATAAGACACATGAGCTGGCACTTCAAACTTTGGCTGACATTTCCTGGGAATATGTGCATGTGTGTTTGTGTGATTAATTGGACATGTATTTGCTTTGTTTTCTTTTTTCCTCTCATTCTAGAAGATACAAACTGGACAAAGTTTAGAGGGCTGTTTTCAAGTTATTAAGTTACTTAGCAGAAGACCTAGAAATTGGTCCCACTGTGTAGAATTAGCAAGATTAAAGTTTGAAAAATATTTTAACCATAAGGTAAGTATACATTATAAAACATTAAGAAAAAGTCTAAACTTGGCTCATTTAATTACTATGAAATTAATTTCATTGACCTGAAAATATATACTCTTTCTTTCAGGAAGCTTTTCAGAAATTATTACGTTAACTGAGAACAAGTGATGGGCACACAACCAATTTCTCCCTGAATGTTACTGATTAAAGAATGCATTTAAACTCCACCCATTGGCTTGTCAGTTATACATTTAACTAATCCTTGTCTTTCTGTGTACAAAATGGGTTTTAATAAAATAGGGGTTCCTTCTAGAGAAGAAGGAATACATTTAATCAGTAATCATAAAGAAGTTTGTTGTTCAGAGTAAAGCAAGAGACTGAGAGAATAGAGATTCCATCAGAAATTTTGTTGGAATTTTGCCTTCCCCATATGTATCTAATAATCACATTTTGTCTGTTTCCTCATTGTAAAATGGGAGTAATAAATTGGTGCCTGACTCATAGCATAGTGGTGAGGATCAAATGAGTTAATACGTGCAAAGTCTTTAGCATAGAACCTGGTCCATCCCATAAATATTTAGTGAAATATTAGCTGTTATTCTTACTCCAGTTACATACAGAAGCTTGAATGTGTCCTGCACTCTGTTTAGTCTCTCCCTCTCTTTAGGCTCTTACCTATTGGAATATAAAATAAGCTCATCTTTTTAAAGTCTTTAAATTATACTTATTCCTGTTTTTCACTTCCTTTTTTGCTCTGCTTCTTGGAAAAGTGGTCTATACTAACTGTTGCCATGTCTTCATCCAGTAAATGTGTCTTCTTTCCCCATGACTATTGAAATTATTCTTACCATGACTATCAATGACCTCATGTTTCAAAATCTACAGAACCCTTTTTTGTCCTTATCTTCTATGGGTTTTTTAACTTTTTTTTATCATGGAAAAATTCAACCACAGAAATAATAGAGAAAATAGCATATAATTAATCTCCATGTATTCCTCATATATTTGTCACCCAGGTTTAACAATTAACAGCTCATAGAAAATCTTATTTCATCTATAATCCCACCTAATATACCCTCCCCCTAGATGGTTTTGAAGCAAATCTCAAGCAGCATATCATTTCAAAATATAAAATACTATGTATTTTTACTGTTTTTTTTTTGCTTGTTTTAAGGATTAGCTCTTTGAAAGGAGCAGAATGATATGTAAAATATGCCACCGTTTGTGAAAAGGGATAAAATAATCTATATTCATGTTTGCCATAGATGCAAAAAAAAGAAAAAAGACTATATAAGTGTTGATAAAAAATAGCAATAGAGGTTATTCCAAGTTGGGGTGGGGGGCAGTGACAGGAGAATGGGCAGATTGAGTACATGGTGACTGGAAGACTTCACTGTATATCTTTTTATGTATGTTGTTTTTTGAGGTTTTTTTTACTTCCGTTAATATTAAGTAGTGATTTTTTTTTAATTCAATTTTTTCTTTAGGCTCTTCAGCTTCTTCACTGTTTCCCTCTGGACACACGATTAAAAGATGGCAGTAAGTATATATCAGTGTTGAGAAGAAAGTTTAATGCAATTTATTACTGACTGCTGACACTGAAAATAATATTTTGTATTTTGTTAGGTTTGTTTTGGCAGTCACCAAAAAGACCCCCCTCTCCATTAAAATTTGATCTAAATGAACCTTTGTAAGTATTTATATCCAGTTTTATATACATCCTTCATTGTAAACTTCTTAACTGTATAGGTTTACATTGGAGGGTGAAAACTGCAGGCTCTTTAATGTTAAATTATTGCATCCCTGTTAATCTAAGAGTTAGCATAGCATTTTGGCCAACAAAGCCAGCCACAATACTTCTCCCCACACATAGGTGAATCTACTTTTTTACATGGTAAATAATCTTATTATTTTTGTCTTCTCTAAAGTACAACCAAAGTGTCATCTCTTTGACATTATTCATTAAAAAAGTAAAATGAAGACAGATGTTTTCCTATTTAATGAAGTCAGTATATAAGAAACTTTAGTTACATGGAGAAAAATGATCACTACTAAATAACTCCCTAAATAATCTCAGGTTAATTTTCAAATGAGTTCATCTTTGAGTAAATGCCTGTATATCCTATCTATATTAGATATGCATTTTATACACAAACATACTTATATGTATATATTTTAATTAAGCACTTAGCTTGTTAACCTTCCTTTCAACAAATAATTCTGTGCTTAGTTTTTTCCTCTGGTGCTTATTCTTAGTCACCTTATCCTGATTGCTGCTTCTTTTTTTTTAATATATTTATTTATTTATTTATCTTTGGCTGCAATGGGGCTTTGTTGCTGCGCTTGGGCTTTCTCTAGTTGTGGCGAGCGGGGGGCTACTCTTCGTTGCGGTGCGCGGGCTTCTCATTACGGGGGCTTTTCTTGTTGCAGAGCATGGGCTCTGGGCGCACGGGCTTCAGTAGTTGTGGCTCTAGAGCGCAGGCTCAGTAGTTGTGGCACCCGGGCTTAGTTTCTCCGCGGCATGTGGTATCTTCCCGAACCAGGGCTTGAACCCATGTCCCCTGCACTGGCAGGTGGATTCTTAACCACTGTGCCACCAGGGAAGCCCTGATTGCTTCTTCTATAAAACTTACCTTTTTTGTTTTTAAACAAACTCATTTGCTTAGTTTGAACTTATTGTACACTCTTTAAAACCAAGTTTGTAATATTTTCTTATGAATTAAAATGAATTTTCTTTCAATAATTTTTCTACTTCTGGCCACTTCTCTCCCCAAAGTAGTCTTGATCACTACCTGAATATTAGTGCTTATGAGGATAAACATGTGATGTTTTCTCTTTTATAACTTCTACAATGCCTTGGTCTAGACCAGAATTTCATTGCCTAACTTGAAAAAAAATAATCCTGTAACAAAAATTCTGTAATTACTTATCTTCAACATTTTAAAGGCTATAGTTTCTGGTAAACATCTTTGAAACTGTGCATTCACACTTTATTTTTTAATTTCAAAAGGCACTTCAGTTTCCTTCTGAATGCTGCAAAATTATATGCTACAGTCTATTGCATTCCATTTACAGAAGAGGTAAGATATTCTTCAAGCCCTAACAAGTGATAGAAAAGGTTAGAATTAGATGACTTAGCTAATTGCATCATCAAAATGTGTTTTATGTTATAAGAATCATTCTTCGATATAAACTTCATTTTGTTCTAGTGTTGCCCATTCTAATAAAGCAGAAGCTAAAATCTCATTGCAGCATCACTAAGTGGAAGAAAGTCACTTTTTTTTCTGAACTTAAGTAGCGAAACAAATATTTGTAAAAGCAGTCTTACTTTATTTTTAAAACATTTATAACCTACTAACTTTAAATATTGTAATTACTCTGAAAACCCAAAGTGACCTATTTCATAACAATTTTTAAATATTTCTTAGTGATTCTGTTTGTTATCATTTGTTTGGCTTATTTTTTGTGAAATTAACATATGCTTTTCAGGAGATTTGAAAATGCTAGCCTACATTGACATTTCTTTACTTTTATCATTTATACCTTTTCTCTTAGACATCGTCTTCATTGACTCATATGTAAAGGGATCTAATACAGTTTTATGTGAAAGGCAGGTCTGCATTAGTGAATTTTCCTTCTCAAATGCATAATAGAGCTAAATAAATTAATATACTTTTAGGTACTAGGCTGAATGGGAAATATGAGCCAGATCCATAACTAGAATTGGCTATTTTGGATCTAGATAAAAATGCCTGTTGTACATTAATCCCTTTTGGAATTAACACGCAGTAAAATATACCATAAATGTCTGGTAAAAATAGTGGCATTCAGTTGGGTATTCTTTTTGTGAAAAGAGTGATAATTTTGTGATGAGTTGTAGGTGACCTCAAAAGCACTGTGTCTCAGTTTTTCCTAAGTAGATTCTTAATAATAAACATGTATATAGCCTTAAATTCATCTAAGTTTATCCTGAACCATTTAAATATTTTCCTGCTTCCAAAGGTATGAATTCCATTTACTGTGAGTCAATGTATATTGAGTATAACTTTCTGCAGGGAACTTTGTAAAACAATGAAGAGATAGTTCCTGATCTCAAGGCACTCTGTCTGATAAAACCAGCCCTAAAACTACCTTTTTAAAAATTTGTGGATGGACTTCCCTGGCAGTCCAGTGGTTAAGACTCCATGCTCTCAGTGCAGGGGGCACGGGTTTGATCCCTGGTCGGGGAAGATCCCACCTGCTGCATGGCACGGCCAAAAAAAAAAAAAAAATTTGTGGAAAGAACTAAGATTTAAGGTTTGTTGACTAACAAGTACTTTTTTACACACACTACCCCCACTTCCCAGCCTTTGTGGATGGTATTTCTATAGAAATAAAAGTAAATGTCACAAACAGATGTGGTCTAAACAGTTATATCATAAATTATTCAAATATTTAGTATGATAAAGGACCTTTTTTAGGTTATTTTTTAGGTTTAGAATTCAGAATTTTAAGAATATGTTGATAAAATTACTGTTTTAAAAACCAGGACTTATCAGCAGATACCCTGTTGAATATTCTTTCCGAAGTAAAGATTCAGGAATTCAGACCTTCCAACAAGGTATGTGTACAAGTTCATTCATTTAGCAAATAGTTATTGAACTTCTACTTGTGTCAAGTCTCTTTCTAAACCTGGAGAAGCCCATAGGAACAAAACAAAATTCTTGTTCTTGTGCGAGTTGGGCCAGAGGCAGACTATTAAAAAAAGTGCCAATAATTATGTAATATTGCATTATGGGCATAAGTGCTAATAAGAAAAAGTAAAACAGGGAAAACAAAGGGTAATGGAGCTGGTGTCATCTTATACGCGATAAAAGGGGAAAGCTTCTCTGATATGGTAACATTTGAGCAGAAGCCTGAAGGAAGTGAGGGAGTGAGCCATACTGTTATCTGGTGAAAGAGCAGTACAGAAGGCAGGAACAAGTTCAGAGAAAGGCCTTGAAAGACTTTGAAGGCTAGAATTTTTCTGGAGGAGAATATGCAAGAGAAGAGTGGTAGATAGCGAGATTGGAGAGGTAGTGAGGGTTATAAGTACTTCATGTTTTATTATGGGATAAGAAGCCAGTGGAGGATTTTAAGCAGAGGACACAGCCTGACATATTTAAAAGGATGACCCTGGCGATTGTGTTAAGAATGATTAGGACATGAGAGAGGAAGCAGAAATAGCTATTAGGAGATTATAGTCAAGATGTGATGGTGGTTTGAATGAACCATCAAACAGGGGTAGTGGGTAACAGGGAAGATGTGGTAAGAGGTTGGATTCTGTGCACATTTTGCAGTAGCCCTGACAGGATTTGTAAGGAATTGGTTTGAGTGTGCAAGAAAAAAAGATTATTTTCTTAGTTGAAAAAAAGAAGCAAGCTTAATCGCTCCGAGTGACAGGGAGAAGATAGAGGAAGTTTGAGCAGAGAAAAAAAAGATGTGAAATAATTGCCTAGGGGAGTGGGAAAAGTGGGGAATTAGAAGATGTTGTAGAATTTTGAGATAATATTTAAGATCCACTTAATGTTAATTCCACTTAATGTATTCCACTACATGTGGCTGGAGAAAAGGCATTTAGCAGCTTGGGTGCTACTGTAGAATAGCTGGTAAATTGGATTGTAACAAGGGTTGGGATTTTGTCGGCAAATATGTTGGAAGGAGAAAGACAGGGAGTATTAATAAAGGTGGAACATGAAATTTAGGCAGGGTAAATAAAAAAGTTTGAAAATACTAAATATTTTTCTTTTTCACATGTTCATTATGTGCCTTTTTGTATGCACTTTAAAAAGAAATAAACCACAGAACAACCTTCTGTTCCGTTTACCTTTAGCTATACTGGAAAATGTGGAGTAATGAGTGCCTCTCTGCAAAATTCAAGTAGGAAGTGGTGTGTGCAGTCTTCCACTCTGTATTTTTATTTTAGGGACAAGGAAAACTTGTAGGCAGTTCATTTTGTGCAAGTAAATAGGTTTTCTCAATGAAATGTTCATGATTTGTAGTTTATCAAGAACAAAAGTACAGAAAGGAAAAACAAAATTCCTATATAAAGAAGATTCCTAGCCCATGTTTCTAATGGGCAAAGCTGCTAGACAGAAGCCAAGGAAATATGCATCAATAACTTTACAGGTCTCTACTGCTCTTCAATACGTTTTCTAGCTTGAATTGCTTCTTTCTGTGTCGAAGTTTTGGCGGCATAAATTACCCTGAGCAATTTTAACATGACTTATGAGCTTTTTCACCACTCCTTGAAGCAGCTCCCACTGAAGCTTCAGCGTCTGGCACTCGTAGTTAAAAGATGCCATAGCCAAAAAATATCAACTACACATTCTGGCAAATAAAAATTACTGCTTCTCTGACTCCTTAGTATTTCTCAAATATTTATAATCATATTTAATATGTAAAAATGTGAATTGGATGTGTTTTTTTAATAAGAAATAGTATTTTAATGATGATGTGTAGCTAGTTTCTTGGTTTGAGAATATTAACTTCACTGCCCTTGTTAAAGATAAATTATTTATATGTGCTGCCCTAAGCATGCAACTATATGAAGGAAGACATATTCTTTGGGATAGAACTTCTTTTCAGTAGTCAATAAATATTTAAAAGATGCCCATATTATATATTTTGTGGATTTCGTCAGTTTCTTTGGAGACAGAAAACAGCTCTGCACTAGTTAGAGGTATGTAATTTGGTTTGAAGTTGATTTGTCAGAATCACAAACTGTTGATTAACATTAACTTTATTTTAGTGTGGAATTTTAAGAGAGAGTTGTATGAACTTAGATCTTATAAACTATTCAGTAAGTATTTTTAACACCCACTATGAGCAAGTTTATTTTAGATACATTGAGGTTATCTCAGTGAACAAGATAAAGATCCCTGTTCTCATAGAGTTTACGTGTCAGTGTGAGGCAGTAGATAATAAATATGTAAATAACATAATAGTACTTAACAATAGAAGGTGTAAAATACATTGGACCATAATGATTAATAATCTAATTAAACCAATAGAATGTTTTCTTTTTGTGACTTATTTGATAAAAACAGATTTGTTAGTCAAACTTAGGTGTAGGATGTGATATCATTAATGAATATACATACATATATTTAAAGGTTGTTCAAACAGATGAAACTGCAAGGAAACCAGACCATGTTCCTGTTAGCAGTGAAGATGAGAGGAATGCTGTTTTCCAACTGGAAAAGGCTATTTCATCTAGTGAAGCTACCACAAGTAAGGGGAAATCTTTATAAAAAATGTTTTGAACTAAAGGGATTTTTATTTTCACTAAACTGTACACTCAGAAGGTTGTGGGATTAAATCATAACAACAATAATGATATTACTTGATTCCATGATCATATGAAAGTCACTGTTCATTTTTAACTGTGACTAAATTCATAACTTTCTCCACCATTTCCCTACCGTAGAAGGCTGAAATGTAAGTCTGCTTTGTTTTTGCTGTTCTGATTGTTTTAGTTCTTAAGATTCTATTGTGTGATTCCTTTTTAACTTATGGCTAGCATAATGAAGAAAACATGGAGTCCTTTGGAGACTAACCCTGAGATCCAGTGAAATCACTTTAGGAAAAAAAATCATAGACAGATTTCTTCTTGGCTTGTTAGTCTCCATAATTACACACAGGGAATACAAACCTGACCTATGTACACCTTTGCTAAATGGTCTTAAATATAGGGAAACTGAACTTTTAATTCCTTAAAAACAGATCTGTATTAGCTCATGTTTTTAGACCTGCTCAGCACCTTTCTACTACATAAATTAGCAGTTTCCAAACTTTTGGGATTTTACACAAAGACCAGTAAAATTCAGGAGAAAAGCCTAGATTAGCCAGCTATTTATTTTGCAAGTAAAAGGTTTATATCCTAAGTTAATAATTATAATTCTAGAAAAAAAATATTACCATTTCTTTCTCGTTTCATCACAGATTAAACTACACCTGTCTACAGAATGATCTGAGGAACCACTAATCTAGAAATCTTTCATAAAGACACTTATTTTTATTTGACCAATAGGTACCCTATCCTTAGTTATCAGAGGTAAAATGTTTCAGAGTAGTATTTATGAAATCAATTTTTGAACAGTACCCAGTGTTGACTTTTTTATTGTAAGCCACTTAATAGCAGATGTACATGGCTTTCTTATTTTTATGTTTTTTTAGAAAGGTTTTTTTTTTTAAATATTAAAACTTCTAATTTAGTGGTTTTAAAGCCATCATTTTCATATCCTTCAGTAACTTCAGTTCCCTGGATGTTGTTGTTGTCGTTGTATTTTTCAGTCATTTGCAAACCTAAACAAAAAGGAATCTTTAACAGTAGTGAACCCACACTGCCTTGCTTTTTACCTAGTAAAGCCTTTATCACTTACTAGGAAACTTTGTTTTTCTGGTTGTTGTCATCAGGTGACCTTCAGATGGCAGTGCTTTCATTTGAAAAAGATGATGATCGTAATGGACACATAGATTTCATCACAGCTGCATCAAATCTTCGTGCCAAAATGTATAGCATTGAACCAGCTGACCGTTTGAAAACAAAACGCATAGCAGGTAGAATTATACCTGCTATAGCAACATCCACTGCTGCAGTTACTGGCTTGGTGAGATTATGATTCTTTGAAAATGCTTGTTATTCATTGCTTCTTTTCTGTCTTCCCTATTACACCACCCCAAACCATTCACTCAGAGATCTTAGAGAAGGAGGGATACATATTGATCTTATAATTTAAAATTGTAAGATATTTCTGAAAATACAGTAATCTGTATTTTGAACTTTTACAGATAATACAGACATTTTAATGTAAAAAAAATATGCTCTGTCAAGTTACAGTATAACTTTTCTTACAGGCAATAATCCTCTTCATCATCTTTGTATCCTCTATACAATCCAAATGCTCTATTTTTCTTGAATAAAATGAACTACCCTAACCTTTACTCTTTGATTATATTGGATTTTAGTTCTTTGTCTTAAAATAAATGTAATTTCTGTTAGTGATTTGGATTTCTTTAAATTTAGTCTTTCCTTAATGATTTAAAATCTTTAGGATGGCCCTAGTTATTATACCTTACTGTAGTGTTATTCTTAGAAGTTATGTAATTATTGTTCCTATTATTGAATGATTTTAGACTGCTGTATTGCTTGACTTCTGATATCTACTTTCAAAGTAGGAAGATTACATGGTCAAATTAGTTAGAGGCTTATAAGAAATTTATATTACTCCAGTCCAATAGCTGCTTTTATTCTCTACACAGAAATGCTTGAGAAGAATTTAGGAAAATTATATAGATGCAATTAAAGTCATGAATAGTTTTAGGCTATTTATATAATCAGATCACCTTCTTTTATCTAGGTTGCACTGGAGATGATCAAAGTAGCTGGTGACTATCCATTTGAAGCTTACAAAAATTGTTTCTTTAACTTAGCCATTCCAATTATAGTGTTTACAGAGACATCTGAAGTAAGAAAAACTGAAATCAGGTATGCATGAAGGTGTGTTTCTCTTGCATAATGAGAATGAAATAATTTTTTTGCCTTTTAAAAGGAATAAATAATAGCTTTATCTCTCCTTTTCTCCTATATATATAAACTCTTACATCACTTCATGATGAGGTCAAAACTCCATCTTCATGTAGCATTTCTTTTTTTTTCTTTTTTTATTGTATAATTGACATACAGCATTAAATTAGTTTCAAGTGTACAACACAATGATTCAACACTGGTATATGCTGTGAAATGATTACCACAATAAGCCCAGTCACCATCCATTATCATACATAGTTATAGAATTTTTTTTTCTGATGATAAGAACATTTAAGATTTACTCACTCAGCAACTTTCAAATATGCAGTAGAGTATTATTAACTATAGTCACCATGCTTCACATTATATATCCATGATTTACTCATCTTACAACCAGAAGTTTGTACCTTTTGACTCACTTTATCCATTTGCCCACCCTCACCACCTGTTTCTGGCACTATCAGTGTTCTCTATATCTATGAGCTTGGGATTTTTTTGGGTTTTGTCTGGTTGGTTGGTTGAGTTTTTTGTGGGATTTGTTTGTTTTAGATTCCACATATACATGAGATGATAAGATATCTGTCTTTCTCTGTCTGACTTATTTCACTTAGCGTAACGTTTTCAAGGTCCATCCATGTTGTCACAAATGGGCAGGATTTCATTCCTTTTATGGCTGAATAATACTTCATTATATATAGTACCACACTTTCTTTATCCATTCATCAATGGACACTTAGATTGATTCCATGTCTTAGGTATTACAGGTAATGCTGCAGTGAACATGGGAGTACAGATATCTCTTCAAGTTAGTGTTTGCATTTTCTTTGGATAAATACCCAGGAGGGGAATTGCTAGATCATATGGTAGTTCTGTTTTTAATTTTTTAAAGAACCTACATACTGCTTTCCATAGTGACTGTATCATTTTTACATCCTCACCAAGAAGGTACAAGAGTTCCAATTCGTTCACATCCTTGTCAACACTTGTTATCTTCTGTTTTTTGATGATAGCCATCCTAACAAGTGTACGGTGATATCTCATTGTGGTTTCGATTTGTATTTCCCTGATAATTAGTGATAATTAAGCATCTTTTCATGTACCTGTTGGCCATCTGTATGTCTGCTTTGGAAAAATGTCTTTTCAGGTCCTCTGCCTATTTTATTATTGGATTGTTTGGGTTTTTTGCTGTAGAGTTGTATATGTTCGTTATATATTTTGGATATTAACCCCTTACCAGATATATGATTTGCAAATATCTTCTCCCAGTCGGTAGGTTGCCTTTTCAGTTTGTTAGTGGTTTTCTTTGCTGTGCAGAAGATTTTTAGTTTGATGTAGTCCCACTTGTTTATTTTTGCTTTTGTTGCCTTTGCTTTTGGTGTCAAATCTAAAAACTTATCACCAAAACCAGTGTCAAGGAGCTTACCACCTAAGTTTTCTTCTAGGAGTTTTAGGTTTCAGGTCTTACATTCAAGTCTTCAATCTATTCTGAGGTAATTTTTGTGTGTGGTGTAAGATAGGAGTCCAATTTCATTCTTTTGCATGTAGCATGAAGCATTGCTGACTAAACTAGCCATAGAACTCTCACAATACATAATCTGCCACACTGTTTAGCATTGTACTTTCTATGGTTTCATCTGTCTGCCTAATTCAGATGAATTAGAAGCCATTCTAGTGTCTGACTAATGGATAATGAGATTAAGAATCTAGTTCCAAAAGTTGTATGACAAAGGAAATCAATTCCCCTGGACTTCCATTTTTAAATTTTTAAATTGGTAACAACCAAAAATTTGAAAACTATTATCTTGGCAAGAGTATGAGAAAGCACTGTCATACATTACTGATGAGAGTATAAAATAATATAACCCATATTAAGGCAAATATAGCACTATATTTCAAACTTGCAGATACATTTGCACTCATCTCAAATGATATATGAACAGGATATTCATTTTGGCATTGTTTATCATAGCCAAAGATTGGAAAAATCTAAGTGTCTAGTAATAGGAGACTGGAACATCCACACAGTGAAACTCATGGAACTGTTTAAAAAGAGAAATGGAACTCTCTTGCTAAGACATACTTATTTATAATAAGACACTGGAAAGATAAACAAGGTACTGATGAAAGTGGTTACCTGTGTGGTGTGATGGGGAAGTAAGATGGAATTATGGAATATTTTGTTATATTTTCCTTTTGTATTCCCACATTAATATCTAGCTAAATCACAAATAGTGGACTTCTGGGATTTTTTATTATTACTAAAAGGAAGAAAATTTAAATGTTTTTGTTCTGAATATTTTTCTACAACAGAAATGGAATATCATTTACAATTTGGGACAGATGGATTATACATGGAAAAGAAGAGTTCACCCTCTTGGATTTCATAAATGCAGTCAAAGTGAGACAATTATTCATTAGTTGCTTCGAGTCTGTTAGTTTTATACATAATTTCGTTGGAGGTTTTTATAAATATTATTTAGCAGGAGTTTTCTCTCTTTTTACTGGTTGTAAAACATTGTCATCCAGCATTTTATATTTGGGTGGAGCTTTGATTGTTTCTTTTGGGTATTCACTTTCAGGAGAAGTACGGAATTGAGCCAACAATGGTGGTACAGGGAGTCAAAATGCTTTATGTCCCTGTAATGCCTGGTCATGCAAAAAGATTGAAGTTAACGTAAGTATTGAACGTTATATGCAAGATATTCTCAAAAGTTGAAATATAAGTTGGATGCACACTAGAAAATTAAATATAGAGGTTATTGAAGTTCAGATAAAAATATGTGATTTACTCCTATCTAATGGCAGTAATAAAGACAGTGACTCTGCCAAGCTCCACAGGCTACCTATCAAGTGAGATTTATAGAATTATAATACCCTTGTGAGTTTATTATCGTTCAGGGTCATCTTATAAGCTAATAGGCTTAGAAACCTGATTTGGTCAATATACCAAGTAAAAGTAGATCCACCTCTTATATGCAAACACATAAGGACTAGGCTTGTGAGACTGAAGTATTTTTTTTAAATGCCGAATTGTTATTTTCATTTATTCAACAGATTTTTTTAAAGAATGCCTGCTATGTACCAGGTACTTTTGTAAACATTAGGGATACAGCAGTGAGCAAAGCAGAGTCCCTGCCCTGCTTGAGGAGTTTACATAACAATTAAATATGTATGTAAGATGGTGGTAAGTGCTGTGGAAAAATAAAGCAGAATAAGAGGGTATTAAGTTGCTACAGTATATTGGGCAATCTAGGTATTCCCTCGGCCTGTCATATTCTTTTTGTTGTTGTTAAAGATTTATTTATTTATTTTATACTTATTTTTGGCTGCATTGGGTCTTTGTTGCTGTGTGCAGACTTTCTCTAGTCGTGGCAAGAAGAGGCTACTCTTCATTGCGCTGCGCGTGCTTCTCATTACAATGGCTTCTCTTGTGGAGCACGGGCTCTAGGCATGTGGGCTTCAGTAGTTATGGCTCATGGGCTCAGTAGTTGTGGCTCGCGGGCTCTAGAGCGCAGGCTCAATAGTTGTGGCGCACGGACTTTGTTGCTCCGAGGCATGTGGGATCTTCCCGGACCAGGGCTCGAACCCGTGTCCCCTGCATTGGCAGTCAGATTCTTAACCACTGCGCCACTATGGAAGTCCCTGCCTGTCATATTCTGATGTGAAAGGCTGACATTTGAGCAGAGACCTAAAGGAAGAGAGGGAGGAAAACAGCCAGTCTTTACAGTGGTCTGCAAGGCCCTAAATTATCTAGTTCCCACTTACCCTTCCAAGTTCCTTTCATACTTCTCTCTCCTTGCTCACAATATTCCAGTTATACTGGCCTCCTTACTTTTCCTTGAACATTCCAGTCTCCAACATGCGACCTTTGCTCTAGTTTTTCCCTCTGCTTGCAACTCTTTCTGAGATGGCCATCTGACTAACTCTCACCTCTGGTCTTTGCACTTCCTGAAGAGGCCTCTCTGAACCCTATTTAATACTGCATCCTGTCTGGTACCCCAGCCTAGCATACCTAATCCCTTTTATGCTGCTCTACTTTTCCTCTTTCTCATAGTATTTATCACTGTCTAACAGTTACTGTATTATTTATTGTCTCTCCCCTCCCACCAATATAAGCTTCATTCACAAGGGCAGGGATCTATATTTGATATATTCATTTTTTAAAAGCATATCTCACATTTTAGGTTTTTTTCTGTGGAGTTTTTTGTTTTTGTTTTTAAATAAGTGGTCTGTATTCCTTATCATTACTAGCAAAGGTAAAAATTGATTAACTGTTAGGTAAAAGAATGTCTTGATTTTAGAGCTTTTAGTAAAGAAAATAATTATATGAAAGCAGGTGAATTATTAGATTTAAAAATAAATTTAAACAAGCCCAGATTCTTCGGACAACATTATCACCAAATCACTCTTTCATTTTACAGAATTTACCAAATTATTTTTCCTTGCTTATTTTTCCTTAGAATGCATAAACTTGTGAAACCTTCTACTGAAAAGAAATATGTGGATCTTACTGTGTCATTTGCTCCAGATACTGATGGAGATGAAGATTTACCTGGACCTCCAGTAAGATACTACTTTAGTCATGACACTGATTAACAGAAGTTGTCTTAAATTTAGGACTACTTGATTTTGGAAAGAATGCACTTATTCAGGAGCTTAAAGAGTCAGCTCATAATGCTATGGATTTCTCTTTGATGAAGCTTGATTTAAGGGAAACATCAGTAAAAAACTACAGTGAAGAATTGTAAAGCATTTTGAAGCATAGTATACACGTGTAGTGCTTCATATGTGGATGTGCTCACAAGCAACTTCGAACTGGAATGCTGTTTTATAATGCTTACCAAAAAATTGTGTATTAACCTCTTTGGATGAAAAGAAGGAAAAAAATATGTATCTAAGACCAGAAGAAATAAAAGATCAAGAAATTGAAAATAACAAATGCAACTATCCAAAAAGTTTAATCCCATTTTATGAATTTCTTTTTGTTTAGTATTTGAGGCCCATTTTTCTATACAAACAGTGTTTGGCTCCCTGCACCTCTCATGATGAGGCTTTGAATTTAACACCAATGGAGCAGGGATGGTAGCAGTGGATGAAGAGTGGTTACTCTTAAAACTTTAAAAGTTACAGTTTACTGACATGTTACCTCTGCTGATTTAACCAGAGTTTGTTATATCACTGTCTCCCTAAAATCAGGATCTTTTGCTGATAGCATCAGTGTTGTAAGTCATGAGCAAGCACATCAGATGACAGGTGTTAACTGGGACTAAATGTTAACAATAGCATATGGACTCTGACAACCCGCTTAGAGAATCCATGAATGTGAACAGATAAATATGGCTAGTCATTTGATTCTTTAGTATGCCTTCTAGTGTGGCTATTTTATTTATTTGGAACTCTAAACCTGATTGTCATAGTATATAAGACTAAAAGGTTTTGTAAAGGGAGTGTCCTTAGAAGTAGATGAAAAGTAGAAATTACAAAATTATCACTAGTTTAGTCTTGATTTTTTTTCTTCCAGCAGCCTAATGGACAGAAAAAATAATCATAAATTAATATTTTATTTTAAAGGGAAATGTATTATTTAATTCTACATTCCCAGAAAGGGAGTTGACAAAGATAAAAATTTATTTTTTTAGGTCTTTATTGATAGAAACTTTCTGTTTTCTGATATGAGCTATTGCATATGTTCATAGAAATGCTTTCATTAAAATAACATAAAGTGTACTCAACACTGTAAACTCAGTGAAAACAGCAAGTGTTTCTTTTATTTCCAGGGCTGTCATGCATTCTAAAGCAATTGGCATTTTGTAACCACAGAAAGTCATTTCCCTCTAGCTGCTTTTCTTCTGCTCTTCTGTTCAAACCATTAATAGGTACTTTGATAAATTAAAAACTAGATTCACATCAGTATTACTCCAATTTGGTATATATTTATATTCTCTACTTAACTTTCCTTTTATTCCACTTACAAATAGTTTAAGTTACTTGGTCAACCAGCTGTATTGTTTCATTCTTTTGTAAAAGTATCATCCAATTGGGAAAATATATTTAGGAGTGGAGGGTGAATTTGTATGAATAAAGGGTAGTCTGCGTTGGAGGTGAGGATAAGTGGACAGGATGAGTTTAAAGGAAATGGCTACCTTTGAAATAAGCAGTTAATTTTGGTTCATCATATCCTACCCTCTCCCATCGTGTATATTGCAAATATAATGCTTAAAATTAATATTACTTAAAATTGAATCCAGGAATATCAAAGCTCTATGGCTTGGAACTTTAGAGGCTAGCAGCAGTTAAAAGCACTTTCCTATAAGAAGTCTGTTCCCACTTTTTTGTTTTGTGCTCTATGACAATAACTGATATTTTCCAGGTAGCCATTCAATAATTCTCAACTATGATCTAGTAGCTTGCTTATATTTGATCTAAATCTCCACATCTCTTCAGAAGTAAATTTAGAACAGAACCGTGCTATCAATTCTTATTTATTGAGATCAGTGCTTTAGCAGATATAAATAAAATCAGTAAGGATTAAGTTCATTTTGTGATTAAATCTGAAACCATATTGTCATTGCTTTTTTTTCTGTAACGGTTATTGCCATTAGTTTCTTCTGTATAGTTCTACTAGGTTGGAAAACCAGCGTGAATTTAATGACGGTTTTTTTCATTATCTGTTTTATTTCTGTACCATGAGATCAGTGCTGGTGATTGAAATACCAGGTGCAAAAATTAATGATTTGATTTTGTATGGTACCACTGAGTGATTTTTTACTTATTAAAAATAAATTAAGAAATTTGACAATATCTTTGTAAATCCTGTTCCATAGCTGACTCCAGAGATTCCAATTTTATTATTCATTTTGTGAGTAGTGTTGCTTTGGTGTTTCCTAGCTTTCAAGTTTTGCAATCATGGAGATAGAACACTCACTGGATGTGGAGAGACATTACTTCAAAGTGCTTTTAGCTCCTGGAAATTCTTTTAAAACAATTGAGAAATTGTAAAACCTAGAAGATCTGGTAAATCCCAGACTGTTGGTTGGGGATTTCCAAAGTCCATTCCTTTTTAGAGTTCAGAGCAGTATGTTACACATCTATAAGTTCCTCTAAATTGTCCCAAAGAACTTGGATGTAGATGTGTATCTTTATTTTTATTTTTTATGTGTCATGGCACTCCCTGGTGGTGCCAGTGATGAGACATAAAAACGTCAGCAGTGTTTAGAGTCCACTATTTTATAATTAGTAAAATGAAGACAGAAAGAAAATTATTCTCTTGAGATCTTGAGGGAAAATATTCTCTTGACCTAATAATCCTTTCAACTGCAATGAATATTATCAAAAATTCATTATGATTGTAAATATATAACCATTTAGTATACAGTCATTAGGTATGGGCTTAACTATTTTACTTTTAACAAATTCAAAACAAATCAGGAAGTTGCAATCTTGGGGGTCACAGGAAGTAATCAGTAGGTAATTTGTTCATTTTTGTCTTGCCTTGTCTTAGCTTTGTCTATTTAAGAAATATATATTCATATATATATACATATATGTATGTGTGTGTATATGTATATATTCAAAAGAGTATATAAAATACAAATACACAGTTTAAGGAATAATTTTAAAGTAACTACTTGTATAACCAGCTCTCAAATCAATAGAACATTGACAGCAGCCCAGAAACTTCCCTTGCGGTCCCTTCCCAATCACAACCAGCTTCCCCACACATACCCTCTAGCAGTTAGCACTTTTCTACCTTTTGTGATAACTGTGTCTTTGTTTTTATTTATAGTGTTACCACCTATGTATGTACCTAAACAATACATACAGTTTACTTTTGTTGTTTTTGAACTTTATGTAAATAGAATCAATACGTTCATTTGTGGCTGCTTCTTTCATTCAACATGGGATTCATCCATGTGGTTGCTTGTAACAATACTTCATTCATAGTCATTTATGTATAATTTTACCTTTGCGTTAATATACAACTATTTATTCATTCTATTGACTGTGGACAATTGGGATGTTTGGGGGGTGGGTAATCACAGTTCCACAATGAACATTATTTTATGTATTGCCTAGTGTAACTAAGGTATATGTGCCTAGGAATGGAATTCTTTGGTCATAGGATATTCACGTCTTAAATTTTATTAGGTAATAACAGAGTTTTTCCTGAGCAATAGAGATGTCGTGTTTTCCCACTTTCCTCATCTCTGGTGTTAACAGATTTTTTTTTTTTTTTTAATTTTGCCCATCTGTTGGATGTGCAGTTATATCTCGTTGAAGTTTTACTCTGCATTTCCCTAATTACTCTTGAAATTAAGCACCTTTTTATATGTTTGTTGGCCACTCTTTCTTTTTTGTGAAGTGACTTTTCAATTCTTTTGTCCATTTTTTGGTTGTGTTGGCAGATTTTTTTTCCTCCTTGATTCATAAAAGATCTTTATAAATCCTGTTCTTAGTTGGCTATATAATTGCAAATATTTTTTCCCACCCTGGCTTGCCTTTCCCTCTCTTTATGATGCTCTTTGATAAAAAGAATTTGTTAATGGTCAGGTACTGAGAAGTGTCAATTTTTTGTTTTAAAGCTAGATTTTTTTGTGAGTTTTAAAATAATTGTTCTCTAGAGCCACAAAGTCATGAAGATACTCCTCTATATTGTCTTCTAAAGCTTTAATTTTAACTTTCCCATTTTAAGTCTTTAATTCAAGAGGAATTAATTTTGTGTATGCTAGGAGTGTCTCACCACCATTTACTGAAGTCCGTTCTTTTCTGCAGTGCCACCAAAGTCATATGTTATATCCATATATGTATATGTCTCTTGCTGGATTTCTTGTTCCTTCTTTTCTATCCGTGTGATGGTATACTTCTTCATCACGATAGCTGATATATTGTTTTTGATATTTGGCAGAACAAGTCCTCCCAACTTATTGTTCTGTAAAAGTGTCTTGGTTATTTTTAGCCCTTTGTATTTTCAGTTCTCAAATTTCTAATTTCAAACATGCAAATCTATCACTTTGCAGCTTCTAATTGTCCTGCTGAAATTTTATATCTTTTACCTACCTGGACATGAAAAGCATGATTATTTTATAGTCTGTGTTTAATAATTCCCAAATCTGAAGCTCTCCTGGGGTCTCTCTTTATATTTTTGTTTCTGCTAATTCTTATTTATCTTGTATCCTTGTATGTGTGGTTATCTTTAATTGTATGCCAATATTGTATTTGAAAGCTTGCTTGTAGAAATATAGTTGACCCTTGAACAACACAAATTTGAACTGCCTGGGTCCACTTATGTGTGGATTTTTTTTCACTAAATACTACATACTACAGTATTATATGATTTGTGGAAATGGAACTTCGGTTACGGAGGACTGACTGTAAAGTCATAAGTAGATTTTCAACTGTGCAGAGGGTTGGTGCCCTAATTCCCATGTTGTTCAAAGATCAACTGCAATTTGATGCCCTATAAGACATTTTCATCCTCCACAGAGTTTTTGTATCTGCTCTACTAGGCACTTGGGCACTAGTAATTCAGGAACATTTTGACCCAATTTCAGAAACTGAGATTTTCTGAGTCATCCATGTGACTCAGAGCTGAGCTAACTGTACTAGTGCCCTTACTTCCTGTTAATCCTTACTTCAAAAACTCTTCAGGCTTACTAAGTGTGGATTTGTGTTACCAGAGCTAGTGCCCCCACCTCTTGGCTGGCACTACATTCTACCTTTGAATCTCAAGTCCCTTAGCTCTGCTCAGCTTCTCAGTAGCCTCTTAAAAATCTGCAAAATCTCCCAGGGTACAAGTGGTCACAAATGAAGAATTCATTTCCTTTATGAATTTCTATTTTGTCTCAGATATTAACTTGATAATTATTCACTAACTTAGCTTTCTAACATCATCCAATACTTTTTCAAATATATTTGAAATATTTCTAAATATTCTCAAGTGAGAATGTTAAATCCAAATTACTCAGCCCACTTTATTTCCTGTTGATTATGTGTAAAGTGTAATTGATATCTTTGTATTGCTTCTGTATCTGGAAACTTACTAAACTCTAATGATGCTTGTAAGTTATTTGCAAATTCTTTTGGATAGTCTACATAATCTTTAAATAGGGACAGTGATTTGTTTTTTCTAAGATCCAAATTTTGGTTTTGTTAATCCTCTCTCTGTTTGTTTTCTGTTTCATTAATTTCTGCTTTTATCAGTATTACTTATTTTTTCTATTTTGTTTGGAGTTTTTATCGTTCTTGTTTCTAATTTCTTGTGGTAGATGCTTACCTCATTCATTTTCAGCCTTTATTTTCCATTTTTCATTAGGGGTTGTTCCTCTTCAACTCTTGGGTTTTTTAGGAGAGTGTTCCTTCATTACCAACATAGAGTTTGGATTTGGGTTTTTTTTTAAAATCCAATTTGATATTCTTTGTCTTTTAATTGGAACACTAAAGCTATTTACATTTAACATAATGACTAATAGATTTATGTCTGCCATTTTATTTTATGGGGGTTTGTTTTTTGTCTAGCTTGTTCTATGATTCTTTTTCTCTATTTTCTTGCCTTTTTAAATTTGTATTTACTTTTGTTTTTTAATTCCATTTATGCCAATTATTAACTGTCTCTCAATTCTAGACACCCTTCTGTATTCTGGAACTTTGCAAACTATATTTCTCCTTCACCATTTAGCTTCCTTTAGGTTCCACAAATAGGGGGCACTAGAAGGAGACTGGAAAGCTGGAGAACGGGAGAAGAGACTTTGACTATTGCCATTTGCTTCCTGATCACCAGCATCACCTCAGCAATGGCTTTTCTCCCAGTAGTTGTGGTTGGTTCCCAGGCTCTACCTTTTTTCTGGCTCTCTGCAGGGTATCTGTTCTAGGTTTCCAGGTTCTAATAATCCTACTTTCTTCCCTTTAATAGTTGTGTCCCTTGCCGACATTTTGACTTCTCACAAAACCTGTTTAACCAATTCCTTATGTTAAATTCTTTCTTAATATAAATAATATGGTTTCTCTTTTCCTGAACTATACACATTTTTTTCTTTACTACTCTAGTGGCTTTTATCTTTTGATGATTACCCTATATTACAACATGCATATTCAGATTAAGTCAGACTAAAGTTAATCATTATCTTTACATTTTGGAAGATTATAATTTCCAAAGACAGCCACAGCGATATTTGTAGTCTCACATGCTTTTCTAGAAGCTTGCCACCCCACAACCACCATCAAGCAACAGAATGTTTCCACTTACTTTGAAACAAGAATTTATGATTACCTCAACTAATACAACAGAATGCAGCGTTTGTAATTGTACAACTTCAAGGTTAGATCATAAAAGATTATATGGCATCTGCATGGCTGGCTCTCAATCTCTTTTGCTTGCTCTTTCCCTCCTGGAAAGCTCACCCTTGTAATCCAGATACCATGTTGTGAGGAGGCCTAAACTAGCCCCCAGGAGAGAAACTGAGACCTACAGAGAAACTGTAAGAGAAACTGCTAACCTACAGTCAGCATCAGGTGTCAGACGTGAGTAAGCAAGTTTTCAAGTGATTCCAGGCCCCAGACTTCATGGAGCAGAGACAAGCCATCCCTGCTGTGCCTTGCCAACTTCCAGCCCCACAGAATCTGTGAACATGGATTGTTCATGCAACTTAGTTTGGGGATTATTTGTTACCCAGATGTAATAACTAGAACAACTATCTAACTAGCAGCTTGCATACTATGGTCATATATTTTATTTTTGCATTTTAATTCCATTGTCAAGTACTTCAACGTCTTTTAATTCTATAGACTTTATTATTTTCTTATATAGCCAATGTTTATATTTACACACACACATATATATCACTTTCTTTACTCTTTATTCTCCTTTGTGCCTCAGGCTTACCATCTGGGATCAATTTCTTTCTACCTGAAATATTTCCTCTAGAATTTCATTTTGTGACAGTCCACTGGTAGCATACTTGCTCATGATTTCTTTGTCTGAAAATATCTTTATTTTGCTCTCATTCTGCAGAGGTATGTTTGCTCAATGTAGAATTCTAATTTGGCCTTTATTATCTTTCAACATGTTGGAAATATTTTTCTACTCTCTTACGACTTCCTCTCTGGCTCTTGAGTCAACTGTCAAGCTAAATATTGCATCTTTAAAGCAATTATCTGCTTACGTTGTATGTGGTATAATTATGTGTCTGGGTATGGATTTCTTTTGTTAATCCTGTTTAGGATTTGTTCAGCTCTTTGAATCTAGATTTGTGCCTTTTGTTAGTTCATTACTCCTTCACATATTGCTTATATCCCCCTTCTCTTTTCTTATAGGAGGATTCTCATTACACGTGGCAGACTTACTCTGCCTTCCATATTTATCACCCTCTCTTCTGTATTTTCCAATTGTTTTTGTCTTGTCAGGATTTATACTGTATAATTTCTTCTGACACATATTCTACTTTACTTCTCTTCATCTGTTTCGTACATACTTACTATTAAATCCATCCATTTTGTTTTTAATTTTGGTTGTATTTTTCAGTCCTAGAAGTTCTATTTGGTTCTCTTTTTTTCAACTGCTGGAACACTTTTAGTTTCCCATCCTCTGCACATATTGTCTAACATCTATTTAAACTGTGAGGGCCGTTTTATGGTTTCATCAATTTCAATTTCTGCAGTTTTTGTGGCTCTTTTCCTGTTGTTTCTCCCAGCTCAATGTGTTGGTGGCCTTCTATTAGACTCTCCACCTTAGTCAGGCCCTGGGCTTTGATTTCTATCTCCCTGTTCATTCCTTTCACTTTATTGCAGTCAACCACTTTGCCTCACTATCTTCAAGAGTCCATTTCTTTAAGTGTCCTATATTAAGAACTGCATTTCTTTTAGATTGCAAGAATTCATTCTTAACATTTGAGATGGTAACAAATTAGAGCTCTTGAGTCTCTTGTTGCTTATCTGTATTTGGACTAACTTAATTGTGAGGCCCTTGAGAATAAGAGATAGATAGGTCGATCTTTTGTAATCTATGCATCAGTTAACAGTTGATATTACAGTAGATTTCAGAGAAGTATTTCACAAACTTTATTGTGTGTAGTAAACTTTATTGTGATGTGTTTTAAAAGAGCAGATTTCTCGGGCTTCCCTGGTGGCGCAGTGGTTGAGAGTCTGCCTGCCAATGCAGGGGACACGGGTTCGAGCCCTGGTCTGGAAGATCCCACATGCCGCAGAGCAACTAGGCCCGTGAGCCACAACTACTGAGCCTGCGCGTCTGGAGCCTGTGCTCCACAACAAGAGAGGCCGCGATAGTGAGAGGCCCGCGCACCGCGATTTATTTATTTACAGCCGTAAATAAATAAATTTTAAAAAAAAAAAAAAAAAGAGCAGATTTCTGGACCAACCCCCAGAAATTAATTCACTCAGTCTGGGGGCAGCTCAGGAGTCTGCATAATTTTAGGCATCCTAGATAACTCATTGAATGAGTTTGCTAGGGCTGCCATAACAAATACCACAGACTGAGTGGCTTAAACAACAGAAATATATTTCTTCAGTTGCAGAGGTTAAAAGTCCAAGATTGATGTGTCAGTAGAGTTGATTTCTTCTGAGGCCTTTCTTGTTGGCTTTGTTGATGGTCATCTTCTCCCTCTGTCTCACGTCGTCTTTCTTCTGTGTGTGTTTGTGATCTACTCTCCTCTTCTTATAAAGATACATCTTTATAAGGTGTTGGAGCTAAGAGGACCTTAAGAATCCGTTGCTAACCCCTTCATTTTTTCAGATGAAGAAACCAAAGAAGCCAAACATTGAAATAATTAGAACCAGGAGTAGAATATAAGCCATATCTTTTGATTCTTAGTTGATTCCCAATTTGAATGACCATCAATTTAGGAGCCTGTTTTTCAAGAAAAAAAAGTTTATGAAAAAATGTCCCTGAGATTTTGGTTCAGTAGATCTTTTTTGGGCTGAAGAATTAGTATTTTTAAGGAATTCTAAGTGATTAGTCTCATACTGTGTTGTATTTGTGAAATGGGTGATTATGTAGCCTTTTACCATCCTTATAAATTAATGATTTTTACAAAAGGAGGTTATGGGTTGACTTTGAGCCAGCAAAGAGACAACTTGAGGGAAAACATGGAAAATGATCAATTTCACTAATTTCCAATAACCAAAAAGTGTGGCATAGAGTATTTCCACTGGGAAAGGACTTCTCCTAGTACTTTTCATGTCTCTGATTTTTAACTGGGTAATTAAAATAACTTACGTTTCATAAATCGGTCAAATCAGATTTTAACAAAATCTTGTGAAGCTTTTTTGGAATTTCTAGAATTTATGAGAACTAGAGGATCTGCTGTGGAGATTGTATAGAGGTAAATGTATTAAACTGAAGCCCTGGGAAATAAAAACTCCATTTAGAAAGGACCATATGTTTTCAACTTATATCAGTGCATGGGAATGCATATATCTTTGAGTTACCCTCACAGCCATATACTATGGTTTTCTAGTGAATTGTTTTCATTCTGATAAGATAATGAAATTGTATGCTGCAGTGTTTAATTCTGGTATCCAAGTAAGTGACTTTGTAATCAGGATCAGGAGGATAGAGATAATTTTCTTTAAAAGTAATATCTTCCTTTTGAAAATAATAAATTACCAAGATACATGAAAGTATAATAGTTTTACCATTTTATTTTATGCAATATGTAGATTTTTCTTCAACCTCTCTCTTCTCCCTTATGTGGTGGGTTCTTGGCCTAGAAATTGTGGGTGGGAAAGCTTGATTGAACCAGTGTTGAAGAGGGTAGTTCTTTATTTTCAACATGAACAATTTTCCTGCTTGTACTTGAAAGCTTCAGCAGTATGTGTCAAAATGGATTTTCACCTTTTTTGTAGTTTTTCTTAGAAAGTCCTATTTCCACTCTCATTTACTCTTCCAGTTTACTCTTCCATCATCATTCTGCTTTTGAAAGAAAATATATTACTCTACAGAAGACAGTGTGACAATCTGAAGTCTCTCTTCATGTTTCCTTCTAACTCTGTTCATCTGTCATTCCCTGCTCCTATAACAAGGGAATCTAAAATGCAGGGAGGTTGATAATTTGTTCCTGATCACAAAGCAAACTGAACCAGTTCAGCCACCAGAATAATAGTAATAGCAGAGAACTAAACTAAAGAAACCACTGCCTAAGTCCCAGGCTAATTCCTGAGGTATACATGCGTAAGAGAGCCCCAAAGCAACATACCAAAGGTTTTGAAACTGAACTGATATTGGAACACTTCCAGAGAAAGTAAGGCAAAATTAGTTCAATCTAATCAGGATGATTGCCTGCTTAAAAAAAAAATCTCCGGAGGATTTTAATAGGACCCAGAGGCTCATGACATAATATTCAAATTAAAATATCCAAGATACAATTCAAAATTACTTGGTAAACAAAGAGGCAAAAAAACGAGACCACTTCTTAAGGGAAAAGACAACAGATGCCAACACTAAAATAACCAAGATATTGAAATTATCAGAGATTTTGAAGAGCTATGCTCCATGAAGTAGTGATAAATATTCTTGAAACCAACAGTAGGATAGATGTTCTCTACAAAGAAAGAAAAATTACACCAAGCAGAAATTTTCAAAATAAAAAATCTGAAATTAAAAAGATCCACTGGATAGATTGAGTAGAAGTTCTTCAAGTTGAAGATAAATGATACCACAGGAAAAAGAGCAATAGGTGGGAGTTATCTAGATAATAATAGACTACTTTTCCCACATTCTTTAATATGTTTATAACAATTGAAAGCAAAAATTATAATGCTTGTTGGGGTTTTAAATGTTAGGTAGATGTAATATATATGACAACTATAACATGGAGGGGAGAGTAAAGGGACCTATATGGTTGCAAGTCACGATTGGCTACAAACAAGTTACAGTTGCAACCCACCCTCAAGATACAGGGTTTACACAGTGTGTGAATACCAGGAAATGGGAATCATGGTAACCAATAGAATATGGCAAAGGTGATGGGATGTCAATACCATAGTTATGTTACATTGCATAAGACTCCACCTTGCTAGTAGATTTGCTCAATAGTCCCTCCTTCCTTCTCCCTACCTCCACCTCCATTGGTATCTTTGAAGAAGCTGGCTGCTGTGAATCCTAGAGCTGCAAGAAGTCAGTTCTCCAAACAACCTGATTTGAAAGTGGATCCTTCCAGGTCAAGTCTCAGATGAAAACCCAGTCCTAGCCAACACCTTGATCGCAACTTTGCAAAAGCCCCAGCTAAGCCAGGTCCAGACTCCTAACCCACAGACACAGGAAAGGATGGAGTGAGGGGAGAGAGAATATGAATATATGCAAATATTTATCACTGGAGCTGCAGAACCACTAAGAAGGTTTTTTAAAGAGGTTTCAGAAATGAACATGGATTTGGATTTTAAGCTTCACTTAACTAGCTTCGTGTGTGACTTCTTTAAATGTATGTGAAAACTAAAGTGTTGCTTTTCTTGATTATAAAATGGAGATAGTATATCTTCCTCATAAGATTCTTGGGAGCAATAAGACGAGATGATTCATGTAATCCTGGCTCTTCACATAGAGCCTGGAATGTAGTACATGTACAGTTAATTGTGATAGTCCTTTTGTGTTTCTGAGAATGACAGTTTTCCTCTGGGAAACAGAGAATATTGCTTCCTCCTTCCCCAATGCTATGCTTAGGCATTCAGCCATCCATTTATTCCACCAACATCCATCAGTTTCCACTCTGTACCAGGTCCTGGGTCAGCAGACTATTTATTGAAGACACAGAAGAAATGAACCAATTCCTTGAAAGACACTACCAAAATACTCTCAAGAAAAAAATAGATAACCTAAATTGTCCTACATCTAAATTCAATTAAAGACACTGAATTCATAGTTTAAAACCTTCCAGCAAAGAAATCTTCAGGCCTATAGGGTGAATTCTACCAAATATTTAAGGAAGAAATAATACCAATTCTACACACATTTTCAGACTATAGAAAAAAATAGAATACTTCTCAGCTCATTTTTTGATGCCAGCATTGCATTAATACCAAAACTAGACAAAATTGTTTTGAAAAACATAATATATATGATCAAGTGTATATATGCAAGGCTGGTCCAAAAATGGAAAATCTATCAATTCACCATATTAATCAAATAAAAGGAAAAATCATGATCATCTCAATAGGTACAGAAAAATCATTTGACAAAATTCAACATCCTTTCACGATTCAAAAACAAAAATAAAACTACTTCAGCAAACTAGGAATTGAAGGAAACTTCCTCAGTTTGATAAAGGGCATTTTAAAAATAATAATAATAATAAACTATAGACAACATCATACTTATTAGTGAAAGGTGGAATGTTTTTCCTTTAAAACTGGGAGCAAGACAAGGATGTCCACTCTTACCATTTCAATTCATCATTGTTCTAGACAGTCCAGCCAGTAGGTACAATAATACAAGAAAAATAAATAAAAGGTATCCAGATTGGACAACATGAACTGAAATTGTCTCTAGTCACAGATAACATGATTTCTGTATATAAAATTCCAAGGAATCAACCAAGAAAAAAGGCTTTTAGAAATGAATAAGTGATATTAGCAAAATCTTGGAATACAAGATCAATATATAAAAATTATATTTCTATATAATACCAACGAACAATTGGAGTTCAGAATTTTTCAAACAGTACCATTTAGAGTAGCACCAAAAAATGAAATACTTAGCTATTAATCTAATGAAATATGTGCAGGCTCTGTATGCTGAAAACTACAAAAGCATTGTAAAAGAAAGACAACATAAATAAATGGAGGGATATACTTCTTTCTCGATTGGAAGACTCAGTATTCTCAAGATGTCACTTCTCCCTGAATTGATTTATAGATTCAACAAAATCCAAATCAAAACCCAGGAGAATTTTTCTGTAGATAACAACAAGCTGATTCTAAAACTTATACTAAAAGGCAAAGAGACTAGATTGGTCCAAACAATTTTAAGAAGAATAAAGTTGGACTTATACCTCTTGATTTCAAGAATTACTGTAAAGCTACAGTAATCAAGATAGTGTGCTGTTGGCAAAAGGGTAGGAACATAATCATTGGAAACTGATTCAGAAAAAATATGTTGAATCGATTTTTTATGAAAGTGTAGAGGCTATTTAATGAAAGGATGATCTTTATAAACCAATGGTCCTAGAACAATTACATATCTAAATGCAAATGAACCTTGACTCATCCCTCACACCTTAAACAAAAATTCCAAATGGATCATAGACCTAAATTAAAACATAAAACTAGGAATTCCCTGGCGATCCAGTGGTTAGGACACAGCACTTTCACTGCCAGGGCCTGGGTTCGATCCCTGGTCGGGGAACTAAGATCCCGCAAGCTGCATGGTATGGCCAAAAATAAATAAAACTGTAACACTTCTAAAAGAAAACATAAGAAAAAAGTCTTCATGATCTTGGGTTAGGCAAAGAATTCTCAGATACAACACCAAAAGTTCAATCCATAGAAGCAAAAATTGATAAATTATACTTCATCAAAATTTAAGACTGCTTTAAAAAAGATGCTGTTAGAAGAATGAAAAAAAATTTGTTAATCACATATCTGACAAAGGACTTGTATTCAGAATATGAACAGAACTGTCAAAATTCCACCATAAGAAAACAACCCAGTAAAATTATGGGCAAGATATTTAGGCATATATTTTGCCAGATTAGATATATGAATGGCAAATAGCACATGAAAAGATGCTCAGCATCCTTAATTGTTAGGGAAATGCATATTAAAACTACAGAGATACCACTACAAACTTAACAGTAACTTTTTTTTAAACATCTTTTTTGGAGTGTAATTGCTTTACAATGTTGTGTTAGTTTCTGCTGTATAACAAAGTGACTCAGCTATATGTATACATATATACCCATATCCCTTCCCTCTTGCGCCTCCCTCCCCCTCCATCCCACCCTCTAGGTGGTCACAAAGCACCGAGCTGATCTCCCTGTGCTATGCAGCTGCTTCCCACTAGCTAGCTATTTTACATTTGGTAGTGTATATATGTCCATGCCACTCTCTCACTCCGTCCCAGCTTACCCTTCCCCCTCCCCATGTCCTCAAGTCCATTCTCTATGTCTGCGTCCAGAATAACTTTTTTAAAGATAATATGAAGTGCTGGCAAGGATGCAACCAGAGCTCTCAGACATTGATGGTAGAGATGTAAAAAGGTGGGACCACCTGTGAGAAGAGTTTTACAGTTTCTTATAAAAAGTTAGACACATACTTATATGACCCAGTAATCTCATTCCTAGATATTTTACCAAAGTTCAATGAACACTTATTTTCACACAAAAATCTGCATATGAATATTTATATAGCTTAATAATTTCACAAAACTGGAAACAACCCTAATATATTTAAATTGGTGAATGGATAAACAAACTGGTACCTCCCTACAGAAAAAGACTATTTATAAATAAAAAAGAGTGAGCTCTAATACACAACACTTGTGTGAATCTATACATTATAATGAGTGAAAGAAATCAGTCTCAGAAGGTTCCATACTGTGATTCCATTTATATGATATTCTGCAAAAATGTTAAACTATAGGAATGGAAACAGATCAGTGGTTGCCAGGGATTGTGTGTGAGAAGAAGGGTTGACTAAAATCGAAGAACATAGGGCTTTTTTTGAGATGATGCAACTTTCTGTGTCTTAATTGTGGTGATAGTTGTCAAAACTCATAGAACTATACACCAAAAAGAGAATTTTATTTATACAAATTAGGTAATTTTTTAAAAGAAAGAAAAATAACCCCTGTACATAAGATATATCACACTTGGAATCATTCAGTTCACAGCTTCTTCTATATGAAAAGCTCCAAAAGGGCCATACTTTGTTCTCAACACTAAGAATTCCTAGCCCAAGTACATGCAGCTACCCTTCCCTCCTTAACTACTCCGAGTTCTCATGTGAGAGAACATGGGCTAACCTCCTCCAGGATTAGAGACCACATGAAGAGAGTGGTTCAGCCAGCCCCAGCTGACCACCAGCACCAGATGTGCAAATGAGCCCAACTTGGACCATGCAGCTCCAGTCAAGCCACCAGCTGGTTATAGTCCTGTGAATGACACCAAGTGAGACTAGCAGAAGAACTGCCCAACTGAATCCAATCCAAACTGCTGATGTGCAGAGTCGTGAGCAAATAAAACGGTTGTTGATTTAACCACCATGCTTTAGGGGCGGTTTGTTACACAGCATTAGATAACTGACACAATATCATCCATAGAGGAGGCAAATTATATTGGATCCCTCACCCCTTTTTTAAAAAATTATTTTAGAGATGTTACAGGAAATCCTTTCATCTCTGGGGGAAAAAAAGAAGCACATTAATAGCACATTCCCAGAGATTTCTATTAGGTGGTATTTTCCTGCATAAAGCCCAGGCAATGTATTATGCTGACATATCCATAACAACATGTTCATCCTTTGTGGTTATATTTTAAGATAGAGAAGGTCAAAGATGAGAGGGAGAGAGCTGACGGGGCCAATAATCTGTAGTTGACAAAGTGAGACTAAGGGGGGACATGGTGGCAGTTTTTAAATATTTGATGGTTTTAAAGCCAAAAGTTGTATTAATATGTATAAGTTAAAGGAAGAATGTTTCAGACTCAATAGTAGAAATAATTATCTAAAATGAGAGCTGACCAAAAGTGAACTATGCTGCGTTAAAAATCAGTGAGGTGACTGTCATTAAGAATTTACAAACTGGTCACATCTTAGAGACGTTTTCTGTATTGAGTGTGCAGGTGATTCCTATACAGAATGGGACACTATACTGGATAATTTTCTAAAGTTCCTTCAGACTCTAAGTTTATTAAAATTATTTGGCATCACAAGAGTCATACCCATGTTTTAAAACTTGGACCTTTAAAGCTTGCCGTCCTTTTAATTAGTGAGACTTTCCAGATATGCCCTGATGCGGTAACCAAACCAAGTTGTTTTGCCTCATAATCTGTAGATATTTTTTCTCTCCTGCTTACAGCTTGTCAAGTGACCATGTGCACCAGGGATTGTTTCAAAGGATGGAAAGAAACTGTCACATCCAGCCTGCCCTGCTTTGCCAAAAACTGCACTACAAACAGGGCTTTGTGGTCATGTGAACTGTGTACTTGCACTGGGTCTCATGCTTGGTTTAATGGTCTGCTACCACTGTTTTGAAATTCTTAATAACTTATGAACAAGGGGCCCCACAGCCAATCCTAACTACGATCTTCATCTGTAGTTCCTCACTACCCACCCACTACTTGTTATCTTGCACTCTGCCTTCTGCCTTTACAGTGGAATAAGACTGCACTCTCAATTCATCTGTTGCCTACTGGCCAATCCCCATAGTGTCCCCTTAATCCTCATCCATTTTCATGTCTCAAGCATCTGACATTGTTGACAGACCATACCTTTAAATTCCCTGTTTGGTTTCTGTGACTCTGTATGGCTTTCTTCTCATCAAATTTGTTTGATAAAGTTGAGTAGAATGATGGAATGAAGTTAATAGTCACAATACATGCCTCAGGATTTTTTTCTCTAGAGTGGGCATATACTCCATCCACCAGGATTTATTGGTACTTCCCTTATTTTCACAGGGTCAGTGACAAAATGATTTCCAAATGGATAAATTTAAAGGCTGAACTATATAATCCTACCTGGTTGGTATTACAAATCATATGTAGGTTTCTTTGTTGTTGTTTTGTTTTCCTTTTCTTAATATAGCAATGAAGTGAAGAACATACCAAGGGTTTCATCAGTTGAATATATAAATGGTCGTAAATTTCCTCGAGTCTCCTTCACGAAATAATCAATGACGCTGAGAAGATTTGGGAGTGTTACCTGTATACAGAGAATAAGAGAAGGTCAGTGTCACCTGTGTAAAGATAGAGTAAGAGAAAGCTCAAATGAAATCTAATGGAGATTACTGTGTATTTCCTATCCTCCAGAAAATCGTGTCAATTCCTCACTTCAATAGCTTACTGAATGGCCAGGGTTTTACCTACCCATGCATTTTCTTTCTCCTTTATAACCGTATCTAATTCCCTATAAAGAAATTACCCCTTTCCTATTGTATACAGTTTGGTGGACAATAATTAGTTACTCTGCTCTTTCCCAGTTACTGTATGAGAATGTGATTCAAGTTAGGCCCAAAAAAGCTCCCTTCCTGAAATTTGAACTTGAGTAGAGGATCAAGAAAGCAGATTCCTAATCAGATGATGCTTAGTACAAGTAACTGCTTCCTAGTCCCTGAAGGTTTTCTAGCCTTCCAGTCATTCTATGGGCTTCCTATGTTCTTAAATTCTTTTTTTTGCTTGTTAGCCACTTTCTTCTGCTTGAAACTAAAGACCCCTTTAAAGCCAGAGAACTTAGCGTTTTAATATCTCATTGTAACAGGCTAATTTACTTGGCTAGGAGTAACTAAAATGTCTTGCTACCCCCTAAGCCAATATTTTTTGGCAAGTAAAACCAGGTTAAACCTGAATATCCCTGGTAAACTTAAAGAGGAAAAAGAATTCACAAAATGACAACCTGGTTGAAGGGTAGGATTGAGGAGTATGAAAGGTGAAAGAATAATCCAGGCTGTTCACTTTGTGTACACTGGGGACTGTTGGGGCTAATGACAGATAAATGAGCCCCAGTTCACCTGTTGCAGAGGCACATTCTTCCTCCCCAACCATTGCTTCCAGTCACTTGGTTATTTGAATTATCCTTCAGCAATCTAATTCTCTGTTTCCTTCATTAGAATTTCTGAAAAAGCCCAGTCAGGCGTGGACATGAGAACTGACAATCTCTGGGAGGCATTTATGGCAAAGATGCAAGTGGGGTATATGAAGCAGCTGCTGTCTTGCTCTTGGTAAAGGTCTGCACTCTAAGGGTTATGGCCAGAACATAAGAAATTCAACACTACACTCCCTTTCTCTGATCAATACAATGGGCCTGGAGAGGCAGAGGAACTAGGAGCTCAATTTTAGAGAAGATACCATAAACATCTTCAAGACCTATCGAATCCATTTAAGTGATAGCACTTTCCTGACTCAGTCTTCCCACCACTGCAGCCTGACATTACAGATGCTTCCTTTCCCCAGCATCCCGGACCACAGGCCACATTACTTCATTGTCATTGGCTGAAACCAGTGTAAATACCAGTTTTTCCACCTGTATAGTAGGTGTTACCTCAGGGTAATGATAAAGATTAAATTAGATGGCGTGTGTGAAGTATTTGGCTCTGTGCCTAACATAGTATCGAATGGTTATAACTACAAGTCAGTTGAGGTAGGAGAGGGGTTGAATACAAGGAAGAAATCCTTTCTTCACTACTTGGTACTATCAAGAGGGGAATTTCTGAACTTCTGCATGGTGGGTATTAAAGGACCAGGCATTTAAAGATTTTTTTTCCCATTAGAAATAAGAACATTGGGGGCTTCCCTGGTGGTTAGGAATCCACCTGCCAATGCAGGGGACACAGGTTTGAGCCCTGGTCCGGGAAGATCCCACATGCCATGAAGCAACTAAACCCATGCTCCACAACTACTGAACCTGCGCTCTAGAGCCTGTGAGCCACAACTACTGAAGCCAGCGCTCCTAGAGCCCGTGCTCCGCAACAAGAGAAGCCACTGCAATGAGAAGCCTGTGCACCACAACGAAAAGTAGCCCCCGCTCTCTGCAACTAGAGAAAGCCCGCGCACAACAACGAAGACCAAACGCAGCCAAAAATAAATAAATAAAATAAATAAATTTATAAGTAAGCACATTGGAATACTTGTATACTTCTAATTAGAAGATGTAAAATAGATGCTTAACAAAAATATTTTTCTCTCCCTGAGATAATTATATTGATAAAGATCTTCAGAGAAAGAAAGAAGTGGGAAGAATTGATAGCAGATGATCTACTCTGCCTCCCCCACCTGCTCTTGCATCTCATTTCTCACCCTGGATGTCTGCTACCTTCAGGACCCGTTAACATGGCTGTTTTTCGCCAGCACTATGTTCCTAGGCAAGGAGTCTGCTTTCCCAACTTACTTTGAATTCTATAAGGTAGGTTTGGGAGGAAGCAGGAGAAAATTAATCAACAAAAAGGAAATAGTTACTTACAGGTTTTTCCAATTCAATAGTGTAGTTTTTTCCTACACTCATCACTTTGTAGTGCTTGATTCTTGGCAGGCTAAAAAAAAAAGAAAGTTCATCTTCATTTAAGTATACTATTGGGTCAAATCAAAATAAAGTGAGTATAAAATATCACCTGTACAGTAAAACTATGTTCCCATTACTCTAGTTTTCTATGTCTCTTTTTGGGGGTTTATACACTAGGGATATAGGAAACCTGGGTCATTGAGTGGATGCATGAGAAAGAATGAGATGAAAAAAGGAATCAAGAACTGAAAATCTTTCAGGCAGAAACGTTTTTTAAATGCCAGTAATTTATAAAGTAGACAATATTATAAAATTCTATGTAGGTATGTATATGTCAAATCTATATTCTCTATATTAAAAGGGAAGTAGAAAGAATTACTGAAAGCAAATTACTTTCTTCATCACTATTCCTATCAGAATGCCCTGAATAGCTGTTCTTCCTGCTAGCCATATACCACCGTAGATAATCTGCCAACTTCAGGGCTGACTTAGAGATATGGACATGGTAGGTGTTAAGTATTATACAAACATATAGGTGAGAATGTAAGTATAGTAGGTGAATCCTAATGTCTTCCTTTTATGTAGTGACATAGCACTAAATTATTAGCACCCTAGAGATATGGTACTTTTTTACTAGAACTGCTTAAGAATAAGGAGCACATTCAATTCACTTTTGTACTCCAGCATTAGGCACACAGTAAATATTTATAAAACTGAATTTTAAAAAATATTTGGGGGACTTCCCTGGTGGCGCAATGGTTAAAGATCCACCTGCCAATGCAGGGTACACAGCTTCAAGCCCTGGTCCGGGAAGATCCCACATGCTGCGGGCAACTAAGCGCGTGCACCACAACTACTGGGCCTGTGCTCTAGAGCCCGTGAGCCACAACTACTGAAGCCCACACGCCACAACTACTGAAGCCCACATGCCTAGAGCCCGCGCTCTGCAACAAGATAAGCCACCACAATGAGAAGCCTACACACTGCAACGAAGAGTAGCCCCCACTCGCCAAAACTAGAGAAAGCCCGTGTGCAGCAACAAAG
This sequence comes from Grampus griseus, assembly GCF_964374135.1. NCBI lineage: Eukaryota > Metazoa > Chordata > Mammalia > Artiodactyla > Delphinidae > Grampus > Grampus griseus. Next base: position 58,916,258 of record NC_138997.1, read on the forward strand.
ACCCAACACAGCCAAAATAAATAAATAAATAAATTTATTTATTTTAAAAAAATATTAGGAACCCATCTAATAGTGCTGTTTGCTAGAACTAATTTATACTGAGAGCAGAAATCAGTATGTTTGCCTTGATTCATATGGCAGTAGTGTCAGGACCAAGACTTTTTCTAATGTTGAAAAGTTAATAGCATTTATTACGCCTCCATTGCTTGAAAGACAAACTAATTCAACATCTGTCCAGTTTACAGAAACTGCCTGAGAAAAATTGTTTATCAGGTTAAGTTTGTCTACAAGGCCTCCCACGTTCTTTTTCATCACTCCTCTCTCCATTTCCAGGTCACATTCCTCTGGGACTGAACTACAATTCTCCTTAAGGGACTCTTTCATCATCTACTGTGATATCCAAATCTCTTAATTGGATGTCACATTGGAAAACAGCTAATAATTTTTTCCAATCACTATAGAGCTTTATTCTCAAAACATGGGATAAAACCTAACCAACCCTCTTCCCTCCTAAAGAAAACCAAAAATAATTTCCTAGTGCTGAACCTTCAGGAATCAGTCACCGGCTGGTGAAGGAAAACTTCGGATGGAGGAAATCCTACAAGTACCCTCTTTTGGGGTGGCTGGCTCTGGCCTTGTCTTTGTCTCTACATGAAAAGACCTTTATAATCATACTCTTGAAAACTCTCACCAATTTCCATTAGAATTCTTTTATTCCTATGACATAAGTGATTATTATTCCTTGGAAGACTGATAGAAAGCTTGAAAGGCATGACCTTTATAACCAGAAAGATCTAGGTTCAAATTCTGGTTCTGTTTGAACTCTCTGAGCCTCATTTCTTCACCTATAAAATGGAAATGGTGATGCCTGTTTCACAGTGCTGTTGTGAATAAATGTGTGAAAAATCCTTACTATTGTACAATGTCTGTCACATGTAGACAGTAAATTATAACTATTTTTTTACTACTTTTTAAATGCATTTTTTTAACTTAGTAGTTTCTGTAATTCTCAGTTTCTTCACTTGTAAAACATGGAAAATACTGTCTGTCTCAGTTTTTATTGTGCCTGAAGGAAATGTTTGTCAAGCACTTAACAGAGCACCCACAAATGTACCCCATAAGTGGGGACAGTGATTGTTAATAATAGCCATCATATCATCATCATCATCATCATCATCATCATCCATGGCAAAGCTGTGGGAGGAAAAGCAGCAATAGTTAACAGAGTCTCTTGGAACTTTTGACTAATAGGACTAAGTGCTAAGGCAGAAAATAAGGTAGAAAAAAAATTCCATTGAAGTCACTTAGGTTTTGACTCTCATTTCAGACCTGTGTTTTTCTTTCATATTTTTTTTCCAAAGGAATAAAGAGGGGGAAAAAACTAGATTGATAAAATTTGCTATATTGAGGTTTCCTGATTACAACCTCAAAAAAGAAGTAACCTGTCTTTAAAAAGATATATGTGGCCTTAAATATGGTTATAAATACTGTTCTTAGCTCCTGACCCCAGTTTTTGCAGAGGAATGAATTTTGGGTAAATATTTTCTATTGCTTTCTTGGCTAATGGCTTTCCAAAGTGTTTATACTTCTAGCTTGCCACGTACTCATAACAATTTTAAGAAAACAAAACTAAATTATGAAGTTTGTTGTAAGAATAGCTTTATGTCTTATGAATTCACACACCACTGGACTGGGTAAAAGTGGATGATATTTTGCATCAAGAGAGGAGTCACCTGATAATTTGCCATTGAAGGACTTTTGCTTCTTCCTGAGAACTAAAATCTTTTCTCCCACAGTTGATTTGTTAACAGATGGAGATAATTTTACTTTCAAGTACTGCTTTGTAAACCAACTTGTCCTTTTTAGCTAGTGTTTTACCAGGCACACTGGTCTAAACTTGCATGGCTGAACATTTCTCCTACAACCTGTAAGAGAGTGAATTGGTTTTGTGGGTAACACAGGTGCTTCCTAATAGTCTAGATTTCTGCCAAAGTCTTTACAGACTACTGCAATACAGTCTAACCAGCTAAACTTCTACTACTCTCTACAACTGCCATTCTTTAAAATTGTGACCTGTTAAACAGAATATATTAAATCCAGGCATTTCAAAAGACCTATTTTGAGGCATTAGAGAACACATAATGATAATCCTTAACATCATAGATATATCTGGCTCATAAGGAATATTTGTGCAAAAACAGTTAAAGTTTTTCCTAGCCACTTTCAGATATAAACTATTCCCCAAAGCCTAAATAAGCACATACTGACTCCAGTGTTAGAATGCTCTAGTTTGACCACTCTACCTCACTCCTTGCTTTCTAAATATAAACGTTTCTTGAGAGTGGAGGGATGATCAGTTTTATGAAATGTCATAAACTTTTATGACTGTTAGCTGTACAAGCATGAATTTCTATGTGAATTTAAACTGGAAGTATGTTTACTAAAAATAGACATGTAATTTTGATATGAACTCCTTTGCCAGACTCTAATGAGGTTAAATATAACTTAAATACAATATGAATAAACACTGTGACATTAGATCTATATCCTAAGTATAGAAACTCATTGCATTTGGTCACAACCCATATTTACAACAGAAAACGCTGTTATTTCTCATAGCTCACTCGTGCGGAAAATGCAAATCAAAAGTTGGACTAATTTAGACCACCTTAAAAGAGATCTTGCTGCTATTGTGCAGGAAATATACAGTCTTTAAAGAGCCATTAGATCTCAGGATTTTGTTTATTTCATGCAGAACAGTAGCACAGGGTTCACATACAAATGGATCAAACAATCCAACCAAGAAAAGTATGAAAGAAAAAAGTCACTTCCTTGTGTGATCTAATTTAACTTTCAATCAGTTAGATTAAATTTCTTTTTTAAAAAATCTGTGAGAGCTGCATAGCACAGGGAGATCAGCTCCGTGCTTTGTGACCACCTAGAGGGGTGGGATAGGGAGGGTGGGAGACGCAAGAGGGAGGAAATATGGGGATATATGTATATGTATAGCTGATAACACACCATTGTAAAGCAATTATACTCCAATAAAGATCTTTAAAAAAAAATTTTGTGAGATAATTTTTTTTTGCTAATTAAGAATTATTAAAATTTTTTAAAATTTCATTTACAAAACCTTAAGGTGGCTCAGAATAAAACCCAAAAGATATGCAGTACTTTATTAAAAAATATGTAAAACGTTATTGAAGGGCATTAAAGAAGAGTTAAATATTGACACACAAGAGGACAAGATCTCCAGGTAACAATATGGACTAATCCAAAAGCATGTCCTCAGGGTAAACATGAAGTTGTGGGTTGGTGAGTACAATATATCACTTCCATAAAACTTAAAAACATAAAACAATGCTATACAATAACTGTGGGACAAACATATGTAGAAAAAGGAGAAAGTAACCTAAAGTGTGTACCTTCCCAGGACAGTGGTTGGGGGTGGGGAATGCGTATGGCGGGAGGCGGGCAGATATGGAGTGTTTGGTTTGTCTCAGGGAGGATTTGAAACACGGCAGTCTCAGCTTCAGATCTGACGCTAACAATTCCTCTAGGCTCTATGCCAAGTTCGTGGACTGCTGGTGGAGAAGGGCCAGAGGCTCAGGGTACCTGCCTCCCACCCCGACCCCTACCGCCGCCCTCGAGCCAGCTCCTAGCTGAGACCGGCTCCATCCAGTCACTGCCCTGATCAGATGCTCCTCAGGTAAGAGGCGGGCCCAGGAGCCACCTCGCCATGGACCTGGGTTCAGCTGTGTGACTTTGGGCAGGCTGCTGCCCTCCACAGGCTTCATTTTCGAATTTTGTAAAATGGGATGTTATGTGGAATAAATTTGAATTCAGTTTTATATCCTCTTATTTTTTAAAGTGGAAGTAAACAGTTAAAAGACATTCTGTATTTTATGTGATATTCAATTTCCTAAACCCAAAAAAGGACAGACTCCTTTACCAGGATATACTAAATAGAAAATTTCACTTTTCTCCCAGGAGTTCTTATAAGCTCACTGATATTTAATGCCAGTCATAACTTTTATTTGTTTTGGATTTGTTTCAAGGTAGCCAATTAAATTATAAATCAAGTAAATTATCATGAATAATCCATGATATTCTATCATATTAGTTGAAAAACCCTTAATTCCAAATGTTAGCCTATAATAAACAGCAAAAAAAATGAAACCACAAGATGATTAAGCTGACATAGATATTCATTGTGGAAAAATACACACACATACACACACACAAACACACACACACAGATTCTCTTACTTCACACAGACTCAGGATCTGATTTACCATCTAACATTCTTGCCACATAGCTAGTGTATAAAGACAAGTCTCTGTATATATGAAGTAATTGGCAAGTGAATGAAGCTTCTTGGGTTGTAGCTCATACTAGCATTGCAGCCACATGCCATAATTTTAATTTTGTCCTATAAGTGACTATTTTCTTTTTACTGCCTTTATTCACTTGCCAGTGTCTTCATATTTAATCTATTTAGAATTATTGATATTTATATATGGATCAGTAGCTAGATTCCTAGATAGATGTGTTATAGCTTAAAAAAAAATAGAATATTATCCACAGAAAGAATGGCAAATTCAAGAATCAAAGTTCTGTTTAAGCTCTTATATGAAAGATAATCATGTACTGAATATTTTCATTTAGGACAAAAATCACTATATTTCAATTATATTATCGTTGTAAAAATGGTAACTAAGCCAGAGTCCCTATTGAAATGCAAGTTTTTATAGACTCTGAGGGAAGGAGTAGACTTTAAAAGATACAATCACCATCGCTACACAGAAAAATCAACTTTTGCATGTAAATGTTACTGACTTTATCAAAGGTAAACCATTTCACTAGAAAGAAATTATTAACCTTAACAAGAGGCTCCTAAGTGATTCTTTTTATAGAAAAGTCAGATTATGTCACTTCTTTATTCATCAGAGGCCAACGGCCTCTCACTATCATTCACAGTATAACTCTTTTCCCTACAATGACCTGTAGGGCTTAGAGCTGTCAGCCCTACCCCCACTTCTGGAATCTCATCTCCTAACCCTTTCTCCTTGCTCACTCCACTGTAGTCCCAGTGGCCTCTTGTGTTGTTGTTGTTCTTTTTTAAACTCCAAGTGTTTTTTTCTTATTTTTTAAAAATTATTTATTGATTTATTTATTGGCTGTGTTGGGTCTTCATTGCTGCGTGTGGGCATTCTCTAGTTGCAGAGAGCGGGTGCTACTCTCCGTTGCGGTGTGTGGGCTTCTCAGAGCGCAGTCTCAGTAGTTGTAGCACACGGGCTTAGCTGCTCCGCGGCATGTGGGATCCTCCGGGACCAGGGCTCAAACCCATGTCCCCTGCATTGGCAGGCGGGTTCTTAACCACTGCGCCACCAGGGAAGTCCCTGGCCTCTTGTTTGTGAACAACCCAAGCCTTCTCCTACCTCTAGCCTTATGCACTGGTTGCCTGGAATGCTCTTGTCCTACATATTGGTATGGTTTGTTCCCTCACTTCCTTCAGGTCTCTGCCTAAATGTCAGTTAACAAAGGAGGATTTCCTTGACCACTCTATATTAAATAAACAACAACAGCAACTAGAAAAAATTTTTCTCTATATCACCTCTGAGAGTTCCCATCTCCCTCATCCTGCTTTATTACTTCCATAGACCTTATCATCATATACATGACTTTTTTTTTCTTTTTTTTTTTGTGGTACACAGGCCTCTCACTGTTGTGGCCTCTTCCATTGCAGAGCACAGGCTCCGGACGCGCAGGCTCTGGACGCACAGGCTCAGCGGCCATGGCTCACGGGCCCAGCCGCTCCGCGGCATGTGGGATGTTCCCGGACCGGGGCATGAACCCGTGTCCCCTGCATCAGCAGGCGGACTCCCAACCACTGCGCCACCTGGGAAACCCCTGCACTTCTTATTTTATAGTAAATATTATAGTCAATGAAAAGTCTATTTTTTCAGCAGAAAAAAATTTGGCAGTATAAGCAGTACACCAAGATGTTGAAAGAGAATATCTCTGAGTGGTGGGACAAGGAATAATTTTAATTTTCTTTCATTTATCTAATAAATATGCATTACTTTTTTATTGAGAAAAAAAGAAAAAGAAAAAGCAGTCTAGATGCCTTTTAACCTATCAGTCCATCAGTTGTCCCTGGTTTCAGCTGAGTGATGGCTAGCAGGTTTCATTGATTATAGTACAGAAAGAATACACATCAGAACCTGATGTCAAAGATGGTACCAGGACAAGTTTCATTGACAAGAAGATGAACATTCCAGGGTTCACAGTCTTAGTCACATTTTTCAACAATATAAGAGTTAAAAAACAAATGTAGCCTGTTGCTGACTTCAGGATGTTCTGTGCCTCTTCATTTCCAACAACACCTTACCACTTTACACATGTCTTCCTCAAAGTACGAGCCCAAGACTAATCACTGATTGATCAATTGAATAAAGCATTCAGGTATTTTAAATCTTTGGTATAATTTCCTGGTAGAAACTCAGTCAATCATAGAGTTGCATGGTGAAAAAACCTCTTTCCTTCCTTCTACATAGCAGTTTTATTTAGGTTTGTTCTTTGGAAAAAATCTATTTAATCTAAAGGTGTGGGTGGAGGGAGATTTCCTGTATGGTAAGAGGCTTGGTTCAAATCTGCATTTTGCATTTTGTGATATGACATAGAGGAAATGTGACATGTACTCATAGATATACTGTATATCCACAAGACAACTTATTGTCCCTGGTTTAACGAGTCCAGTGACTAACTCTCCTTGATAATTAGAAATTAATTTTAACAATCTAATAAGTAAACTGAAGTTCATGGTGCACTTACGCTGGCATAGGGTTCAATACATCCACATAATCTTCAATTGGTTCCTTCCCTTTTTCAGGAAATGAACTCAGTGTCCGCTCTGTCTCAATTCTCCTTTTCTTTTCCCTAAGGCTTCATGCAGTCTAATTACTTGCCCAGGAAGGAGTGACACATGTAGGGGAACTGACAGCTGAAACCAATTAAAGCCATAGGCAAACAAGAAAGACAGCAGAGTAACTGGTTTTAGCAAAGATGAGCCTGTTCTGGTCCTAAGGAGCTTCTGTTACCTGACAGACATGGATGGATTGTATCATGAATAGAGGATCTTGGTGTTTTAGAACTGCCTCTAAACCAGCTAGAACCTGCACAGGGCGCCTGACTAGAAAGAAACATTCCTTTTGATCTGGTCCAAAGCTAAGTATACTCACCTGGCACCACAAGCTGATTCAAGTAACATCAAACCTCTCATTTTTTATTCTGAGCTCGCTGGATCTCACTGCCAGGGAAGTCCTGGAGTGCCTGCAAGTTGCCCGGCTGTCCCACAGATAACCTGGAATAAGCTCCACCAACCATATGGCAACATGGGGTCAAGATGGAACTGTTCTTTAAATGACTGAGAATCAGCAATGAGAGGTCTATATTTTCGTGTGTTTGTGTTTGTATTTTGAATTTTCACTCACACATTAGGATTATGATACTGCTCTATTAAATTTTTAAAAAATCTTTTCTAGAAATGTGTTTGGATTAAGTCACCTATATTCTCCTGATCTATATTCATACCCCTAATTTAGACTTCATTATGACCAGCTATGTACTCTTAGAAGTTATAATCTAAATGGTAAAATATTTTTCTTCATGTGACACAACCTAGCCTATATTTTGAGGCAGCTGTGTCTGAATATCATCTTGATCTCCAGAGTGGGGTGCACGCTTTCCAGGGGGTGTATAAGAAAGTCCTTTGGAGTCTGGGAAGAAAACACTAGAACTTCATTTTCTATTTACACATTATCTTATTAATTCCTATTATTGTTTATATTTTATCACATGTGTGTATATATATGAAATTTGAGACTATCCTTCTGCATAACTAATAATCAGTAAGTCTATTTCCCTTATATACCAATCCTGAAAAAAATAATAGAATGAGGAAAAACTAATGAAGCAGCTGTTCCTTATTAGTTACCTATTATGCCCCAAGCATTATGCTATTGCAAATCCTCACAGCAATGCTACAAGATAGGTATTGTTATCCCTACTTTACAAATTTAAAAAACAGGCTCAGAAAGATTAAATAACTAGTCCAGAGTCACATAGCTAGAAAGTTGTGGAACCAGGACTCAAACTCCAGTTTAATTAATTCAAAAGCAATGTCTCTGCACTTTGAACTATAGTCTGTGTTTCTCAAACTTCTACTAAAGTTGCCCTAACAACAGCATGGTATAAATGTATATACAGAGTGATCTGGGAACATAGTAAAAGACAATATTTATAGAGCACAACATTAGAGGCAAATTGTTATCTTTTGATAATTCACATGAATTTTATTTTAATTCTGTACCATATCTATGTACATTATAATTTAAAAAATAATGCTTTTTATCCTTACCTCAAGGAAAAAACTAAGAACAAATCTTTTTGGCCAAAATGTCAAGTATAATTAGTGTTCTAGGAAGATGCACCCCAAGTTTTTTCCGGTGGTTTTAGTGTATTCCTTGACACCTAATCACATACACTTGGTAAGTGTAAGAAGTGCCAGGCCAAACACACGATGATGCCTTTCCACAACAGAGGGAGGGAATGTGTTTCTCCCTCCCCTTAAGTCAATATGCCTTTCACATATCTAACGGGCCCACTCTTCTACCTTCCTATGACTTTCCTACATGGTAGTTGACCCTCAAACTTTTACTTGTTTTTGGCTGAGAGAAAGAACCAGCATCCATCATCTTGGTAAAGTGCAGTCCTTATTTCATGTGAATGCAAGGCCCTTACTTAGAAACTAGCTTTGGATAAAGTCTGTATTTAACTGACCCTAACAAACATTGGAAGTTTTCATGTCCTCTAAGAGTATTAGAAAACATGGTGCTCCTTAGGGAGCTGGTTAGTTATCAAAGTACTTCATGTTTATTAGACAGTTGCTACAGTAGTTTTATTTAAAATAATGGTAGTTATTTAAAATAATGGTAGTTAACAAAAACAAAAAAAACAAAAAATAATGTCCTTCCTACCTCTGTTATTGTGAGAATGAAGCCTCTCCATTCTTCCCCACTTTCTGTGCTGTCTAAAGATATAGACAAAAACAGATAAAGACAAAAAAAAGAAAAGACATGAATGACTATGAACACTAATACTTTTATTAACTTCAAGTAACTTTAGAATTTCATATGATTGTTTTATAAGTCTCGAAATAGTGTAAGCCATCAAAACCCAGCAAGATTGACAAAATGCATATTCTGCTATTGAAACACATTGCTTTAAAAAGTCAGTTGTATTTTTAAACCACTTACAATCAGTTAAAAGGAAGAAATAATTCATTTTTCTTTGTGCTTAGAATTATTAATGTGTATTTGTTATGAAATATTTCAATAATTTCTTTTGTAGGAAGTACATAGCTTTAATCTGTTTGCTTATTAAACAAGTAAAATTTTACATATTAGCTCGAAAAAATTTAAATGTTAGCACACTTATTTCTTTAGTATGTCAATTCATGGTTACTCGCCCCATTGGTATTTTTTTCTTTTTCTTTTTTTTTTGCGGTATGCGGGCCTCTCACCATTGTGGCCTCTCCCGTTGCGGAGCACAGGCTCCGGACGAGCAGGCATGGCTCACGGGCCCAGCTGCTCCACGGCATGTAGGATCCTCCCAGACCAGGGCACGAACCCGTCCTGCATCGGCAGGCGGACTCTCAACCACTGCGCCACCAGGGAAGCCCCCCACCATTGGTATTTAACACTAACTGGCTTTAAGTTTGAGGCAACCAGGTAGGACCAATGTAGTTACTTCCCATTACCTTAGTAGTTAGTAAGTTACCTTAAAAACTTCCAATTCTTAGCTCTAAATATTACTAATACAGCCAACATTTATTAAGTGCTTACAAGTGGCACTGTTCTAAGCGCTTCACATATATTAGCTGATTTAATCATGACAATTTTGCAAAAAGTACTCTTTTTAAAATTTCATTTTATAGATTTATTCATTTAGCAGATACTCACTGAGTGTCTTTAAGTTCTGGGCACTATTCTATGTACTGGTTTACATCAGAGAATAAAACAAAAATACTTATTCTCATAGGGTTTAGGGTCTAGCAAGGGGCAATAAATAATAAACATAATAGTGAGTAAATGTTATAGTGTCAGATGGAAATAAATGAGAAAATGTAGAGAAGAGTTCATAGAGATTGGGAATGCCATTAAGGGTTTGGGGAGGGGAAACGAGTTGCAATTTTAATAAAGTGGTCTAGGTAGGCCTCAGTAAGAGGGTTACATCTGAGTAAAGACTTATGGGTGAAGAAACCAAGGCAATAAAGAGGATAAGTAAATTGTCTACAATTACACACTAACAAATAAAACAGCTTGTAGTGGGATAACTGAGTTCATGGAAAGGAGACGTGACCCATGAGCACCCCCCAGCAAACTGGGGGCTGGCGAATAAGCCAGAACTGCAAACAGTCCTGATTGCTTTGAGCCCCACCAGCAAACCGGGGGCATGCGAATAAGCCAGAGTTGTGAACAGTTCTGAATGCTTCGATTGCCCCCCCCCCCGGCAAACCGGGGGCCTGCAAAAGAAGCATTGAGTGCTTTGGGCACTGATCCATGAGATGTCCTCAGTATAAACAGAGTGGTGGAAACGCAAGGAGATGTCCTTGTGCTAGTTCAGTATAATCAAAATAATGGTGGGAACTTTGTGCTGTTCTTGCGCTCAAGGACGAAGCATGGCAGATTCTCACGAAAGCCAATTATTGCTTGTATAACTAATAAAAACATAGGTTGCTGCTTTGGCACTTCTGAAATGTTAAGAAAACAAGTCTTAAAGTGTAAACCTAGATAATGCTTTAATAAAAGTTACCACAGCAAGACAGACGGCGCTGTTTTGCCTGAGCGAGCGGCAGCCCTCTACTGCTGTGCTTTGGCACAATTCATCTCGTGTGATGAGCTTACTTTCGGCCCTGTCCTAAGAAACTACAACAACAGCTAGAGTTCAAATCTAGGCATTTGATTCCAATCCTGTGCTCTAAATCACCACATCAGAATCATCCAGGGAGCTTGCTTAAAATGCAGATTCAGAGGCCCCGGTTTGGGGATGTGGCCTTATATTTCCTACATACAAGTGATTCCTGGTACACTTAAGCTTTATGACCACTGCTTTCAAGGTAAATCCAAGTACATCTTATTCAGTTGCAAGTTATTCTCTTTATGTTGTAGTTGTTGGTTGACTTTCCTTGGCTCACTTTCAATGCCAATTCAAGAAAAAAATCTTCTCCTGTATAGGTGCTGGGTATACAGTGGTGAGTTTAACAAACAGATCTCTGCCTGTGTGGAATTTAGCGTTTTTTGAGATCATGCTTTCACTGCTGAGGGCACGCATTCAATCCCTGGTCAGGGAACTAGGATCCGGTAAGTCACATGGCATGGCCAAAAAATAAATAAAAATACAAATAAATAAACCAAATTAATGGAAAACCAGTTCAACAGCCACTGTAAGTTGCTTTGGTTTGTCAATTTGCAAGTCAATTAATCCTTAATGTACCAATGTTCAAATTATGTCTCCCCCCAGCCCCAAACCTACAAAATGGCAAAAATCCTGCTAAAATATTATTGTCCAGTTAGACCTGTCCACAACTTCCAACATCATTGTACCACTGCACCATTACAATAGAAATCCTCTTATAGAGATCTCAAGTTTTAGGTGGTGAATAATGAATTTATAGGTAAGAAAATGTAGTAGAAAAAGTGTTTGGGCAGAGGGAGAGAAGCCAATTTTGCTAGTAACCAGCTCTAGACCTTGAACAACCAGTTAACTTCTCTGGGACAACAGCTTCTTCACTTCTTGTCTGAAGAGCTGCAATAGGCTTCTTTCCAAGCAGCCTCTTACTTTCCACTCTTTTTCTCTCTGAATCATTTACAATGTAGTGTAATCAAGTTATTCCCCGGTTTCAAACATTTTAATGGATTCTCAGTGCTTTCAGATTCATTCTTTTATTTTTTCATCAGCACTAAATATTTATTGAGCACTAACAATGTGCTCAAGCATCACAAGGTCATTTGTAATAGGGCCGTTTTAAATCGAGACTCCTTAAAAATACTCTCTCTTCTAGTAAATTTGGTTACTCCCAGTTGTCTTAATACCTCATGGTCTTTCCCATCACCTCATACCTTTCCAATCACCTTGCTTCAGTACTCTTCCTTCTTCTTGTTAATACAACTCCCTACTTATCCTTGAAGACCCAGATTGAATATATCCTTCTCTATGAAGATTTCCTGAAGCCTTCCCCATTCCCAAGAGGAATGTTTATCACTCTCACCCTGCATTCCCATAGCATTTTATGCATTTTTAATTACAGTGTTTGCCCCATTGTATTTTAGTTATTGGTATAGCCTCTGCATCAATAGGAAACGGAGTTTTTCAAATACAGGGGTTGTGTTGAAGTCAAGGTTGATAAGAAGTAGATTGCAGTAACCATTTATTAAATGAATAACTTCCAGCTGAAAAGTTTTATGATTCTAATTTGGAGAGTTCTTAGCCTCCACTGTGACAGGAGTTTCTTTTTTCTGATATATGTGAACATTGGTTGACATATGATTCTTTTGTTGCCATGTATAACAATCATGTTATTATCAAATTCTTGAAAATACACCAAAATCCAGCTATTATAGCCATCATCAGCATCTGTGTCACAGGAATTTGCTATACATCAGCATATATGAAAAATATAACTGAAAACTTTGAGTGAAATATAATGGATTAACTCATATAAAATCAAAATCTCAGTGCTCTTTTGAGCCATCTATGTTATAATACAATTAAAGTGAATGAATGCACATTTTTAATAATATTTAAGGGTCTCTAAAATACTTTACTATCCATTTGATTCAATCAGTAAACATGAATAGGAGCCTCCAATCCCTTTCCAGTACTTCTAACTTTCTGACCTTTGTTTTACTTAATGTTTATTGACGATTTGTCATTTGCATCACAATTCATTGCAGTAAATTTTGAAGATATGTGAACTGTATACATTTATGTTTACAATCCATAAGTGAAAACACAGCTTTAATTTTAATGATTATGTGAAAACTTTGTGCCATAGTGAGTCATTATTACGCAGAAAATGTTTCTGCTAGGTCTTTTGGGACCGAAAAAAAAAGAAAGGTAAAGAATCACTGTTAGCCAGCGAAGTGACATTAGTAGCTGTCAGAGTGGTTTAACTCGCTAAACTTATTAACTGTAGGTTGGTGCCTTACCTCCATTCCAACCCCTTCTAGTGTGTCATTCTTTACCACAAAGACTGAAAAGCTAAAAACTACATTTTCCAGACTTCTTTGCAGTTAGAGAGGGTATGCATTCAATGTTGGCAAGGCAGAGGAGAGACAGAATTCATTCTTTCCCAGCCTTTGGTTTTTCTATAGGCGATTACGGTCTGTAGGCATCTGATTTTTCTGTGGCAATGTTATAAGTCCCAGTGTCTGATCACTAGTTTCATGGGTGTTGATAGTCAAGGCATGGAACAGTGGTTTTCTGATAATGATCGGTGTGAAGTACAGTGTGCTTCTGAAGCCAGAAGCAGTAAGGAGGCTTCTTGCTCAGGAGGCTTCTTATCTGTGGTGGCTTTCTTGACATGGCAGTTTTGTAATTATGGTGGCTTTCTGATTATGCCATGTCAATATGGTTCTGCAGACTCCAGCATTAGGACCAACTTCCCAGTTTTCAGTTTGCTTCATGCAGCTGGCTCTTGGTGGGTCAGTTCTGCAGTGTATCTTTGGGAATCATTCCTGAAAGCCCCAAATACATTATTTCTCCATCCCCCCCCAACAATTATGTAAGCAGACAAATGCCTAAATTAGCTATCATGAATTTATGTAACTTATCCTCAGATCAATACAGTTTTCCAATGTCTATAGGAAGAGGTGAAAAGTTATCCTAACATTGGAGGTGCTCCATAATCTAGTTCCATTTTGCAAACATAAGCACCTTTACAATATCTCACAAATTTTCTGTGTCAACAGCACATCATTTCTGCCTCACATCTTTGCTTGCAGTTTGTCTTCCTATTTCTTTCATCTTGTAAATCTCTTTCTGTTAGGTATTGCCAGCAAGCTACAGTTTTGGCATTTTATTGTTTACAAATTTCTATAGGCACTTGAATTTACAAATATCTTATATATCATTTCCTGTGCATACTTAGCTTAAAATAATTTCTTATTTTTTTCTAATTATAAGTGGAAAACTTATATACGTCTCAGACAAAATAGAGAAACAATGAAAATCACATGTTATTTCACCATCCATACCATTAGCACTGTTTGGATGGGTACCAATCACTTTTTTGGCACTTTTTCTCTATTTGTATATATTTATGTAATCAAGTAAATACTGTAATGATACTTGATAAACTGCATTTTTCAAATAATGTATCCAGAGCACATTTCCAGGTCAATAAGTATGAAGGTACATTATTTAAATTTTTGCCCAGTACTATCAAAGTAATTTAAGTCTTTGCAAGGTTAAAATTATAATGCAGAACTATATCAAACTTTTGAAAATGTAAGTATGTTTTAAATTACAAAAGCTCCTTTTTATGAGATAAGAATTACATTGACTAGAAGTAAACTGGAGGCTACAGAATGGAGACTTAAAGAATAGAGATTTGTTGTCCCCCGTGTTCCTGTTAAGAGAAACAATGTATATATAATAAAGTATAATTGCAACTAAGAATCAAATGGTTGGTGTCAAGGTAACTTAGGAAACTTAACACTGGTCAGTTTATACAGCACTTTAAAATTACCAACTCAGTGCAGACCTTTAAGACCCTGTGCATAACATTGTTTTTTGTTTTGTTTGTTTGTTTGTTTTTTGTGAACGTTGCCGCCACGTATCTGCATATTGCAAGCATACTTTATTAACTTGGCAATTACAGTCCAGTAGAACCTTTGAATCCGAGAATAATTTTGTCAGAAAGGGCTACTAAAGTGACTGTACTTAACAGATGGAGTAAGAACATGAAGAGTTAGGACATTCTCTTACATCAACAATAGCATTATAATATCTAAGAAAATTTATAACCCTGTCATGCGATAATCGATATTTTAGTTTTCCACTGTTGCTTAAAGCTCTGTATAGCTTCTTTGATCTTAACCAGACTCTGATCAAAACTCACACATTGCATTTGGTTGCTATGTTTTTCTCTCTCTCTGTCTCTCTCATGTTCTTAATTTTTCAAGTCAAGTTAATTGAGGTATAATTTACAGCAAAAGTTACCATTTTTTGAGGAGCACAGTTCTAAGAGTTTTGACAAATACATATAGTCAGGTAACCACCACCATAAGCAAGACATAAGTTACTTCCACCACTGCAGAAAGTTCCCTCCTGGCTCTTTGCAGTCAGGGTCTTCTTCCGCCATGACATCCATCCTCTGGTAACCAGTGATCTCATTTCTGTTCATATAGTTTTATATAGTCATGTACAGGGACTCATACAGCAGATGGCCTTTGATGTCTGGCTTCTTTCACTTAGCATGATTTTTTTTTTTTTTTTTTTTTTTTTTTGCGGTACGCGGGCCTCTCACTGTTGTGGCCTATGCCGTTGCGGAGCACAGGCTCCGGACGCACAGGCCCAGCGGCCGTGGCTCACGGGCCTAGCCGCTCCGCGGCATGTGGGACCTTCCCGGACCGGGCACGAACCCGTGTCCTCTCAACCACTGCGCCACCAGGGAAGCCCGATTTTTTTTTTTTAAATATTTATTTATTTGGCTGTGCTGGGTCTCAGTTGTGGCATGCGTGCTCTTGGTTTTGGCATGCGGGGTCTAGTTCCCTGACCAGGGATCAAACCCTGGTCCCCTGCATTAGGAGAGCAGTCTTTTTTTTTTATTTTAATTAAAAAAAATTTTTTTTATACAGCAGGTTCTTATTAGTTACCAATTTTATACACATCAGTGTATACATGTAAATCCCAATCTCCCAATTCATCACACCCCCACCCCCACCCGCTGCTTTCCCCCCTTGGTGTCCATACGTTTGTCCTCTACATCTGTGTCTCTATTTCTGCCCTGCAAACTGGTTCATCTGTACCCTTTTTCTAGGTTCCACATATGTGCGTTAATATACGATATTTGTTTTTCTCTTTCTGACTCACTTCACTCTGTATGACAGTCTCTAGATCCATCCACGTCTCTACAAATGACCCAATTTCATTCCTTTTTATGGCTGAGTGATATTCCATTGTATATATGTACCACATTTTCTTTATCATTGGGAGCTCACAGTCTTAACCACTGGACCACCAAGGAAGTCCCTCAGTATGTACTGAGATTCATCTGTGTTGCTGTGTGCCTCAGTAGTTTATTTTTACTGCTGAGGAGTATTCCACAGTATGGATGCATTGCAATTTATTTATTCATTCACCAGTTGATGGGCACGTTGCCAGTTTGGGTCCATTATGAATAAAGAAAATTTTAAGTTGTAATTGCAACTATGTTATAATTTCTAGAACAAATTGATTTTTGGAGTGTCATTTTTAAGGTCTATTCTTTAAGATAATTTTAACAATTACAAATTTGAAATTATCTGCAACATAAAATCATAAGTAACTAAAAGTTTCTACTTCTCTTTCAAGCTAAATTTCTGTATACCTTTTTCTCCATATACACATCTAATACACATAGTTCCATGGATACATAAACACACACACACACACACACACACACACACACACGCACACCCCTTACATAGATAAGTAGTTGTGATGGAAAACTTCAAGATTTTAGTCAGCTGTCATGGCAATTCATAGGGATTGATCTTAATGTTTTTTTGGAGGGGAGGGGCCTGTAATGACAAATCTGGGTTTTATAAACATTACTCCATCAACTAGCAACCCTATTTTAGGATGCTAAAATTATGGAGGGGCTAGTAAATACTAAGACAGATGCAGAGGGAACTGAAAAGTTTGGGAACTGTGGAATCTGCATAACTTTTTATTTTCATAAGGGTGCAGCTCCAATTTCTCTCTAGAACAGACCAGTTCATTATCTACATACCCCTGCATTCTATACCAGTATGTCATTTCATTTCAAGTTTCTCAAAATACCTCTGAGAGTTACTGTTTCCAGTGGAAGCTGGGGGATATAATTTTACATGTGGAACTTTACATCTATGACTATGCTTGCTAAAATTTCTCACTGAGAGTATAGTGATTAAGTGCTCAGTTCTGGAGTCAGAATGCTGGGGTTCATCCCCAGCTCTGCTGTTTAATGGTAGTGTGACCTTGGGCAAGTTACTTAAAGACTGTCCCAGTTCTGTTGTCTGTAAAATGTGGATATTAGTCCTCTTTTCTCATAGGAATGTTCTCAGAATTAAATAAGTTACTTCATGGCGAGCATTTATGACATAACTTGCCATACAGTATGCACTCAATAAACGATAGTGTATATTATTAACTATTCCAAATGTGAGACCAAATTAAATAATGTAGTCTGGTTGGCAAAACTTCTCCTAGACCAAGTATAAAAATCTCCATAATATTGATAACACCAATAGCATTATTTATTGAATTCTCACTATGTTCTAGGCATTTCAACTAGATCTTAAAAGGAATTAATCCATCTCTCAACAACTTTAACGTTGTTCCCATTTTACAGACAAGAGAGTTGAGAAACTTATAGTTTAATTAACTTGCCCATTATGGCAGAATTAGTGGAGGAGTGTGGAACTCGGGCTTGTCTGATTTCAGAGTTAATTCTCCATCCCTCTTTCCTACAAAAAAAAAAAAAAAAAAAGAAAAAACTTCTTAGCAGGTGATAACATTTGTTAAAGCATTGCAAGTTTTAAAAAATTTATTTGCTCAACTCTTGGTTAAGGAATTTATTCAATAAGTAATGCATTTTTATTACCTAGTTATTGACTATATTCCCTACACTGTACATTTCATACCTGTGACATTTACTTTGCAACTGAAGTTTGTACCTCTGAATCTTCGTCACTTATTTCTCTCCTCCTCCCACACCCCTCCCCTCTGGCAACCACCTCTTTGTTCTCTGTATCTATAACTTTTTATGTCTTAAGTTTGCTCATTTGTTTTGTTTCTTAGATTCCACATATAAGTGAAATCATACAGCATTTGTCTTTCTCTTGTCTGACTTACTTCATATAGCATAATACCCTCTAGGTCCATCCCTGTTGTTGGAAATGGTAAAATTTCATTCCTTTTTATGGTCCAGTAGTATTCCATTATTTATATAAGTATATAAATATATATATATGCCATCTTCTTCATTCATTCATCTGTCGATGGGCACTTAGGCAGCTTCCATATCTTGGCTATTGTAAACAATGCTGCTATGAATATTGAGATGCATAAATCTTTTTGAATTAGTGTTTTTGTTTTCCTTGGATTAAATACCCAGGAGTGGAATTGCTGGATCATATGATAGTTCTATTTTTAATTTTTTGAGGAATATCCATTCTGTTTTCCATAGTGGCTGTACCAATTTACAGTCCCACCAACAGTGCACAAGAGTTCCCTTTTCTCCACATCTTTGCCAACACATGATTTTTGTTGTCTTTTTGATAACAGCCATTCTGACATGTGCTTGCAGTTTGTCTGCAAGTGATATCTTGAAGTGATATCTCCTTACGGTTTTGATTTGCACTTCCCTGATGATTAGTAATGTTGAGCATCTTTTAATGTGCCTATTAGCCATCTGTATGGCTTCTTCGGAAAAATGTATATTCAATTCCTCTGCTCATTTTTTAATTGGGTTGTTTCTTAGATGTTGAGTTGTATGAGTTCTTTGTACATTTTGGATATTTACCCCTTATTGCATATATCACTTGTAAATAACTTCTCCCAATCAGTAGGTGGCCTTTTCATTTAGTTTATAATTTCCTTCGCTGTGCAAAAGTTTTTAGCTTGATTTGGTCCCATTTATTTATTTTTGCTTTTGTCTCCCTTGCCCGAGAAGAAAGTAACCCATTTTCTGATGTAAATTCCCTTGAAAATTTTTATTAAATCATAAAAATAGGTCATAGCTTCTTAGAATCATAAAATGGTCAGGTCTAGTCTTCAGAGCATCTAACTTAACTTTCCTATTATGTAATTATGGAAACTGCCAGAACGGTGCCAGAGCTTGTCCTACATGACATAGCTAGTCCACTGAGCACGTTTCAAGACTCCTGATTTAGGAGTCCTTGATTTAGGAGTCTTGACGTCCTTTCAGGACGTCACACTTAAATGATATATATTTACACAGATCATTTTGTTGGCAATGCCTCACAAAAATATTACCCACATTACCCACATATTTGGAAAAAAGAATACCTCATCCATCACCATTTTTACTGTACCATTATTGCTTTCAGAGAGATGCATAAACCGGCTGGGGTGTGGGTGACAGAGCCTACACAGTAAAACATTACTCTTCAAAGGTCTTCTGCCTCTTATCCTTCCAAGTATTACTTTTTACTTTATAAGAGAACCGTCAGGAAGTTTTACACCTTCTCTGCGTGGGAAGGAGAGAGAGACAGGGAGAGAGACAGAGAGGGAGAGGGAAAGAATGAAGCTGTGGTAGGGAGGGAGAGAGAGACGGGGGAGGGAGGGGGAGAGGGAGGGGGAGATGGAGAGAGGAGAGGGAGAGGGAGAGAGAGAGAGAGAGAGAGAGAGGGGAGAGAGAGAGAGAGAGAGAGAGAGAGGGAGGGAGGGAGGGAGGGAGGGAGGGGGAGGGGGAGGGGGAGGGGGAGGGGGAGGGGGAGGGGGAGGGGGAGGGGGAGAGGGAGAGGGAGAGGGAGAGGGAGAGGGAGAGGGAGAGGGAGAGGGAGAGGGAGAGAGACTATGAAACTGTGGGAGTAAGGGAGTAGGAGTCACGTGAGATGGGGGAAGGGCTACGACGTAATGGGGCGGGGCTCTTGGGAGGAGGAAGGCCGGACTGTGGGAGAGTACCAGTGAGGGGGCGGGCCCCTAACGGCTTTCTTCGTTTGGAGTCGAAGGGCCCATTCTGCGCATGTGCAGCCCATTTTAAATTGCGTAGTTGGATGCGCGCGAGTGGGCGCGCTCCCGGGCGCGCTCGCTGGATCGCGGCTCCTTAGTTCAGTTCCCGCCATCTACCGCCTTTTTCGCTTAAGGTGCTACTGGGTTTCCGCCTGGCTGCTCTTCGGGTGACTCCGTCCTCGCTGGGCTGCCTGGAGCGGCGGCCCGTGTGAACTTCCGCCCCCAACCCCTGCGCGGGCTGAGCCGGGCCGGAACATGGCCGCGTGGGGGCTGGTAAGTGCAGGCCGCGGACCCCGCGAGGCTGGGAGAGTGAAGCTTTGGGCAGGTGTTGTGGCTTCTGGGGGGTTTCAGTGGGGAAGCCGCGCGAGTTTTTTGAGCTCGGGAGTGATCGGGTGCCGATAGCTAGAGTTAATTTACTTGTCGTGTTTCTTCAATTCTTTTTGTAATCCCGGGCGTGACGGCGTCTTTCTCTTCAGAGAATCTTGCGATTTCTACTTTTTAGCCTAACTCCAGTTCCTAGTCCTCCAAATAATTTTCTGTCCTTAGAAGTATTGAAACGCCTTGAAAGTGTGCCTTTGCTTCAGAGTTGCTAGTGTAGAGAGGCGTCTGTTATTGACAGATAGTTTTCTGTGAGGCAGCTACTAGTTAAAAAGTGCAAGCTGTGAATGGCTGAAGGGGGCGGGAGCTCTTTTTTTGGCCTATTTCTGGACTCCCTTGGTATTCACTGTTCTATATTTCAGACTTCGGTTATGGTTACCATACTTTATACAACCCTTAGCAGCCCCTATCCTAAACTTGTGTTTTCTACTTTATCTCCCCTTTTAAGATCTTCAGCATGGATGAATAAGATATTCCCATTTATAATGAAGTTATATATGGATGCTTGTATGCATAAAAAGATGTATTGTGGAGAAAAACTGTTACCTGCCATTTCAGTAAATAACGAATGTTACCCACCTTCAAGCCACCAGCAACTGCAGCTGCCTGCAGGGTGTGCCTAAGGGGAATTAAGGATGGAGAAAAACAGGAAGCTGGCCCTAGATCGTTATGAGACTTATATAAGGAATAACTTCAATGAGCCCAGACTCTTGCATCTTCCCATTTATAGAGAAGCACTAAAAATCATTAACTTGAGGTGTCTGATTTTGATGTTTGACTACCTTTTTTTTCCCAGCCCAAACTCCTATATATCCTGGTCCCCCCCCTTACCTCTTTGGAGCAGTTCCTCAGAGCTCGCTGAGAGCCTGTCTACTGGGCTGTAGTCCTCAGTAAGGTCCCCGAATAAAACTTAACTCGCAAATTTTAAGTTGCCCATTTTTTTTCAGTTGACAGTTATATATAATGTAAACAATGCAGGTGCTCATAGTAAAAAGTACTCCTATACCACCCTTTCGTACTGTTGACTAACGAAAAATGCATGATTGCTGGGTCATATGGTAAGAGTACATTTATTTTTGTAAGAAACCACCAAGCTGTCCTCCAAAGTGGCTGTACTGTTTTGCCTTCCAAAATGAGAGTTCCCGTTGTTCCATTTTTACAGTTGTCATTGTTCCAAGTTTGGTCACACAACCAGATGGGTAGTGGTATCTGGTTTTAACTTGCATTACTGCTTGACATATGATGTGGAGCATCTTTTCTTATGCTTATTTGTCATCTGTATATCTTCTTAAATGAGGTGTCTGTTAAGGTCTTTGAACCAGTTATTTTTTAATCGGGTTTTCTTTTTGTTGAGTTTTAAGTGTTTTTTTATATTTTGGATAACAGTCCTTATCAGATGTGCCTTTTGCAACTATCTTCTCCTGGTCTGTGGCTTGTCTTCTCATTCTTTATCTCTTTTTTTTTAAACCATGATCTTTGTTTTATTTGTATCAGTGTTGGTATGTGTTTAAAATCTATGATTAATAATAATATTAATGATATTGTTAATAAACAACTTATTTTCTCACTGTGATCTCTGCCTTTCTGTTATGAATTTCTCCTATCTTTAAGATGATGCCCTTCAGAATATGGGAAGCTTAGACTGGTTGAAGTTTGTCTTAGTTCTGACATTGACTGCTTTTCCTGCTTTTCATGCCTCCAGTCAACCTTCTGTAATCATTGCCCTTGTGTCTCCTTATTTCAAAGTTCTCTTTCCTTCTCCCGGGGTATTGCACTTGGCTTCTCAGACTGAGGAGGAGAGAGATAGACAGAACTGAAGCTGGAAGAGCAGCTGCTGGTCCACTCTGCTGTGTTCTCATTCTTTTGACCAAAGTTCACTTTTATTTTACAACAAAAGTTCTCACCAGAGCACTAGTGCAGACACACTGACACAAAGAGAAAAATCATTTTCCCGATAAAACACATCCAGCTGTTCAGATAGTAGTGATTCTTCAGAGTGATATGGTAAGATGCAAGTGCCCTTGACACAGCATAAGTATGTGTGCCACCTCATGTGCAGGGCTCCTTATAGACCCAGCTTGGTTCTTCTCCGGTGTTTTCTCTTGGAGTTGTACCTGATTTTATTACCAGTTTTCATTCAGATCCATTGGGGCATGGGATGATTCTGCTTTTGTTCCTTGGCCAGGAGTCACTTGATCCTTAAAGTCTGGTAAGAAGACATGGCTAGGAGCAAATTCCCACAGTCCACTTTTAAAATACCTATCATAACCTTAGAGTTGTTTTGAGCCTTTTAGTTCTAACATCTGACTTTGCCTCATAACTCATTTGAAAGACAAGGGGAGAAGGGAGTTGAAAGATTATCCTCAGTCATTCCTGTACTTAAGTGGTTTCTAACTGGGTGTGATTTTGCCCTGTAGGAGACGTTTGGTGTTGTCTGGAAAAATTTGTGGTTGTCCTGAGAAAGCATCGATGAGGGGGTGCTAAGGGCATCTAGGTGGAGGCCAGGGATGCTGCAAGCATCCTCCCAATGCACAGGACAGGCCCTCACAACAAAGAGAGTCAGCCCCAAATGTCATTAGTGCTAGGGTTGAGAAACCCTGCTGTACTGTATATTATTTTCTTTGAGAAAAATAATCTCACAGTGAATGGAAGAAACTAAAATTGAAATTGAGTGAAAAATGAGTTGAAATTGCAAGTTTTTGAATGTGTATTTATTTTGAAAATCAAAAAATTTTGTGTTCTAACTTTTAATTTAGAATTAAGAGACCTCTTTTGTCTTATTCACCACTTGTTTTCTAGTGTGCCTAAATAGCATTTGGCCTTGTAGTAGGTGCTCGATTTCATATTTGCTGAAGGAAAGAATTGTCTTAGCCTTAAAATTTTTCTATTTAAAAGAGGAACAGAGTACTTTACAGGTGTTATTTAATGTTCAAAAACATTTAGTGTGCAAATATGATGACTCTATCATTTTATTTATTAAATTAGGAGAAGAGTGACCTTAAATGAGGCCTTGGAAGGGAGTTAACTAACATTCTCAGGGTTTTACTTAAGTGTTTCAGAATGCTGAGTACTGATGAGAGACCTAAGTGCTTGAGTTAATTTTCCATCAAATGACTTGTGATAAAATGCAGATGTGTTAGATGTCTTTTTTCCTTAGTTTGCTATCTATAAAATAGATTTAATCTTTTGCTCCTTAGGTACCTCCTGAAGATAACAGGCTGTGTGAAACACTCTCACCTTCTTTAAAGAAAGACACTTTTATCTCATAAATTTTTGGTCTTATTTATTTGGCATATCAAAAAGATAACAAAAAATGGTGTTTGTGTGGTATACAATGCACTCGGCAAGGCTCTGGGAAGAATATAACCTAGCTTAAAACAAAGTTTCTGCTCTCAAGTTTCTTAAAATCTAATAGAGGTCTTCATCTTTCCGAATAATTCAATTCAAAAGTGAAGCAAGGTGGCAGCAGTCACCGTGGGTGGGAAACTACAGTGGTCCAAAGTTGTGTGTAGGAGCCTTAGTAGAGTCAGGAGCGAGGCTCAGCTCAGGATGTCAGAGCATGAGTGGGGTAAAGAGAGTGTTCACATCGGGTGGGGTCATTTATATCCCATTGGGCCAAGGAAGAGTGCAGCTTACTAAACATTTTGTATTGGTAGCAGTTTATTTATTTTAAAAAGCATACTATTCTTCCTATAACCACAAAATTTTCAACTAGAAAATTTAACTTTATAGATTTTACAATTAAAAGATAGGACCCAAAGTATCACAAATATGCTCTCCACCTCCAATTTCAGCATGTCTATGTGTTTTATTTTTCCTGTTGCTTCCATTTATTGGGGCTGCTTCTTTGTTGGGGTTACCTCTTTTCTCTTTCTGGAAACATTCTAGCATCTTTTTATCCTCAGTGTTTCTGATATTTCATTCTTAACTTCCTAGGTATTTATCTTATGCTGGCCATTCACTCCTCATCCAGGACAGTATCCTCTGAGCTTACTTTAGGCTGCTGCTTTTCTTCTGTTTCATCAGTTATCATGTTTCATTTGTTTTCCATCTTCCAGAAATCTGTTATATTTGTTTGTCCACAGATGGCCCTTTCTTCCATTCTCTTATTTATTTATTTATTTATTTATTTTTGCGGTATGCGGGCCTCTCACTGTCGTGGCCTCTCCCGTTGTGGAACACAGGCTCTGGACGCGCAGGCTCAGCGGCCACGGCTCATGGGCCCAGCCGCTCCGCGGCATGTGGAATCTTCCCGGACCAGGGCACAAACCTGTGTCCCATGCATCGGCAGGTGGACTCTCAACCACTGCGCCACCAGGGAAGCCCCCCATTCTCTTTTTTCATTGTCGTTTGATGCCAGTTTAGTCCTTTACTATTACTTCAGAGGGATCTCCTTGCAGGAAAAGGAGATAAATAGATATTGTTGGTCAACCAACTTGAATTACTGGAAGCCCAGATAGTATGATTTTGATGATGGAAGAGGTATGGGGGGAGGTGGAGGAGGAGGAAGAAGAGGAGGAAGAAGATGGAATAAATCCAAAGTAAGGAAATAGTATAAACAAACATTTGGAAACAGTGGATATGAGACAAGTTCTTTTTCACTTGATCCAGAAGATATTCCTCTTTATAGTATTATAATAGGCAGTCAGCAAATACTTGCTGAATGAGTGAATAAAGATCTTAAACTTTCACCAGATTGATGATTTACTTTTCTTTCAGGATCATCTCAAAAATGACTATAGAAGAAGATTTTGCCGACCTTCCAGGTGATTTGTGTACTTAAACTTTTAAGATGATTTTTATTTGCATCTTTGGAAAGTGGAATTTTTAAATGAAGAAAGGAAGAACTATTACCTCTGACTAAAATAATGATTTATGTACCCACTGGTTAAGTATAGTCATCTTAGTTATTTTATATTAACAGAGAAATATTAATGCAGGCAGTTCAATGACTTAATGGAGGTGAGAAAAGAAATTCGCCTGATAAATGATGGACCAGGAAGAGGCAGTTTCAATTCTGACTAAATGACAGCTATGGAGAAAGCACTCTAGAGTGGATTGAATGGAAATAATAGAAAGATGCAGTTTATTCCATGGGGCTAAAAGAAAAGGTGGGTGTGGTTCTAAAAGGGCAATAGAAGGATCTTTGTGGTGATGGAACTGTTCAGTATTTTGACTATGGTGGTCATATCTAAACCTTCAAATGTAGTAAAGTGTATAGAACTAACTATATAAACAAACATAAACACGCATATGAGTACGTGTAGAACTGGAGAAATCTGAATAAGATTGGTGGATTCTGTCAACATCAGTATCCTGGTTGTGATAGTATACTATATGGCTTTGTGAAATGTTACCATTGCAGGAAACTGGATAAAGTGATCAAGGGACCTCTTCTATATTATTTCTTACAACTGCATGTGAATCTACAATTGTCTCAATACAAATTTTAATTAAACAATTTATACTGATTCATTAGCTCCTTAAGATTAAAGGTATTGAATAGAAGTGCATTTGAGATCTTGGAGGGAAGACTGTGTTACTTGGAGCTGATAGGACTTGTGACCATAGAGTCTTTATTAAAGAAGCATTTCAGGATTGATTGAATATGTTCAAAAAAGTTTATGTTCTTGTTTAGGTAGAGCAGTAGTCTAAAACAGCTTTAGATATGGCTATTTAGTCAGGGTATATAATTGTTAATGTAGACAATGACATACTACTTCACATACTTTTCTGGGAACTCTTGGACTGTCAAATACTTGTTTTATCCTCAGATAATAAAGGTGATATTTTTCCCATTAAGTAAAAATTAAGATTTTATAATAAGGAGATATGGAATTTTCAAGGTAGATGTTAATAAGTAGCAAATATCTTTTGGAGATGATATGTTAACATTTTCCCTTCTTTCCTTCTTATTAGGGCACCTGACATTAATACAGAGCAAGGCCAGAATATACTGGAAATCTTACTAGACTGTTTTGAAGAAAAAAGTAAGGTTTCATTTATGATGGATTTTGAGGGTTGGGATGGATGAAAATGTAAATTTGTCTATTAATACCAAATTCAGCAAATATGTTCTAGCATTTCAATATATAAAATATTTTCCCAGGAATTTTTTTTTTTTTTTTTTTCCCCCCGGTACGCGGGTCTCTCACTGCTGTGGCCTGTCCCGTTGCGGAGCACAGGCTCCAGACGCGCAGGCTCAGCGGCCATGGCTCACGGGCCCAGCCGCTCCGCGGCATGCGGGATCTTCCTGGACCGGGGCAAGAACCCGTGTCCCCTGCATCGGCAGGCGGACTCTCAACCACTGTGCCACCAGGGAAGCCCCTTTCTAGGAATTCTGAGTACATATGCAGTCCTTCATGTACCTTCTGGTATACTGAAGATAATACTGGCAAAAATGAGAATAATTTGTTATTCCCTTTAGTTCACACTAGATTCCTATAGTCTGGAATTCCATAAATAATTATCATACACAAGAGAAAGTATTTCATTAATGGAAATAAATGTGCAGAATTATTGGGATCACTGGAGAGCTTGAGATAATGTTTGGTGATTTGCACCCCTTTCTAAAGAAAAGAGTATAATGGCAAAAACTTTTCCTAGTGCTGGTCAGCGTCAGAAGGTATTGGAATAAAAGAATAGGCCAACCAAAGAAAAACACAGTGGAAAAGTATCTTTTCTTTACAAATTCTGAAAGAAGAACTGGCACATATTTCTTCAGGAATCTTGCTTGTCTTTTTCAGTCCTGATGCCTTCTAGGAACATTTGAATATTGAATTGATGTCTGTACTTAAGTTAAACTAATTGCGCTTAAAAGAGTCAAAAGACTTCTTCACATATCATGTAGGGCTTCTTTTAATTGTAACCAAAAAATTTTATACATGTTCTCTTTTAACTTGTTTTAGGTCTTGCCAGTGATTTTAGCACAAATTCCACAAAATCAGTGCTTTATTCAACACCTAAAATAAAAGACATTTGTGTTCAGTCACCAAGTAAAGAGGTAAGTCAAAAAGGAGAACTGGTACAAATTTAATAGTTTAGTGAGTGAACAATACACAATATATAGTTAGATACATTTTAGTTGTTTGTAAGTCTTATTCTTAAAAAGGAACCCTATATTCCCATTGAGTTTATATAAAATTGAGATATTTTGTGAAAATTTTGGTCTGACCTTTCCTGTGTTTGAAATTGGAGGTCTGGGAATTAGAATTATCAAATTTTAACACAATTATTTTTCACTCTTACTTAAATGATGCCTAAATTAGGTTTTTAGGAAAGTGGGCAACTACTGAAGTTCCTAATCCAGGTTGGCAAGTTTGGTTATTTTCTGAAAACTGAAGGCAATTTGCTAAACAGGGGAATCAATCTTTTATTGATTATATATCTTAAGAGGATAGGTTGACCTAACTCTACAAAATAGCAGACTTTAGAATAGAGTTTTTGAAGCTAATGATTAAAGACAAATTATTCAAAAGCACAATACTAATTA
This sequence comes from Grampus griseus, assembly GCF_964374135.1. NCBI lineage: Eukaryota > Metazoa > Chordata > Mammalia > Artiodactyla > Delphinidae > Grampus > Grampus griseus. Next base: position 58,944,136 of record NC_138997.1, read on the forward strand.
GAGAGAAGAATTGTATATAGACATACCTTGTTTTATTGTGCTTTGCTTTATTGCCCTTCACATATAGTGCATTTTTTACAAATTGAAGGTTTGTGGTAACCCTGTGTCAAGCAAGTCTGTCAGCGCCATTATTCCTACAGTATTTGCTTGCTTCATGTCTCTATGTCATATTTTGGTAATTCTTACAATATTTCAGACATTTTCATTATAATTATATTTGTTATGGTGATCTGTGATCAGAGATCTTTGATGTTACCATTGCAAAAAAATTATGACTTCCAGAACTCTCAGATGATGGTTAACATTAAATATTTTTTAATTAAGGTATGTACTTTTTTTTAGACATAATGCTATTGCACACTTAATATACTACAATATAGTGTAAACATAACTTTTATATGCACTGGGAAATCAAAAAATTCATGTGACTTGCTTTATTGCAGTACTCGCTTTATTGGGGTGGTCTGGAACTAACCCTGCAATATCTCTGAGGAATACCTGTAGTTATAGAAATAACATTCACTAGAAACTTGAATAAACAAATAAACACATAGAGCCTTTTGGTTCCAAGAAATGAAGACATCCATTTCTGTCAGAATTGAGAGACCTTCTTTATTGTGATAAATTATATTGATTTTTGAAAGTTAAATCAACTAAGTTTCCTGGGATAATCTTGACTTGGTCATAAAGTATTAACCTGTTTTGATTTGGTTTGCCAATATTTTTAAAATTTATTTATTTATTTATTTTTGGCTGTGTTGGGTCTTCGTTTCTGTGCGAGGGCTTTCTCTAGTTGCGTCGAGCGGGGGCCACTCTTCATCGTGGTGCGCGGGCCTCTCACTATCGCGGCCTCTCTTGTTGCGGAGCACAGGCTCCAGACGCGCAGGCTCAGTAGTTATGGCTCACGGGCCTAGTTGCTCCGTGGCACATGGGATCTTCCCAGACCAGGTCTCGAACCCGTGTCCCCTGCATTGGCAGGCAGATTCTCAACCACTGCGCCACCAGGGAAGTCCCAGGTTTGCCAATATTTAAGATGTTTTCATCTGTGTTCATGAACAATATTGTCTTTTTTTTTTTTCTCTTTTCTCAAAATGTTCTTGTTGGACTTTGGTATCAAGGTTATGGTAGAGGTTCCACTTTTAGGAAGGATGTAACAGATTGCAGTAAGTCAACACTCCTGCTGAAGAGCTGGTTAAAAAAATAATAATAAAATGCAAACAAATCATGTTTTTAGAGACATGTGGAGCTGTGGAAGCAACAAGGACTAGATGAACTAAAATTTCAAAGGGTGGAATCCTTAGAATATGAGTTGATGACTGTTGGTCATTTTCTTCCCTGAGAGTATCTGTTAATTTTGGGCAAAAGCTGAGGATTTTAGGTTGGTCCAGACAGTGTGAGTCCACTGAGGGAAAGCAGAGATTTTGTCACTTGTGCAGGGATGGCATGACAAATTGGAATTCTGGAGGTGCCTCAAATGGATAGCCACTTTTCCTTAAAGAACATTTGTAAGTTCTGCGGTAGTAAAGAACTTTAGGCCAGAATGGTGGACTGAAACATGTAGTCTTGCTGTGCTAAGAAGGTAAAGTCCTACTGCAGGAAAGTGACCCACCACCAATAGGCATTTGACACATTTTGAACAATTTGAGGCCAGAGGCTAAAAAGTTGAGCAAAAACCTCTAAAGGGCTGAACTGAATATCTCACAATCTTTAAGGGCTAAATAGGCTCACTAGGCTCTCAGTAACCCAGGAGAGGGCATTCTGAAGAACAGGGCAGGTTACGAGTGGACTGAGTCTTACTAAAATGTCATGTCAGACCCAGCTCAGTCCTTGAGAGTAAGGATCTAATCATTTCAATCCAATCTGTTTAAAAGGAGAAAAGGAGAACCTTCTCTATAGAGAGAGATTACTGGGAGCTTCTACTTTTTTTAAAAAAAATCAAGCCTTTTGTTTTGAGATAATTGTAGATTTATAGCAGTTGTAACAAATAGTAGAGTTCAGGACTGTGTATGGTTTACCTAGTTTCCTCTAAAGGTAACATCTTGCAAAACTATAGTACAACATTACAACCAGGATATTGACTGATACAGACAGGTTACAGAAAAATTCCATCACTATAGGATCCCTCTTATCCTTTTATAACAAGTTACTTCTCTCTCACCCTTACTCCCTCAACTCCTGAAACCCCTAATCTAGTCTTCATTTTTACAGTTTTGTCATTTCAAGAATGTTGTTTAAATGGAGTCATATAGTATATAACTTTTTGGAATTGTTTTTTTCACTCAGGATAATTCTCTGGCGATTCATCCAGGTTTTTGTGTGTATCAATAATTTGTTTCTTTTTATTGCTGAGTGGTATTTCATGGTATGGATATACCACAGTTTGCTTAGCCATTTGCTTATCTCTTAGTTTTCTCTTGATTTAGTTGTCTTGGTTTTTAAATTTGTTGATATTCTGTGCACCTCTGACTAATTTATCACCAATTTCTGTGACAGAGTTATAAATGTTTTCTCAGTGTATATAGACACATCAAGTAATTTATCATTTTCAGTTTTTTTCTGGAGCTATCCTTCCTAGATCTCTCTTCTCTATTTTTTGTTTCTGTCCACCTTTAGGCCTGTCACGTAAGTGTTGTCAATGTGATTTCTGTTTATCATCCAGGGAAGTCCCTTCTCTTTTGTCCTGTTTTGTAGCTCATATTTCTTGCCCTCTTTCTTTCTTTTTTTTTTTGGTGGGGCTCATCCTTTAGTAGCGTTCTGAGAATTTAAGACCTTAAATGTTTGAAAATACCATGACTTTACCCTCATGATGGGTAATTATGTGTATAGAATTCTAGGCTGGAAATGATTCTCTTTCAGACTTCTAAAGACATGCTCTATTTTTTTTTAAAGTTTCTTGTGGTGTTGAGAATATTGCTCTGATTCCTTGATCCTTTGTGAGCCACTATTTTTTCATGTTTGCAACCTTTGAGAATCTTGTCATCTGTCTTTATTGATTTGAAATTTCATGATATTCCTCAATGTTAGGTTCTTCTAATTCTTTTAATTAAGATTTCTTCTAAGAGTTTCTGTTTCATACAAGTACCTTTTTTGCTTACTTTGCTCATTACCTTTTACACTAGAGCTTTTTGTCAAATGTCCAGTGGTCCAGTGATCCTTATCGGTCTTACTTTTAAGGATGAAAAACTAAAATGGTGATTGGAAGCTGTATTTGCAGAGTTAGAGTTGTACATTGGTAGATTTCACCATGGTATGATTTGTTTGGGCCACATCATTGTGGATGTCCAGTTGTTAATATCTGCAGGTTTTTTTCTCTTGACTTGATAAGTTTTTCTGACAAAGAATTCTTTCCTGCTTAGGGGTCTGATTCTAACTGAGTGTTCTCAGCCAGGTGAGCAAGGGGAAAGGTGCAATTTGAATACTTGCACTTAATATTTCTGTTTTCAATGTGTTACTCTTACCTTCAGTTATATTTCATGTCTTTGAGCTCACAGTCTCTCTGATTCAAAACTCAAGGGAGTAAACATCTAATCTTCTGTTTGGGTAGGAAGAGGAGGGACTCAGTGACTGACTGCTTTCTACACTTACATTTAAAAATTAAAAAAAAATTTTATTACAGAAATTTTTTTTATTGGAGTATAATTTTTTAAATTTTTATTTATTTTATTTTATTATTTTTATTTTTGGCTCTGTTGGATCTTCGTTGCTGCGTGTGGGATTTCTCTAGTTATGGCGAGCTGGGGCTACTCTTGGTTGCGGTGTGCAGGCTTCTCATTGCGGTGGCTTTTCTTGTTGCAGAGCATGGGCTTTAGGCGCATGGGCTTCAGTAGTTGTGGCTCGCAGGCTCTAGAGCTCAGGCTCAGTAGTTGTGGTGCATGGGCTTAGTTGCTCTGTGGCATGTGGAATTTTCCCGGACCAGGGCTCGAACCTGTGTCCCCTGCATTGGCAGGCGGATTCTTAACCGCTGCACCACCAGGCAAGTTCCTATTGGAGTATAATTGCTTTACAATGTTGTGTTAGTTTCTGCTGTACAACACAGTGAATCAGCTGTATGTCTACATATATTCCCTGCCTCTTGGACCTCCCTCGCATCCCCCACCATCCCACCCTTCTAGGTCATCACAGAGCACCAAGCTGTCCTCCCTGTGCTATACTGCAGGTTCCTGCTAGCTATCTATTTTACACGTGGTAGTGTTTTTATATCAAACCTAATCTCCCAGTTCATCCCACCCTCCCCTTCCGCCTCTATGTTCACACGTCCATCCACTACATCTGCGTCTCTATTCCTGCCCTGGAAATAGGTTCATCTGTACTATTTTTCTAGATTCCACATATATCCATTAATATATGAAATTTGTTTTTCTCTTTCTGACTTACTTCACTCTGTATGACAGACTCTAGGTCCATCCACATATCCACAGATGACCCAGTTTCATTCCTTTTTATGGCTGAGTAATATTCCATTATATATACACACACATATATATAATGGAATATTACTCAGCCATAAAAAGGAATGAAATGGAATGAAATATATATATGTATATATATACATATGTACATATATATGTATATGTACATATATATGTATATATACACATATATACATGTACATATATATACATAAAATGGAATGAAATATATATATGTATATATATATATACACCACATCTTCTTTTATCCATTCATCTGTCAGTAGACATTTAGGTTGTTTCCATGACCTGGCTATTGTAAATATTGCTGCAGTGAACATTGGGGTACATGTATCTTTCTGAATTACGGTTTCTCAGGGTATATGCCCGGTAGTGGGATTGCTGGGTCATATGGTAGTTCTATTTTTAGTTTTTTAAGGAACCTCCATACTGTTCTCCACAGTGGCTGTATCAATTTACATTCCCACCAGCAGTGCAGGAGGGTTCCCTTTTCTCCTCACCCTTTCCAGCATTTATTGTTTGTAGATTTTTTGATGATGGCCATTCTGACCAGTGTGAGATGATACCTCATTATAGTTTTGATGTGCATTTCTCTAATGATTAGTGATGTTGAGCATCTTTTCATATGTTTGTTGACTATCTGTATAACTTGTTCTGAGAAATGTCTATTTAGGTCTTCCACTCATTTTTTGATTGGATTGTGTTTTTTTTGATATTGAGCTGGCCGAGCTGTTTGTATAATTTGGAGATTAATCCTTTGTCTGTTGTTTCATTGCAAATATTTTCTCCCATTCTGAGGGTTGTCTTTTCATCTTGTTTATGGTTTCCTTTGCTGTGTAAAAGCTTTTAAGTTTAATTAGGTCCCATTTGTTTACTTTTGTTTTTATTTTCATTACTCTAGGAGGTGGGTCAAAAAGGACCTTGCTGTGATTTATGTCATAGAATGTTCTTCCTGTGATTTCCTCTAAGAGTTTTATAGTGTCTGGCCTTAACGTTTAGGTCTGTAATCCATTTTGAGTTTATTTTTGTGTATGGTGTTAGGGAGTGTTCTAATTTCATTCTTTTATATGTAGCTGTCCAGTTTTCCCAACACCACTTATTGAAGAGGCTGTCTTTTCTCCATTGTATATTCTTGCCTCCTTTGTCATAAGTTAGTTGACCATAGGTGTGTGGGTTTATCTCTGGGTTTTCTATCATGTACCATTGATCTGTATTTCTGTTTTTGTGCCAGTACCGTACTGTCTTGACGACTCTAGCTTTGTAGTACAGTCTGAAGTCAGGGAGCCTGATTCCTCCATCTCCATCTTTATTTCGCAAGATTGCTTTGGCTATTTGGGGTCTTTTGTGCTTCCATACAAATGAAAAAATTTTTTGTTCTAGTTCTGTGAAAAATGACATTGGTAATTTGATAGGGATTGCATTCAATCTGTAGATTGCTTTGTGTAGTATAGTCATTTTCACAGTATTGATTCTTCCCATCCAAGAACATGGTATATCTCTCCGTCTGTTTGTGTCATCTTTGATTTCTTTCATCAGTGTTTTACAGTTTTCTGTGTACAGGTCTTTTGCCTCCTTAGGGGAGGTATTCCTAGGTATTTTATTTTATTCTTTTTGTTGCAATGCTGAATAGGATTGTTTCCTTAATTTCTCTTTCTGATCTTTCGTTGTTAGTGTATAGGAATGCAAGAGATTTCTGTGCATTTATTTTGTATCCTGCAACTTTACCATATCCATTGATTAGCTCTAGTAGTTTTCTGGTGGGATCTTTAGGATTCTCTATGTATAGCATCATGTCATCTGCAAACAGTGGCAGTTTTACTTCTTCTTTTCCAATTTGGATTCCTTTTATTTCTTTTTCTTCTCTGATTGCTGTGGCTAAAACTTCCAAAACTATGTTGAATAATAGTGGTGAGAGTGGACATCCTTGTCTTGTTCCTGATCTTAGAGGAAATGCTTTCAGTTTTCCCCACTAAGAATGATGTTTGCTGTGGGTTTGTTGTATATGGCCTTTATTATGTAGAGGTAGGTTCCATCTAAGCCCACTTTCTGGAGAGTTTTTATCATAAATGGGTGTTGAATTTTGTCAAAAGCTTTTTCTTCATCTATTGAGATGACCATATGGTTTTTATTCTTCAGTTTGTTAATGTGGTGTATCACATTGATTAATTTGCATTTATTGAAGAATCCTTGCATCCCTGGGATAAATCCCCCTTGATCATGGTGTATGATCCTTTTAATGTGTTGTTAGATTATGTTTGCTAGTATTTTGTTGAGGATTTTTGCGTCTATGTTCAGCAGTGATATTGGTCTATAATTTTCTTTTCTTGTGATATCTTTGTCTGGTTTTGGTATCAGGGTGATGGTGGCCTCACAGAATGAGTTTGGGAGTGTTCATCTCTCTGCAATTTTTTGGAAGAGTTTGAGAATGATAGGTGTTAACTCTTCTCTAAACGCTTGGTAGAATTCAACTGTGAAGCCATCTGGTCCTGGACTTTTGTTTGTTGGAAGATTTTTAGTTACAATTTAGATTTCATTACTTGTGATTGGTCTGTTTATATTTTCTATTTCTTCCTGGTTCAGTCTTGGAAGTTTGTACCTTTCCAAGAATTTGTCCATTTCTTCTGGGTTTTCCATTTTATTGGCATATAGTTGCTTGTAGTAGTGTCTTATGATTCTTTGTATTTCTGTGATGTCAGTTGTAATTGCTCCTTTTTCATTTCTAACTTTTTTTTTTTTACAAATTTATTTAATTAATTTATTTTTGTCTGCATTGGGTCTTCGTTGCTGCACGTGAGCTTTCTCTAGTTTTGGTGAGCGGGGGGCTACTCTTTGTTGTGCTGCTCATGCTTCTCATTGCTATGGCTTCTTTTGTTGCGAAGCACAGGCCCTAGAGTGAGTGGCTTCAGTAGTTGTGATTCATGGGCTCAGTAGTTGTGGCTCATGGGCTCTGGAGTGCAGGCTCAGTAGTTGTGGCGCACGGGCTTAGTTGCTCCACGGCATGTGGGATCTTCCTGCACCAGGGCTTGTACCCGTGTCCCCTGCGTTGGCAGGCATGATTCTTAACCACTGTGCCACCAGGGAAGTCCCTTATTTCTAATTTTATTGATTTGAGTTCTCTCCCTTTTTTTCTTGATGATCCTGGCTAAGGGTTTATCAATTTTGTTTATCTTCTCAAAGAACCAACTTTTAGTTTCATTGATCTTTGCTATTATTTTCTTCATTTCTGTTTCATTTATTTCTGGTCTGATCTTTATGGCTTCTTTCCTTCTACTAATTTTGGGATTTCTTTGTTCTTCGTTCTCTTTTTGCTTTAGGTGTAAGATTAGATCATTTATTTGAGAGTTTTTTTGTTTCTTGAGGTGACATTGAATTGGTATAAACTTCCCTCTTGGAACTGCTTTTGCTGTGTCCCATAGGTTTGGGGCCGTTGTGTTTTCATTGTCATTTGTTTCTATGTATTTTTTATTTCCTCTTTGATTTCTTCAGTGATCTCTTGGTTATTTAGCAGCACACTGTTTAGCTTCCATATGTATTTTTTTTTTTTTTACAGTTTTTTTCCTGTAATTGATTTCTAATCTCATAGCCGTGTGGTCGGAAAAGATGCTTGATACGATTTCAGTTTTCTTAAATAACGCGAGGCTTGATTTGTGACCCAAGATGTGATCTATCCTGGAGAATGTTCCATGTGCACTTGAGAAGAAAGTGTATTCTGCTGTTTTTGGGTGGAATGTCCTGTAAATTTCAATTAAACCTGTCTGGTCTATTGTGTCATTTAAAGCTGGTATTTCATTACTTATTTTCTGTCTGGACGATCTGTCCTCTGGTGTGAGTGGGGTGTTTTAAGTCCCCCACTATTATTGTGTTACTGTTGTTTTCCCCTTTTATGGCTGCTAGCATTTGCCTTATGTTTATGTTGGGTACATAAATACTTATAATTGTTATATCTTCTTCTTGGATTGATCTCTTGATCATTATGTAGTGTCCTTCCTTATCTCTTGTAACAGTCTTCATTTTAAAGTCTGTTTTGTCTTACATGAGTATTGCTACTCCAGCTTTCTTTTGACTTCCATATTCATGGAATGTCTTTTTTCATCCCCTCACTTTCAGTCTGTATGTGTCCCTAGATCTGAAGTGGGTTTCTTGTAGACAGCATATATATGGGTTTTGTTTTTGTATCCATTCAGCCAGTCTGTGTATTTTGGTCGGAGCATTTAATCCATTTACATTCAAGGCAATTATTGATACCTATGTTCCTATTACCATTTTCTTAATTGTCTTGGTTTGTTTTTGTGGGTCTTTTTCTTTTCTGCCTAGAGAAGTTCCTTTCACATTTGTCACAAAGCTGATTTGGTGGTGCTGAATTCTCTTAACTTTTGCTTATCTGTAAACATTTTGATTTGTCCATCAAATCTGAATGAGATCCTTGCTGGGTAGAGTAATCTTGGTTGTAGGTTTTTCCCTTTTATCACTTGAAATATATCCTGCCACTCCCTTCTGGCCTGCAGAGTTTCTGCTGAAAAATAAGCTGATAACTGTATGGGGATTCCTTTGTATGTTATTTGTTGCTTTACCCTTGCTGCTTTTAGTATTTTTGCTTTTAATTTAATTTTTGTTAGTTTGATTAATATGTGTCATGGTGTGTTTCTCCTAGGGTTTATCCTGTATAGGACTCTCTGTGCTTCCTGGACTTGGGTGGCTATTTCCTTTCCCATGTTAGGGAAGTTTTTAACTATAATCTCTTCAAATATTTTTTCTGACCCTTTCTCTTTCTTTTCTTCTTCTGGGACCCCTATAATTCAGATATTGGTGCATTTAATGTTGTCCCAGAGGTCTCGGAGACCGTTCTCAATTCTCTTCTTTCTTTTCTCTTTATTCTGCTTTTCGGCAGTTATTTCCACTATTCTCTTTCAGCTCACTTATTTGTTCTTCCGCCTCAGGTATTCTGCTATTGATTCCTTCTAGAGTATTTTTCATTCTAGTTATTGTGATGTTCATCACTGTTTGTTTTTTAGTTCTTCTAGGTCTTTGTTATATATTTCTTGTATTTTCTCGATCCATGCCTCCATTCTATTTGAGATTTTGGAACATCTTTACCATCATTACTCTGAATTCTTTTTCAGGTTGGTTGCCTATTTCTTCTTCATTTATTTGGTCTTGTAGGTTTTTACCTTGCTTCTTCATCTGTAACATATTTTTTTGTTGTCTCATCTTTTTATTTTTTTGGTGGGTGGGGCTGTGTTCCTGTCTTACAGGTTGTTTGGCCTGAGGCGTCGGCACTGGAGCTTGCAAGCAGTTGGGTGGAGCTGGGTCTTGGTGCCAAGATGAGGACCTCTGGGAAACCTCACTCTGATTAATATTCCCTGGGGTATGAGGTTCTCTGTTAGTCTAGCAGTTTGGACTCCGTGTTCCCACAACAGGAGCTCATGCCTGACCCCCAGCTTGGGAGCCAAGATCCTACAAACTGCACCGTGTGGCAGAAAAACAAAAGAAAACAAAAACAAAAGGCAAAAGTATAACAATAAAAAATAAAATAAAATTAGAAAAGTAAAAATTTATTAGAAAATATATATATAAATGAAACAACAACAAGGTAAAACAGAACCAGAACAGGAAAAAAAAAAAAAAGAAAAAACCAAACAAACCAGAGAAGGCCTTTGCTGTGGGGTGGCAGGACCTAGGTTCAAGACCCATGGGGCTGGAAAAGTCCCTGAGGGGGGCTTCCCTGGTGGCACAGTGGTTGCGGGTCCGCCTGCTGATGCAGGGGACACGGGTTTGTGCCCCGGTCCGGGAAGATGCCACATGCCGCGGAGCGGCTAGGCCCATGAGCCATGACCACTGAGCCTGCACATCCGGAGCCTGTGCTCCGCAACAGAAGAGGCCACAACAGTGAGAGGCCCACGTACCCTAAAAAAAAAAAAAAAAAAGTGCCTGAGGGGACCTTGAGTGTAGGGGTTTCGGCCTGGGACCCCAGCAGACTAGCTGGGGACCGAGAGCTTGGGGGAAACTCTGGCCACGTTCCCCTCTGATTCCCCAATCCTCTGAAGGTCTCTCCCTGTCTTGCCAATCCCCTCGCCGTGGGTGGGCCCCTCCTGAACATGGGAGCTCCTCCCCTCCCCCAGCCACCCCTCAGGGGCACTGGTCTTGTATTGCCTCTACTTTTCCTCCCCATGTGTCCCACCTGGTCACTTGGGGGTTCCTCCTGTCCCCATAGGTGTCTGAGGTCCCCCACTAGTGCCTGGTAGATGCTCTAGCTGTGTGGAGACATGAATTCCATGTCCTCCTACTCCGCCATCTTGACTCTGCTCCCCCCATACATCCTTTAACAACTCTTCCGTTTGCAGGCCCTACCTGGAGCCCCTCTTTTAGAGGTGCATTGTACCTTGAAAAACTGAACTTATGGGTTTCTCCTTAAACATAAATCTGTCAGCTTCTGGGCTTACTTCATTGTTAGCATGTTTCTGGTCTTTCTGGGCTGCTCAGTTGCTACTAATCTGCTTTCCAACCTAAAAGAGTTTATTGATGTCTCTCATCTACTCCCTTCTCTTTCTCTTCATCCTTCTGGGTTTATACATTTAAAAAAATCCTTAGTGGGACTTCCCTGGTGATGCATTGCTTAAGAATCCGCCTGCCAATGCAGGGGGCACGAGTTTGATCCCTGGTCTGGGAAGATCCCACATGCCGTGGAGCAGCTAAGCCTGTGTGCCACAGCTACTGAACCTGCACTCTAGATCCCACGAGCCACAACTACTGAGCCCATGTGCCACAACTACTGAAGTCTGTGCACCTAGAGTCCGTGCTCCACAACAGGAGAATCACTTCAATGAGGAGCCTGCACACTGCAACGAAGAGTAACCCCCGCTCGCCACAACTAGAGAAAGCCTGCGCACACCAGCAAAGACCCAATGCCGACAAAAATAAATAAATAAAATAAATTTTTTAAAAAAAGAATGCATTAAAAAAAATCCTTGGTGAGGTTTCAAAAGGGAGTAGAATATAATGAAAACTTGCTTTTGTTACTTTACGTAATTGAGTTCCCTAGTGTATCCGCTGAACTAGCAATGTAGTGGCTCCATTATTTACATATTTCCCTATTGGTAGATTTTTAGATTTTTTTCCCTCTATTCATTATAATAATGATGTAGTGAACACCTTTGTTTATGCCTCCTTGTTTGCATTTGTAAATTGAATTTCTCTAGGATATGTACTTTTAAAACGAAATTGTTAAGTATTGTCAATTTTTTCTTCAGAATGGTCTATTAGTTTACTTTCCCACTTGTAATGTGTGAATGAGATTTCTCTTTTCTAGAATTAAAAAATGTACGACTTGATATATTTCAAATTTTCAAAAGAAAACATGTTATGTACATAAGGTATTAAAAATAACGTAAATGAACACCCATGTGCCCGTTTCTCAATGTTAGAAATACCAGTACCTTTGAAGCACCTGTGTGCCCCTTTGTGATCTTATTCTTTTGCCTCTCCTTCCTGCACAGAGGTAACCACTGTGTTGAATTTCATGTTCATCATTCCCATCTTTTGCTTTATAGCTTTACCACACGTGCGTGTGTGCTGACATTTGTGTCAATATTTCTTTCACTACTTAAGACAGGTCCTGCTACCATTCACATGTTGGGTGCTTCACTAGATAGGACTCATGAGACTCCACTTGTAGTTAGTTGTACTCATGACTGAGATTTGTTATAGGCATATAGTCAGGATACACAGCCAGATCAGTAAGAGAAAAGTATGCATCAGGCAGAATATGGTGGAATCCATGTCAGGCGCTCCAAAGGGGCCACGCAGAGTGCACTCTTTGCATCCAGCAGTAAAATGCTATAAAACATGTACAGTCTTTCTGCCCTGGGAAGCCTTTTGAGATTTAGCCTGTTTTTATTGGGAGCTGGTTATATTGGTACCCTCTGCCCACCAAAATTCTGTATTCTCTGAAGGAAAGAAGGAAGGTGTTCACCATAAATCACATTGTTTATACAAACAGTCTAGGCAGGCTGGCATAACAGGTTCCAGTTGGTAATGGAGGAAACATTCTGAAAGCCAAGACTCTGTGTGCCAGCCAAGGGCTAGTCCTGTAAGCAGGTTTTTAAGTGATCAGGCCTGGTGCATTAACTCTTTCCTGCATAGAGTGAATTTCTAAATACTATATATATTTAGTGTTTTACATGTTTTTGCATCTATTCTGAACTTAACGTAAATGAGATTATATACTTGTGTGACTTTCTTTTTGTTTAACATAATCATTCATGTATGCTGTAGTTTATTCCTTTCACTGTTGTATTTGTGATATTGTGATATATGACTATACGGTAATTTATTTATCCAGTCTTCTGGCAGAATAGGTTTTTAAAAGTTGTTCAGAGCAACATTGCTTCTGTGATAGGTAATATGAAATTTCAGCTTTACTATGAAATTGGTTTCTAAGGAGTTAAGTATGCAGCTTTACCAGCTGGTTTATTGTTTTTAAAAATACTCTCTTTTTTCAATTTAAGAACAAATGTGTTTAATCAAAATTGGTAATTTAATAGAATAGATCTAATGTTGTATCTCTTTTAGACTCAGTGCCAGAAATCACATCCAAAGTCAGGTACAGTTTCTTCAAGGAAGAAAGAAGCCCCTCTGCAGTTAATTGTGGAACCAAGTGAAGCTGTCAACAAATCAGGTTGGTAGCATCCCCATGGGTGATATTTGCCTAGATATATTTAAAGAGTTAGGGGCTCCCCTGGTGGTGCAGTGGTTGAGAGTCCGCCTGCTGATGCAGGGGACACGGGTTCGTGCCCTGGTCCGGGAAGATCCCACATGCCGCGGAGTGGCTGGGCCCGTGAGCCACGGCCGCTGAGCCTGCGCGTCCGGAGCCTGTGCTCCACAACAGGAGAGGCCACAACAGTGAGAGGCCCGCGTACCGCCAAAAAAAAAAAAAAAAGAAAAGAGAAATGCTGAAGGTAGCACATATGTCGGCTTGAGTCACAAGGTCAGGGTCAGCCTAGACAGAATTGTGAAATGGATGAAGTTGTTTCTGAGTCCCTCTCAAGTCCACTGTCAGTGTATTTTTTTTTTTAAAAAAAACATGAATAAGTTTTATTTTTAATTTTATTGAAATAGAGTTGATTTACAATGTTGTGTTTAATTTCTGCTACACAGCAGAGTGACTCAGTTATACATATATATTCTTTTCCATTATGGTTTATCATAGGATACTGAATATAGTTCCCTGTGCTATATAGTAGGACCTTGTTGTTTATCCGTCCTATATATAATAGTTTGCATCTGCTAATCCCAAGCTCCCAATCCTTCCCTCCCCACTTCCCCTCGGCAACCACAAGTGTGTTCTTTATATCTGTGAGTTCATTTTTGTTTCATAGATATGTTCATTTGTGTTGTATTTTAGATTCCATATATAAGTGATATATGGTATTTGTCTTTCTGACTTACTTCATTTAGTCTGATAATCTCTAGGTCTATCTATGTTGCTGCAAGTGGCATTACTTCTTTCTTTTTAATGGCTGAGTAATATTCCATTGTATATATGTGCCACATCTTTATCCATTCATCCAACTGTGGACATTTAGGTTGTTTCCATGTCTTGGCTATTGTAAATAGTGCTGCTATGAACAAAGGGGTGCAAGTATCTTTTCGAATTATCGTTTTATCTGGGTATATGACCAGGAGTGGGATTGCTGGATCATTTGGCAACTCTGTTTTTAGTTGTTTTTTTTTGTTTTGTTTTTTTTTTGCGGTACACGGGCCTCTCACTGTTGTGGCCTCTCCTGTTGTGGAGCACAGGCTCCAGAGGCGCAGGCTCTGGATGTGTAGGCTCAGCGGCCATGGCTCATGGGCCCAGCCGCTCTGCGCCATGTGGGATCTTCCTGGACCGGGGCACGAACCCGTGTTCCCTGCATCGGCAGGTGGACTCTCAACAACTGCGCCACCAGGGAAACCCTATTTTTAGTGTTTTGAGGAACCTTCATACTCTTTTCTATAGTGGCTGCACCAATTTACATTCCTACCAACAGTGTAAGAGGGTTCCCTTTTCTCCACACCCTCTCCAGCATTTATTCTTTGTAGACTTTTTAATGATGGCCATTCCGACCAGTGTGAGTTGGTACCTCATTGTTGTTTTGATTTGCGGAATAATAAGTTTTATCTGATTATTATGTGTGTTTTTGTTTTAGTGGTAGCGTTCATAGGATGTGGTAAGAGACATTAACTAAGAATTATTATAGGGACCATAGCTTTAAGAGTTTTCAAGTAGATTTTTCTTTTCTTTTCTTCTTTTTTTTTTTTTAAATATTTATCATCTCATACAGTTTCTGTGGGTCAGGAATTCAGAAGCAGCTTAGTTAGGTGGTGCTGGCATGTAATCTCATGAGGTGGTAGTCAAGATGATGGCCAGGGTTGCAGTCATCTGAAGGCTTGACTGAGGCTAAGGATGAATTTCCAAGATGACACTCATGTGGGTCTGGTTGCCGGCAGGAAGCCTTAATTTCCTCCCATGTGGGCCTCTCCATGGGCTCCTTGAGCATTTTTTTTTTTTAACTAAGGTATAATTTCCATAATATTAGTTTCAGGAATACAACATAATGATTTGATATTTGAATATATGTGGTCAGTGTTTTTTCTCTCTGTTGCATTTCCTTCAGTCATTTATATGTGCTGCCAGTTTTTAAAGTTTTATTTGCATTTTTCAAATTAGAAAAGTCCTTCATTTGGGGTGAGTCAAAGATTTAAAAGAAAAAGCTAATAATCATTACTCCCCTCATCCTGCTGAGGTAGCCTTGAATCCTTCCATATCTTCATTGGTGCTCCTGAACGAACACATATATAAACGTGTTTGTGCGTGCATGCGTGCTTTCAGAAGAGGCTTTTACAATTTCCTTTTATACCAGCAATGTAAGAAAGTACCTTTCACCTGATAGAGTATTTACTATTCTATTGAACTTTTTGCCAATTTGATCACTATTAAATGATCTCAATGTTACTTTAGTGATTACCACTGAGTTTGAACACCTTTTCATAAGTTTACTGGCTATTTGAAATACCTTTTTATCTTTTCATATCCTTTGCCCATTTGTTTTTTCTAGTTTATGGGAGATCTTTAAATTGAGTATCTGTAACTGTTTATCTGTAATTTGTGTAATTTATCTGTTATTTATCAGATGTTTTTCCAAATGATCCCTAGACTATTACAGATTTTGGTTATAGTATCTTATATGATGGATAACGTTTTTTATTTTAATTGTCAAATGTGTGTGTGTTTGTTTTTTTCAATAGCTTTTGAGTTTCCTGTTTTGGTTAAAAGGTCTGTTTTATCCTAATGGTATATGTAATATCTTACATTTTCATCTTAACATCTTTTTTTCTTTTTAATTTAAATTCTTAATCCATCTGGAATGTGCTTTGGTGTATAATGTGGCATAATGTTATAATTTTGTTTTCTTCCTTATGGTCAGTTGTGCTAGTTCCTTTTATTACATAATCCATTCTCATATGAATGTGCTACTTTTATCATGTATTAAATCTCATATATCATTCAATATACTTTTGAATTTTGGTCCATTTGTTTATTCTTAATGTCAACACAATACTGTTTTACTAATTGTAGTTTTATAGCACATGCTGATATAAAGGTATCTATTTATATATATACTTCTGATACATGCCACTCTTCTGCCATTCTTAGACCTTTTTAATTTCTATGAATTTTGTGTATTCAGTTTCTAATAAAATTTTGTTGTGATTTTAACTAAAGTTGCATTTAATTTGTATAGTAATTTTGTGAAAATTCATATTTTTGCGTCATTTAGGTTTTCTACTTAAGAACAAATATGTCATATATTTACGTCCTTCAAAAGTGTGTGAAGGGTACTGTCAATAGCATGAAAGGATAACCCACAAAAGGGGGAAAATAATTGCATATAGTATATCTCATAAGGCAGTGGTCTCCAACCTTTTTGGCACCATGGAGCGGTTTTGTGGAAGACAATTTTTCCGTGGACTGGGGGTGGGGGGGCGGGTGGTTTTGGTGTGATTCAAGCACATTACCTTTATTGTGCACTTTATTTCTATTATTATTACATTGTAAGATCCAATGAAATAATTATACAACTCACCATAATGCAGCATCAGTGGGAGCCCTGAGCTTGTTTTCACTT